>NW_027361845.1:3545000-4145000 GCF_039654945.1 Dendrobates tinctorius | reverse complement strand
GCCCCACCCTGCTGCGACTTACCCCCAAGTTCGGAGAGGTGAGGAACAGGCAGTGCTGCTACTGCTGCAACACTGTCCACCAGGCACCAGAGAGTTCTTCCTCCTGTGATACACGGCGTCGGCTGGGCTGTCAGTTGCCGGGCCCCGCTGTATCTATGGACACCAACGAAGGGGAGAGAACAGAGGAGCCTGTTATGAATGAGTCACCGTAGGAGGCAAAAACAGAAATACTAGCTAAGTCCAGAAAACCAGAGAAGTTGGCAGCTATCGGATTGCAGACCCCTGAACCTAACAACAACAACTAGCAGTAGCCGTGGGGGGTTCCTACGGTGCCCTAGACCCCTCGATCACAGCCGGAGAACTAAATAGCCTAAAGACAGAAAGGGAATTCTAAACTGCCCCAGAGCAGACCACAAAGCAATAGGCAGCCCCCAACATATAATGACAGTGAAGCAAGATGAAAAAACACTCACACAGATAGAAAGATAGGCTGAGCAAATGATGGGGCCCAAGCTAACTAAATAGGACAGAATAGAAAAGTCTCCACTCCTCAAATGCCCATTTCATGGCTATCAGTTCCCGATTCCCCACATCATAGTTATGTTCAGATGGAGAACTTTCGGGAAAAGAAAGCACAGGGATTCATTTCAGATGTTACAGGATCCTTTTGGGACAAAACAGCTCCTGCACCAATCTCAGAAGCGTCCACCTCTATCTGGAACGGGAGTGAGACATCAGGTTGCCGCAAAACCGGGGCAGAAGTGAATCTTCGCTTCAGCTCTTGAAAGGAAGAAACAGCCTCCGGAGACCAATTCAACACATCAGCACCCTTTTTAGTCAGATCAGTCACTGGCTTGGCAATACTAGAAAATTTTGCTATAAATTTCCAATAAAAATTAGCAAAACCCAAAAACTTCTGGAGGGCCTTCAAAGAAGTGGGCTGAACCCAATCATAAATGGCCTGTACCTTGGCCGGGTCCATTTCAATAGTTGATGGAGACAAAATAAATCCCAAAAATGAAATCCTCTGTACCCCAAAAAGGCATTTCGATCCTTTGACATACAGGGAATTCTCCCTCAAGATCCGGAACACAGTCCGAACATGTTCCACATGAGAATCCCAATCCTTGGAGAAGATCAAAATATCATCCAGATAGATAATCGAAAATGTATCCACAAAGTCTCGGAAAATGTCGTTCATGAAGCACTGGAAGACAGAAGGGGCATTAGTGAGCCCAAAAGGCATCACCAGGTACTCAAAATGTCCCTCCGGAGTATTAAACGCCGTCTTCCATTCATCCCCATGCTTAATGCGGATAAGATTATACGCCCCCTGAGGTCAAGCTTGGTAAACCAGCAAGCACCTTTAACTCTGGAGAATAGATTCGAAATCAGGGGTAACGGATACTGATATTTAACAGTAATTTTGTTGAGGGCACGATAATCAATACAAGGCCTTAATGAACCATCCTTTTTGGCCATGAAAAAAAACGGCACCTAAGGGTGAAGAGGATGGTCTAATATGACCCTTCTCCAACGCCTCCTTAATATAGGATCGCATAGCCTCGTGCTCGGGTACAGATAAATTGAAGAGCCGACCCTTAGGAAATTTACACCCCGGGCTCAGTTCAATTGCACAGTCATAACTCCTATGAGGAGGCAAAGACGCAGACTCATTCTCACTAAATACATCATAAAAGTCTGCCAAATAGTCAGGAACATCATGCGACTGAGGAGAGGTGGAAAAAACCGGAGCCTCACTAAGGGCACACCGACAACCCCAACTCACCACAGACACAGATTTCCAATCCAAAACTGGATTATGAATTTGCAACCAGGGAAACCCCAGAACAATGGTATCACGCAAATTATGCAACACCAAAAATCTGCAATTTTCTTGATGGTCTGGGGCGACCCGCATTTCCGCAGCGAGCTGCTCTGTTATGAATGAGTCACCATAGGAGGCAAAAACAGAAATACTAGCTAAGTCCAGAAAACCAGAGAAGTTGGCAGCTATCGGATTGCAGACCCCTGAACCTAACAACAACAACTAGCAGTAGCCATGGGGGGTTCCTACGGTGCCCTAGACCCCTCGATCACAGCCGGAGAACTACATAGCCTAAAGACAGAAAGGGAAATCTAAACTGCCCCAGAGCAGACCCCAAAGCAATAGGCAGCCCCCAACATATAATGACGGTGAAGCAAGATGAAAAAACACTCACACAGATAGAAAGATAGGCTGAGCAAATGATGGGGCCCAAGCTAACTAAATAGGACAGAATAGAAAAGCTGAAGTCTGCAATCCGCCAAAACCCTCTCAAAAACAAGAGCCAACAGACTGATAGGGAAAAAAGCCCTGAAGACGCTAGGCTTCAAAAGACTATATCAGTACTCTGGTATTATCTGAAGACAGAGCAAAAAGGAATTCAGCTCACCCAGCAGGGAAAGGCAGAAATCCAGAAAAACAAGGCAAAACAAAACTAAAACACAAATGCAAAAAGTAGAGCAGAAAACTTAGCTTTTGAGGAGCAGGAATCAGACTGGTCTCCAAGAATCCCTCAGAGTAATCACCAGCAAGGCAGAAGGGCGTCGGCTGCCTTATATCCAGTCAGCAATCCCAGTCACCCAGTCATCATCATTCTGCTCAGGTGCTTTGTAATCAGCCTCACTACCTTCCTTCACCAGAAGAGGGAGTTCATCAGACCTCAATGGTGAAGGGGAAAATGAACTCACAACAGGAGCCGCTGCCAGAGTGTAAGTGGCCAGCCTCACTCTGATGCAGCCACGTGATGCCAGTTGCTGGCCGGATTGAGTGCGGACGCTGCGGAGAGAGGGGAGGATCAGGTGACTGAGCCAGCCATTCAGCGCAGCGCAGCCGCCGACAATTGCCGCGATACGCGACTATTGGGGGAAGCCAAAATTTTGCTGCGGCGGCTCCGGATTGGCCCCTGGGCCCCTAAAAAACCTTGGGCCCGGGGCGACCGCCCCATCCGCCCCTATTAAGATCCGCCACTGGTAGCGGCCCATACTTAAAGAGGTTTTCTGGTGTTAAGCTTCTACAGTCACTCCGGTGCCGGACAATCATGTGATCACAAGTATACCATTTACATACTCCCAGCCACATTCCAACTAGCGTCGCTCCATACACTTGGATTGAATGAGGCCGTGCAAATCTAGTCGGCCAGTGACCACACGCATGCAAATCACATGCTTGTAGCCACATGCCCCTTGCTCTTGGCACTGAAGAATCCTCACAGCGTGAAGTATGCACAATGTGAGGACTCACAAGCCTACAGTCACATCGAGTCACTGCAGACTTGAAGCCTAAGACCAGACAACCCCACTAACATGTTTACATCTGGCAGCTTCATAGACTATATTCACACAACCGTATAGACTCATGCGCTGGTGGAAGTAGCCAATCCTTTACTGCTGTCTGCATCCTGAGGATGGATGGAAGGTGGGGGAGGGCATGGTGTCGCTTGTGGGCCATTGTTTCATCCCTACGGCTGTCTAGGTTCACAGGCCGACTTTGCCCAGCTCGATCAAGGACTAATCTGAATTCTGGATGTGGTATATTATGTACACTTATGCACTGATCACACCCGGGCCAGACTACAGAACCTCACATATTATACATGGAGCAGGAAAGTATAATCTGTGATGTTCCGAAGGTTCAGGGTTGATCAGTCAGTACAGGAATCTGTACAGTGATGTCTGTGGTTGCTCTGCTGGAGCTCAATGTGATTTATTGCACCAGACTGAACTTTCCTGCAGATTGGAAGATGCTGATCTTCAGCAGAGTTCAGACTCCTGCCATAAATCACACTGAAACTCCGCAGAGCGGTGCCAACCGAACAATATAGGATTCTGACTGGAGCTATCAGGAGGTCAGCAGCATCCTGATGACCCTTACTGGAGTCCTGCTGTCACTCTCTGTAGTCCAGCTGCCCCTCACTGGAGTTCTACTGAACCTTACTGGAGTCCTGCTGCCCCTCACTGGAGCCCTGTTGCCCCTCACTGGATTCCTGTTGCCCCTCACTGGATCCACCATGCTCCGACACCATCATCACCTGATGATGTGATCCAGACGCGTTGTGCTGTGTGACGTTTCTTCAGCACAGCCCAGACACCGTACTGAAAAGTTTTGGCATTATTAATATGTTTACATCATGTACATGCAGTGTGTCCACATTTAAAAGAGCCCTAAGTTGATTTGTTTTTTGTTTTTTTTATATTGAAACATTAGTGAATATGCCATTAAATGTTATTACTGACTGCTGTAAATTGGGAACTATAAATTGTAAATGTGATGACACCAAGTTTATTCTTAATTATGCCAGATATATTATTCAGTAGGCCCAGGGACAAGAGCTATTGTTCATATGAGCCTCAATGTTGACTCTTGTTGTAGATTGTGTAGATGTTTGTTGATAGGCTGCTGATTACGTATTGTATCATCTCCTAAAGCTTACTGTTCTGCTATCCTTGAGGGACAAAAGTGCAGGTTAATTGAAGAATTGATGTTTGTTAATTTGGTGAATGCCTACTGAATACCTATTGTATCAGTCCAGGCAGTTTGTTGTTCTGAAAACATTGAAGGACAAAATATGCAGGTGAATTGAACACTCAAACAATGACAGATGACCTCCTCCCACCTCCCCCCAAACCTGTGGATAATGCCCTGAATGACAGCTATGGGTATAAAAGGGACCCCGTTCCTTCTATAGGGAGACTCTAGAGGACAGCAGCCAAGGCACCATGTCTGCAACTGGAGGGATACAAATTTGATCCACTGCCCATCATTGAACCCATGGAGATGTGTGGAGAACCCAGGTTGTGACAATCAAGTCACCTGGTGACATACCTCAATGTACTCTGTCAGCTTCCTAAGGCTGGTTTCACATTAGCGCATTTTCAGCGCGCGCACGGCCGGGGGTAGCTCCACCCCCGAGCCGGCTCTCTGCCCGGCGTGCCCGCCCCTTCCTTGTAGCGCCGCCTCCTAGCGGACAGCGGCGCCTGCGATCGGCGCACCCTATCTTTAGCATAGGGTGCGCCGATCGTGCGCAGGCCGTGCGCTAGTTGCGCTTTGACCTGCGCTGCGCACTTTTGACGGTGCGCCGTGCGCGCCAAAATCAAACTTTTCGGATTTTGGCGCGCACGGCGCACCGTCAAAAGTGCGCAGCGCAGGTCAAAGCGCAACTAGCGCACGGCCTGCGCACGATCGGCGCACCCTATGCTAAAGATAGGGTGCGCCGATCGCAGGCGCCGCTGTCCGCTAGGAGGCGGCGCTACAAGGAAGGGGCGGGCACGCCGGGCAGAGAGCCGGCTCGGGGGCGGAGCTACCCCCGGCCGTGCGCGCGCTGAAAATGCGCTAATGTGAAACCAGCCTAAGCTTGCCGCTACCTCCTCTCTGTGGGTGCCAACTGAAAGCGAGTTGCTACTGAATGTAGTAGTTGGCCCTGAATGCCCTGAAATCGCAGTTGTTCCAATTCCCAGCGAGTCAGCGGAAGGATGAGACTATAATTTGCACCATCTAATGTACTTGTTGAGACTGTACTATGTTATAGACTAATGAGCGTGCACTAAAATGATCGATTGCTCGCATCCAGCAGGTCAGATGTGCAGATGGGCTCGCTTCGAATAATGAGTATAATGGAACTCAATGGGAAACGCGGGAATTTTTCCGGAAGCCCCTACTAAGGCTGGGGAGGCAGGAAAATCACCAAAATGGATGGAAACAGAGCTCATGTTAAATGGGAACAGTGTTGTCCGAGTATTACCCCAGTTTTACAGGCTGACAATAAAACATACAAAACCGAAGATACAATAGATTTTACAGTAAAAAAAAAAATCACGAAACAATCACTGACCTCAGGGAGACCAGTCAAAGAAAACACTGCGGCAGCCGGCAAAGGCGCTCAAACACAGAGAAATCCTAGGTGCAATGCTCCCTGGGAAATACGAATATGCAAATAAAGTCCATGGAGCCACATTTAAGAGTCTCAAACATGGGACTAGCCAGATCTTCCTCCAGGGAAGGACCCAGCCAAGGGGTGGCTCCTTTCGGAAACCACCATTACCACCATATTAAGTGGCCCTTTAAGTCAATATCCAGCTCTTTACGAGTTTACAGATATGACAAGGGAAATACCAAGGCTAGGTATCCATCCACAGACAGCTGTTGCCCCTCATCAGTGTGGAGTAGGATTCTGGCTAGGTGGGAGCAATGCCTAGTAGACCAACATCACGAAACAATCACTGACTTCAGGGAGACCAGTCAAAGAAAACACTGCGGTAACAGGCAAAAGACGCTCAATCAGTGAAATCCTAGGTGCAATGCTCCCTGGGAAATACGAATATGCAAATGAAGTCCGTGGAGCCTCATTTAAGAGTCTCAAACACGGAACTAGCCAGATCTTTCTCCAGGGAAGGACCCAGCCAAGGGGTGGCTCCTTTCGGAAACCACCATTACCACCAAACCGAAGATACAATAGATTTTACATTAAAAAAAATTTTTTAGGAGACATTCTTCCTGTTTAAATGACTTGTATATAAGGCAAAATTAGAAAGAGAAAAAAGCCTCCTTCACCCCTTAGACTATGTTCACATGTAGCGTTTTTGCACTTTCTCATTGTTTTTAATGGTGATTAAAAAAAAATTGAAAACCACTGCAAAAACGCTGGAAAACGCAGCAATTTTCCATTTCAGTCAGGAAAAAAGCAATCGTGTGCATGAGATTTCCGATATCTCATAGCTTTTGCTGGTACCTTAAAAAGCAGATTTTCATTTGCATAAAACTCATGAAAAAAACATAGTAACATAGTTATTAAGGTTGAAGGGTGACTTTAAGTCCATCTAGTTCAACCCATATCCTATTCTAACTTGCCCAAATGTTGATCCAGAGGAAGGCAAATAAACCCCATGTGGCAAACAGTAAGCTTCACATTGGGGAAAAAAATTCCTTCCCGACTCCACATACGGCAATCAGACTAGCTCCCTGGATCAACGCAATATCAAGGAAACTAGTGTATATACCCTGTAATATTATACTTTTCAAGAAAGGCATCCAGTCCCTTCTTAAATTTTAGTAGTGAATCATTCATTACAACATCATATGGCAGAGAGTTCCATAGTCTCACTGCTCTTACAGTAAAGAATCCGCGTCTGTGAGTATGCTTAAACCTTCTTTCCTCCAGACGTAGAGGATGCCCCCTTGTCCCCGTCACAGGTCTAAGAGTAAAAAGATCATTAGATAGGTCTTGGTATTGTCCCCGCATATATTTATACATTGTAATAAGATCACCCCTAAGCCTTCGATTCTCCAAACTAAATAACCCCAAGTGTAATAACCTGTCTTGATATTGCAGACCCCCTAGTTCCCTAATAACCTTGGTCGCTCTTCTCTGCACCCGCTCCAGTTCCGCTATGTCTTTCTTATACACCGGAGATCAGAACTGTACACAGTATTCCAAGTGTGGTCGCACTAGTGACTTATATAGAGGTAAAATTATGTTCTCCTCATGAGCATCTATGCCTCTTTTAATGCATCCCATTATTTTATTTGCCTTTGCAGCAGCTGACAGACACTGGCCACTAAATGTGAGTTTGTCGTCCACCCATACACCCAGGTCTTTTTCAGTGACAGTTTTGCCCAGTGTTTTACAGTTAAGCACATAATTATACATCTTGTTTGTTCTACCCAAGTGCATGACCTTACATTTATCCCCATTAAAGCTCATTTGCCATTTATCAGCCCAAGCTTCTAGTTTACATAAATCCTCCTGTAATATAAAATTGTCCTCATCTGTATTGATTACCCTGCAGAGTTTAGTGTCATCTGCAAATATTGAAATTCTACTCTCTATGCCCCCTACAAGGTCATTAATAAATATGTTAAAAAGAAGCGGGCCCAAAACTGACCCCTGTGGTACCCCACTGCTAACCGTGACCCAGTCCGAGTGTGCTCCATTAATAACCACCCTTTGTTTCCTATCCCTGAGCCAGCTCTTAAACCACCTACACATTTTCCCCTATCCCCATTGTTCTCATTTTATGTATCAACCTTTTGTGTGGCACCGTATCAAAAGCTTTTGAAAAGTCCATGTACACCACGTCCACTGCATTCCCTTGGTCCAGTCCAGAACTTACCTCTTCATAAAAGCTTATCAGATTAGTTTGACAGGAACGGACCCTTGTAAACCCATGTTGATATTGGGTCATGAGGTTATTCTTCTCCAGATACTCCAGTATAGTATCTCTTAGAAAACCCTCCAGGATTTTACCCACAGTTGAGGTTAAAGTTACTGGCCTATAATTTCCGAGTTCAGTTTTTGTCCCCTTTTTGAATATTGGCACCACATTTGCTATACGCCAGTCCTGTGGTACAGACCCTGTTATTATGGAATCTTTAAAGATTAAAAATAATGGTCTATCTATGACTGTGCTTATTTCCTGCAGTACTCGGGGGTGTATCCCATCCGAGCCTGGGGATTTGTCAATTTTAGTGGCTTTTAGACGCCGCCGTACTTCCTGCTGGATTAGGCTGGTTTCACATTAGCACTTTTTAAGCGCACGCACGGCCGGGTTTAGCTCCGCCCCCGAGCCGGCTCTCTGCATGGCGTGCCCGCCCCTTGCTTGTAGCGCCGCCTCCTAGCGGACAGCGGCGCCTGCGATCGGCGCACCCTATCTTTAGCATAGGGTGCGCAGATCGTGCGCAGGCCGTGCGCTAGTTGCGCTTTGACCTGCGCTGCGCACTTTTGACGGTGCGCCGTGCGCGCCAAAATCAAACTTTTCGGATTTTGGCGCGCACGGCGCACCGTCAAAAGTGCGCAGCGCAGGTCAAAGCGCAACTAGCGCACGACCTGCGCACGATCTGCGCACCCTATGCTAAAGATAGGGTGTGCCGATCGCAGGCGCCGCTGTCCGCTAGGAGGCGGCGCTACAAGCAAGGGGCGGGCACGCCGGGCAGAGAGCCGGCTCGGGGGCGGAGCTACCCCCGGCCGTGCGTGCACTTAAAAAGCGCTAATGTGAAACCACCCTTAAGCAGGTGACATTTAATGGAGAATTTTTATCCCTTATCATGTTATCCGTCATGGGATTTTCTTGTGTAAATACTGTTGAAAAAAGTCATTTAGCATATTGGCTTTTTCCTCATCCTCATCCACCATTTCACCCAGACTATTTTTAAGGGGGCCAACACTATCATTTTTTAGCTTCTTACTATTTATGTAGCTAAAGAATATTTTGGGATTATTTTTACTTTCTCTGGCAATGAGTCTCTCTGTCTCAATCTTTGCTGTTTTGATTTGCTTTTTACAGAATTTATTTAATCTTCTGTATTTAGTTAATGCCTCATCACTACCTACTTGCTTTAATTCTCTAAATGCTTTCTTTTTATCTCTTATTGTACCCCTTACAGCTCTATTTAGCCATAGTGGTTTCCTCCTATTTCTCGCATGTTTATTCCCATACGGTATATATTGTGCACAGGTCCTATTCAGGATGATAATAAACGTCTCCCATTTTCTTTGTGTATTCTTATGTCTCAGGATATCGTCCCAGTTAATTGCACCAAGATCATCTCTCATTCGTTGGAAATTTGCTTTCCTGAAGTTTAGTGTCCTTGTAACCCCTCTACTACACATCTTATTAAAGGATACATGAAAACTTATTAATTTGTGATCTCTATTACCCAAGTGACCCTCAACCCTTACATTTCATATGCGGTCTGGCCTGTTGGTTAATATTAGGTCTAGCAGTGCCCCCCCTCTTGTTGGGTCCTGAACCAGTTGGTAATTGTCTCTCATAGTTGTCAGACACCTATCACCTTTGCTAGAACTGCAGGTTTCGGTTCCCCAGTGTATTTCAGGGTAGTTGAAGTCCCCCATAATAATGACTTCTCCTTGAGTCGCCGCTTCATCTATTTGCTTTATTAGGATATTCTCTGTTGCTTCCATTATTTTTGGAGACTTATAACAAACCCCTATCAGTAATTTATTATTTTTCCCCCCTCCCCTTATCTCTACCCACAGGGACTCTACATTTTCATTAGATTCATATATATTATCACGAAGGATGGGTTTTAAGGATGATTTTACATATAAACACACGCCTCCCCCTCGCTTATTTGTACGGTCATTTCTGAACAGACTATAGCCCTGTAAATGAACTGCCCAGTCGTGGCTCTCGTCCAGCCATGTCTCAGATATCCCCACCATGTCATAATTATGTTCCAACAACATTAACTCCGATTCCTCCATCTTGTTGGCGAGACTTCTGGCATTAGTATACATGCACTTTATGTATCTCTCTGTACCTCTATTCTTTCTTAAATTACTGTTCTAACCCACCCCCCATGCCACCCCCACCCCCAATGTCATTATTTGTGCCCAGGTCCCTAGCTGCACTGTCTTACCCTCCTATAAAAGGAACACCCTCCCCTCCGTCCCTAGTTTAAACACTCCTCCAACCTTCTAGCCATTTTCTCCCCCAGCACAGCTGCACCCTCCCCATTGAGGTGCAGCCCGTCCCTAGCGTAGAACCTGTAGCCAACTGAGAAGTCGGCCCAGTTCTGCAGGAACCCAAACCCCTCCTTCCTACACCAATACCTGACGTTGCAAAACAAAGCAGCAAAAATGCAACGTGTGAACATAGCCTTAATTGCTGGTATGACAGGCCACATTAACCCCTGTCCAGACTAAACCGGGGTACAGTTTAGGCCAGGCCAGAGTATACCCCGGGAGATAGACTGTCCTAGGCCATACTATACCTATAATTATAATTCTTGGGTATGTCATTCAACGCTGCTGATATCAAGGGGTGTATAATCTGGCATGAGGGGGTATGACAATGCTTAGACCAGTGATGGTGAGCCTTTTAAAGAACGAGTGCCCACGCTGCAATCCAAAACCCACTAATTTATGGGAAAGTGGCAACATAGCAATTTAACCTGAATACTTATATTTTAGTTTAGAAAAAACCCAAATCATGCACAGAGCAGGTGGGGGCAGCAGAGAGCAGGCGGGGCAGCAGAGAGCAGGGGTACCAGAGGAGCAGGGGTACCAGACTGCAGATATAAAGTAACATGCTTCCTATCCTGGTCTATTCCCCTCATTCTTCTACATGACCCCAACCTGGTATATGCCCCCCCATACTGATATATGCTCTCCCACCCGTCCTGGTACATGCTCCTCCTCCCCATCCTTGTATAACCTCCCTCATCTTTGTATATACCCCCTCGTACTGGTATATGTTTCCCAATCCTTGTATATGCTCCGCCATACTGATAATTGCTCCCACCATCATGGCATATGCCCTTTAGCCAGGTATATATGTGCATCAATCCTTGTATATGATGCCCCATCCTTGTATTTGCTTCCCCAATTCATGTATATGCCCCCTTATTTATATATGCTTCCCATCCTCGTATATGCCCTTCAATCTGTTAAGGTAGTTAGAGTTTCAGTCAGTCAGTGCTGGGAACTGGATGAGTTAGGAGCTTGTCCCCAGACTGGAGTGCATTCTGAGTCAGAGAGGAAGAGAAAAGTATACGGAAGCTTGGGAAGAGGAGCTGTGACCACGCTCATCCCAAAGCTCAGCACTGGAACTTGACACCGGAGTCCGTGGCTGTAGAGCACTACGGTCTCATCAGCTAAATCCGGAGGGCAGAAAATTGCAGGTCTTCTGGCCTCCATCACACACCTGAAGGCACAGCAGCAGGTTAGAGCCCGGAGACGCCACGAGGAGCAACACCTGTGAAAGGCTCAAGCTGCCTGCCATGCGGGTAACGTTTTCTGACAGTGAGAGGAAGAGGACTGAGCAGAGCTTTAGGCAGCAAGGACCTCAAATAGAGCAGTGCAGTAAGGAGGCCTCCAACCCACCTGGCTGAGTGAATCCTGAGTTGCTTCACCTTTAGAAGCAAAGAAAACTCTTGGATTCAACATATCCAGCCCATCCTCTCTCCGCTGTAGGTGCGTTATTCCCCTCTTTATTAGGTTCAACCTATTCCCCCACAAGAGCTGGAAGAACAGGCTGAAGAGCCTCGCTGAAAAAGATTCTGGAAAAGGGAAAATGACAGAGACATACAAGAAAACGGGGACCAGGTAAGTCTTCAACGTTTTGACCCTTTCTCTGTAGGTCAGCTTCCAGTTCTTCTATCGCTGAACCCTTGCATTTCCATTTTCCAATTTCTCCTCCCAATTTAGTGTGGCATTATCATCCCTTCCAAATTTAACCCCTAGAATCTTAATATGGGTGGAGGCTTTGGCAAACTGCGGCAGATCAAAGCTGGGATCAGTATCTAATGTCCACAGAGCTTGACTCTTTTCAGGGCGCTGACAGCCTCAGTAGGACTCACAAAAGCAAAATCTATCTTACCGCTCCTGTTGGAACACGAATACGTGAATTTTGGCTGTCGACCTCCCTGTGTGAAAACGGCAATCAGTCCTGCCTGCATTATGACGTTATGTGGGACCTTACTGTTCCTGGTCACTGTCTTGCCTGAGGAGCTGTCACCTGATGTCATTATGGCATTAAAGTCCCCCGTCATCACCACTGGAAGAAAAGTGAAGAGGTAAGGCTTGACGTCATTAAACAGCTGGACCCTGTCAGTCACCGTCTGTGGCCCATAGATGTTAATAAGCCGGAGTCGCCTACCATGGATAGTGGCTTCCAGGACCAGACATCTTCCCATGACAACCTCTGTCATCCTATGCACAGTCACATCATTGGTGTTAAACAGGACAGCGACCCCGGTGTAAGGCTCCACAGCCAGTGACCAGAAAGATGGACCGGACCGCCATTCCTTTTCAACCTCTCTCATAAGCCCCAGAGTTGTCAGTAGTGTTCCTGCAGGAAGATGACATCTGTGTCCAGATATATGATATGTGTCATGATCCAGTGTTGGATCTGGCGGTATTAAATGCATTAAGTGAACTTTTTTTCCTTTGGTTCCAAAGTGTGTCGTGATAGCCCCCAGTGGCCATTAGAATTATCACACGTGGTGTCGTTCATTCTAAGTTGCCCGGTGGTGGGGAATGGTATCGCACCTTAGGTTTAGGTTAATGTTCACTTAATTATGGATCTGGTGTGACACCCTATAAAGGTGTGCTCAGGGTGTTCACTCACGGCCTGTGATATTGTGAGTTGGTGTTCACTCTGAGTTGGAGAGCCTGGAGGAAGGATGGAGCTGGTGAGGAGTCCTGCGCAGCTTAGCCAGAGGGGACGTGTGTCAGCTATGGTGTCTGGACGAAGGGCTGGCATGGCGTGGTGGAGTCGCAGTGATGGTGTCAGCGGGAAGTGTCTGCATGGGCTGGTGGAGTGGCGACTATGGAGAGTGGCACTCACCATGTGGGACTTGGCTGCTGAACTGGACTCAAGCATGCTCGACTTCGTGTCAGAAGCTGAACTCAGCCTTGGGACTCTGGTTCTAAGCAGCTGCAACTGGTGGTGGACTCTGCTCCAAGGCTGCACTAAGGTGAAGGATCTTGTTATGGTGATGGATCCGGGTGGAGGAGAAGACGCACGCAGGTGGAGGGCTCTGTTGCTGGGAGCGCACGCAACTGAGCAAAGCTAAGTGGTGTTTCCCCTGTATTGTCTCTTTCCTCATGTGTGTTATTAGTGCAGTGCTGGGATTAGTCTCCGCACCGACCCATTCCCTAGTGAGGGTTTAGGGTCAGGGTGAGCAAGGACGTTAAGGTACGCGTGCGGCGACAGGTGCGGAGCCTGTTTAGGGAATGTAAGGAGTGCAGGGACACTGGCTCAGGGGAGCTTAGGAGGTCTCCATTTCCCCATTCCCTATCGCAGGGCCCACCATTGTTATAGTTTCCCAGGTTCCCCCTTTATTATTTGATTATTGTATGTATAACGTGTAATACCTAAATTCGCCAGGTGGAGGCGGCGTATCCACCTGCACGTTTTATTATTTAAATGCGCCCCACTGGAGGCGGTGTATCCAGGGTCACGTGTGTTATGGGTCCGCCTTGCGGAAACATCTGCGTCCTGACACACGTGACCATGACAATATGTTCATACACCGCGTGTCCCGCCATCCTCACCTTAGTGCTATTCACATTACTCGAGGTCACTGTCAATGAGAACCCCGCCATCACAACATATATAATAATAATATAGAGTAACAGCCATCATCATGAGTCAGAGATGTTCTGTCCACCACCGGTGTCCATGTCAGACTCTACCTGTGGGTATACAGATCCAAGGGCTTGACCTTTGGTTGGGGATGGTCCTCTATGTTCCTGTCACACTCAGCATCAACTTTCCTCAACTCTTTCTCTTAATCATCATTGGACTCAGATAAAACTCCATACTTGTTGGACACGACCATCACACCTGCAGAACTCTGGATCTTTTTACCAGCACTCTGACCAGTGTCATATTCTGCCTCAAGTTTACGGGAGGATGTGTTCTTTTTTTTCCCTTTATTTTGATTAAAGCTCCAGTCCTCAGATACAGACAGTGATACTGAAGGGGTGCTACCTGAGGCTGCTGGACCTGAGGGATGACCTCCTTGTTCCCCTCTGCACCCTGCTTCTCTGGTGTTACATGAGTGGACTCCTGGTGGGAATCTGAGCTGGTCAACATCTCTCCAGACATTAAATCCTCCTCCCCATGCGCCCCTACCACCACATCCTCCTGAACCTCTGCAACTGCCATCACAGCCTCATCAGGGAAGACTCTGCAGATGTTGTGCCAGGCGTCTGGACAGTCCCTGTGAGGGTGGCTCATCTTACCACAGAGGTTGCACCTGACATCCCGGCAGCCTGCAGCAACATGGCCGATTGCGCCACAGTCTGCACTTCACCACAGTACAGGCATTAGCCAGAATACCTTTCCCAACCCATTTGAAGCTTTCTGGGTTGCCCGGGATAATAACATCGTCCCTTCTCCCTCCCAATGAAGGAGTTTGGTACGTGGGCAGTGATGTTATCATACTGCCGCAGCTTCACCAAGACCCGCCACCCCATTGTCCAGATACAATCCTCATCTCTGACCTTGGTGAGTCCAGAGACGAGGTCACAGTGTCTCCGGAGCCACACCTCGATGTCCTGCGGAGGAACGGCCTCATTCCAGAAGGTGATATTTACTGTGACTGTGTCCGGCCTGGAGATAGGAACCAACATAAACTTATTCCAGCCCTCAGCATCTCTGAACTTTGGGTATTTGGCCCAGAATCTATCCAGGTCAGACATGAGTTTGAAAAATGAGGATGAATGAACTCATGGAGATCAACATCCAACACTGCAGAGACACCATCACATGTTTCTCAACGTAGTGATTCTAGAGCAATGCCCCCATCCCTTATGGGAAATATGCAAAAACATGCAAAACACAAGCCGCGGAGACACCATCACATGTTTCTCAACGCAAGCAATGACTGGCCAGGTCTTTCCCCGGGAAGGAACAACCACGGGAAGGGCAGTCACCAATGAAGGAAACCACCTATGCCAAAACATGGTATCCATCCACAGACAGCTGTTTCGGGGTATTGCCCCTCATCAGTGTGGAGTAGGAAACTGGCTAGTAGGAGCAATGCCTAGTAAAAGACTGTGAAAAATGAGCTTGAAGCTGACCTCGTAGCCCTGCCTTTCCTGAAGATTAGACACCGCCAGTATATCATTTAACACAAACCCCATCTGGCCGCACAACAGCTCTTCTCACCACATAACTGCGTTGTGGCAGATCCTCCTTGGCACCTATGTATTTAAACAGCACCACATTAATGCGTTTGAATGTCTGGCCGGTATACCTGGCACTGGAAGTGAAGGATGGGGTGCCGCGGCTCCAGGCATTCCTGGGGGGCACCTGCCGGGTCACACTGGGCCGACAGACAGGGAGAGGGCCTGCAGCAGGGGGTCTGTCACACCTTGTGGACTAGATGGCAAAGGGGGATAATCACACATATCATGCACATTATCATAAGCAGCATCATTATCAGACAGTGCGACGTCCATTACAGAAAGTGAAACCCCTCCAACCCCCGACCCCATGGGCACAGCATCACCAGCCACAGTCTGTGCTTCAGCCTCAGCCTCATCAGCACAGTTTCACATACACTGTCCTGCTCCTGTGTGGGGCACTCTGGGACCTGTGGTGCCTCAGATGGAGTCTTAAGTGTATGCTCCTGTTCACACTGAGCTGCCTGCTGCTGCAGTTGTTTTCCCTCCTGGAAGCAGAAGCGGGCAGGCTGTAACACTGGCTGTGTCCGCTGTGGCTGTAGGTCTCTGCCAGGGGCCCCATTCTCTCCAGCACAGATTCAGTGTCCTGCACAACACTTGCCAGCTGTACACCCAATGTGTTCAGTGTCAGGTCATACGTGTCATTACTGGCAGGATTAGTGGTCTTTAGGATGACTAATGAATGAAGTCTACTTCCATTTGCAGTGCTTTTTTTTGCTGCTGTAACTCACCCAGTTTTCTGACAAGTCCCCGTATCTCATCCGCTATCTGCAGCTCGGGTGCACGCGCCGGCTCCACAGGTTTAGTCTTGACCACGGGTACAGGGGTTTTGAACACAGTCTTGTGCGGGTCCACCTTGGATGGTTTTGTGGGTCCTTGCCTGGATGCTGGCTCCATAGCAGGTTTATCGCTGCCACCTGATTGCGACCGTGTTTGTCCTGACCACGACATACTGCCATGTTGCTGCACGTTCTCCTGGATTGTCTGTCTTTTCAAAGATGTCCGTCTCTGCCTGGAAGCAGGAGAGGTGATCTGCACAGCTGGGGCCGATCTCACCTGAGCACCAGGCAGGAGCTGCTTACTGACTGGGGAGCTACAAGACTTCACATTGTGCTGGATTCCATCACTCACTGACACTTTTCCTTCTTGCTTCTTTGCTGGGCTTGGAGCAGGTTTTCCTCCCAAAACTTTACTCACAGCTTTTCCTCCTTCACAGAACTGCGGCAGCTTTGGCTCGCTGCATTCACTGGACTCACAGCGGGTTTGGGATTACCATTCCCATAGCTCCCAACCATCCCGGATTTCGCGGGACAGTCCCGTTTTTGCCCCGCCCAGGACTCTATTTTTCCCGTACTGCAGGGAGATAAGCCGCACGCCCCCCCGCGTGTACGAGGTGTACGGAGCGGAGCCACATGTGTGTACGAGGTGTACGGAGTGGAGCCGCATGTGTACGAGCTGTACGGAGCGGAGCAGTGTGTGTACAAGGTGTACGGAGCGGAGATGTGTATGGAGCGGAGTCATGTGTGTACGAGGTGTACGGAGCGCAGATGTGAACGGAGCAGAGCCGTGTGTGTGTACGGAGTGGAGCAGCGTGTGTACGAGGTGTACGGAGCAAAGCAGCGTGTATGAGGTGTACGGAGCGGAGATGTGTACGGGGTGTACGGAGTGGAGTCGCGTGTTTATGGAGTGGAGCCATATGTGTATGGAGCGGAGCCGTGTGTGTACGGGGTGTACGGAGAGGAGCTGTGTGTACGGGTTGTACGGAGCAGAGCCCTGTGTGTGCGGGGTGTACGAAACGGAGCCCTGTGTGTGCGAAGTGTACGGAGCTGAGCCGTGTGTGTACGGAGCGGAGCAGAGCCATGTGTGTACAGGGTGTACGGAGTGGAGCTGCGTGTGTATGGAGCGGAGCCGCGTGTGTATGAGGTATACGGAGCAAAGCCGCATGTGTACAAGGTTTACGGAGTGGAGCCATGTGTGTGCAAGTTGTACAGAGCGTGGCCGCATGTGTACGAGATTTACGGAGTGGAGCCATGTGTGTGCGCGAGGTGTACGGAGCATAGCCGTGTGTGTACCAAGCATACAAAGCGGAACCGTGTGTGTATGAGGTGTGTGGAGCCATACGTGTACAAGGTGTATGGTGGAGTCTGCCCCACTGCCCCGGCCGGGAGGTTACTTTTCCCGCGGACACAGGAGTACACGGCGGAGCCCCGATGAGCACTTTAAAATTCGCATGTGACGTTCCAGAAGTGACTGGAAATGAGGTAATTTTGGGAGGAGATTGTGACGGAACCATGAAGGACTTCAGGGAATTCTTCAGATACATCACCGTGTCCTCCTCCAACAGCGCGGACAGCGGGATCGCCTTGGAATCGAGGATGCCGGCCATGTGAGCGGATCATGATATGTCCTGCATCAGGATGCTCAGGTGGGCACTACAATGGGAGCCGGGCTGCTATAGTATCTTTATAGAATCTTTATTTCTTTCTCTCTCTGTTTCTTTCTCTCTCTTCTTTCTTTCCCCTCTTCCTTTTCTTTTTCTTTTTATTATCTCTCTGTTCTTTCTTTCTCTCCCCCCTCTGTTCTTTCTTTCCCCTCTTTCTTTTTTTCTCTCTCATTGTTCTTTTTTCTGTCCCCTCTTTCTTTCTCTCTGTTCTTTCTTTATCTCTCTGTTTCTTTCTCTTTCCCCTCTTTCTTTCTCTCTCTCTTCTTTCTTTCTCTTTCGGCCCTCTTTCTTTCCCCTCTTTCTTTCTCTCTGTTCTTCCTCTCTTACTGTTCTTTCTTATTCTCTCTGTGTTCTTTATTTCCCAACTTTCTTTCTCTCTATCTCTCTGTTCTTTCTTTCTTCTCTTTCTTCCCCTCTTTCTTTCTTTCTTTCTTCCTCTCTGTTCTTTCTTTCTTTCCCCTATTTCTTTTTTTCTCTCTGTTCTTTCTTTTCTGTCCCCTCTTTTTTCCCTGTGTTCTTTCTTTCTTTCTCTCTTTCTTTGTCTCTCTGTTCTTTCTTTCCCCTTTCTTTCTATTTCTCTATGTTCTTTCTTTTTCTTTCTTTCCCCTCTTTCTTTTTCTCTCTAATCTTTCTTTCTCTCTGATCTTTGTTCTCTCTTTGTTCTTCATTTCTTTCTATCTGTTCTTTCTTTCTCTGTTCTCTTTATTTCCCCTCTTTCTTTCTCTCTGTAGCCTTTGTCCCTCTTTCCCTTCTTCAAAAGTTGGGAGGTATGCATTCCCATTAGGAGAAGCCTGTGAGACTTGTCCCAGTGTAGGCCGGGAAGCCTGGGCCTTGCCTGTGGAGCTTCCTGGCCCAGGGTGGCCCTGGTCCGGGCTTGCTCCAGACATGAGGAGATCCACAAAACACAACCTCACAGCTAGGGGCAGTATTATAGTAGTTATATTCTTTTACATAGGGGGCAGTATTATAGTAGTTATATTCTTGTACATAGGAGCAGTATTATAGTAGTTATATTCTTGTACATAGGGGGCAGTATTATAGTAGTTATAGTCTTGTACATAGGGGCAGTATTATATTAGTTATATTCTTGTATATAGGGGCAGTATTATAGTAGTTATATTCTTGTACATAGGGGCAGTATTATAGTAGTTATATTCTTGTACATAGGGAGCAGTATTATAGTAGTTATATTCTTGTACATAGGGGGCAGTATTATAGTAGTTATATTCTTGTACATAGGGGCAGTATTATAGTAGTTATATTCTTGTACATAGGGAGCAGTATTATAGTAGTTATATTCTTGTACATAGGGAGCAGTATTATAGTAGTTATATTCTTGTACATAGGGGCAGTATTATATTAGTTATATTCTTGTATATAGGGGCAATATTATAGTAGTTATATTCTTGTACATAGGAGCAGTATTATAGTAGTTATATTCTTGTACATAGGGGCAGTATTATAGTAGTTATATTTTTGTACATAGGGGCAGTATTATAGTAGTTATATTCTTGTACATAGGGGCAGTATTATAGTAGTTATATTCTTGTACATAGGGGCAGTATTATAGTAGTTATATTCTTGTACATAGGAGCAGTATTATAGTAGTTATATTCTTGTACATAGGGGCAGTATTATAGTAGTTATATTCTTGTACATAGGGGCAGTATTATAGTAGTTATATTCTTGTACATAGGAGCAGTATTATAGTAGTTATATTCTTGTACATAGGAGCAGTATTATAGTAGTTATATTCTTGTACATAGGGGCAGTATTATAGTAGTTATATTCTTGTACATAGGGAGCAGTATTATAGTAGTTATATTCTTGTACATAGGGGCATTATTATAGTAGTTATATTCTTGTACATAGGGAGCAGTATTATAGTAGTTATATTTTTGTACATAGGAGCAGTATTATAGTAGTTATATTCTTGTACATAGGGGCAGTATTATAGTAGTTATATTCTTGTACATAGGGGCAGTTTTATAGTAGTTATATTCTTGTACATAGGGAGCAGTATTATAGTAGTTATATTCTTGTACATAGGGGCAGTATTATAGTAGTTATATTCTTGTACATAGGGGGCAGTATTATAGTAGTTATATTCTTGTACATAGGGGCAGTATTATAGTAGTTATATTCTTGTACATAGGGGCAGTATTATAGTAGTTATATTCTTGTACATAGGGGGCAGTATTATAGTAGTTATATTCTTGTACATAGGGGAAGTATTATAGTAGTTATATTCTTGTACATAGGGGGCAGTATTATAGTAGTTATATTCTTGTACATAGGGGCAGTATTATAGCAGTATTAGCCTTGTGTATTGTATTACAATCTGTAGTAGACTGGTAGAGATCCTGTTCTATAGAATTTATTTACCAGTTGCTTAGTGAACAAGAATTTGGACAGAAGTTGTCCTCCTGAATTCGAGCAGCCAAAAGTAAAGTTTGTTTTTGTGGTAAACACATTTGCAGAAGGCCCTGAGGACAGAGTGTTTATCTCACACAGGGGGGATGAGGAGAAATGTTTAGAACAAGTTGAAACGTATTGAGACAAAACTGTGCAAATTGCATGAGAGTAGAGGAGTCCGCCCAGAGCGTCTGTAACCAGCCACGTCCTCTGTGCAGAAGCTGAAATCTGAGCCATCGAGACAAGTAGCAATATTCACCAACTTTTATAATATTAAGTGCATGTCAATATATCTGCTTGCTGTCAGGCACAGGCTGACCACCTGTCACGAGGCAGTCATGCTCCTATCATGGGGTTGTTACAATGTCCCATCGTAGGTCATCCTCTGTCACTAAGGCTGTGTGCACACGCTGCGGATTCCGCTGCGGATTAATCCGCACGGATTTTGCAAAAACCGCAGATAATCCGCAGGTCCAAAGACCTGCGGATTATCTGCGGTTTTGCCTGCGGTTTGGTCCTGCGGATTCACTATCTCCACAATGGTGGAGATAGGAACCCGCAGCGGTTTCCGCAGAAAGAATTAACATGCAATTCTTTCTGCGGATTCAAAACCGCAGCAAATCCGCGCGGTTTTTTCCGCAGCGTCGGCACAGCGTTTTTTGTTTTTCCATTCAAATGAATGGTACTGTACACCGCAGCTAAAACTGCTGCGTGTCCGCAGCGGCCAAAACCGCTGCGAAAACGCAGCGGAATCCGCAGCGTGTGCACACAGCCTTACAGGTCTTGTATAGGGGAAGGGTGGAGTGAATGCAGCTGCTTACCATTACTTGTATTACTGCTGTGATAGGGGGGAGAGAGCTGCATCACTCACAGACTGGGCTCATACTGCTGCCTATACACCTTGTACATGGCCGTTTTTCTGTCTGCAACTCCATACTTTCTCTACCTTTATTATGTGAAAACCCTTAGCCGAGGAGAGTAGTTCTTATGCTGCATCGATAGGTCGGCAGAGTGATCTAAGTGGAACAACAGAGGCTGATGTAGCAGAAAACAAACATCAGAGGGTCTGATGAAGCAGATTTGAAGACACGGCAACTCAAATTAGGAATGATAGGTGGGTGAGACAGAGATTCTGCAGTATAGCTGTGTAGGAGATCTAAGTTTGTAATCAACTGCAAAATAGAGCTGACCCAGTGATGAGGCCGGGTTATACAGCAAAAAAGCAGAGCCGGGTTTGTCAGAGAGTTCAAGGCAGAGATTGCACAGTGATAAGGAAGTGTGGCCCAGTGATAAAGGAGAGCTAGGTTTGTCACAGTGACAAAAGACAAAGCTGGCAGAGAAATAAGGCAATTTTTACAGCGATATAGCAAAGCTGGGTTTGTCACAGAGTCCAAGGCAGAGCATGCACAGTCATTAGGCAGTGTGGCCCTGCGATGTAAGAGAACTCTGTTTGTAAGAGTCCAAGGAAGAGCAAGCACAGTTATTAGGTAGTGTGGCTCAGCGATATAAAAAGGCTGGGTTTGTCACAGAGTCTAAGGCCAGGGCCACACTTGTGAGAAACTCGCACAAGTCTCACATCTCAACACCTGGCACTGCCGCTGGCACTCGGGACCAGAGTACTCAGCTGCATAGAAATACATGCAGCCGCACACTCCGGTCCCGAGTGCCGGCAGCAGTGCTGAGTATTGAGACGCGAGACTCGTGCGAGTTTCTCGCATGTGTGACCTCGGCCCAAGGCAGACGATGGACAGTCATTAGACAGTGTGGCCCACCGATATAAGAGAGCTGGGTTTGTCACAGAGACTAAGCTGGCAGAGAAATGAGGCAGTTTTTTTCAGTGACATAGCAAAGCTTGGTTTGTCACAGAGTTCAATGTAGAGATAGCAGAGCAATAAGACAAAGTTCCCAGTGATACAGTAAACTTGGTCACAGAGCCCAATGCAAAGATGGCCAGCAGTGCAGCAGAGCGAGGTAGTAAAAGAGGTCCAAGGGCTAGGAAGCAGTCCATGGTAGTGGCATAGATGACAACTACCTTGCGTAAGCAAGAGACATCACAGCAGTACTTCAGGTTGTAAAGGCAACCTGACACACATAAAGGTAGAGGGGGCTGGCCAAGGAAGGAGAAGTTCACAATGCCCGGCTCTGGAGCCAGGGGATAGAAGTGATACTTTTACATTTTCTGTTTGAGGATTCAGTGTGTGTTATGGATGTGTGTTTAAAAGCACAATAAGGTTTTCAGTCACCTCTAGAGAGGGATTGGCTGCAGCAGTCACACGTCCCTGTTGAAACAGGGCTAGAAGAACAGTGATGGGTGAAGAATCGAGGAAGCATCAGAATGGGAATCATCAATGTATTAGGGTATACAGAGTCACATTGTATATTTTAGGGGCAGGGCCCTTTAAGGCACAGTCATTCAGTCTATCGGGAGCCCAATACATTACAAATTCAGCTTAGCGGTGACATAAATAAACTAATTCTGGCAAATGTTTGGTGAACACTCCCCAATCTGGCAGGTGTTCAGCTGTTCGCTCTACTTCTGTGCGAAGAAGTCATTTGGTTTACTGCTCTGCAAAAACGGAAAAAAATTATTTCCCGAGCTATAGTGCTCCCAGCAGTCTGCCTTATGCGCTATTCCCCAAAAATCAGTATGACAGCGGATACCTTGGGGATCACTGGGAGTCTGACCACTGGGACCTCCAGCGATCCCGAGATCGGGGCCCTGAAACTCCCAGAACAGAGTGTACATGCTCAGCCACCATTGACTGACTCGGAGCCCTGTTCCAGGGGGTCCCCAGCAGTCGAACCCTCAGCGATCACCAAGTTTTAGTGCTTCCTTCTGTAGTAGGGGGCTCAGCGGCTCAGACGCCCCCTGCAGGAGCAGCACACAGCTTGGCTCTATGATGACAGCACAGCGCTCCTCCAGGCTGTAGGTGGTATTGCACCCTAGATCTCTAATCCCTTTTCAAAACAGAGACACTGGCTCCAACCCAACTCTCTGCAGCTGCTGCAAAACTACAACTCCCATCATGTTCTGACAGCCTGCAGGTCTATTATGGTCTCGGGTGGGTAATCCCAGACTTTTATATAATGGTATCTTTGCCTCATCGATGCCTCTCCAGCATTTCTGCATCACTTAATAGATCTGCCATTCAGGAATCTAGGAAAGTTGTGTGACTAGCAGCGTGTGAGGGAGATTATTGTAGTTTTGTTATAGCAGAAGACCTCTGGATAGCCCCCTCGCCTCTGTGCTCCCCCCAGGCAGTGACCTCCACATCTGCTCTGTATGTAATATAAGCCCTGCAGGGGTGCAGAAATGTGGCAGGAGCGCAGCTCCGGGGGGTCCATGGCCTTACGTCTTCTTTCTTTGCATAGCAGCAATCTAAGGAATTTATAGGGAGTGCAGTTCTACGTGTATCGGGAGGTGACCGGGCTCACAGGAATCTCAGGAGTCACCTAACATACGTGACACTGGCTGAGGTTACAGTAATGTGGATGGTTTAATAGCAGTCATGTGTAAAACCACAGCAAGGATGCCAAGCGACAAACTCAGCTCTGGTCTCCATCTGCCACACTCAGCTCTGCTTCATCCGCTAAACTTAGCTCTGCCGCATTCGCTGCACTCGGCTCTACCGCACACGCTAAACTCGGCTCTGCCACATCTGCTAATCTCAGCTCTGCGGATTCCGCTAATCTCAGCTGCGGCATCTGCTACGCTCAGCTCTTTGGCATCTACTATTCTCTGCTCTGCGGCATCTGCTACTCTCAGGTCTGCGGCATCCGCTATGCTCAAGTCTGCAGCATCTGCTACACGCAGCTCTGCGGCATCCACTATGCTCAGCTCTGCGGCATCTGCTATGCCCGGGTCTGCGGCATCCACTACACTAAGCTCTGTGGCATCCGCTATGCTCAGCTATATGGCATCCGCTACTCTCAGCTCTGTGGCATCTGCTAGTTTCAGCTCTGCGGCATCCGCTCCTCTCAGCTCTGTGGAATCTGCTACGCTTGGCTCTGCGGCATCCGCAATGCTCGGGTCTGCGACATCTGCTATGCTCAGCTCTGCGGTATCACACTCAGTTTTGTGGCATCCGCTACATTTGGCTCTGCGGCTTCTGCTACACTCGGCTCTGCCGCATCGGCTGAGCTCCAGATTCAGCACTGCAGCCAGGCATCAGAAGCCTCTGTGATGTCAGAATACTGCTCTGCAGGAAATCAGTGTGGACAATGATGTAGTTTTCTTCTTCTCCTCTAGGTGGCAGCACAGAGAATAAGCCAGCCACCATGAGCGTCACCTGCTGTACACAACCTTCTCTATAACCTGTTAGGAGATGCTGGGAGTTGTAGTGCGGGGATGGAAAATATGTTCTTTCTCACAATATTGACTGTGCCTAATTAGGGGGGCTCATAATGGGGTGCAGGGATTTGGCGCTCAGCAGAGAGAGACCTGCTGATTGTTATCCCCAGCGATCAGTGCACTTATCACTTGTGGAGTTCTGAGCAATCAATTCAAGGCTCCCAACTGTCCCGGATCCAGCGGGACAGTCCTGATTTTGACACTCCCACGCGCTGTCCCAGCCGGGATTTTAGTTCTCCCGCACTGCGAATCAGCCGCCACGCTCACCTGTCCTATCAAAAGGGGCTGTGTACCTATCACCATACAATTGCCTCTATGCATAGCACACTGCAGAACAGAAGCCCTCCCTGGCTCACATGACCGATCATATGACCGTGACATCATCACAGGTCCTGAAGATAAAGTCACTCCTCCCCTGCATCTGCTTGGGTTGCTAAAATATGGCTGTTCTGTGTGCACAGGACCTGTGATGAGGTCACAGGAGGGGAGGAGTCAGGAATCACATGATCAGGGGCCTCAGTGTATGCAGGACTCTGCTGTGCTGGTTGTCATGGTGCTGAATGAGGGAAAGTTTATCATGTGTAGGGCCAGGAGAGGTTTACAGGGTGGATGTAGCAGAGCCGTGTGTGTATGAGGTGTGCGGAGAGGAGCCGTGTGTGTACGAGGTATATGGAGAGGAGCCGTGTGTGTGCTTGGTGCACGGAGGGGAGCCGTGTGTGTACGGGGTGTACGGTGCGGAGCCGCGTGTGTACAGGATGTACAAAACAGAGCCCTGTGTGTACGAAGTGTACGGAGCTGAGCCAAGAGTGTATGGGGTGTACGAAGTGGAGCCCTGTGTTTACGAGGCATACAAAGCGGAACCGTGTGTGTATGAGGTGCGCAGAGCTGTGTGTGTACAAGGTCGGTGTAAGGTAGGGAGCATATCTCCCAACTGTCCCGGATCCAGTGGGACAGTCCCGATTTTGAGAGTCTGCCCCGCTGTCCCGGCTGGGAGCTTACTTTCCCCACAGACACAGGAGTACACGGCAGAGCCCCGAGGAGCACTTTAAAACTCGCACGTGACGTTCCGTCAGAAATGACGTGCTGAAAGCTGACCAGAAATTAGGTAATTTCGGGAAGAGATTGTGACGGAACCATGGAGGCACTTCAGGGAATGCTTCAGATCCATCACCGAGTCCTCGTCCAACAGCGGGATCGCCTTGGAATCGGGAATGCCAGCCATGTGAGCGGATAATGATATGTCCTGCACCGGGAGGCTCAGGTGGGCACTACAATGGGAGCCAGGCTGCTATAGTATCTTTATAGAATCTTTCTTTCTCTGTTTCTTTCTCTCTGTTCTTTCTTTCCCTCTCTATTTCTTTCTTTCTCTCTCTACTTTCAATTTTCTCTCTGTTCTTTCTTTCCTACCCCTCTTTCCTTCTCTTTTTTCTCTTTCTTTACCCTCTTTCTTTCTCTCTGTTCTTTCTTTCTCCTTCGCTGTTCTTTTTCTTTCCCCTCTTTCTCTCTGTTCTTCCTTTCTCTCTCTTTGTTCTTTCTTTCTCTCTCTGTTCTTTCTTTCCCTTCTTTCTTTTTCTCTCTGTTCATTCTTTCCCTTCTTTCTTTTTCTCTCTGTTCATTCTTTCTCTCTTTCTCTCTCTGTTCTTTCTTTCTTTCTTCTTTCTTTCTCTCTCTCTGTTTTTTCTTTCCTCTCTTTCTCTCTCTGTTCTTCCTTTTTCTCTCTCTGTTCTCTTTCTCTCTGTTCTTTCTTTCTCCTTTCTTTCTCTCTCTCTCTGTTCTTTATTTCCCATCTTTCTTTCTCTCTGTTCTTTCTTTCTCTCTGTTCTTTCTTTCTCTCTCTCTCTCTGTTCTTTTTTCTCTCTCTCTCAGTTCTTTCTTTCTTTTCCTCAGTACCAGTCAGTGTGCCCATAGTACAAGCCACTGTGTCCTCAGCACCAGTCAGTGTGATCAGCAGTGCTAATAGGTGCGATTGGGGTGTGGATATCGGTGTGACTAGTTGTGAAATGTGTTATGATTGAGTCACCGAGGAGGAAAAAACAAAACACAAGCTCAGCCCAGAAAATCAGAGAGGTTGGAAACTAGCGGATTGCAGACCCTGATCCTATCACACAACTAGCAGTAGCCGTGGAGTGTTCCTACGGTGATCCTAGACACCTCGTTACAGCCGGAGATCTACACAAGCCTAAAGAGAGAAAAGAGAAAAACTGACTGCCCCAGAGCAGACCCCAAAGCAATAGGCAGCTCCCAACATATAATGACGGTGAAGCAAGATGAAAACACTAACACAGATAGAAAGATAGGTTGAGCAAACGATGGGGCCCAAGCTAACTAAAAAGGACAGGACAGAAAAGCTGCTGTCTGCAATCCGAGAAAACCCTGCCAAAAAATACTACCAACACAACTGATAAGCAAAAAGGACCCTGAAGTCACTAGACTTCAAACCCTATATCAGCACTCAAAATATTCTGGAAGCAGAGCAAAAGAGAACACTGATCAAGGAAAAAGAATCCAGTACACCCCCGGCCGGGGATGGCTGAACTCAAAAAACAAGGTAAACAAAACCAAAACTAATAAGTTCAATAGCAGAGCAAAAACTTATCTTTGGGAAGCAGGAATCAGACTGGTCTCCAAGAATCCAGCAGAGAAATCACCAGTGACACAGAAGGGCGTCGGCTGCCTTATATCCAGTCTGTATTTCCCATTACCCAGTCACGATCCACTTGATCAGGTGTTTGGTTTCTTTCATCCAAATCATCCTCACTACCGTCCTTCACCAGAAGAGGGAGATCCTCGGACACAAAAGATGAATGAACAGATGAGCTCACAACAGAAATGGGTGTCATCAGGGGCGTGGCCTAAAATTTACCACTGCATGCGCCACAGCCTTTGTCCCTCTTTCCCTTCTTCAAAAGTTGGGAGGTATGAATCATTATGGAGTGGTCATGTGGATGGGCATGCTACAGTCTACATCAGTCCCAAATTCGTTGGAAGTGTTCCCCATTTTGAAGGTTAATACCTGCATATTTGTATCCTGGATGGGAATATTTGGGCGCAGACCACAAGAAATTATGGCGCCGCCCACTAGAGGATACGGTGCCGACCACTAGAGGATACGATGCCGACCACTAGCGGATACGAGGCCGACAAGTAAAGAATACGGGGCCGACCATGAGAGGATACGGTGCTGACAACTAGAGAATATGATGTTGACCACTAGAGGATACGGGGGCCGACCACTAGACCTTATGGTGCCGACCAATAAAGGATACGGGGCAGAACACTAGAGGATACAGGAGAAGACCACTAGAGGATACGCTGCCGACCACTAGAGGATACGGGGGGGCCGACCACTAGAAGATACGGGGGCCGACCACTAGAGGATATGGGGGCAGACCACTAGACCTTATGGTGCCGACCAATAAAGGATAAGGGGGCAGGACACTAGAGGATACAGGAGAAGACCACTAGAGGATACGCTGCCGACCACTAGAGGATACGGGGCCGACCACTAGAAGATACGGGGGCCGACCACTAGAGGATATGGGGGCAGACCACTAGAGGATACGGGGGCCGACCACTAGAGGATATGGGGCTGACCACTAGAGAATACAGTGCCAACTACTAAAGGATACAGTGACGACCAATAAAGGATATGGTGCCGACCACTAGAGGATACGGGGGCCGACCACTAGAGTATACAGGGGATGATCATTAGAGGATATGGTGCCAACCACTAAAGGGGACGGGGCCAACTACTAGAGCATACAAGGGCCGACCACTAAATGATACGCGGCCGACCACTAGAGCATACGAGGGCCGACCACTAGAGGATACGAGGGCCGACCACTAGAGGATACGGGGGCCGACCACTAGAGGATACGGGGACCGACCACTAGAGGATACGGGGACCGACCACTAGAGGATAAGGGGGGCTGATCACTAGAGGACACGGTGCTGACTACTAGAGGATAAGTGACGACCACTAGAGGATATGGTGCCGACTACTAGAAGTTACGGTGCCGACCATTAGAGGATATGGGGGCCGACTACTAGAGGATACGGTGCCAACCATTAGAGGATATGGTTCCAAGCACTAGAGCATACGAGGGCCAACCGCTAAAGGATACTGGGGCTGACCACTAGCGAACATGGGGGCCAACCACTACAGGATACGGGGCCAACCACTAGAGGATACGGGGGCCGACCACTAGAAGATACGGGGGCCGACCACTAGAGGATACGGGCTGACCACTAGAGGATATGGGACTGACCACTAGAGGATACAGTGCCAACCACTAGAGGATATGGTGACGACCACTAGAGGATATGGTGCCGACTACTAGAGGAAACGGGGGGGCCGACCACTAGAGGATACGGTGGACGACCATTAGAGGATACAGAGAACGACCACTAGAGGATACGGGGACCGACCACTAGAGGATATGGGGGTCGAGCACTAGAGGATATGGGGCCAACCACAAGGGGATACGGGGGCCGACTACTAGAGAATATGGGGGGCCGACTGTAATGGGATCTTCCTATCTCGGGTACCTCTTTCAGTATGGGATGAAACTGAATGGGAGGAGACACAGATTAGATATTAGAAAAAACTTTTTGACAGTTAGAGTGATCAATGAGTGGAACAAGCTGCCACGAGAAGAGGTGAGTTCTCCTTCAATGGAAGTCTTCAAACAGAGGCTGGACAGACATCTGACTGGGATGATTTAGCGAATCCTGCTTTGAGCAGGGGGTTGGACCAGATGGCCCAGGAGGTCCCTTCCAACTCTACGATTCTATGATTCTATGATAGTACCACCCCGTGTTTCCGGAGGTCCACTCTGCTTTGGCTGGAGTCTGAATGAAGGACGCTGGCTGGAATTCCTTGGTTACATGGGCGCATATAAAAGATCACTGCTTCTCCACGTATTTCCAGTCTGACAACACTTTACTCACAGGACACAGAAAATATCACACAGATACAGAGGGCAGGCCAATAGAAAAGCGGCAGGACAGACATACATTACAATAGCCGCAGGTGGCCAGAGCCTGCCGATATTTACTGTGGGAATTACAAAGGTGGGAGGGGCGGCTGGGCGCAGCCGGTGGGCTGATGCATTAGGGACATGCATCTCCCATGGAACCTATTATACATACATATAACTGCACAACATATTCTGGGTGCTGAGTGGTTCTGTAACACGGCTCCCCTTTTTAGCGACGCGATCGGCATACACAGTCTGATCCTTAACGGATCGGTTTGGGGATGACCGAAGTTTATGGGGTTGGTACAAGTTCCGTTTGTCGACTTAGTGCATCGGCGTTACCGTTTTGTTTGCCGGGTCTGTAGTGGATGGTGAAGTCCAGAGGTTGTAGGGCTAAACTCCACTGCAGCAATCTGGTGTTGTCTCCGGAGACCCGATTAAGCCAGACTAGGGGATTATGGTCCGTTAGGAGGGAAAACTGTCGTCCATACAAATATGGTTGCAACTTTTTGAGTGCCCATACTACCGCCAGGCACTCCTTCTCGATGGCCGCATAGCTTACTTCACGGTGCAGTATTTTCCGACTCAGGTAAGCTACCGGGTGTTCTTGGCCGTCCGGCCCGACTTGGCTCAGCACTGCCCCCAATCCAAATATAGAAGCGACTGTGTGAACCAGGAAACGTTTAGTTGGATCGGGTGCGGCCAATACAGGGGTTTTGGTGAGGGCGTCCTTTAGTTGGCGGAAGGCTTCCTCACACTCTGGGGTCCAGGTAACCTGGCGGGGTTGGTTCTTACGGGTCAGATCAGTGAGGGGCTTGGCTACGCTGCTGTAATTGGGAACGAATTTCCTGTAATACCCCGCTGTCCCTAGAAACGCCATGACCTGGGTTTTAGTGCGTGGGGTGGGCCATTTGGCTATGGCCTCAATCTTGGCTGGTTCTGGTCGCTGTTTCCCACTTCCCACCCAATGCCCTAAATACTGAACCTCTGCTTTGCCCACGTGACACTTGTTTGGGTTCAGGGTGATTCCGGCCTGGTGGATCCTGTACAATACTGTCTCTAGGTGATTTAGATGCTCTTCCCATGTCGCACTGTAGATGGCGATGTCATCCACGTAGGCACAAGCATAGTCCTGGAGACCATCCAGAAGCCGGTCAGCCAGCCTTTGGAAGGTCGCCGGGGCATTCTCCATCCCGAATGGCATAACTCGAAACTGGAATAAGCCGAACGGGGTGACAAATGCCGACTTGGGAATAGCGTCATATAAAAGATCACTGCTTCTCCACGTATTTCCAGTCTGACAACACTTTACTCACAGGACACAGAATATATCACACAGATACAGAGGGCAGGCCAATAGAAAAGCGGCAGGCCAGACATACATTACAATAGCCGCAGGTGGCCGGAGCCTGCCGATATTTACTGTGGGAATTACAAAGGTGGGGGGGGCGGCTGGGCGCAGCCTGTGGGCTGATGCATTAGGGACATGCATCTCCCATGGAACCTATTATACATACATATAACTGCACAACATATTCTGGGTGCTGAGTGGTTCTGTAACACCGACCATTAGAGGATACGAGGCCGACCACGAGAGGATACGGTGCTGACCACTAGAGAATACGATGTTGACCACTAGAGGATACGGGGGCCGACCACTAGAGGATACGGGGGCAGACCACTAGAGGATATATGGGGGCCGACCACTAGACCATAAAGTGCTGACCACTAGAGGATACGGGGGCAGACCACTAAAGGATACATTGTCCGACCACTAGAGGATACGGGGGCGGATCACTAGTGGATATGTTGCCGACCATTAGAGGATACGGGGGCAGACCACGAGAGGATGATATGGGGCCGACTTCTAGAGAATATGAGGGCCGACCACTAAAGGATACGGCCGTCGACTAGAGCATACGAGGGCCGACCAGTAGAGGATATGGAGGCAGACCACTAGAGGACACGGGTGCTGACCATTAGAGGATACGGTGCCGACCACTAGAGGATACGGTGATGACCACTAGAGGATATGGTGCAGACCACTAGAAGTTACGGTGCCGACCATTAGAGGATATGGGGGCCGACTACTAGAGGGGGTTTGAGCAGGGGGTTGGACCAGATGGCCCAGGAGGTCCCTTCCAACTCTACGATTCTATGATTCTATGATTCTATGATATGGTGCCAACCATTAGAGGATATGGTTCCAACCAGTAAAGGATATGGGAGACGACCACTAGAGTATACGGTGCCGACCACTAAAGCATACGAGGGCCAACCACTAAAGTTTTATGGGGGCTGACCACTACAGGATACGGGCCCGACCACTAGAGCATACGAGGGCCAACCACTAAAGTTTTACGGGGGCTGACCACTAGAGGACACGGGGGCTGACCACTACAGGATACGGGGCCGACCACTACAGGATACGGGGGCCGACCACGAGAGGATACGGTGCCGACTACTAGGGGACACGGGGGCCGACTACTAGAGGATACGGTGATGACCACTAGAGGATACGGGAGATGACCACTAGAGGACAGGGGGAAGACCACTAGAGGACAGGGGGAAGACCACTAGAGGATAAGGAGGCCAACCACAAGAGGACTCGGAGGTCGACCACTAGAGGATATGGGGGCTGACCACTAGAGGACACGGGGGCTTACCACTAGAGGATACAGGGCCAACCACTAGAGGATACAATGCCGATCACTAGAGGATACGGGGGCCGACCACTAGAGGATAGAGGGGCCGACCATTAGAGGATACGGGGGCTGACCACTAGACCATATGGTGCCGACCATTAAACCATATGGTGTCCACCACTGCCACTGGAGGATACGGTGGAGAATTAGATACACAGCTCAGCAGTCAGTATCACACAGGAGAGGATTAGATACAAAGCACAGCAGTCAGTATCACACAGGAGAGGATTAGATACATGGCTCAGAAGTCAGTAACACACAGGATAGGATTAGATACATGGCTCAGCAGCCAGTATCACACAGGATAGGAATAGATACACAGCTCAGCAGTCAGTATCGCACAAGATAGGATTAGATACACAGCTCAGCAGCCAGTATCACACAGGATAGGATTAGATACACTGCTCAGCAGCCAGTATCACACAAGATAGGATTAGATACACAGCTCAGCAGCCAGTATCACACAGGATAGGATTAGATACACGGCTCAACAGTTAATATCGCACAGGATAGGATTAGATACACAGCTCAGCAGACAGTATCACACAGGAGAGGATTAGATACACAGCTCAGCAGACGGTATCACACAGGATTAGATACATGGCTCAACAGTCAGTAACACATAGGATAGGATTAGATACACGGCTCGGCAGCCAGTATCACACAGGATTAGATACATGGCTCAGCAGTCAGTAACACACAGGATAGGATTAGATACACAGCTCAGACAGTATCACACAGGAGAGGTTTAGATACATGGTTCAGTAGTCAGTAACACACAGAATCTTCCATTCTCTAAACTACAGATGAGACTCTGCCTGTCACATACCTGCGGCCCCTCCTTCTCCCCCCCCCCGCTCACACACACACATTGCAGCTCTGTGGCTGCATCTGTAACAGGACACCAGACACTTCCTGTGCCAACATTTCCCTCTCCCCAGCTAAGGAATGTTAATTAGCTAAGTGGAAAGAGTGTTCTTTGTCCTTGCCATGCGGCAAATTCAAGTATGGGAAATATTAAAAGAAGCCATAGCTCGGATCCCGTTCGCGACAGAAAAATGAAACAGACATTTCTGTGACATGATCCGATCCGGCTTCACTACGATGGTTCTTGCGAAGTTCTAACCCCAACAGAAGCCGAGAAATAGGTTTCTCCTAAACGGTGTGACATAACTACTTCACATTTGGTTGTGGATAAATGCCAGCGACACGCTGGATACGATGAGACTATGTGCGTGTTTATACGAGGTACCCTCTGCGAGATATAGTCATTATAAGTTTAGTAGTCAGATTCTAGCTCCAAGAGCAGGGGGGAGGATCTTCACCAGACTGCCCCTCTGGTGATATCACACACCCAAAGGGATAAGGTATTCCCTCCCAAAAATTAGCCATTCCAGCTAGAGATCTCATGTCAAGAGGTTCTCAGATGAGTGGAGATGTGTGGCTGCTGCCCCCCCCCACATGATTAGCCTAGGACCATCTAAGTACACGTAAGTGTTAACCTCTGTTTTAGTCCCGTTTATTTCATATTTGCATTGTACATATCTAATGTCTCAACTTTGTAAATTCCTTTTATCTCTGTAATCACTGCCCACCTTTGGGAATAAACTATAAACCTTATTAGCTCTGTCTCCATGCTCTACAAAACGAATTTACGTGCCTTTAAGATAATTACGCTACTGAATTGGGTTGGCTGCGAACCCCTCTATTAAGTTTATAAATTAATGAGAAAAATCTGGAGCTGGTGGCGGCGAAGTGTGGTCTGGGTCCTGGGTACTGCTGAGAATGACAGAAGGGATTTTATAAGCTAATTGGGTGGCTGCGGCCAGAGCATTTATAATTCCCTCACTGCAGCGTACCGGGTGGCCAGACCTCATTGAGGCAGCCGGCTGCCAATCAATTACCCCAGGTGTGGTTCCCTAACTGACCTGAGGGTAAGGGGGCGCCGGAGAGCTGCGAGTTCCGAAGTGGAACTGAAAAGTTTCACGAAGTATTGTGGGCAGTGGTGGGGCAACCAAAATAAACCCCCCCTGCGGTAAATTGTTAGGGCAAGACTAGCTTGCTGTTTTTTATCACATGGTGCCAGCGGTGGGATAACTAAGATAAGCCCCCTGTGCCTGTGATATCCGTGTGTTGGAAGTATGTCATGTCCCTCCGTCCGTGATATACCGGTGTCAGCGGCAGGATCGTGACATATTGGTGGCAGCGGTGGGATAATCATAGAGCATTATTGTTCAGGTTTGAGCAATCATTCCTCTCACTAAAAACCTGCACGGTTCCTTCGGGAATCCTGCATCATAGGTTATGGAGAACAGACTCAGTGTTTACTAGTCCTGAGACAATTGTATGTACTAGCGAGTATCCCCTCCCTTCTCTTCGCTTTTCTATCCTATCTTTTATTTGGCAACCATGGCTGCAAAAGGAGAACGCTGGTACACCCAGTAGAAAAAGGAAACTCTTGCTGGAATATGCACGTATCGGGCCCTTGATGCCACAAACAAAAACAAAGACCAACTGATCGTGGCTCTGGTGCAGCTAGACAAGGCCCAGAGCCCAGTGAGCGCAGAAGCCGGCCCAAGCCGAGATGGTGCTGCAGTCGAGGTCCGTATTCTGGCCCCACAGGCAACCAGGGCAGGTTGGACCCCTACATGCAAGCGGCCTTGGACGAACTCTCTGCCGTTGACCGTGATGGACGTCTGAAGCTGATCCAGCAAGCTCAGGAGAGAGCGGAGCAGCAAGCCGAGCGAGAGGCCCAGGCCCAGAGGGCAAAGCGGGAGGCTGAGAGAGCTGAAAGAGAGGCTGAGAGAGTCGAGCGCCAAGCCCAGCGAGAGGCCTAGCAGTGGGAGGCTCAATCTCAGAGAGACTACAAACTTGAGGGGCTCCGGCAGGGGGAGTACTCCCCACAGCCCGGAGCAGTGAGCCCCACAGCGCCCAGAGTCCTAAGCCCCGGCCAGAGCATTTTCCCGTGATGGAAAAGGACGGGGACTTTGACACGTTTCTGCGGGCCTTTGAGAAAGCCTGCAGACAGTACCAGCTGCCTAGAGGACAATGGGCAAGGTACTTGACCCCAGGGCTAAAGGGCAAAGCCCTTGAGGCATTTGCTTCTCTCCTGCAAGTGTAAGATGACGAGTACACCGCCATATAGCAGGCTCTGGTCGCCAAATACCGGCTAACACCGAAAGAAGTTCTGGAACCTCCATCATGGCCCACACGATAGTTATAGCGATGTGGTGCAAGGACTCAGGACCCACTTTGACCAGTGGATCCATGGACTGTCAGTTGATTCCTTTGACCTGCTGAAGGACCTGATGATCAAAGACCAGTTTCTGCATCTCTGCCCAGCTGTGGTCCAACAGTTCATCCTGGACCGAGAACCAACGAATGGGGACAAAGCAGATCGCTGACAACAATGAGGCCAACCGGAAGCCAGAGACACGGAGGCCAGTCACCGCCAGCTGAAGAGGGGGTAAGCCTGCAACCAACCCCTGTGCCCCTGCCAGCCGTCCCTCCGGAAGCCCTGTCCCTGTTGCCAACACCAGGCCTACTACTGACAGTCGCAAGTGTTTCATCTGCAAACGGACTGGTCATATCACTACCACCTGTCCGGAGAGGCAGAAGACCCCCCCAGCCAACGCCTCTGGGCCCAACGCCTCTTTATTTTTGGTCGGAGGTGTGGTTGGGAGGATTGATGACAATGTTCAACACGACCAGGTGGGGGCCCGTCTTGCTACAGGCCTCAAGGACACCGGAGCTGAACGAACCCTCATCCGTCCTGGACTGGCGGCTCCTGAAGAGTTCATTGAGGGGAAAACCCTGACCGTCACCGGGATTGGGGGTACCAATGGCCAGTGGCCTGGGTTTTTCTTGATTAGGGTGCTGGGAGCGAGGTGAGGGAAGTAGGGGTGTCCGAAAACCTACCCACTGATGTTTTATTTGGGGAGGATGGTTGCATACTACGTCCTCACACCCCTCCCCAATCTGATAATAAGGGTAACATTGACCCTGATGAAGATGATGATGGGAAACTGAATGTGTTACCTGCCAATGCTTTGATGAGTAATGATGCAACTAATAACCATTCTTTCCCTAGGAATGAAGCTGATGATGTTGTCAATGTGCCAACTGAAATTAATAACCATTCTTTCCCTGGGAAGGATGCTGATGATGATAGGCTTCACGGTGGCTCAGTGGTTAGCGCTGTGCAGCGCTGGGGTCCTGGTTTCAAATCCCACCAAGGACAACATCTGCAAGGAGTTTCTATGTTCTCCCCGTGTTTGCGTGGGTTTCCTCAGGGTACTCCGGTTTCCTCCCGCATTTCAAAGACTTACTGATAGGGAATTTAGATTGTGAGCCCCATTGGGGACAGCGATCCTAATGTGTGCAAACTGTAAAGCACTGCGGAATTTGTTAGCGCTATATAAAAATAAAGATTATTATTATTTATTATTGATGTATCTGTGTCAACTGAACCTGGTAACCATTTCTCTGAAACGGCAAATGTGTCCACAGGTACTGAAGGACTCAGCCACGTCGCTTTGCGGAGTGAAACAGCTGAGAGACCCCTAGCAGGAGCAAGCGTCGGAGCTCAAGGAAATGGGGAGGTGCATGGAAACTGTGAGGAAGGTGATGCCATGCAACTGACCAGTGCCACCAAGGAAGGTAACTGGGCCATAAGTAACACTGCTCCTGAAGTGTTGGGGTGGATGGGGAGGTAGAGCCCATAGCAGCGCCTGCTGGTGGGTCTGTAGAATTCCCCGGGGAGACAGCATACATAGCCGCTGTCACACGCAGTCAGAGTGCCCGGATCGCAGGTAGCGCCCAGCCTTCTGGACCCTCTTCCGCTAACGGAGAGACTGAACCAGAGGTGAACCCAGAGCAGGTTCCAGAGGGTCCCAGTGAGGAAGGAACCTTGACGTCACTTATGGCTGCCTCCAGCCAGGAGTTCCAGGCCGCTCTGCACTCAGATGCGAGCCTGGAGAAATTGAGAGACCTCGCCAAGATGCCCAACACCGTGCCTGATAAGGAGAGGGTGTTCTGGGAACGAGGAAGGTTGTACCGGGAGACAACCCAGAGAATCTCAAAAGGAGTGGTTGAGGGGAAAGACAGCTGGTCGTCCCCTATCAGTTCAGAACTGAGTTGTTGCGGATTGCCCGTGAGATTCCACTCGCTGGACACTTGGGGGTCAGCAAAACTAAGGCACGGATGCCTCAACACTTCTATTGGCCCAAGATGGGGACAGATGTAACAAACTACTGCCACTCGTCTACCACCTGTCAAAGAGTGGGTAAGACGGGGCCTGCTCTTAAGGCTCCCCTTATCCCTTTGCCAGTGATAGAGGAGCCTTTACAGGGAATCGCGGTCAACATTGTGGGCCGGCTGGCTGTCCCCAGCAGCTCTGGAAAGCAATACATCCTCACCATGGTAGACTACGCTACCCGGTACCCAGAGGCAGTAGCTCTGTCTGTCTTCAACCAGGGCAGATAAGGTGGCTGATACACTGGTGACCATCTTTTCAAGGGTAGGATTTCCCAGGGAGATGCTTACCGATCATGGGACCCAATTCATGTCTCACCTATTGGAGGCTCTCTGTGAGAAAATGCCGGTGAGGCACCTGGTATTGAGTGCGTATCACCCACAGACCAATAATTTGTGTGAACACTTCAATGGTACACTCAAACTGATGCTCCGCATGCTGGTTGAGACCCAAGGGCGTGACTGGGAGCGGTACCTCCAACACCTGCTGTTCGCAGTTCCGCAGGCCTCAACGGGGTTCTCCCCCTTCAAGCTCCTGTATGGCAGGCGAGTCCGGGGACCCCTTGGGTTGATAAGAGAATCCTGGGAAAAAGAGCCAAACCCCTCTGAAGTGTCCATCGTGGATTATGTAATGCGCTTCCGTGACAAGATGCAGACCTTGACGCAGTTGGTGCATGACAACGTGACGCAGGCTCAAGCTGACCAGAAGCACTGGTACGACCAGAACGCCCGGGAGCGGACCTACCAGGTGGGTCAAAAGGTGTGGGTGCTGGTTCCGGGACCAATGGATAAGTTTCAGGCAGCCTGGGAAGACCCATACGTCGACCACCAACAGCTCAACCCGGTCACCTACGTGGTCACGCTTGACCACGCACGGGGTAGGCGCAAGTCCTTTCACGTCAATATGCTGAAGGCTCATCACGAACATGAAGCCGGCGTCCTACCGGTCTGCAACCTGCCCGAGGATGGGGAGGAAGATCCCCTCCTGGACATGCTGGCCCAAGCCAAGGCCAATGAGTCCATTTAGGACATGGAGATAAGTGCCTCACTATCCAAATCCCAGCAGTCTCAGTTGATGACCACCCTGGAACTCTTCCGGGCCGTGTTCTCCAACCGATGGGGACGGACTGAGTTAGGGGTTCATGAGGTGGACACCGGGAATCACGACCCACTACAGCGAACACCTTATCGGATCTCTGAGGAGGTGCAAAAGGTCATGCACCAAGAGGTCAATGAGATGTTGCAGCTGGGGGTGATTCGACGGTCAAAAAGCACGTGGGCCTCGCCTGTAGTTCTCGTGCCTAAAAAGGATCGGACCACCCGGTTCTGCGTGGACTACAGGGGGCTCAACGCCATCACAACCTCTGATGCCCATCCGATGCCGCGCATCGAGGATCTGCTTGAGCGGTTGGCAAACACAAAATACAGTTGTGGCCAAAAGTATTGACACCCCTGCAATTCTGTCAGATAATACTCAGTTTCTTCCTGAAAATGATTGCAAACACAAATTCTTTGGTATTATTATCTTCATTTAATTTGTCTTAAATGAAAAAACACAAAAGAGAATGAAGCAAAAAGCAAAACATTGATCATTTCACACAAAACTCCAAAAATGGGCCAGACAAAAGTATTGTTACCCTCAGCCTAATACTTGGTTGCACAACCTTTAGCCAAAATAACTGCGACCAACCACTTCCGGTAACCATCATTGAGTTTCTTACAATGCTCTGCTGGAATTTTAGACCATTCTTCTTTGGCAAACTGCTCCAGGTCCCTGATATTAGAAGGGTGCCTTCTCCAAACTGCCATTTTTAGATCTCTCCACAGGTGTTCTATGGGATTCAGGTCTGGACTCATTGCTGGCCACCTTAGCAGTCTCCAGTGCTTTCTCTCAAACCATTTTCTAGTGCTTTTTGAAGTGTGTTTTGGGTCATTGTCCTGCTGGAAGACCCATGACCTCTGAGGGAGACCCAGCTTTCTCACACTGGGCCCTACATTATGCTGCAAAATTTGTTGGTAGTCTTGAGACTTCATAATGCCATGCACACAGTCAAGCAGTCCAGTGCCAGAGGCAGCAAAGCAACCCCAAAACATCAGGGAACGTCCGCCATGTTTAACTGTAGGGACCGTGTTCTTTTCTTTGAATGCCTCTTTTTTTCTCCTGTAAACGCTATGTTGATGCCTTTGCCGAAAAAGCTCTACTTTTGTCTCATCTGACCAGAGAACATTCTTCCAAAACGTTTTAGGCTTTTTCAGGTAAGTTTTGGCAAACTCCAGCCTGGCTTTTTTATGTCTCGGGGTAAGAAGTGGGGTCTTCCTGGGTCTCCTACCATACAGTCCCTTTTCATTCAGACGCCGACGGATAGTATGGGTTGACACTGTTGTACCCTCGGACTGCAGGGCAGCTTGAACTTGTTTGGATGTTAGTCGAGGTTCTTTATCCAACATCCACACAATCTTGCGTTGAAATCTCTTGTCAATTTTTCTTTTCCGTCCACATCTAGGGAGGTTAGCCACAGTGTGATGGGCTTTAAACTTCTTGATGACACTGCGCACGGTAGACACAGGAACATTCAGGTCTTCGGAGATGGACTTGTAGCCTTGAGATTGCTCATGCTTCCTCACAATTTGGTTTCTCAAGTCCTCAGACAGTTCTTTGGTCTTCTTTCTTTTCTCCATGCTCAATGTGGTACACACAAGGACACAGGACAGAGGTTGAGTCAACTTTAATCCATGTCAACTGGCTGCAAGTGTGGTTTAGTTATTGCCAACACCTGTTAGGTGCCACAGGTAAGTTACAGGTGCTGTTAATTACACAAATTAGAGAAGCATCACATGATTTTTCGAACAGTGCCAATACTTTTGTCCACCCTCTTTTTTATGTTTGGTGTGGAATTATATCCAATTTCGCTTTAGGACAATTCTTTTTGTGTTTTTTCATTTAAGACAAATTAAATGAAGATAATAATACCAAAGAATTTGTGTTTGCAATCATTTTCAGGAAGAAACTAAGTATTATCTGACAGAATTGCAGGGGTGTCAATACTTTTGGCCACAACTGTACATAACCATCATGGATTTGAGTCAGGGATACTGGCAGATTCCCCTGAGCCCTGAGGCGCAGGAGAAATCCAGCTTTATCACCCCCTTTGGACTGTACGAGTCCATGGTCATGCCCTTCAGCATGAAAAATGCCCCTGCCACTTTCCAGCAGATGGTCAACCACCTGCTCCAGGGACTGGAGGAATACACAGTGGCGTACCTGGATGCCATTGAAGTCTTCAGATCCACCTGGGAGGAACACCTTCAGCATCTCCAGGAGGTGCTCAAGCGTCTTCACCAGGCAGGCCTGACCATCAAGCTGGGAAAGTGCCAGATGGGCATGAGCGAGGTCCACTACCTGGGGCACCCGGTAGGCGGGGGTTCCATGAGTCTGGAGCCAGAGAAAGTGGACGCAATCGTGTCCTGGCCCACCCCCAGGACCAAGAAACAGGTGAAGTCCTTCTTGGGCACTGCAGGGTACTATAGGTGGTTCGTATAGGACTATAGCGCCCTTGCAAAACCCTTGACAGACCTCACAAGGCAGAGGCTACCCCAAACAGTTAACTGGACAGATGACTGTGAGGCGGCCTTCCAAGCTTTGAAAACAGCCCTGTGCAATTCTCCAGTGTTGAGAGCAGTCGACAGCAGTCGAACATATCTGGTACAGACCGACGCCAGCGAGTTTGGCCTCGGTGCTGTGCTCAGCCACGTCGACTCGGGGAACCAGGAGCACCCCGTGTTGTGCCTGAGCCAGAAACTTTTGCCGAGGGAAGTGGAATACTCCACCATCGAGAAGGAGTGCCTGGCCATGGTCTGGGCCCTGCAATGTTTGCAGCCCTACCTGTACAGGCACACCTTCACGGTGGTAACCGACCACAAACCTCTGAGCTGGCTGCACACAGTGTCGGGAACCAATGGTAGGTTGCTACAACACAAGAAGGTTCACGAGCATGGAAATGCCGATGGGTTGCACTGTGTTGCATTTCTGTGCGCTCGGCGCAGAGCCAAAAGGGCGCAAGCGCCGGCAAAATCATGCCAGTGCACGACCAGCGTACCAAACGCTAAATACAGGGTAAGCTGATCGCATGCAGCGTCATGCGATCAGAGGAGGAGATGACCAGAGGGGGCACGGCGGAGGGCGGAGCTTAGCGGCAGCCATGCGCTGCGCCTCTTAACGCTAGTGTGAAACTAGCCTTAGATGCACAGCTCAGCAGACATTATCACACAGGATAGGATTAGATACACGGCTCAGCAGTCAGTATCACACAGGATAGGATTAGATACACGGCTCAGCAGACAGTATCACACAGGATAGGATTAGATACACGGCTCAGCAGTCAGTATCACACAGGATAGGATTAGATACACAGCTCAGCAGTCAGTATCACACAGGATAGGATTAGATACATGGCTCAACAGTCAGTGTCACACTGGATAGGATTAGATACACAGCTCAGCAGACAGTATCACACAGGATAGGATTAGATACACAGCTCAGCAGACAGTATCACACAGGATAGGATTAGATACACAGCTCAGCAGTCAGTATCACACAGGATAGGATTAGATACACAGCTCAGCAGTCGGTATCACACAGGATAGGATTAGATACACGGCTCAGCAGTCAGTATCACACAGGATAGGATTAGATACACAGCTCAGCAGTCAGTATCACACAGGATAGGATTAGATACACAGCTCAGCAGTCAGTATCACACAGGATAGGATTAGATACACGGCTCAGCAGTCAGTATCACACAGGATAGGATTAGATACACGGCTCAGCAGACAGTATCACACAGGATAGGATTAGATACACGGCTCAGCAGTCAGTATCACACAGGATAGGATTATATACACGGCTCAGCAGTCAGTATCACACAGGACAGGATTAGATACACAGCTCAGCAGTCAGTATCACACAGGACAGGATTCGATACACGACTCAGCAGTCAGTATCACACAGGATAGGATTAGATACACAGCTCAGCAGTCAGTATCACACAGGATAGGATTAGATACACAGCTCAGCAGTCAGTATCACACAGGATAGGATTAGATACACGGCTCAGCAGACAGTATCACACAGGATAGGATTAGATACACGGCTCAGCAGTCAGTATCACACAGGATAGGATTAGATACACAGCTTAGCAGACAGTATCACACAGGATAGGATTAGATACAGGGCTCAGCAGTCAGTATCACACAGGATAGGATTAGATACACGGCTCAGCAGTCAGTTTCACACAGGATAGGATTAGATACACAGCTCAGCAGTCAGTATCACACAGGATAGGATTAGATACACGGCTCAACAGTCAGTGTCACACAGGATAGGATTAGATACACAGCTCAGCAGACAGTATCACACAGGATAGGATTAGATACACAGCTCAGCAGACAGTATCACACAGGATAGGATTAGATACACAGCTCAGCAGTCAGTATCACACAGGATAGGATTAGATACACAGCTCAGCAGTCGGTATCACACAGGATAGGATTAGATACACGGCTCAGCAGTCGGTATCACACAGGATAGGATTAGATACACAGCTCAGCAGTCAGTATCACACAGGATAGGATTAGATACACAGCTCAGCAGTCAGTATCACACAGGATAGGATTAGATACACAGCTCAGCAGTCAGTATCACACAGGATAGGATTAGATACACGGCTCAGCAGTCAGTATCACACAGGATAGGATTAGATACACGGCTCAGCAGACAGTATCACACAGGATAGGATTAGATACACGGCTCAGCAGTCAGTATCACACAGGATAGGATTATATACACGGCTCAGCAGTCAGTATCACACAGGACAGGATTAGATACACAGCTCAGCAGTCAGTATCACACAGGACAGGATTCGATACACGACTCAGCAGTCAGTATCACACAGGATAGGATTAGATACACAGCTCAGCAGTCAGTATCACACAGGATAGGATTAGATACACAGCTCAGCAGTCAGTATCACACAGGATAGGATTAGATACACGGCTCAGCAGTCAGTATCACACAGGATAGGATTAGATACACAGCTCAGCAGTCAGTATCACACAGGATAGGATTAGACACACGGCTCAGCAGACAGTATCACACAGGATAGGATTAGATACATGGCTCAGCAGTCAGTATCACACAGGATAGGATTAGATACACGGCTCAGCAGACAGTATCACACAGGAGAGGATTAGATGCACTGCTCAGCAGTCAGAATCACACATGAGAGGATTAGATACATGGCTCAGCACACAGTATCACACAGGATAGGATTAGATACACGGCTCAGCAGACAGTATCACACAGGATGGGATTAGATACACGGCTCAGCAGTCAGTATCACACAGGATGGGATTAGATACACGGCTCAGCAGTCAGTATCACACAGGATAGGATTAGATACACGGCTCAGCAGTCAGTATCACACAGGATACGATTAGATACATGGCTCAGCAGTCAGTATCACACAGGATAGGATTAGATACACGGCTCAGCAGACAGTATCACACAGGAGAGGATTAGATACATAGCTCAGCAGACAGTATCACACAGGATAGGATTAGATACATGGCTCAGCAGTCAGTATCACACAGGATAGGATTAGATACAAAGCTCAGCAGTCAGTATCACACAGGATAGGATTAGATACACGGCTCAGCAGTCAGTATCACACAGGATAGGATTAGATACACGGCTCAGCAGTCAGTATCACACAGGATAGGATTAGATACACGGCTCAGCAGACAGTATCACACAGGATATGATTAGATACACGGCTCAGCAGTCAGTATCACACAGGATACGATTAGATACACGGCTCAGCAGACAGTATCACACAGGATAGGATTAGATACACGGCTCAGCAGTCAGTATCACACAGGATAGGATTAGATACATGGCTCAGCAGTCAGTATCACACAGGATAGGATTAGATACAAAGCTCAGCAGTCAGTATCACACAGGATAGGATTAGATACACGGCTCAGCAGTCAGTATCACACAGGATAGGATTAGATACACGGCTCAGCAGTCAGTATCACACAGGATAGGATTAGATACACGGCTCAGCAGACAGTATCACACAGGATATGATTAGATACACGGCTCAGCAGACAGTATCACACAGGATAGGATTAGATACACGGCTCAGCAGACATTATCACACAGGATAGGATACACAGCTCAGCAGTCAGTATCACACAGGATAGGATTAGATACACGCCTCAGCTTCATACAGTCTAGTCTCCTTGCTCTGTCAGTTGCTATGACACCGTCAGTCTCTATGACAGCGTCAGTCTGTGCACGGTTGCTAGGTTACCAGCCTCCTCAGTATCCGTTACTAGGGCGGATCTGCTTGTTTCTAGCGCCCACACCTCGGTTGGCGGCTGATCCTGCCTGTTGCTAGGTAACACTGCTCTCGCGCCTGCGCACTGTAGCGGGGCTGGCGCCCTGTGTCGGCGCTCGTTTGCTCTCCCCTGCCGGGATCTCATCATGGAGTCGCAGTGCGATTACTTGATGATTGTCCCGGCATGCCCCGTGTCACCGGGGGACCTCCCGGGCCGCTACCGCTCCCTCCCCCTCCGCACTCATCTGTACCTGGGGGAGACATTGCGCTTCCTGCTCGTCCTGCGGCTCCGGAATGCCGGGGAGGCCGGACAGGACAGGGCGGGGTCGGAGGCCTGCTGTCGCGGGGATGGCGCCCAGGGGAGCCCGGGGTCTGAGCGCTGCTCTTGGGCCCCGCTGGCCGCTTCCCTGTCCGCTCTGGCCAGTGTGTATCCGGGGGAGGAGGAGCCGGGGGAGGAGAGCGGAGAGGACTGCGGAGCCTACCGGGGCTGCAGAGCCATTCTCAGCCGGCAGCGGGCGTCGGGGAGCGGCGCGGGGGTGAGCAGGCCCGGTGTGTCCGACAGCCCGTCACCCGCCTGACCCCGACACCTGCCTGTCACCCGCCTGACCCTGACACCCGCCTGACCCTGACACCCGCCTGACCCTGACCCCGACACCTGCCTGACACCCGCCTGACCCCGACACCTGCCTGTCACCCGCCTGACCCCGACACGTGCCCGTCACCCGCCTGACCCCGACACGTGCCCGTCACCCGCCTGACCCCGACACGTGCCCGTCACCCGCCTGACCCCGACACGTGCCCGTCACCCGCCTGACCCCGACACGTGCCCGTCACCCGCCTGACCCCGACACGTGCCCGTCACCCGCCTGACCCCGACACGTGCCCGTCACCCGCCTGACCCCGACACGTGCCCGTCACCCGCCTGACCCCGACACGTGCCCGTCACCCGCCTGACCCCGACACGTGCCCGTCACCCGCCTGACCCCGACACGTGCCCGTCACCCGCCTGACCCCGACACGTGCCCGTCACCCGCCTGACCCCGACACGTGCCCGTCACCCGCCTGACCCCGACACGTGCCCGTCACCCGCCTGACCCCGACACGTGCCCGTCACCCGCCTGACCCCGACACGTGCCCGTCACCCGCCTGACCCCCGACACGTGCCCGTCACCCGCCTGACCCCCGACACGTGCCCGTCACCCGCCTGACCCCCGACACGTGCCCGTCACCCGCCTGACCCCCGACACGTGCCCGTCACCCGCCTGACCCCCGACACGTGCCCGTCACCCGCCTGACCCCCGACACGTGCCCGTCACCCGCCTGACCCCGACACCTGCCCGTCACCCGCCTGACCCCGACACCTGCCCGTCACCCGCCAGACCCTGACACCTGCGCAACACCCGCTTGACCCTCATCTCTCGCCTGATGCTGACAGCCTGCCCATCACGTACCTGACACCTGCCTGACTTCCATCACCGGCCCGACTCGTGACACCTGTCGCTTTCCTGACGTCACCTGTTGCCTGCCCACTTACCCGCTTGTCTTCTGTCTCCCTCCTCCTTCCCATGTTTTCTGACCTCATCATCCGTCTCCCTGCTGAACCTACTAATGTCACCCTGACCATCCTCGTCAGCTGTCTACATTCCGATCCTCCTCCAGTCACCCTGTTTTCTTATTTCTTGCAGACACCGGTCACGGACCCCGTGGTATCTTGTGATGAGGTCATTTTTCCCCTCTCTGTGTCTCTAGATTGCCTACCTCCCACTACAGTAAAAGCAAAGGTAAGTGCCAGACGGCCGCTCCCCTTAGGGTTGTTTTAAGTTCTTCTACCGATTCGTCCCCCATTCTTTACACTGCATCTCTGCGCTATTGGGTGCAGCTATGAGTAGGGTCTCCAGATTATCTGTGTTGTCTGTTATGTCTGATACCTAAAAGAGACGTTTCATAGCCGTGCTTGTGTTGGGCAGGGAGGTGAGCCCCATAGGTACTTGTTGGCGGGCATTTGTCCTGAGCAGTGTTTTGCTGGCGTCCGTCCTGATTGGAGGTCTGCAAGTATTTACCATGTGTGGTCCATGGGCGTCCATCCTGACCTGCTGGTGTCTGTCTTGGGCCGAGGTCTGCAAGCATTTACAAAGTATGGACTCGTACATGGGTGTCTGCCCTGAGCGGAGGTCTGCGAGCATTTACCATGTCTGGTCCATGGGTGTCTGCCCTGAGCGGAGGTCTGCGAGCATTTACCATGTCTGGTCCATTGCCATCTGTTCTGATCTGTGGGCGTCTGTCCTGAGAGGATGTCTGTGAGCATTTAGCATTTGTGGTCCATTGGTCCCGGTCCTGATCTGGGGGTGTCTGTTCTGAGAAGAGGTCTGCGATCATTTACTGTGCGTGGTCCATGGGCGTCTGTCCTGAGCAGAGGTCTGCGAGCATTTACCATATGTGGTCCATGGGCGTCTGTCCCGAGCAGGTCTGCGAGCATTTACCATATGTGGTCCATGGGCGTCTGCCCTGAGCAGGTCTGCGAGCATTTACCATATGTGGTCCATGGGCGTCTGTCCCGAGCAGAGGTCTGCGAGCATTTACCATATGTGGTCCATGGGCGTCTACCCTGAGCAGGTCTGCGAGCATTTACCATATGTGGTCCATGGGCGTCTGTCCCGAGCAGAGGTCTGCGAGCATTTACTGTGCGTGGTCCATGGGCGTCTGCCCTGAGCAGGTCTGCGAGCATTTACCATATGTGGTCCATGGGCGTCTGTCCCGAGCAGAGGTCTGCGAGCATTTACCATATGTGGTCCATGGGCGTCTGTCCCGAGCAGAGGTCTGCGAGCATTTACCATATGTGGTCCATGGGCGTCTGTCCCGAGCAGAGGTCTGCGAGCATTTACCATATGTGGTCCATGGGCGTCTGCCCTGAGCAGGTCTGCGAGCATTTACCATATGTGGTCCATGGGCGTCTGTCCCGAGCAGAGGTCTGCGAGCATTTACCATATGTGGTCCATGGGCGTCTGTCCCGAGCAGAGGTCTGCCAGCACTTACCAAATGTGGTCCATGGGTGTCTGTCCCGAGCAGGTCTGCGAGCATTTACCATATGTGGTCCATGGGCGTCTGCCCTGAGCAGGTCTGCGAGCATTTACCATATGTGGTCCATGGGCGTCTGTCCCGAGCAGAGGTCTGCGAGCATTTACCATATGTGGTCCATGGGCGTCTGCCCTGAGCAGGTCTGCGAGCATTTACCATATGTGGTCCATGGGCGTCTGTCCCGAGCAGAGGTCTGCGAGCATTTACCATATGTGGTCCATGGGCGTCTGTCCCGAGCAGAGGTCTGCCAGCACTTACCATATGTGGTCCATGGGTGTCTGTCCCGAGCAGGTCTGCGAGCATTTACCATATGTGGTCCATGGGCGTCTGTCCTGAGCAGAGATCTGCGAGCATTTACCATATGTGGTCCATGGGTGTCTGTCCCGAGTAGGTCTGCGAGCATTTACCATATGTGGTCCATGGGCGTCTGTCCCGAGCAGAGGTCTGCGAGCATTTACCATATGTGGTCCATGGGTGTCTGTCCCGAGTAGGTCTGCGAGCATTTACCATATGTGGTCCATGGGCGTCTGTCCTGAGCAGAGATCTGCGAGCATTTACCATATGTGGTCCATGGGTGTCTGTCCCGAGTAGGTCTGCGAGCATTTACCATATGTGGTCCATGGGCGTCTGTCCCAAGCAGGTCTGCGAGCATTTACCATATGTGGTCCATGGGGTGTCCGTCCTGATCTGCGGGCATCTGTCCTGAGTGGAGGTCTGCGAGCATTTACCATATGTGGTCCATGGGGTGTCCGTCCTGATCTGCGGGCATCTGTCCTGAGTGGAGGTCTGCGAGCATTTACCATATGTGGTCCATGGGCGTCTGTCCTGAGCAGAGATCTGCGAGCATTTACCATATGTGGTCCATGGGTGTCTGTCCCGAGTAGGTCTGCGAGCATTTACCATATGTGGTCCATGGGCGTCTGTCCTGAGCAGAGATCTGCGAGCATTTACCATATGTGGTCCATGGGTGTCTGTCCCGAGTAGGTCTGCGAGCATTTACCATATGTGGTCCATGGGCGTCTGTCCCAAGCAGGTCTGCGAGCATTTACCATATGTGGTCCATGGGGTGTCCGTCCTGATCTGCGGGCATCTGTCCTGAGTGGAGGTCTGCGAGCATTTACCATATGTGGTCCATGGGGTGTCCGTCCTGATCTGCGGGCATCTGTCCTGAGTGGAGGTCTGTGAGCATTTACCATATGTGGTCCATGGGGTGTCCGTCCTGATCTGCGGGCATCTGTCCTGAGTGGAGGTCTGTGAGCATTTACCATATGTGGTCCATGGGGTGTCCGTCCTGATCTGCGGGCATCTGTCCTGAGTGGAGGTCTGCGAGCATTTACCATATGTGGTCCACGGGTTTACGTCCTGATCTGGGGGGTCTGTTCTGAGCAGAAGTCTGTAATCATTTTACCATGCGTGGTCTATGGGCGTCCATCCTGAGCAGTGGTTGATGGGCGTCTGTCGTGAGTGGTACAGATGTGCTCATGTCCTGTCTCTTCCTCGCTCAGATCGTGGTCACAGTGTGGAGGAGGGACTCCGACCAGTCTCAGGTGAGGACCCTCGGATATCGCTCTCTGCTGCTGAACTCCACCCCAGGTCAAATCTTTAAGGAGGAGCAGGCGACATTCAAGGCTGAAGGTGAATAATAGGAGTCCGGCTGTGAAATCGAAGGGCTGGGGAGGGCATCTGAGAGGACCACTTTGTGGGTGGTCATAAGAGGACCTTCTGCATGGGCGATACCTGCTCTTCAGCTGCTGCAGAACCTTGTAATCCACCTAAAAAATTCAATAAGGTGTTAAGAATATAAAGAATGAACAGAACAGAGCGCAGACTGTATTTTGTGACCGCGCTTTCTGTAATGATTGGTGTCGCGGACAGAAGTGAGTTTTTTGCTTAAAGGGAATCTGTCACCCCTTTTTTGAGATATCATATAATGATATCATTCAATTGGGTGTCACATAAGGATTCTCTTAGCACTTTTGCTTCCCCCTGACCCCGCACCTTTCATTCATAAATGCCTTTTTTTATATCGGTTCAGATGTATGTAAACTGCCGCTGTCCGGGGCTTATTCACCTGCTCCCCCCCTCCCTGTCTTGCTCTACATAAGAAGAAACGCATAGAGAAAGACAGGGAGGGGGGGGAGCAGGTGAATAAGCCCCGGACAGCGGCAGTTTACATACATCTGAACCGATATAAAAAAGGTATTTATGCATGAAAGGTGCGGGGTCAGGGGGAAGCAAAAGTACTAAGAGAATCCTTATGTGACACACAATTGAATGATATCATTATATGATATCTTAAAAAAGGGGTGACAGATTCCCTTTAAGTAGAGTTGAGCAAATATCTTCAGTTCCCCCGCTTATTCGGCAAGCTTAGCGCTTACCGAATAAGCTACAGCGGGAACCCGGGAACTTGGATCGCGAACCGAAGATATTCGCTCAACTCTAGTCTAAGAGGAATATCCAGCAGTCCCATGTAAACAAAAACAACATACACAAAAGTATGTCCACAAATATTCCCCACGCGGCTCCATAAAGCGTATCACAGGAGTGTGCGGAGGTGAAGGAGGGTAAGACGTCCCGGCAGCTCTGCCGTGTCCTAATCACATCATACCTCGCTGACGTCTTATAACTCAGCGTGGGGGAGGGGAGGTATAGCGTCTGTCAGACCCCCTATCCAGCTCCATCAACTGAAGAAGTCTGGGACCCCTAGTAATAAGTGCCCCTTCTAGAGGCATCAGCAGGAGGATGGGGGGCAGTAATGTGCTGGGGGGGGTCTCTGCTCTCAGATGCCGCCTTTCCTGGGGCTCCTTCCTCTGTGGGCGCATGGTGTCTCCGGGAGCTCAGAGGACAGAAATAATAAGGCAGAAACACTGCAGTAGGGAGAGCCCCCCAGTCCTGTCTGTTTCTCCTCTCCTCTATAGTAACGTTTGCACCCCACCTACCTCCTCCTCCTCCCCCCGTGTCCAGTCCTTTTTACTCCTCTCATGTCCACCTTGTCTCCTTTTTCTTCTCATTCTGTGTCAGGTGCCACCCCTACCTTTCTCCTCTTCTCTCTCCTTTCCTATTTGGCTCCCTCCACCCCTCCTCTGAAGTATTATTAGACCCCCACCTTTCTCCTCTCCTGTGCGGTTCCCCCTCCTCTCCTCTGAAGTATTATTAGCCCCCCACCTTTCTCCTCTCCTGTGCGGTTCCCCCTCCTCTCCTCTATAGTATTACTAGCCCCCCACCTTCCTCCTCTCCTGTGCGGTTCCCCCTCCTCTCCTCTGAAGTATTATTAGCCCCCCACCTTTCTCCTCTCCTGTGCGGTTCCCCCTCCTCTCCTCTATAGTATTACTAGCCCCCCACCTTCCTCCTCTCCTGTGCGGTTCCCCCCCCCTCTCCTCTGTAGTATTATTAGCCCCCCACCTTCCTCCTCTCCTGTGCGGTTCCCCCCCCCTCTCCTATGTAGTATTATTAGCCCCCCACCTTCCTCCTCTCCTGTGCGGTTCCCCCTCCTCTCCTCTATAGTATTACTAGCCCCCCACCTTCCTCCTCTCCTGTGCGGTTCCCCCTCCTCTCCTCTATAGTATTATTAGCCCCCCACCTTCCTCCTCTCCTGTGTGGTTCCCCCTCCTCTCCTCTGTAGTATTATTAGCCCCCCACCTTCCTCCTCTCCTGTGTGGTTCCCCCTCCTCTCCTCTGTAGTATTATTAGCCCCCCACCTTCCTCCTCTCCTGTGCGGTTCCCCCTCCTCTATAGTATTATTGGCCCCCCACCTTCCTCCTCTCCTGTGCAGTTCCCCCCTCCTCTCTATAGTATTATTAGCCCCCCACCTTCCTCCTCCTCCTGTGCGGTTCCCCCTCCTCTCCTCTATAGTATTATTAGCCCCCCACCTTCCTCCTCTCCTGTGTGGTTTCCCCCCTCCTCTCCCCTGTAGTATTATTAGCCCCCCACCTTCCTCCTCTCCTGTGTGGTTCCCCCTCCTCTCCTCTGTAGTATTATTAGCCCCCCACCTTCCTCCTCTCCTGTGTGGTTCCCCCTCCTCTCCTCTGTAGTATTATTAGCCCCCCACCTTCCTCCTCTCCTGTGCGGTTCCCCCTCCTCTATAGTATTATTGGCCCCCCACCTTCCTCCTCTCCTGTGCAGTTCCCCCCTCCTCTCTATAGTATTATTAGCCCCCCACCTTCCTCCTCCTCCTGTGCGGTTCCCCCTCCTCTCCTCTATAGTATTATTAGCCCCCCACCTTCCTCCTCTCCTGTGTGGTTTCCCCCCTCCTCTCCCCTGTAGTATTATTAGCCCCCCACCTTCCTCCTCTCCTGTGTGGTTCCCCCTCCTCTCCTCTGTAGTATTATTAGCCCCCCACCTTCCTCCTCTCCTGTGTGGTTCCCCCCTCCTCTCCTCTCTAGTATTATTAGCCCCCCACCTTCCTCCTCTCCTGTGTGGTTCCCCCTCCTCTCCTCTGTAGTATTATTAGCCCCCCACCTTCCTCCTCCTCCTGTGCGGTTCCCCCTCCTCTCCTCTGTAGTATTATTAGCCCCCCACCTTCCTCTCCTGTGCGGTTCCCCCCTCCTCTCCTCTGTAGTATTATTAGCCCCCCACCTTCCTTCTCTCCTGTGTGGTTCCCCCTCCTCTCCTCTGTAGTATTATTAGCCCCCCCACCTTCCTCCTCTCCTGTGTGGTTCCCCCCTCCTCTCCTCTATAGTATTATTAGCCCCCCACCTTCCTCCTCTCCTGTGCGATTTCCCCCCTCCTCTCCTCTATAGTATTATTAGCCCCCCACCTTCCTCTCCTGTGCGGTTCCCCCCTCCTCTCCTCTATAGTATTATTAGCCCCCCACCTTCCTCCTCCTCCTGTGCGGTTCCCCCCTCCTCTCCTCTGTAGTATTATTAGCCCCCCACCTTCCTCCTCCTCCTGTGCGGTTCCCCCTCCTCTCCTCTGTAGTATTATTAGCCCCCCACCTTCCTCTCCTGTGCGGTTCCCCCCTCCTCTCCTCTGTAGTATTATTAGCCCCCCACCTTCCTCCTCTCCTGTGTGGTTCCCCCTCCTCTCCTCTGTAGTATTATTAGCCCCCCACCTTCCTCCTCTCCTCTGTAGTATTATTAGCCCCCCACCTTCCTCCTCTCCTGTGCGGTTCCCCCCTTCTCTCCTCTATAGTATTATTAGCCCCCCACCTTCCTCTCCTGTTCGGTTCCCCCCTGCTCTCCTCTATAGTATTATTAGCCCCCCACCTTCCTCCTCTCCTGTGCGGTTCCCCCCTTCTCTCCTCTATAGTATTATTAGCCCCCCACCTTCCTCTCCTGTTCGGTTCCCCCCTCCTCTCCTCTATAGTATTATTAGCCCCCCACCTTCCTCCTCTCCTGTGCGGTTCCCCCCTCCTCTCTAAAGGGCTGTCACATTGTAGAAGGATCAACTTTATTCTCATTTGCACAAGGAAAGACTAGAAGCAATGGGATGAAACTGAATGGGAGGAGACACAGATTAGATATTAGAAAAAACTTTTTGACTGTTAGAGTGATCAATGAGTGGAACATGCTGCCACGAGAAGTGGTGAGTTCTCCTTCAATGGAAGTCTTCAAACAGAGGCTGGACAGACATCTGACTGGGATGATTTAGCGAATCCTGCTTTGAGCAGGGGGTTGGACCAGATGGCCCAGGAGGTCCCTTCCAACTCTACGATTCTATGATTCCTCTGTAGTATTATTACCCCCCCCACCTTCCTCCTCTCCTGTGCGGTTCCCCCTTCTCTCCTCTGTAGTATTATTAGCCCCCCACTTTCCTCCTCTCCTGTGCGGTTCCCCCCTCCTCTCCTCTGTAGTATTATTACCCCCCCACCTTCCTCCTCTCCTGTGCGGTTCCCCCTCCTCTCCTCTGTAGTATTATTAGCCCCCCACCTTCCTCCTCTCCTGTGTGGTTCCCCCTCCTCTCCTCTAGTATTATTAGCCCCCCACCTTCCTCCTCCTCCTGTGTGGTTCCCCCCTCTCCTTTATAGTATTATTAGCCCCCCACCTTTCTCCTCTCCTGTGTGGTTCCCCCCTCCTCTCCTCTATAGTATTATTAGCCCCCCACCTTCCTCCTCTCCTGTGTGGTTCCCCCTCCTCTCCTCTAGTATTATTAGCCCCCCACCTTCCTCCTCCTCCTGTGTGGTTCCCCCCTCTCCTTTATAGTATTATTAGCCCCCCACCTTTCTCCTCTCCTGTGTGGTTCCCCCCTCTCCTTTATAGTATTATTACCCCCCCACCTTCCTCCTCTCCTGTGCGGTTCCCCCTCCTCTCCTCTGTAGTATTATTAGCCCCCCACCTTCCTCCTCTCCTGTGTGGTTCCCCCTCCTCTCCTCTAGTATTATTAGCCCCCCACCTTCCTCCTCCTCCTGTGTGGTTCCCCCCTCTCCTTTATAGTATTATTAGCCCCCCACCTTTCTCCTCTCCTGTGTGGTTCCCCCCTCCTCTCCTCTATAGTATTATTAGCCCCCCACCTTCCTCCTCTCCTGTGTGGTTCCCCCTCCTCTCCTCTAGTATTATTAGCCCCCCACCTTCCTCCTCCTCCTGTGTGGTTCCCCCCTCTCCTTTATAGTATTATTAGCCCCCCACCTTTCTCCTCTCCTGTGTGGTTCCCCCCTCTCCTTTATAGTATTATTAGCCCCCCACCTTCCTCCTCCTGTGTGGTTCCCCCTCCTCTCCTCTATAGTATTATTAGCCTCCCACCTTCCTCCTCTCCTGTGTGGTTCCCCCTCCTCTCCTCTATAGTATTATTAGCCCCCCACCTTCCTCCTCTCCTGTGTGGTTCCCCCTCCTCTCCTCTATAGTATTATTAGCCCCCCACCTTCCTCCTCTCCTGCGTGGTTCCCCCCTCCTCTCCTCTAGTATTATTAGCCCCCCCACCTTCCTCCTCCTCCTGTGTGGTTCCCCCCTCTCCTTTATAGTATTATTACCCCCCCACCTTCCTCCTCTCCTGTGCGGTTCCCCCTCCTCTCCTCTGTAGTATTATTAGCCCCCCACCTTCCTCCTCTCCTGTGTGGTTCCCCCTCCTCTCCTCTAGTATTATTAGCCCCCCACCTTCCTCCTCCTCCTGTGTGGTTCCCCCCTCTCCTTTATAGTATTATTAGCCCCCCACCTTTCTCCTCTCCTGTGTGGTTCCCCCCTCCTCTCCTCTATAGTATTATTAGCCCCCCACCTTCCTCCTCTCCTGTGTGGTTCCCCCTCCTCTCCTCTAGTATTATTAGCCCCCCACCTTCCTCCTCCTCCTGTGTGGTTCCCCCCTCTCCTTTATAGTATTATTAGCCCCCCACCTTTCTCCTCTCCTGTGTGGTTCCCCCCTCTCCTTTATAGTATTATTAGCCCCCCACCTTCCTCCTCCTGTGTGGTTCCCCCTCCTCTCCTCTATAGTATTATTAGCCTCCCACCTTCCTCCTCTCCTGTGTGGTTCCCCCTCCTCTCCTCTATAGTATTATTAGCCCCCCACCTTCCTCCTCTCCTGTGTGGTTCCCCCTCCTCTCCTCTATAGTATTATTAGCCCCCCACCTTCCTCCTCTCCTGCGTGGTTCCCCCCTCCTCTCCTCTAGTATTATTAGCCCCCCCACCTTCCTCCTCCTCCTGTGTGGTTCCCCCCTCTCCTTTATAGTATTATTACCCCCCCACCTTCCTCCTCTCCTGTGCGGTTCCCCCTCCTCTCCTCTGTAGTATTATTAGCCCCCCACCTTCCTCCTCTCCTGTGTGGTTCCCCCTCCTCTCCTCTAGTATTATTAGCCCCCCACCTTCCTCCTCCTCCTGTGTGGTTCCCCCCTCTCCTTTATAGTATTATTAGCCCCCCACCTTTCTCCTCTCCTGTGTGGTTCCCCCCTCCTCTCCTCTATAGTATTATTAGCCCCCCACCTTCCTCCTCTCCTGTGTGGTTCCCCCTCCTCTCCTCTAGTATTATTAGCCCCCCACCTTCCTCCTCCTCCTGTGTGGTTCCCCCCTCTCCTTTATAGTATTATTAGCCCCCCACCTTTCTCCTCTCCTGTGTGGTTCCCCCCTCTCCTTTATAGTATTATTAGCCCCCCACCTTCCTCCTCCTGTGTGGTTCCCCCTCCTCTCCTCTATAGTATTATTAGCCTCCCACCTTCCTCCTCTCCTGTGTGGTTCCCCCTCCTCTCCTCTATAGTATTATTAGCCCCCCACCTTCCTCCTCTCCTGTGTGGTTCCCCCTCCTCTCCTCTATAGTATTATTAGCCCCCCACCTTCCTCCTCTCCTGCGTGGTTCCCCCCTCCTCTCCTCTAGTATTATTAGCCCCCCCACCTTCCTCCTCCTCTACTGTGCGGTTCCCCCTCCTCTACTCTATAGTATTATTAGCCCCTCACTTTCCTTCTCTCCTGTGTGGTTCCCCCCTCCTCTCCTCTGTAGTATTATCCCCCACCTTCCTCCTCCTGTGTGGTTCCCCCTCCTCTCCTCTCTAGTAGTATTAGCCCCCCCACCTTCCTCCTCTCCTGTGTGGTTCCCCCTCCTCTCCTCTGTACTATTATTAGCCCCCCACCTTCCTTCTCCTGTGTGGTTCCCCCTCCTCTCCTCTGTAGTAGTATTAGCCCCCCACCTTCCTCCTCTCCTGTGTGGTTCCCCCTCCTCTCCTCTGTAGTATTATTAGCCCCCCACCTTCCTCCTCTCCTGTGTGGTTCCCCCTCCTCTCCACTGTAGTATTATTAGCCCCCCACCTTCCTTCTCCTCCTGTGTGGTTCCCCCTCCTCTCCTCTGTAGTATTATTAGCCCCCCACCTTCCTTCTCCTCCTGTGTGGTTCCCCCTCCTCTCCTCTGTAGTATTATTAGCCCCCCACCTTCCTTCTCCTCCTGTGTGGTTCCCCCTCCTCTCCTCTGTAGTATTATTAGCCCCCCACCTTCCTTCTCCTCCTGTGTGGTTTCCCCCTCCTCTCCTCTGTAGTAGTATTAGCCCCCCACCTTCCTCCTCTCCTGTGCGGTTCCCCCCTCTCCTCTATAGTATTAGCCCCCCACCTTCCTTCTCTCCTGTGTGGTTCCCCCTCCTCTCCTCTGTAGTATTATTAGCCCCCCACCATCCTCCTCTCCTGTGCGGTTTTCCCCCTCCTCTCCTCTATAGTATTATTAGCCCCCCACCTTCCTCCTCTCCTGTGTGGTTCCCCCCTCCTCTCCTCTGTAGTATTGTTAGCCCCCCACTTTCGTCCTCTCTTTTTGCGGTTCCCCCCTCCTCTCCTCTGTAGCCCCCACCATCCTCCTCACTGACCTCTCTTCTCTCTCGCAGCGAGTACCCTCTTCACCGTGCTCCCACCTCCCACCCTCAGGTGCCGTCAGATCAACGTGTCTGGGAAACACTTCACGGCTCTGAAAGGTGAGATTACGGAGACGCGAGGGGCCATGGAGGTGAGTGCTCCGGCTGTACACCCCCCCTGACCCTTGTTTCTCCCCTCCCCCCCAGTGCTGAACACCTCCTCTCAGGACGAACTTTGTATTCGGGACGTGCGGATCGTCCCCAACTTCAATGCCAGTTACCTGCCTGTGATGCCGGACGGCTCCGTGCTGCTCGTGGACAATGTGTGGTAAGATGCAGAGCAGTGACACCCCCCCACCCCGAAGCGCGAAACCCCCGCCCCAAGACACGACGCCCCCTCCCCCCCCCCCCCCCCCGCCCCGAGGCGCGACTCCTCCCTTCCCCGAGGCACGACACCCCCCCTTCCTCCCGCCCTGATGCGTGACACCCCCTGCCTGTAGGGAGGGCTAAATTAACCCTTCACGGTTGATCCAGTGATTTCCAAATTAGTTCATAGAGCGTTGCTAGCAACTGGGAATGACCACACGGAGACGAGGTCTCTGTACGGGAGGATCCAGACAGATCACTAGTCCCCTTTAATTTAGTCACATCTTTTATAATCTTTTGCTTAATTATGCAAAGTACTCAGCTACCAATAACATTGTCGTAATACATTCACTTTATAAGCCAATAGTATTGCAAGAAAATCGGAATATGTCCCTAGTTACGTGACGTAGAGAATAGAACAATAGCACATTCTTTTAGGGTCTCATATATCATATCTTGTGCAAGCTGGAACAGTCTAGTTTCATGACAGCTGCGAACTTTCACCTAATTACAAAATTTATCTTGTAAACAACAAAATGGCGTCGCAAGCACAAAAATGGAGACTGAAGAACAAGATATCCCGTACATCTGAATACTGTACTTCACAATCCCCCCTAGATAAATTTTGATAACACATATGCAGCATCAGAGGTGCTATCCCAAGCCATAAGCTCGAGGGGTACTGGTCTTCACATGACTGATGCCGTGTTATCAGTCATGGCTGTCGCGGCGCACCCATCCTTCAGCTTCAGGTTATGACAGGTGTCGGTTTCTGCTGAATCTGGAAAAGAAGAGGAAATTAGAACATGGGTGTTCTGTATACTGTAATTCACGAATAACAACTTTTGATAACGGTGGTGGAGATCTTTTGTAGGTAGCCATGTGCTTGGCTTCAACATCTTCAACAAGTAACCTTTTGAGATCGGTGTAGAGAAGAGCAGGGACAACGACGCCTTTGGTATCATCATTAGCTATCTTAGTGCAGAATTTCAAAATACATACAGAAATACAACAAAGAACAAGTTTTAGTATCATATATACAGCAGGGATACAGGCAGCAATGTGTAACAAGCTTTGTAAGATCCCAGCTACCCAGCCCCCAATTCACTTGAACCAATTGGCTGGATTGAGAAAGGAGAAGGTGTCTGACCACCAACTGTCCTTATTACGATCATTGTCTTTATTGTATTGATCTCTGAATCTTTGGATATCTTCTAACTTTAACTTTTAACTTCTAATAATATGGAAAATGCGGAAAACCAAAACATTATGCCCCATTATTTGCTATTGGCTTGTTGGGTGATGAGGAGAACTTGATAGGGACCGTCATACAAGGGTTCTAGTCCGTGCTTCCTGACATGCCTCTTCATGACTACCAAATCACCAGGCTTCAGGTTATGACAGGTGTCGGTTTCTGCTGAATCTGGAAAAGAAGAGGAAATTAGAACATGGGTGTTAGCAAGATTTTTACTAAGCTGAATAACATATTGAACAACACGGTCAGTTTCTTCTGATAACTGCTGAGGCTGGAAGTTTGCAACTGGGGGCCTAGCACCAAACAATATCTCATATGGGGACAGGCCATGTTTTGCAATAGGGGTAGTACGGATATGGTATAGTACAATGGGTAGGAGCTCTGGCCATGGAGCCGTAGTCTCCTGCATCATTTTGGTCAATTGTCCCTCAGTGTGCCGTTCAGCCTCTCAACTTTCCCACTGGATTGTGGGTGGTACGGAGTATGGAGGGCTACAGTGGATCCAAGCATTGTAAGAACTTCTTGGTACACATGAGAAGTAAAGGCCGCCGGACCTTGATCACTTTCAGCAACTTCTGGAACCCCGTACCTGCATATAATTTCCATCACCAGTTTCTTCGCTGTGGTTTTTCAGTCATGTTGGTAACAGGGAATGCTTCCGGCCAACTGGAGAACATGTCAACAGCAACCAAACAGTATTCATACCTTCCAGACTTAGGCAACGTGATATGGTCCACCTGGAACCTTCGGAAAGGATAGTCGGGCTTAGCAAGATGCTTCGGGGGTACACGTTGAAGTTGACCGGGATTACAAGTCTGACAGATATTACAGGAACGGTTGAGCGCTGTCAAAACTGTGGAAATTCCCGGGGCCCAGTAGAATTTTTGTACCAGTGCGAGGGCCTGATTCTTTCCTCGATGTGTAGGCCCATGTGGCAATAGCAGGGTACATCCGCTTAGGGAGACACACGAGTTGGTCCTTTTTCCAGAGACCATTATCCATACGTGCCCCATCAGTCTTCCATTGCTTCACCTCTTCCTTTGGAGACATTCTCTGCATCGTCATTAGGCGGTCTCGCGGGGTCCGACAGAAAACTTCAGTCTGTTGTAGATCATCAGGTTCTTGTAGGGTCAGTGCTGCCAGATACTTAAGGAGGCTAACAGTGGCAGCAATGGCAAAAGACTCTCGCTCATATTTTTTTTCTTTTTTTTTTTTTGCAAACTGGTTGGGACTGTTTTGGGCCCCTTGTGGCATAACTGTGGGAAAGGCATGCAAAATACAGATTTCCTCACTGTCTTCATCTACATAGGGATTATATAACATAAGAGCCATCTGACCATCATCTTGGAATTGTATCTTTGAGCGTAAATGTGATAATAAATCTGCCCCTAGTAAATTTACAGGACATGTGGGAGAGATTACAAACTGAACAGTAACCTCGGGGAAGGGTTTTATGGGGTTTATAAAAGTATATTAATTGGGTCTGCCATCTACCCCGATTAAAATAGCAGGGGAATGACAATCTCTCTGAAAGTGTCCGAATCGGCAGCGCCAGTATTACAGACGAGAATTAGCAGGGAGGGGCTGGGGAGCAGGGTTCCCAGTAGCTGAAGTCTAAGGGGGTGCCAGAGTTTGCTGTGTGGGCTGAAGGGCACACTGATAAGGGACTGTGTACTCGCAGCCGCGCTGGGCACAATGGTGGGGGCTGGAGCAGCTACTAGTTTTTTTTTTTTTTTGGTTTTTTTTCTCTCTCTGCTGAACAGATGGGTTAAATTCTTCTGAAAACTTTTTTTTTTTTTTTTTTTTTAGCGGGGACTGAGGCTGGCAGCGGTGGCTGATAATAGATACCGTGAGCGTTTAACAAAGAAAAGGTGGGGCCTGCGACTCTGTCTCCTTGTACAATTGTCATCTAGCAGGGAGACCTCTTCTGTCAAATCATCACTTTTAACTATTTGCCTGCCTGACACATTAGTCTCGATCACAGTTCCTTCTTTAATCACTTTCTGACACCACAGTCACTTTCTTGAATCACAATACATCCCATCCCTGTCATAATAGACAATTTTATTCTTCTTCAACATAGCAGTAGCCGAAACAATCAGAGTTCACTTCCTCTGTTCTTCCTAACACCTTCGTCACACAATTCATGTGCCAAGCCACAAGATTCTTCTTTTTCCTTCCACGGATTCTCTCATTTAGAGCTAAATATCCTTACTTCAGTTGTGCACAATACTGGAGTGGCCGCTTCAGTTTGTTCCACCGGGTCAACCCCCTGTGGGAAGCCCAAAATTTGCGGTACTCAGTGAAAGGAGGAGGGCGTCTCAGACTATCCCTCCGGACACCTCTGGTTATATCTATCTATATATACCTGAGTTACGTATCCTACCCAGTCTTCGATCACATGACCACGCCTGATTACTAACAATGAATTCAGGATTTCAGGATATTTTGACTATAAAGAGAGCCACAATCACTGGTCAATCCGGGGTGTCCATCCCTTATGAGGTACGGTTCGAGCACTGGGCCCCCAACGGGACTGCACCTCTATATGATTCCACCCATGAATCACCCCACCAGGGGACAAACCTCAGATCCTCTTTGCAGCAACAAGCACAGGAAAACCACACCAACGGTCAGTCTGAACAGTATAACTGCCAACTTACCTTGGTTGTCGTGGGGGATGATCAGTCCCAATTTTCCAGCACCCGTGTCCGTTCCGAGAGTCCTTTGTCTTGTTGTCCTCCGGGGGCAGAGGCGTCCCTGTTCGGGGGCCGCACGTTGGGCGCCAAAACTGTTGAGGTAGCTATTTAGGGAGGGCTAAATTAACCCTTCACGGTTGATCCAGTGATTTCCAAATTAGTTCATAGGGCGTTGCTAGCAACTGGGAATGACCACACGGAGGCGGGGGTCTCTGTACGGGGGGATCCAGGCAGATCACTAGTCCCCCTTTATTTTAGTCACTTCTTTTATAATCTTTTGCTTAATTATGCAAAGTACTCAGCTACCAATAACATCGTCGTAATACATTCACTTTATAAGCCAATAGTATTGCAAGAAAATCGGAATATGTCCCTAGTTACGTGACGTAGACAACAGAACAATAGCACATTCTTTTAGGGTCTCATATCTTGTACAAGCTAGAACAGTCTAGTTTCATAACAGCTGCGAACTTTCACCTAATTACAAAATTTATCTTGTAAACAACAAATTGGCGTCGCAAGCACAAAAATGGAATCTGAAGAACAAGATGTCCCGTACATCTGAATATTGTACTTCACACCATCTTCTCTCGCCCAGTCACCAGTCCGGAGACGTCAGCATGGCCTCCTTCCTGCGCCTGCACAGCTGCTCCTCACAGTTACCCAGCATGCTCTGTTCCCTGGAGGAGCACAACTTCCTATTCCAGCTGCAGACAGGAGAGCGCCCCCCAGAGGATGCCAAGGAGGTGAGCACCATTCCCATGTAGCTAGCCTTTTCCAGGCCCTCTGTGTGGTCTTCCTCGGGTGCACCCCTGTCTCTCACCCCCCTCTCTGCTCCTCAGGGTCTGGAGGTCCCTCTAGTGGCCATCATTCACTGGTCGACCCCCAAGCTGCCATTCACGTCCGTTATATACACCCACTACAGGTGAGTCCGTGCTGCCGCTGCCTGTGGATGGCGCCGTGCTCCGTCCTCATTGCTTGGTCCCTTGCAGGCTCCCCACTATTCGTCTGGAGAGGCCGCGGTTTGTGATGATGGCGCGCTGTGACTCCCCCGTACAGACACACACCCCGTTTCGGGTTACGTACACGCTGCTGAACGACCTGCAGGACTTTCTGGCCGTCAGACTGGTCTGGACCCCAGATAGCAACATGGCAGTGATGGGTGAGTTATACAGGGTCTGCTGAGCGGCGTCCTGGGGGAGGGAGTCTGATGTAACCCACCCGGTTTCCCCTCACAGGTCGGTGTCTGTCAGAGGAGGAACAGAGGGTCACACAGGCAGCGCAGGAGGCCGTCGTCTGTTACACCCCCATAAATAGCCTGGGGTTCTGCCGGAAAGGAAGCTCCGTCACCATCGGTGTCACCTTCATGGCACTGAAAGCCGGGCTGTTAGAGGTGAGGACCAAGGCGTATGCTGTCACTGGGGGTGCAGGACACTGAAACTGGGGTCACAAGAGACTGACGCTGGGGGTGCAGGGTAGTGACGCTGGGGGTGCAGCTTTGTGACGCTGGGTAGTGACGCTGGGGGTGCAGCGTAGTGACGCTGGGGGTTCAAGGTAGTGACCTTGGGTACAGCTTAGTGATGCTGGGGATGCAGAGTAGTGACCCTGGGTACAGCTTAGTGACGCTGGGGGTTCAAGGTAGTGACCCTGGGTACAGCTTAGTGACGCTGGGGGTTCAAGGTAGTGACCCTGGGTACAGCTTAGTGATGCTGGGGATGCAGAGTAGTGACCCTGGGTACAGCTTAGTGACGCTGGGGGTTCAAGGTAGTGACCCTGGGTACAGCTTAGTGACGCTGGGGGTTCAAGGTAGTGACCCTGGGTGCAGCTTAGTGATGCTGGGGATGCAGAGTAGTGACGCTGGGTACAGTTTAGTGACGCTGGTGGTACAGAACAGTTGCACTCTGGCGCTCTCTGCTGTCACTCATCCCTCCCTGCTCTCTGGTCTCAGCTCTCGCAGCACATGAAGCTGAAGTTGCAGTTCACGGCCAGCGTGGCTCAGGCTCCTCCGGACGCTCGTCCCGTGTCACGGAGAAGTAGTCCCAGCAGCCCGGCCCTGAGGGACCTGGAGAGACAGCAGCTGGGGGGCGCTCTGGGGAGGTCCCAGTCCTTTTCTCACCAGCAACCTCCTCGGGGGCAACTCATCAGGTAAGGAGACAGTAGGGGCATATAGTGCGACCCTTGCCGTCTTATTAACCCCTTCCTTAACACTGACTGTTATTTACGTCCTACCCGGGGTGAGGGCTTATAGAGTGCCGACTTAGGTGTTCACAGCTGCGAGAGAGGTCTGGTGGCCACATGTGTGGTCCTGTGAGCCCCTCCTATCCACCGGCTGCCCCCTGCGGCTTCTATGGGGGAGGTGGAAAGAGATAAAATCTCTTATAAGAAGAGGGGAGAGACGGGAAAGTCTGTGTGTGCAGGGGGAAATGGAGGGAGATTTATTACAATGAAATACAGTATATATCTCATTTCTTTTGTGATGTGGCCGCACCTGGAATTTTTTTCTACTCTCTGCATTACATTATATAAAAAGACCCCAAGTCCCACAGGGTTATGGAGGAAAGTAGGTGACGGCTTTCTTCCTTCTTGTCTCTCTTCCCCAGGACCGGCAGTGTCATGGAGCGGCGCGCCATCACTCCACCTGTGGGGTCCCCCTTGGGTCGGCCGCTCTATTTGCCCCCTGAGCGTGCCGCTCTGTCTCTGGATAAGATCGCTAAGCGTCAGTGCAAAGTGCTGGTGGTAAATCCGGTCCAGTGACCCCCACAGCCCCCCGACATCGTCAAGATGGAGACTCACCCCCAGCTGCAGAGAAAAGGGGATGCCAGCCAAGTTTGGGATGGACCAAGCAGCCTGCGCCGGAGCCAAATCCTATGTAGGGGGATAAAGGGTCAACACGCCCCCCCAAACCAAATAGTCTTTGCTAAGCTGGGGTTCAACCAATAGAGACTGGAACGCAGCCTTAAACCAGTAACGGGGCCAAATACAGCTTATGAGGAGGGAACAAGAGGCAACGGGAGGGATTGGGAGACAAGAAGTCTGTGTGCGGGGACTGGGAGAAAACCCTGCCCACAAGGACTGGGAGAAAACCCTGCCCACGAGGGCTGGGAGAAAACCCTGCCCACGAGGACTGGGAGAAAACCCTGCCCACGAGGACTGGGAGAAAACCCTGCCCACGAGGACTGAAATTGGTCTTAAGCCCTGCCAATGTGGGTGGGTCAAAGACCCTAAAGATCAGGGGTGGGATTAAGGTACTACAATGGTAAAACTCCCTCCTGGCCTGGCTGGCATACGGTGACAGGACGCACTGTTCCTGTTGCAGGATATTTTTATGTTTACATTTTTTTATTTCTTTTAATTCTTATTTATACATTTCACACTCTGGCCTTCTGCACTCGTCCAGGACCACCCTGTGATTGTATGTTACCCGCTATGGTAAAAGGTCCTGGCAGCTGCGGGGGTCGCTGAGAGAGTTTACATGTCAGTATATACACTGGAGACCGATGCCGGTCAGGATATGTGGAGGTGTCCTCCACAGCAGGGGGGCACTTAATTATGGCAGGGACATGACTCTTAGTTTTAATATTAGAATTACAGGTCGTGCTGCTCCTCACTGCTTCCACCTGCTGGAGGCTGCGCCGTGCTGCACCACCTGCTGGAGGCTGCGCCGTGCTGCACCACCTGCTGGAGGCTGCGCCGTGCTGCACCACCTGCTGGAGGCTGCGCCGTGCTGCACCACCTGCTGGAGGCTGCGCCGTGCTGCACCACCTGCTGGAGGCTGCGCCGTGCTGCACCACCTGCTGGAGGCTGCGCCGTGCTGCACCACCTGCTGGAGGCTGCGCCGTGCTGCACCACCTGCTGGAGGCTGCGCCGTGCTGCACCACCTGCTGGAGGCTGCGCCGTGCTGCACCACCTGCTGGAGGCTGCGCCGTGCTGCACCACCTGCTGGAGGCTGCGCCGTGCTGCACCACCTGCTGGAGGCTGCGCCGTGCTGCTCACTGCTTCCACCTGCTGGAGGCTGCGCCATGCTGCACCTTGCAGCTCTACCTGCTGGATAATTAGCATGGTTGCAGGGGCGTACCTCTCTCTCTGGACGATGTGGGCAGTAGGAGCAATGTCCCCACTGCTAGAATAATGAGGGCTCCTTGTACTAGATACCACAGAGGGATCTCTGCTCCCGTCACTGTATACTGTGTCATGTGGGGGTCACCATTCCCATGTTGGGGGGGTGGCCAATCCCTGATCATGTGTCATTGCGGGGCTCGCCAATCCCTCGTCGCATGTTATGGGGGGGGTCGCCGATAACCCGTCGCGTGTCATTGGGGGGTCGCTGATAATGGGGATGTGACGTTGTGGAACGGTCGCTGCCACTGGACTCAGTATTGTGGAGGCGTCCACCTCGCACTGCTCTGCAGTCTGTGGTGCGGAGCCCCTCCGGGACCCCCGGTATCATGTAGACTGAGTTGTGTCTGTGATTTGTGCCCAGGGGTCTTTCCTCACAACCGCACGTGTTATGTTATTTACTCGCTAATATGTGGGGCGACGTCCCCCGCACTGCACTTATCACTCCACATTCCTGCCAATACTTGAGCGCTTCCTGCGGCCCCGGACGGAGCGCGGAGCCGGGACTTGTCGCACTTTATGTTTTATTATTTATTTTTGATCAAACAGAATACAAAACTCCATCCACCTCCGCAGAGTCTCCGCTGTCATTATTGTGCTGCGTGCGGAGCCTCCGCTGTCGTTATTGTGCTGCGTGCGGAGCCTCCGCTGTCGTTATTGTGCTGCGTGCGGAGCCTCCGCTGTCGTTACTGTGCTGCGCGCGGAGCCTCCGCTGTCGTTACTGTGCTGCGCGCGGAGCCTCCGCTGTCGTTGTTACTGTGCTGCGCGCGGAGCCTCCGCTGTCGTTGTTACTGTGCTGCGCGCGGAGCCTCCGCTGTCGTTGTTACTGTGCTGCGCGCGGAGCCTCCGCTGTCGTTGTTACTGTGCTGCGCGCGGAGCCTCCGCTGTCGTTGTTACTGTGCTGCGCGCGGAGCCTCCGCTGTCGTTGTTACTGTGCTGCGCGCGGAGCCTCCGCTGTCGTTGTTACTGTGCTGCGCGCGGAGCCTCCGCTGTCGTTGTTACTGTGCTGCGCGCGGAGCCTCCGCTGTCGTTATTACTGTGCTGCGCGCGGAGCCTCCGCTGTCGTTATTACGGAGCCTCCGCTGTCATTACTAAGCTCCGCTCCGTTCAGTGCTGCTGTGCGGGGAGCAGCCAGTGTTTTTAGATGGAACGGCTGCAGCATTCTGCTTTTCCAGGCTCTTGGTTTCTCTGTATGTTCTGCTGCAGAATAAGTAAACTGGGAATCTCTCAGTGAGCTCGTTCTCGCGTGGGGTATATAACTCTCTTCTCTATATGTGCACCAGTTTTCCTCCTGGAGTGATTTTGTGTTTGAACGTTTTGCACGGAAATCATTATCACACTGGCAGCCCGGCAGTGTCCAGGCTTAGAAAAACATGTCAGTAGTGCCCCCTCTGCCACAGGTTGTGCCCAGTATTGCAACCTAATTTTATTTATTTTTGTGAAACGGAACTGTGATACCGGACATGAGCTGAGGCGCTGCCGCCTTTCCTTAATCAGGCATGTGTGCGGTGTTCACCCCGTTATTACCAGGATCGAGAGCAGAAGGCGACGGATCCATGAGCGGAAGGTGGAACTTCTGCACTGCACATTAAGCTACTGCTCTCTGTTATCAGCCCAGGGAAAAGTGTGACCAAATCGAGAAGTTCTGAGAATGTGCGGGATTTACACGGTGCTGGTAAGACATTCACCCCCCCATCACCCCACGGTATATAACGTTTGTGTCCCGCCGGTGTATAACGTCCGCCCCCCCCCCCCCGGTGTATAATATCTGTCTCTTCCCCGCACCCCCCGGTGTATAACGTTTGCCCCCTTCACCCCCAGTATATAATGTCAGTCTCCCCCTCCAACCCCCGGTGTATAACGTGTCTCCTCTCAGCCTTCGGTGTGCAACGGCCATGTCCAACCTGGGGGGGGGGGCGAGTGCTGAGGAGCAGAGGGCAGAAAAGTCACTAATCTCTTCTCACCCCATAACTGCAGAGTCCAGACCTCCTCTGATATCAGCACAATCACTGCGCCATTGCCAGGAGTTTCATGGCTGAGGAGCTGCATGCAGCCGTACATTACCAAGCACAGTGACGAGCATCGGATGAAGTGTAAAGTCGCCACCCCTGGACTCTGGTGGAGATGTGTTCTGTGCAGTGATGGATCGCACTTCTCTACATCTGATGGAGGAGTTTGGGTTTGGTGACTCCAGGAGGATTTTACCACCTGACTGCGTTGTGCCCAATGTACAGATGGTGGAGGAACATAATGCTATAGTAACATAGTTATTAAGGTTGAAGGGAGACTTTAAGTCCATCTAGTTCAACCCATATCCTATCCTAACTTGCCCTATGGGCTGTTTTCAGGGGTCGGCATTGGGCCCTTAGTTCCAATGAAGGGAAATCTAAAGTAGAGGTGAGCGAACCATTTAAGGTTCAGGTCGGCTATGTTCACTGAACAATTCTCCATAGACATTCAATTGGATGGGGGGTAAAACCAAATGCATAGACACCTACAGGGTGGCAAAAGATGCCAAAAAAAACTCAAATTAGGGTCAAACCCCAGGAAAAGTGGCATCAATTGACCCATCAAATGCGCTCTAAAAAATTTAAAAAAAAAAAAAAATGGCATGGGATCCATCTATTTTTGACAACCAGCCACGCTAAAGCAGACAGCTGGGGGGGCTGGCATTCCCAGCTGGTAAGGGGCCGTGGATATTCCTCCTCAGCCTAAAAATAGCAACCCGCAGCTGGCACATCTATTAGATAATCCAAATTCTGGTGCTTTGCCCAGCTCTTCCCACTTGCCCTGGTGCAGTGGCAAGTGGGGTTGGTGTCACCTTTGCATTGTCCGTTGACCTCAAGTCCAGAGGTTAGTAATGGAGAGGCGTCTATAAGACGCCCTCATTACTAACTCTATTGTGATATTGTATTAAAAAAAACACCCATAACAAAGTCCTTTATTTGCAAGAATGACACAGGCTCCTTTAATGAATCTAAATTAACCCATATGTCATCACCCAATCCACTGAAGCCCAGCTCCCCGTAACACAATTAAAATAATAACAATATTCCTCACAAATCCACAGAGAAGATAATCAGTTGTCCAATAATGGGTCTAGCTTTGCTACATCTAGATGGAAGGCTGCATTGTTGAATGATGTGACTATACAGCCTGCCATCCAGCAGAGACACTGAGAAGCGTGTGCTAGCCTTGCTCAGTGTCTCAAGGTGAACTCTTGTCACCTCACTGACATCATCGCGAACGTGAGAAAGTTCTCACGATCACAGTGCCGTCAGTTCCTGGTAGTTTACAGTCAATGAACTCAGTTCTACTGATTGATGTCAGCTTGCGTGCCATTACAGCTTTTCGACTCAGGTGAAGTGAGTTCATTGGTTGTGAATTGCTAGGACCTAATCTGTTTCACACTTCCGTTTTTGTGTCCGCCAAACGGATCCGTTTCCGTTTTTTTGACGGAAACTGATGCAAACGGATCCGTTTTTTAAAAAACGGATCCGTTTTTTTGACGGATCCGCGGTAACCGCTAATGGAAGTCTATGGGACAAAAAAAACGGATCCTGAAAAAAAATGGCGGATCCGTTTTTTTACGGAAACCAACGGATTTTGACGGATTTGAAAAAACGGAAGTGTGAAACAGGCCTAAGAACTTTCTCCTGTCAGTGAGGTGACAGGAGTTCGCCACGAGCCACTGAACGAGCATAGCCCCTTACCAGCCTGAGAATACCAGCTGTATTTAGCTTGGCTGGTTGTCAAAAATGGGTCCCCACTTTGTTTTTTAAAATTAATTAAAAAATATGGCTTGGTGACCCTTCTATTCTTGCTAACCAGCCATGATAAAGCTGACAGCTGGGGGTTGTAGCCCGGATCTATCAGTTTTGCCATGCTGGTTATCAAAAATAGAACAAACCATGTCTTTTTTTTTAAATCAATTAATTACTTAACTTTATTTAAAGCACAGGCCTGCTGATTTAGGAACCCACTGCTTCAGGCAACACACATAAAACAGACCCAACTTGGAGTCTCCACATTTCCACAAATTGTAGCAGCAGTAGCATCAGCAGGCACAGAAGCCACAGCAAAGGTTTCACAGACTGCAATAACGCAAGATCAATACATGAGACTAAAAACGACACCATTGACTAGTCTGCTCAGTCTACGATATCCATGAGTTGTTCATTTTGATGAGTTAGGCAGGATACACATTAGTTACACAGCCGGCTGCGCTTATCCGTCAGGACACCACCAGTAGTGCTGAAAACACATTCTGAGAAAACACTGGCCGCCGGGCATGATAAAACCTCCAAGGCGTGATAGGCGAGCTCAAGTCACTCATCCATTTTTGAAGACCAAGATGCAACAAGGTTCAAATTCCCTCTGATGGCATTAATAGCTCCAGGTACTCCTGCACCATCCTCTCCAGTCATTCACGTGTCAGACTTGTACTTTGTTCTGCTGGTGTAAACAATGTGTGAAATGACTCACAGAAGTTGCTTATGCCAGTTACACGGCTGCAGCTAATGTTTTTACAATGACGCCTTGATGTTCCCAGGGTTAGATATCTAACTGGGATGGATGTTGGGGAAAACCACTCTTAAGATTGTCTACAAGAGTGTTTCAAAACTCCAGCATATGTGTCCCCCTTTCCGGGGGGGGGGGGGGGGTGAGGTGTTTATCTGTCAGCAAGCACTATCTCTCTCCCTAAGAATGCAGGCAGCATGTTACAGATAATGCAGCAAGAAAACTTATGTTTCAGGTGCTTCCGTGAGGTCCAAGTCCTTGGTGTTGGGTTAACACTCCATGTTGCTTCCTCCATCCCCTCTTGCCAACCATGGACAACAGGGAGTGTATCATTATCCTCTTCATCTCCTTACTGTTGCCCATCCATCACCTCTTCCTCCTCCGTTTGTATGGTACCATAAGCCTCGACCGTTGTAATCAGCCCTCCCATGGCACCTGCCTGTGCAGCGACAGTCTGGAAATTTGAGATACTGTTATCCCTTCTGCATCCTCCTCTGCCACTGGGACCACCACCTCTTTGCGCAGACTATTCAAAGTGACCGTAGATGACCGGAATAGTGATGCTGATGATGGCATCGTCAGCACTAACCATCTTGGTTATTTCAAAATTGTGCAGAAGAATGCAGAGGTCCTTAATCTGTGCCCACTCTGTAAACGTGATATGCGCCACCTCTTTACTGCGTTGGCTCAGGCTATACAACATGAAATACTGCGTCAGGGCTCGTTGCTGCTGCCACAGTTGCTGCAAAATGTACAGAGTGGAATTCCACCATGTCGGAACATCGCTAATCAAACGATTGACCGAAAAGTCTCTGTAGCAATGCAAGTCAATGACCTGTTTGGTGTGATCATCGGAAGTGAGCACACAGTGACCGTGCTTTCTGCAGCAGGGCATCCAGGCCGGTATAGTAGTGGAGAAATTGCTGTGCCACGAGGTTGAGGACGTGAGCCATGAAAGGCATGTGTGTGAGGTTGCCCCGGTGTAGAGCCGCCACCAGGTTCGCACCGTTATTGCACACGGCCTTCCCTGGCTTCAAATCCAGCGGAAACAGCCATTACCCTAACTCAGCCTGGAGAGCTGTCCACAACTCTTCAGCTGTATGACTGTGATCTCCAAGGCATATCAATTTATACACTGCCTGACTGCGGTGAGCCGTGCCTGCCATCCGTGTGTCATCAGTGTTCAGGATGCTTTGCGGCCCATGCTGCTACCGGAAACACTGACTTCCGAAAGAACCCTTAGGCTATGTGTACACAATGCGTCTTTGATCCGTTTTAGCTTTTTTTTTACGCACGTAAATGGTCCAAAAACGCAAAGGAATGCTACCATATTTGCGTTTTATTTTCTGCAGCATGTCAATTCTTTTTGCGTTTCTGCAGCGGTTTTGACTCATTGACTTCAGTTGATTCAGTCAAATCTGCAGCAAATACGCAGGTGTAAAAAGGTTTGCATATCTTCTGGAGATTTGCTGCCAAAACCCAAATTGTCAAAGGAAATGATGTCCGAAGGAGGAAGAGTGTGTGGGTGGAGAATGTGTGTGTACCCATGCAACAAACAGCCCAAAGTGATTGTACTTAGGCGTTGGCTGATGGGACTACTACTCCCATCCGGCTACCTCTTTGGTCACATAACAGATCGCATGAGCCAACGATGGGAGCATAGTCTCATCACTTGGCGCCTGTGTTCAATTGTAAAAAAAAAATCAAAACATTTACATAATTCCACACAAAATACATACTTACCGAACCCCTAATCCCCGACGCACGCATCTCCTGCAAGCAATCAAAAATAAGAAACCAACATATACTCTCTATCCACCGTAGTTCATTTAATACCGAGCGTCCCACGGCAATCTCACATGTCTCAGGAGATGTGACTGCTCTAACCGGCCTCCAGCGATACACTGACAGGATGTAATCGCTCCCGCAGTGTATCACTGCGCTGCCGTGAGAGTTCACGCCGCATTAAATTGACTACAGTGGACAGATTCTATAATATAACACTGTAAGCGTCACTCTGTCCGAAGCCTCTATAGACTGCGCAAGCGCGATGTGCCTGCGCAGTCTGGCTCCAGACAGTGAGGCAGCCAGCGGTGAGGAGTGTGTATGTCGCCGGAGATGGCGGTACCGTACACACTGCATACCGCCATCTCCGACGCCATACTTACATACCTGACCGGGAGGAGCATTGCCGCGGCGCTTCTCTTTGAGGCAGGAGACCGGGCCGGAATCGCAATGCGCATGCGCGATCTGGCGCCATTTTACTGAAGACACTTGCAGTGTGTCTTCAGCAATATGGCGCCGGACAGCGCTATAGACATACGCGATTCCGACCGCACTCATGCCCCGGCCTCCAGCAGAACAGCGCTCGAGCACTGGAAAAAAGGGTGAGTATAAATGGGGTTTTTTTGTGTACTTTTAATAGGAGTGAGGGGACCATGCATGCCAGGATATGGGGGTGAGGGGGCCATGCATGCCAGGATTGGGGGGTGAGGGGGCCATGCATGCCAGGATTGGGGGATGAGGGGCACCATGTGTACCGGGGTCTTCCAATCTCCGGTACCTCTTTCAGTACCACCCCGTGTTTCCGGAGGTCCACTCTGCGTTGGCTGGAGTCTGAATGAATGACACTGGCTGGAATTCCTTGGTTACGTGGGTGCATTTAAAAGATCACTGCTTCTCCACGTATTTCCAGTCTGACAACACTTTACTCACAGGACACAGAATATATCACACAGATACAGAGGGCAGGCCAATAGAAAAGCGGCAGGCCAGACATACATTACAATAGCCGCAGGTGGCCGGAGCCTGCCGATATTTACTGTGGGAATTACAAAGGTGAGAGGGGGGCGACTGGGCGCAGCCTGTGGGCTGATGCATTAGGGACATGCATCTTCCATGGAACCTATTGTACATACAGTGCCTACAAGTAGTATTCAACCCCCTGCAGATTTAGCAGGTTTACACATTCGGAATTAACTTGGCATTGTGACATTTGGACTGTAGATCAGCCTGGAAGTGTGAAATGCACTGCAGCAAAAAAGAATGTTATTTCTTTAATTTTTTTTTAAATTGTGAAAAGTTTATTCAGAGGGTCATTTATTATTCAACCCCTCAAACCACCAGAATTCTGTTTGGTTCCCCTAAAGTATTAAGAAGTATTTCAGACACAAAGAACAATGAGCTTCACATGTTTGGATTAATTATCTTTTTCCAGCCTTTTCTGACTATTTAAGACCCTCCCCAAACTTGTGAACAGCACTCATACATGGTCAACATGGGAAAGACAAAGGAGCATTCCAAGGCCATCAGAGACAAGATCGTGGAGGGTCACAAGGCTGGCAAGGGGTACAAAACCCTTTCCAAGGAGTTGGGCCTACCTGTCTCCACTGTTGGGAGCATCATCCGGAAGTGGAAGGCTTATGGAACTACTGTTAGCGTTCCATGGCCTGGACAGCCTTTGAAAGTTTCCTCCCGTGCCGAGGCCAGGCTTGTCCGAAGAGTCCAGGCTAACCCAAGGACAACAAGGAAGGAGCTGCGGGAAGATCTCATGGCAGTGGGGACATTGGTTTCAGTCAATACCATAAGTAACGTACTCCACCGCAATGGTCTCCGTTCCAGACGAGCCCGTAAGGTACCTTTACTTTCAAAGCGTCATGTCAAGGCTCGTCTACAGTTTGCTCATGATCACTTGGAGGACTCTGAGACAGACTGGTTCAAGGTTCTCTGGTCTGATGAGACCAAGATCGAGATCTTTGGTGCCAACCACACACATGACGTTTGGAGACTGGATGGCACTGCATACGACCCCAAGAATACCATCCCTACAGTCAAGCATGGTGGTGGCATTATCATGCTGTGGGGCTGTTTCTCAGCCAAGGGGCCTGGCCATCTGGTCCGCATCCATGGGAAGATGGATAGCACGGCCTACCTGGAGATTTTGGCCAAGAACCTCCGCTCCTCCATCAAGGATCTTAAGATGGGTCGTCATTTCATCTTCCAACAAGACAACGACCCAAAGCATACAGCCAAGAAAACCAAGGCCTGGTTCAAGAGGCAAAAAATCAAGGTGTTGGGAGTGGCCTAGTCAGTCTCCTGACCTTAACCCAATTGAAAACTTGTGGAAGGAGCTCAAGATTAAAGTCCACATGAGACACCCAAAGAACCTAGATAATTTGGAGAAGATCTGCATGGAGGAGTGGGCCAAGATAACTCCAGAGACCTGTGCCGGCCTGATCAGGTCTTATAAAAGACGATTATTAGCTGTAATTGCAAACAAGGGTTATTCCACAAAATATTAAACCTAGGCGTTGAATAATAATTGACCCACACTTGTATGTTTAAAATTTATTAAAATTTAACTGAGCAACATAACTTTTTGGTTTGTAAGATTTATGAATCTGTTAATAAATCCTGCTCTTGTGTGAAGTTTGAAGGCTCTAACTTATTTGCATCTTATCAAACCTGCTAAATCTGCAGGGGGTTGAATACTACTTGTAGGCACTGTACATATAACTGCACAACATATTCTGGGTACTGAGTGGTTCCATAACACGTAACACCATGCATACCAGGAAAAGGGGGGTGAGAGCACCATGCATACCAGGATTGGGGGGTGAGGGGGCCATGCATACCAGGATGGGGGGGTGAGGGGGCCATGCATGCCAGGATTGGGGGATGAGGGGTACCATGCATACCAGGATAGGGGGGGGGGGTGAGAGGACCATGAATACCAGGATAGGGGGGGTGAGAAGACCATGCATGCCCAGGATTGGGGGATGAGGGGTACCATGCATACCAGGACAGGGGGGGTGAGAGGACCATGCATACCAGGATAGGGGAGGATGAGAGGACCATGCATACCAGGATAGGGGGGGATGAGAGGACCATGCATACCAGGATAGGGGGGGTGAGAGGACCATGCATGCCCAGGATTGGGGGATAAGGGGTACCATGCATACCAGGACGGGGTGAGGGGACCATGCATACCAGGATTGGGGGATGAGGGGTACCATGCATACCACGATAGGGGGTGAGGGGACCATGCATACCAGGATTGGGGGATGAGGGGTACCATGTATACCAGGATAGGGGGTAAGGGGACCATGCATACCAGGATAGGGATAGGGAGTACCATGCATACCAGGATTGGGGGGGTGAGGGGATCATGCAAACCAGGATGAATAGGGTGCCATGCATACCAGGATTGGGGGGGTGAGGGTACCATGCATACCATGATAGGAATGAGGGGTGAGGGGACCATGCAAACCAGGATGAATAGGGTGCCGTGCATACCAGGATTGGGGGGTGAGGGTACCATGCATACCAGGATAGGAATGAGGGGTGCCATGCGTACCAGGATAGGAGGGTGGCAGCATATAGCAGGATAAGAGACCATATACTAATAAAAATGCTCGCCACCTGGGCATAGAACGGGTTCATAGCTAGTAGTATATGATGGTTTATTATTTTTTGATTGTTTGCAGGAGACGAGGGCGTCGGGGATTAGGCGTTCAGTAAGTATGGTTAATTTAGATTCAATGAAGGACTCTGTGATTATTTCAAATAAATAACTTTACTCTGACTGTGTGTTTTATACAATATCACTGAGGATAGTAATGGATAGATGTCTCTAGACGCCTCTCCATTACTAACCTGTGGGCTTGATATCACCTGACAATACAAAGGTGACATCAACCCCACTTGCCACTGATACAGGGCAAGAGGGAAGAGCGAGGCTAAGTGCCAGAATTATCGCATGTATAAATGTGCCATTTCTGGTGTGGCTGAGAGCTGATGTTTTAAGCCTGGGGGGGGGAGATGCCAATATCCATGACCCCTTCCCAGGAGGCTATTAATATCAGCCCGCAGCTGTCTGCCTAGCCTTTGCTGGTTCGGCTTTATAGGTGGACATCATGTGATTTTTTTTTCTGGGGGTCCCCCTGTAAACTAGTCAGCAAAGGCTAAGCAAACAGCTGTGAGCTGATATAAATAGCCTGGGAACCTTTACGGCATGTTTCCACGGTCAGGAAACATGGGTTTGACGCTGCGTTAAGCCACAGCGTCCAGATGTTACAGAATAGTGGAGGGGATTTCATGTAATCCCGTCTCCACTACGTGTTAAAAGACGCAGGCGACAGACCTGTGTAAACGGACGTGCGGCGTGTCATTTCAGAATGCAGCATGTCTGTTTACGATGCAGCGACGCTCCGTCGCCGCAGTGTAAATCTCCCATAGATAATCGTTAGATGCGGTAAAACCGCATCTAACGATTAGTCACAGGCGTAGTAACTGCGTAAACGCAGCTTACTACGCATGTCTACTAAGAAAAAATGACATTCTTACCTGCCCTCCGGCCGGAAGTGCCCGTCCACTGCAGTTCTCGTGATAACTTGGCTTATCACGAGAACGGCCGTGCACGTGACCGGGGGTTATCTCCGGTCACACTAGGCTAGTTCTCACGGTCAGCTGACCATGGTAGCTAGAGTGTAGGTGATCGCCGGACACATCTCCGGTGGTCACCTAGCTTTGCTATATCTGGATGTCAAGCATCCAGATGTAGCAAAGCTGGACTCATCGTGGGACACTCGTATGTGGACTGTCGGATCAGAGAGTATATGGTTGGTTTCTTATTTTTTTTTTCAGGAGATCGATTGCTTCGCTTGGATTAGGAGTATAATAAAATGGCAAAACTTGTTTTATTTCATTAAAATACTTTTTTCTGGGTGTTTTTTTGAACTCTTTCATACTATAGGATTAATAATCAATAGGCATCTTATTGACACCTCTCCATTATTAACCGGGCTTTGTGTCACCTTACAATCAAAGGTGACATTAACCTCTTATTACCCCATATCCCACCGGTACACGGGAGTGAGAACAGAGAGGCAAAGCACCGGAATTGGTGCATCTTATAGATGCGCCATTTCTGGGGGGGCTGCGGGCTGATATTTGTAGCCGGGGGAGCAAAATCCATGGCCCCTTCCTAGGCTATATCAGCCCACAGCTGTCTGCGTAGCCTTTCTGGCTATTAATTATAGGGGAACCCCACGCCATTTTTTTTGAGGGGGGGGGCCCTATCTTAACCCCCCAAGAGTGGTTTGCACGTTCATGACCGGGCCAATTTTTACAATTCTGACCACTATCCCTTTATGAGGTCATAACTCTGGAACGCTTCCATGGATCCCGGTGATTCTGACATTGCTTTCTCGTGACATATTGTACTTCATGTTAGTGGTAACATTTCATTCATATAACTTGCGTTTATTTGTGAAAAAAAGCGGAAATTTGGTGAAAATTTTGAAAATTTCGCAATTTTCCAACTTTGAATTTTTATGCCCTTAAATCACAGAGATACGGCACACAAAAAACCTAATAAGTAACGTTTCCCACATGTTTACTTTACATCAGCACAATTTTGGAACCCAAATTTTTGTTTTCTTAGGAAGTTATAAGGGTTAAAAGTTGACCAGCGATTTCTCATTTTTGCAACACCATTTTATTTTAGGACCACATCACATTTGAAGCCACTTTGAGGGGTCTATATGATAGAAAATACCCAAAAGTGACACCATTCTAAAAACTGCACCCCTTAAGGTGCTCAAAACCACATTCAAGAAGTTTATTAACCGTTCAGGTGCTTCACATGAATTTTTTGAATATTTAAAAAAAAATGAACATTTAACTTTCTTTTCACAAAAAATTACTTCAGGTTCAATTTTTTTTATTTTACCAAGGGTAACAGGAGAAATTGGACTGCAAAAGTTATTGTGCAATTTGTCCTGAGTACGCTGATACCTGATATGTGGGGGGGGAACCACTGGTTCATCTGTGGTACTGAGCAATTTATTAGCCATTAACAACTTTTCATTGTCTGTAATGGTGGGATCAAAAAACGATAATCCCACCAACTCTGCATTCAAATACCACAAATGGTTCGAAAATTTGGTCAGGGCTATTTCTGCAATGTTGTTGTCACATTCTTTATAGTCTAACAGACTATGCAAAATACCTAAATCTTAAAATACCTCAATTTGGATTTTTTCAAACTTTGAGCGACAAGCGGCACGGGTTAACGTCGTTTGATCGAGCTCAAATTTTGGCTATCTCAATATCTGGAAAGGGGAATCGTTTTGTGGGGTCCAGACGGACAAAATTCCGACATCGATTTTTTGCGGTCACCCTAATGGGCACACGTCGGGGCTCGGAAGGGAAGCAATGACGTTTTGGAATGCAGACTTTGATGGAATGGTCTACGGGTGTCATGTGCGTTTGGAGAGCCCCTGATGTACCTAAACTATTGAAACCCCCCACAAGTGACCCCATTTTGGAAACTAGACCCCTCACGGAACTTATTTAGATGTGTGGTGAGCACTTTGAACCCCCAAGTGCTTCACAGAAGTTTATATCGCCTGGGCGTGAAAATAAAAAAAAAAAAATTTTCCACAAAAATGATATTTTTGCCCCCAATTTTTTATTTTCCTAAGGGTAACAGGAGAAATTGGACCCCAAAAGTTGTTTTGCAGTTTGTCCTGAGTAGGCTGATACCCTACATGTGGGGGTAAAACACTGTTTGGGCGCATGGCAGAGCTTGGAAGGGAAGGAGCACCATTTGACTTTTTCAACGCAGAATTCGCTGGAATTGAGATCAGACGCCATGTTGCGTTTGGAGAGCCCCTGATGTGCCCAAACAGTGGAAACCCCCAATTCTAACTCCAACCCGAACCCCAACACACCCCTAACCCTAATCTCAGCTCTAACCCTAATGGGAAAATGGAAATACATTTTTTTTTATTTTATTATTTTTCCCTAACTAAGGGGGTGATAACGGGGGGTTTGATTTACTATTTATGGCAGTTTTTATTTTTGGCAGCTGTCACACGCTAAAAGACGCTTTTTATTGTAAAAATAGTTTTTACATCACCACATATTGAGAGATATAATTTTTCCGTATTTTGACCCACCGAGTCATGTGAGGTCTTATTTTTTGCGGGACGAGTTGGCGCTTTTATTGGTATCATTTTCGGGCACGTGACATCTTTTGATCACTTTTTATTTCGATTTTTGGGGCGCAGAATGAACAAAAACCAGCGTTTCATGAATTTCTTTTGGGGGGTGCGTTTACACCGTTCCGCATGATGTAAAATTGATAAAGCGGTTTTATTCTTCGGGTCAGTACGGTTACAGCGATACCTCATTTAGGTTTTTTTGTTTTGGCGCTTTTATGCAATGAAAACTATTTTATATAAAAAATAATTATTTTTGCATCGCTTTATTCTGCGAGCTATAACTTTTTTATTTTTTCGCTGATGATGCTGTATGGTGGCTCGTTTTTTTGCGGGACAAGATGACGTTTTCAGCGGTACCATGGATATTTATATGCGTCTTTTTGATCGCGCGTTATTGCACTTTTTGTTCGGCGGTAGGATAATAAATCATTATTTTTTGCTTCGTTTTTAAGGGGTTCGCTAAAGGGGTTAACTAATGGGACAGTTTTATAGGGCGGGTCGTTACGGACGCGGCGATACCAAATATGTGTACTTTTATTGTTTTTTTTTATTTCCCAAAAATGAATTTATTAGGGAATATATATATTTTTTAATTTATTTTTACACTTTAACTTTATTACATTGTCCCAGGGGGGACATCACTGTCCTGTGACAGATCGCTGATCTGTCACATCACAGATCACTGTGACAGATCAGCAATCTGTCACAGGCAGTGCACAAGGCTTCCTCCTTGCCTGCGCTTTGCAGGCAGTGAGGAAGTCAGCTCCCTGCAGGCCCCCGTCGCCATCTTGGATCCGGGGGCCTGCAGGGATGGAGACCCCCGCAGCAGCGCTGCACATTGCGCTGCTGTGGGGGGCTCAGGGAAGCACGGAGGGAGCCCCCTTCCTGCCGATGCTTTTAACCCCCGGTACACCGCAATCGTGTTTGATCGCGGTGTGCAAGGGGTTAACGTGTCGGGGGCGGTCCGTGACCGCCCCTGCCACATTGTGCCAGGTGTCAGCTGTGATAATCAGCTGACACCCGGCCGCGATCAGCAGCGCTCACCACGTGGGCGCCGCTTATCGCTGTACTATCCCGTCCCTGGGAATTAAGTCCCAGGGCACATGGACGGAATAGTACGTCACATGGCAGAAAGGGGTTAATAGCCAGGAAAGGCTATGCAGACAGCTGCAGGCTGATATTCATAGCCTGGGAAGATCCATGGGTATTACTCCCTTCCCAGGCTATATCGCCCCCCAGCCCACTCTTGAATGAAAATTGCGCAATTTTTTCCCCACTTTTTTTTAAACATTACATTTAAGGCCGGGGTCAGACTTACGAGAAACTCGCACGAGTCTCGCACCTCAATACCCGGCACTGCCGCCAGCACTTAGGACCTTGAGAAAGTATTTGTCCCCCTGGAACTTTTCAACCTTTTCCTACATATCATGCTTCAAACATAAAGATACCAAATGTAAATTTTTGGTGAAGAATCAACAACCAGTGAGACACAATTGTGAAGTTGAACGAAATTTATTGGTTATTTTAAATTTTTGTGGAAATTCAAAAACTGAAAAGTGGGGCGTGCAATATTATTCGGCCCCTTTAACTTAATACTTTGTTGCGCCACCTTTTTCTGCGATTACAGCTGCAGTCGCTTGGGGTATGTCTCTATCAGTTTTCTACATCGAGGGACTGAAATTCTTGCCCATTCTTCCTTGGCAAACAGCTCGAGCTCAGTGAGGTTGGATGGAGATCGTTTGTGAACAGCAGTTTTCAGCTCTTTCCACAGATTCTCGATTGGATTCAGGTCTGGACTGTGACTTGGCCATTCTAACACCTGGATACGTTTATTTGTGAACCATTCCATTGTAGATTTTGCTTTATGTTTGGGACCATTGTCTTGTTGAAAGACAAATCTCTGTCCCAGTCTCAGGTCTTTTGCAGACTCCAACAGGTTTTCTTCAAGAATGGTCCTGTATTTGGCTCCATCCATCCTCCCTGTCCCTGATAAAGAAAAGCAGGCCCAAACCATGATGCTGCCACCACCATGTTTGACAGTGGGGATGGTGTATTCAGGGTGATGAGCTGTGTTGCCTTTACGCCAAATAGTTTGGCATTGTTGCCAAAAAGTTCGATTTTGGTTTCATCTGACCAGAGCACCTTCTTCCACATGTTTGGTGTCTCCCAGGTGGCTTGTTGCAAACTTTAAACAACACTTTTATGGATATCTTTGAGAAATGGCTTTCTTGTTGCCACTCTCCCATAAAGGCCAGATTTGTGCAGTGTACGACTGATTGTTGTCCTATGGACAGACTGTCCCACCTCAGCTGTAGATCTCTGCAGTTCATCCAGAGTGATCATGGGCCTCTTGGCTGCATCTCTGATCAGTCTTCTCCTTGTTTGAGATGAAAGTTTAGAGGGACGGCCGGGTCTTGGTAGATTTGCAGTGGTATGATACTCCTTCCATTTCAATATGATCGCTTGCACAGTGCTCCTTGGGATGTTCAGAGTTTTGGAAATCATTTTGTATCCAAATCCGGCTTTAAACTTCTCCACAACAGTATCACGGACCTGCCTGTTGTGTTCCTTGGCCTTCATGATGCCGTCTGTGCATCAAAGAGAACCCTGAGACTACCACAGAGCAGGTGCATTTATACAGAGACTGGATTACACACAGGTGGATTATATTTATCATCATTAGTCATTTAGGACAACATTGGATCATTTAGAGATCCACAATGAACTTCTGGAGTGAGTTTGCTGCACTGAAAGTAAATGGGCCGAATAATATTGCACGCCCCACTTTTCAGTTTTTGACTTTCCACAAACATTTAAAATGACCAATAAATTTTGTTCAACTTCACATTTATGTCCCACTTGTTGAGATTCTTCACCAAAAATTTACATTTGGTATCTTTATGTTTGAAGCATGATATGTGGGAAAAGGTTGAAAGGTTCCAGGGGGCCGAATACTTTAGCAAGGCACTGTATGTATAGACATATCTATAGATGATGGATAGATCAATAGAGATATTTCTATCTGTAATGGAGTGTGGGTTGGACAAATGTTAATGATGTTGGACCAGAAATGACAAATTTTGTTATTAAATAATCGATCTTTATTTATCTTACAAAAAAAACGAATACAAATCCACATGTAAAAAACACAGGTGACCTGCTAGTGACCTCAGGTGCAGATTGTACCTGCGTCAAATCCTGATGCAATCCTGACCGTGGAAACATGCCCTTATGACTATTGGCTCCTTTCCAGAATATAAACGTCAGCTTTACCTCGGCTGGTTATGAAAATTATGTGGGAGCCCTTGCAGGTTTTTTTTTTTTTTTGTTTTACATTTTTTGAAAAATAAACAGATATTGCGTTTTGCGCAGATTTCTTGACAGTTGCTGTTTTGTTACAGCAGAGGTAGGTCAATGCTCCTATATAGGCTGGTGTGTCTATTTAACTCTTTATGTACCATATTAATGAGGGTAGCTGGCTGACACCTGTTCATTACTAAACCTCGGGCTTGGTGTATATATATATTTTCACTTAGATTTGTTTTTTGTGTGTAAACATATTTGAACATGGTGCATAATGACATTAACGTCTTCAATGGAGGATGAAAAAGAAGAGGTTGAACAAGGAAATTACATCACCATTTTTTTTAATAATATATCTTTATTTAGCTCCATGGATTTACAAAAAAAAAAAAAAAATGCTGCATTTTTCTGCCAAGAGATGCAGAAATTTCTGCAAGCAAATACGGAACGTGCGCAAACTCGAACACTTACCAAAGTTTGGCTGAACTTTGCAGATTTTTTTTTTTTTTTTTAATTCCAGACCCTGTAAATGTTTACACACCTCATCTATCTCCCCTTACCTAGCCTGGACATCTGTAATATTAGGTCTGTGCAAAGATATAACCCAGAAGTTACATATCTATTCATACACTGAACAAAATTCCATTAATCCAGCACCCAATAATTCAGAATTGTCACTAATCCAGCACAGAAGAGAAAGTCAGCCGGAAGAAGAAATTCAGAAACTTTTAATAACCTTTATACATAAAGCAATGCACAACCCCAGAGGGGTCCGTCGCCTGGACGAGCCCCCCAGGTTTACTGTCTTCTACACACGTGATGCGGGTGAGGAGGGTCAGACGCTGATCGGCTCCCGCACCACGTTCTGACGCTTCACCACGTAGATCTTCTGGCCGGAGATGGTGATGAGGAAGGAGTGCTCCCCGAAAACAACTGCAGGGGGCAGAAGAGAGAGGGGTTTAGTAATAGATCCTGGGGATAGAGCCTCTGTATTATGCGGGCACGGGATCAGCTATAACGACCACCACCGGCAGACAGACGTACGACCGTCAGGACAGAGACGCAGACAGGCGTGGCCTCCAATGGTCAGAGCCCCTGTAATCACATGTCAGGCACCTAACCGGCCCTCATGGCTGCCGTCCTGGAGCCACCACTGTGCAGGGTCAGAGGCTTGCACTCTTCCGGTACAGAGTTACTGCAGCGTCACACATGAGTGATCACAGGGACAATAAAAGGTTCAACTCTGGAAACATGCACGAAGCACATTGGGTGCAGCAATATGGCTGGCTGTGGTGATGCCATCTTTGTACCCCCAGAGAAGAAGGCCACTTATTCTACAAGGTACAGAACAAGCGATCAAACCATCATGTAATCAAGTTTATTACAAGGACAAAAATTTTTTTTTAGACATTTTTAAATCATTTTCTTCTATTAAAAACAGAAAAAAAATAAGATTAAAGAAAATGATTTAAAAGCTGATAAAAAAAAATCTTTATTTATATAGCGCCAACATATTCCGCAGCGCTTTACATTTTAACAGTTTCAAAACACAAGTCATAAGTAACAACGTTAATACAGTAATTAAGGCAAAATAAGACGACCCTGCTCGTGAGAGCTTACAATCTACAATGAGGTGGGGGAGATACAGAGTACAGGTGTGTATTTACAATGGTAGTCCAGCCATCTTGAGGGAGTGAGGGATGGATGGAGATAGTGAATGGGCTAGTGGCCCAGTAATGGCCGAGTATGTATCTGTGTGATATATCTATCTCAAGCCCTGCCCACTCCACATTGCCTCTGCAGCCCCGCTGCCTGTGGGTGGGGCTAAGTGCACGACACAGATGGAGAGCGGAGCGGGACGGCGGGTGGAAGAGAGCGGGGCGGCGGGAGGAAGAGAGCGGGGCGGCGAGTGGAGAGCAGGGCTGCAGGAGAGAGCGTGATGGCGGATGGAGAGCTGGGCTGCTGAGGGAGAGAGCGGGACAGCCAGTGGGGACGAGCTGTTGAGGGAGAAAGCAGGACGGCAGGTGGAGAGCGGGAATGCTGAGGGAGATTGCGGGACGGCGAGTGGAGAGTTCGGCTGCGGAGGGAGAGCGGGACGGCAGTTAGTTACTATGCTCGAGCAATATATATACAGTGGGGAAAATATTTGATTCACTGACGATTTTGCAAGTTTTTCCACCTACAAAGGATGGAGAGGTCTGTAATTTTTATCATAGGTACACTCAGGGTCAGACTGGACCACCGTGGGAACCGGAGGATTCTCCGGTGGGCCCAGGCACTTACACCTGCTGGCATACAAGGCCGGCAGCTGCCTAGAGCCCCCCAGCCAGTGTCGTGTTGCTAATAGCGGCACACCCAGCTGCTACTGGTCCCACGAGTCAGGGGGTACCGCTCGATGCCAGCGGAGCAGCAGCAGCTGGAGACAAGAGCCTGTGCCCGTTGCTAAAGAGAAATGAATACTCACGCTTCCCCACGCCCATGCGGCGCTGATGCGGTTGCATCGGGGCCCCGGAGGTGGGCCCCTGTAGGGCGGCTAACACTGAGGGCAAATAGCGGTCAGGGAGCAATCCCTGCAGCTCTGCTGCCTACAGGAGAAAACAGCAGCGGAGCTGCAGGGATCCAATGTCATCCTGCTTCCTGCCCGACGCTTGCTCTCTGACACAGCGGAACAGCTGGATGACATCATGCACGCGGCTGTTTCAGAGAGAAAGCTGCCAGCGACGAAGATGCTGCCGGGATGTGCTGCAACTGCGGGGAACATGCGGAGAAGTGAGTGGTGCTGTCTGTATGTGTGCATGCTGTGTGTGTATTAGAGGGCAATGATGTGGGTGATGGAGAGAGCAGTGAGGGGGTGGAGGGAGAAGGCAATGGTGGAGGTGGTGGAAAGGGCAATGATGTGGGTGGAGGGTTGAGGGCTGCATTATACCTTATGAGAGGGGCTGCATTATATTCCATGAGGGGGGGGGGCTACATTATATTCTATGAGGGGAGCTAAATTATTATTCTATGAGGGGGCTACCCCAACCCCTGCTACATAATTAAGATGTGTACTACCTTATATTATACCCAGATATTATGCAAATTGCCTCTTCAGAGAGGAAGAGGACTAGAACTCTAGTGCCACCTATTGGAAGTAGCAATCCTAAAAGTCAATGTCGACCCTTTAACGAGCCTTGTCACATGACTTAGGATAAAAGCCAAAGCAGAATCTCAATTTTCAGACACTGTTTCGGGGTACTGCCCCTCATCAGTGCAAAGTGTGAGATCTGGTTTGGCTGTGTGAGAGGCGTCTGACCGATATCCAAGAAGTATTGTTTCTCTTTGCGGAGAATGACATGCTAAGCATGCCGAGATGAGGAGACTTAAAGCCGCAATGAAGAGACAATTTGCATATTTCCCAAAGGAGCATTGCGACTTTTAAGTCTCCTCATCTCGGCATGCTTAGCATGTCAATCTCCATAAGGAGATACTTCTTGGACCCTGATATTTGCGCATTTTACCGCACAATTGGCGGTCTTGTATTTGTTTCTATGTAGCTACATAGTGGGCCCCAAGATTGATTTTTTTTTTTCTGGTGGGCCCAATGTGCTCCAGTCCGAGGCTAGGTACACTTCACCTGTGAGAGACAGAATCTAAAAATAAAACCCAGAAAAATTACATTGCATGATTTTTACATTATTAATTTGTATATTCTTGCATGAATTAAGTATTTGATCACCTATTGCCCATCAAGAATTCTGGCTCTCGCAGACCTGTTAGTTTTTCTTTAAGACGTCCTCCTACTCTGTACCCATTACCTGAATTCATTGCATCTGTTTGAAATTGTTACCAATATAAAAGACATCTATCACACTCCAACCTCTCCACCATGGCCAAGACCAAAGAGCTGTCTAAGGTCATCAGGGACTAACTTGTAGACCTGAACAAGGCTGGGATGGGCTACAGGACAATAGGCAAACAGCTGCGTGAGAAGGTAACAACTGTTGACACAATTATTAGAGAAAGGAAGAAACAAGATGACTTGGTCTGCGGCACCATGCAAGATCCATGAAAGGTCAGGAATCAGCCCAGAACTACACGGGAGGACCTGGTCAGTGACCTGCAGAGAGCTGGGACCACAGTCTCAAACATCATCATCAGTAACATACTACGCTGTCATAGATTAAAATCCTACAGGACACACAAGGTTTCCCTGCTCACGCCAGCACATGTTCAGGCCCGCCTGAAGTTCGGCAATAGTCACCTGGATGATCCAGAGGAGACAGTCATGTGGTTAGATGAGACCAAAATAGAACCTTTTGGTAACAATTCCACTCGCCGTGGTATTAGGAAGAAGTAGGAAGAGTACAACCCCAAGAACACCGTCCCAACCGTGAAGCATGGTGGAGGAAACATCATACTTTGGGGGTGCCTTTCTGCAAAGGTGACAGGACGACTGCACTGTATTAAAGGGAGGATGGATGGGGGCCATGTATTGTGAGATTTTGGCCAACAACCTCCTTTCCTCAGTAAGAGCATTGGAGATGGGTCGTGGCTGGGTCTTCCAGCAAGACAATGACCCAAAACACACAGAAAGGACAACTAAGGAGTGGCTCCGTAAGAATCATTTCAAGGTCCTGGAGTGGCCTAGCCAGACCCCATACCTGAACCCAAGAGAAGATTTTTGGAGGGAGCTGAAACTCCACGGTGCCCAGTGACAGCCCCAAAGCCTGAAAGATATGAAGATCTGTATGGAGGAGGGGGCCAAAATCCCTGCTGCAGCGTGCGCGAACCTGGCCAAGAACTACAGGAAACGTCTGACCTCTAACTGCAAACAAAGGTTTCTGGACCAAATATTAAGTTCTGTTTTATTATTGTATCAAATACTTATTTCCTGCAATAAAATGCAAATTATGTAACAATCCTACAGTGTGATTTTCTGGATTTTATTGTTAGATTCTGTCTCTCACAGATGAAGTGTACCGACGATATAAATTACCGACCTCTCCATTCAAGGTAGGTGAGAAGCCCTGCAAAGTCAACAGTTTCCCCAATTTCCTTGTGTGCCCTGCAGGATCCGGTCACCAGGTCACTTTTCCTGCACAATGAACCCTGCAGAAACTAAACCCAGAAGACGATGGTGGAACGTGGACATTTCTGCTTCACAGTCCATTATACGGGGACATGACGGCGTCACCCCAGATCACACCCGTCACACACAGTAGGAGCCACCACTGCCGAGCTGCTGATATCAGCATACAAAACAGCAAGGGGTTAAACATGTCAGCGAGTGTGGACTCACCGCTCATCCGCTTGAACGGGACCTGATCCCCCAGGACGCGGAAGCCACAGGCGGTGGTCACCATCTCTCGGATCACTCCAGCCAATCGCTCGTCATTCTCCAGGTCACCAGCGCTCTGCGGACAGGAAGGAGGCTGTCACCGGCCAGAGGACGGGAGGGGGTCTAGGCCGCAGGCACCGCCCCGTATCCACTATATGTGCCCAGCATACTCGACCCCACACTCACCGCCGGCACCCCGCGCTCACCCTCCCCGTATTCACCGCCGGCACCCCGCGCTCACCCTCCCCGTATTCACCGCCGGCACCCCGCGCTCACCCTCCCCGTATTCACCGCCGGCACCCCGCGCTCACCCTCCCCGTATTCACCGCCGGCACCCCGCGCTCACCCTCCCCGTATTCACCGCCGGCACCCCGCGCTCACCCTCCCCGTATTCACCGCCGGCACCCCAAGCTCACCTCCCCGTATTCCACGCCAGCACCAGCACCCCGCACTCACCTCCCTGTATTCCCCACCAGCACCCCGCATTCATCACACCACACTCACCTCTAGCACCCCACGCTCACCCTCCTGTATTCCCCGCCAGTACCCCAGGGTCACCGCCCCATATTCCCCACGCTCACCCTCCCTTATTCACCGCCAGCACCCCATGCTCACCCTCGTGTATTCCCCGCCAGCACCCTGTGCTCACCACCCCATATTCCCTGCCTGCACCCCGCACTCACCGCCAGCACGCCATCCTCGCTCATCACCAGGTAGCCCTGCTGCTCCGGGATGCGCTCCAGCCCCTGCGTCAGGGTGGAGGTCTGGGGAAAGATCACACACAATCAATGACCCATTGCTCAGCCAGGGCCTCCCGCTGCAGGAACTAAAAGGGAAAGCTAGCAGGGACCAGTAGAACAGCCCAGAGCCGAAGCTCAAAACGTAAAGACAGAGCGCCCACCATCACCCCCGGCACCGAGAGAGACAGACAGAGCGCCCCCCGGCACCGAGAGAGACAGACAGAGCGCCCCCCGGCACCGAGAGAGACAGACAGAGCGCCCCCCGGCACCGAGAGAGACAGACAGAGCGCCCCCCGGCACCGAGAGAGACAGACAGAGCGCCCCCCGGCACCGAGAGAGACAGACAGAGCGCCCCCCGGCACCGAGAGAGACAGACAGAGCGCCCCCCGGCACCGAGAGAGACAGACAGAGCGCCCCCCGGCACCGAGAGAGACAGACAGAGCGCCCCCCGGCACCGAGAGAGACAGACAGAGCGCCCCCCGGCACCGAGAGAGACAGAGCCAGGGCTGTGGAGTCGGAGTCGTGGAGTCGGTGCTCATTTTGGTGGAGTCGGTATAAAAATGGACCGACTCCTAAAATATATAATAAATTGGGTACAGTAATTCAATGCAGGATGTGCTGAATATTTTTTCATAGGAGTTTAGGAAAGTTATGAAATGTCCTATAAATGTCTGTTCTATTCCTGATCTAAGGCTACATTCACACACAGCGTTTTTCCTGTGTTTTTTGAGGATACGTTTTTCAGCTGCAAAAGCAGATCAGCTTTTTAAAAAACTGCATCACCTGAAAGGTTTTTGAGCTCATAGATAAGGTTTTCAATAGCAAAAGCAGATTAGAAATCTGCTCTATCCATTTATCCATATCGTATCTGTACCAAAAAGAATGAAAACCGGGTAGTACACCAATATATATTCTGTTCTATCTAAATATCTTGATTATTGGATCATAAAAATGACTAAATGTCTGAAGTTCACATTGTACTACAATAAATTTTTCACTTAAATATAAGCAATATGTGTGGGAGTCGGAGTCGGTGGAAGGGAAATTGAGGAGTCGGAGTCGCAGGTTTGGCTTACCGACTCCACAGCCCTGGACAGAGCGCCCACCGTCACCCCCGGCACCGAGAGAGAGACAGACAGAGCGCCCACCGTCACCCCCGGCACCGAGAGAGAGACAGACAGAGCGCCCACCGTCACCCCCGGCACCGAGAGAGAGACAGACAGAGCGCCCACCGTCACCCCCGGCACCGAGAGAGAGACAGACAGAGCGCCCACCGTCACCCCCGGCACCGAGAGAGAGACAGACAGAGCGCCCACCGTCACCCCCGGCACCGAGAGAGAGACAGACAGAGCGCCCACCGTCACCCCCGGCACCGAGAGAGAGACAGACAGAGCGCCCACCGTCACCCCCGGCACCGAGAGAGAGACAGACAGAGCGCCCACCGTCACCCCCGGCACCGAGAGAGAGACAGACAGAGCGCCCACCGTCACCCCCAGCACCGAGAGACAGACAGAGCGCCCACCGTCACCCCCGGCACCGAGAGACAGACAGAGCGCCCACCGTCACCCCCGGCACCGAGAGACAGACAGAGCGCCCACCGTCACCCCCGGCACCGAGAGACAGACAGAGCGCCCACCGTCACCCCCGGCACCGAGAGACAGACAGAGCGCCCACCGTCACCCCCGGCACCGAGAGACAGACAGAGCGCCCACCGTCACCCCCGGCACCGAGAGACAGACAGAGCGCCCACCGTCACCCCCGGCACCGAGACAGACAGACAGAGCGCCCACCGTCACCCCCGGCACCGAGAGAGACAGACAGAGCGCCCACCGTCACCCCCGGCACCGAGAGAGACAGACAGAGCGCCCACCGTCACCCCCGGCACCGAGAGAGACAGACAGAGCGCCCACCGTCACCCCCGGCACCGAGAGAGACAGACAGAGCGCCCACCGTCACCCCCGGCACCGAGAGACAGACAGAGCGCCCACCATCACTCCCGGCACCGAGAGACAGACAGAGCACCCACCATCACCCCCGGCACCGAGAGAGACAGACAGAGCGCCCACCATCACCCCCGGCACCGAGAGAGACAGACAGAGCGCCCACCATCACCCCCGGCACCGAGAGACAGAGCGCCCACCGTCACCGAAAGACAGACAGACAGAGCGCCCACCGTCACCCCCGGCACCGACAGAGAGAGACAGAGCGCCCACCGTCACCGAAAGACAGACAGACAGAGCGCCCACCGTCACCCCCGGCACCGACAGAGAGAGACAGAGCGCCCACCATCACCCCCGGCACCGAGACAGACAGACAGACAGAGCGCCCACCATCACCCCCGGCACCGAGACAGACAGAGCGCCCACCGTCACCCCCGGCACCGAGAGAGAGAGACAGAGCGCCCACCGTCACCCCCGGCACCGAGAGACAGAGCCATGATTACCGCACGGCCGCCACGCACCATGTCAGCTGTGTGGCGACTACTCCCGACCGCTGCCTGCCTGCTATCCTCCCCGCCCCTCCTGCATCCTATAGGATGGTCACAGAGCAATTAAAACGCGATTGACTGGATTCACTGTCAATCAACACTAAGCCCCGCCTCACTGTTGCACTCGGCAGCGCTTCTCGTGACTTTCTCTGTTTTCTTTCTGATTCGTGCGTAATATTGTCAATCATTGTAGAATTTGCTGAGCCGAGCTCTGATTGGCCGGCGCTGTACGCTCTACCGTGTATAAGAGGCTGAAGTGTACAGGGAGAGGATGGGAATGTTCCGCGTGAGAGGGCGGCCATTTTGTTGTAGTCAGAGACGGGTAGAGCTGTGGTGATTGGCTCACACATCATGGATCCCTCTGTGCGGACAGGAAGTATAATCTTAATGTGGAACAGGAACTTTTCATGTGAAGTCTAAGGCTAGGTATAATGGTAACCATGGTATGTGCACACCTTGCAGATTTTTGTGCGGATCTGCAGCGGTTTTTCCCGTATGGATTTGCACCAAATCCGCAATGTGTTGCCCAACCAATGGTAATCCAGAATCACTGTGCACATGCTGCGGAAGAATCAGCCCGGGTTCACAGCATGTCAATTCTTTGTGCTGATCTGCACCCAGTCACTTCCATTGAGTCAGTCAAATCCCCAGCAAAACCGCAGGTGTAAGAAGGGCTGTGGACTAGGTGTGAATGTGGCAGAGGGAAGTGATGTCAGAAGGAGGAAGTGTGTGGGCAGGGAGTGTGAGTGGGTGTAGAAGAAGAGCCACCATCTTGGAAGAAGCAGATCCACAATGGAGTCCTGTCGTCGCACGGAGATTGATGACGGCCGTCTGATCTATGTGGTACATTGTGTGCGTGCGTCTGTCTGTGTTCCCACAGTGATTGCACTCAGTGCCTGATCAAGGGACTACTACTCCCATCCGGCTATGTCCGCTGTCACGTAACAATGACAGCATGAGCCGATGACGGGAGATGGGATAGTCGTCCATCAGCACAATTGTAAAAAAACAAAAACACCTACATACTGTAAGGCAGCGCTTGGCATCGGGATGAGGGCACCCGGGCACGTTTTCTCCACTTAAACAGTCTGGTTTATTTTAGCATAGACCGCGGTAGGCCATGTTACACGTCGCAGACCTCACATAGTCCACAGCACTTCACAGCATATGGCTTTAAGGCTAGGTGCCCACTTTGCAGAAATGTAGCCACATGCGTAAAGTGAGCGTTTCAATGCAATCCTAAGGGTGCGGAATCGCGGCGATTCCGCACAAAGAATGAGCATGCTGCAGATTTTACTACGATGCGATTCCCATATGATTGCATGGGATGCGGGGTTTTTTGCGTTTTCACGGCGATTCCGCAGCGGAAAATCGCCGCGAAAACACAAAAAAAGCTATGTGTGAACGCAGCCTAACTCGCAGTCCCTAAACACGCCGGACTTCTTTGCCCAGTTACCATGGGCGACCGCACACCGAAAAATTCATTAATGTCCACGGAACACAACAGGCACCAACAGATGACGTTAAGTTGCAGTCTCTAAGCACGCTGGACCTTACTCCGTCCAGTTACCATGGGTGACCGCACAGTTCATTGACATCCATGGAACACAACAAGCACCAATAGTCTTTTCCAAAACCAGATACTTGTCTGCCCATAGCCCCCTTGTCTGGAGTTACCTTACAGGAGCTCCTGCTCCACACGCCGATTCCTCGTCAGTCCTCTCTCCCTGGGAAACTGCCTTACTCAGATCACCGTCATTGTGATCAGGGCACTCCCGACAGTTCCAGACCCTCAGAAAGTTGGTAGCTTCCCCATGGTCGGTGCGGTCATAAGTCCCACGTACAGTCGAGCCTACTGTCTAGTCTGAGTCTGACCCATTTAGTACATCACAGGGGCTACTGATTCCCGGCATCCTTGTCTTGCTGAATTACCCAGGTGTCTTCTTGCTGCCTGTCTTTGGCTGTCAGCCATTCCATTATTTGCAGGGTCTCTTCTGTTCCCTTTACCTTGGGTTGAAGGCGGCCACCATCTTATTTCCTGCAGCTGTTATTAATCTGCAGTCTGTCCCTTCTTAGCTGCTCTATGTCCTTCAGGTATGTCACCCGATATTCAAGGAGCATTGGGATATACGTAAGGCTTTGCATTGAGCCGAAAATGATGAATGGAACCATCCCATCTTCACCAGCTACCTGGGCTTCATCCTCAGCTGGATCCCTTAGGCCTGTTTCACACTTACATTTTTCGTGTCCGTTGGCAGCCGCCAAAAAGGCGGAGAACGGATCCGTGGCCGACGAAACACCAACGGGAGCCACCGGATCGTTGGTGCGCTGGGATCCGCCGATATGGGAAAGTTAAAGGAACCGTGCCTGGAAAAAAAAAAAAGAATACTGGCGATGTAGCGGTATCTGGGAGCCGGCATCTCGCGGGGACTGGAGGAGAGATCTCACGGCGACTGACGGCGAGCGGGCAATGTCGCAGGGAGTGGAAGAGAGATCTCACGGGGATCGGGCAATGTCACGGGGAGTGGAGGAGAGATCTCACGGGGACCGGGCAATGTCACGGGGAGTGGAGGAGAGATCTCGCGGGGACCGGGCAATGTCACGGGGAGTGGAGGAGAGATCTCGTGGGGATCGGGCAATGTCACGGGGAGTGGAGGAGAGATCTCACGGGGACCGGGCAATGTAGATCTCGCGGGGACCGGGCAATGTCACGGGGAGTGGAGGAGAGATCTCGCGGGGACCGGGCAATGTCACGGGGAGTGGAGGAGAGATCTCGCGGGGACCGGGCAATGTCACGGGGAGTGGAGGAGAGATCTCGCGGGGATCGGGCAATGTCACGGGGAGTGGAGGAGAGATCTCACGGGGACCGGGCAATGTCACGGGGAGTGGAGGAGAGATCTCGTGGGGACCGGGCAATGTCACGGGGAGTGGAGGAGAGATCTCGCGGGGACCGGGCAATGTCGCGGGGAGTGGAGGAGAGATCTCGCGGGGACCGGGCAATGTCGCGGGGAGTGGAGGAGAGATCTCGCGGGGACCGGGCAATGTCACGGGGAGTGGAGGAGAGATCTCGCGGGGACCCGGCAATGTCGCGGGGAGTGGAGGAGAGATCTGGCGGCGACCGGGCAATGTCGCGCGGACTGGAGGAGAGAGATTGAATCTCCAGCAGCCAGATTGGACTTTGGGTTAAATATGTAGCAAAAGGCAAAAATGCGGATCCGGCCGCGAAAAAAACGTTGCATTGTCCGTCAGTTGATGTCAGCGGACGCTAAAATTTTGGCGGATCTGCCGAAATACGGATGCAACGGACGACCGTCAGTCAAAATCCGCCGATAATGCAAGTCAATGGGGAAAAAAACGGATCCGCCAAGAATAATGTCGGATCCGTTTTTTTGCAAAACGGCGGATTTTGACTGATGGTGACAAACGGATGTGTGAAACAGGCCTTACTCTCACCTCACCGGATTTATTCACGACGGGAGGAAGACTTGCCATTTGTACCCGCAACAACCTTACTACCCTTTTTTCCCCTTGCGTCACCATCTGCATGGGAGTCACTACTACTCAATCTGTCATCCTGGCATCAGCAGTCCCCACTTCTATCGGTCATATTTTCTGGTATTGCTGCCACCGTCATGTCGCTAAGTTGGGCCCGTCCACCATTTTCCTTGGTCATGCTAACTTAGGACTGTCAACTCTAGGGGGCGCATTCTCCACATCATTACTGTCACGACTGCGGCCGCGGACGTGGCCCAGCAGGCGCCTCCACGGGGACACATTATGGACCCTCTATACCACAGAGGGGGACCAGAGCCTACCCAAACTAGGGAAGGGCAGCGACCGGGATTCTGTGGCAGCTGAGCATGTGGACAAGGAGAAGACACGTAGGACTTGATAACACCGCACAACTTCAGGTATAAAGTAAAGTTTACTAAAGTAAAGACACACAGTACACAGACGAAACAGGGCTATGCCAGGCTCCCGATTCCACACCTCCCAGAAGGGTACCACCCAGTTGACCCCGAGGCACCAATAGATCACCGAGGCAGACACAGGCAGGACATAAGGACATCGGGACACAGGCTGGACATGAGGAGATCAGGACACAGGCTGGACATCAGGGTACACGAGGTCATCAGGACGCAGGTAGGACATCAGGATACACGAGGACATCAGGACAATCAGGGTCACCCACAGGGCATCAGAGTCACCGGCAGACATCAAGACAGGAGTCGTTCGGTTCCGGACATCCGACACAACCTACAGGCACCAATGCAGTCATCCAGCTCCAGGCAGAGATCATCAGGTTCCGGGCATCGGGCCTAGGAAGGAACTCAAGCATGATGGTGCTAAAACCGCAGGATTGCTGGGCCTGCATGGAGCTAGCACCACATGGTAGTCAGAGCACAGGGTAGTAGATGCTCCGCAGAAACACCGGTTACAAAAGACTCAGTCACTAGGTGCAAGGCTCCAAACACAGAGGGATTCCAGGAACATAACACAGCAGACACTGTTCAGACAGGGTCAGGTACAGGATCAAGGATTCAGGCCTGAATATACCACATCCAGGGCAGGGCGCAGGAACAGGACAAAGCAGGAATCAAGGCAGGGACTTTGGTACCAAAACATAAACAGGAGAGGTCCAGGAACACCAAACACACATGGCAAAGTTCAGGAGCTTTGTGAGTAGCTCTGGCAACGCCCAGCAGGGAAGGGGAATTTTATATAGGAGCTGCCCCTCAGCAATTGGCTGGGGACAGCATTTCAAATACACACACTAACCCTGATAAAAGCAGGGGAGGTGTGGCCGCGCACACCCTAAGCACACACAGGAACCATTACAGTGCAATCAGTGCAGGAACAGCAGCTTAGAGCACCTGGCAGCATCTGCAAGCCTAGACACACGTGGAAAGTCATGCACCAGCTGCAAATGACCTCACAACCCTCGGACAGCTTCCACAGCGGCAACCAGGGACCGCACATGCAGATGGTTAAGCAGCAGAGCAAAGACCAAGCAACACATGCACGGCTACGCAGCAGAGCAGGGAACTGAGCAATCTCCATACAGGTTACAGCCAGCAGTATCCCAGCTCAATTAGGGGGAAAGGAGCAAAGGGTTAAAGCAAAGACATGCATTGTCACGCCGGCAACTAGGTACAGGAACGGTGTGACATTTACCTCCGACACACAGTAATTCTACAGACATTTTTTCCTTTATCCACCAGTCCCACAGGGCTTCCAAGTCCTGACCTATTACCATAGTATTCAACAAGTCCAGGGCTAACGTCACTTCATGGTACGTGGTCACCTCAGTCTCGTCAATGTAGAGGTAGGCTGTCAAAGGTCCGTTATCGTCCCCACAGGAGCCGTTCACTCTTGGCCCCGTTCCAGGCGACACCGAACGTTCAGTAAGGGTCCTCAGCAAAGACACCCGACTCCCCGGGTCTATCATTCCCATCACCCATTCTCCATCCAGCCAGAAAGGGCACTGTAGTGTCAGTTCACTGCCTGAGCTATCCACAGTATTGCATGGACCTGCATAGCATGAGCTTCGTTGTTCACGGCTACAGTCCAATGGAGCATTCGCCGACGCCCCCTTTTGGGACTCCACCCCCTTTTGGGTGACCGCCCCCTTTTGGGCCATTATCCCCTTTAGGGTCACCACCCCCTTTTTGGACTCCGCCCCTCCTTGCGGTACACCCCGTGGACTCCCCACGGAACTGTAAGGCCCCAGTTCGCACAGTACACTTATGTCTCTCTGGGCTTGTACTGGCCCTTTAAGAGTTTGTACGACCTGGTCCACACTGTCCTCTTACGACATCTCTGAAGCTCTGGTAGCTCCCACTGCAGCACCTTTTGCTGCTGCTACTGCAGCTCCTTCTGCTGCAGTACCTCTTGCTGCAACTGCAGCTCCTCTCTGCATGGCTCCGCACAGCAGACTTCGTGGACCCGCCGATCCACAGCAAACTTTGTAACCCCGCCGAGCCACAGCAAGCTGTCCTGAAACTTTTTTGTGCTTCCTGGATCATTGCCCGCAGTGTAGCACCATACAGTTGCAATTCTGTCAGATAATACTCAGTTTCTTCCTGAAAATGATTGCAAACACAAATTCTTTGGTATTATCTTCATTTAATTTGTCTTAAATGAAAAAACACAAAAAGAATTGTCCTAAAGCCAAATTGGATATAATTCCACACCAAACATAAAAAAGAGGGTGGACAAAAGTATTGGCACTGTGCGAAAAATCATGTGATACTTCTCTAATTTGTGTAATTAACAGCACCTGTAACTTACCTGTGGCACCTAACAGGTGTTGGCAATAACTAAATCACACTTGCAGCCAGTTGACATGGATTAAAGTTGACTCAACCTCTGTCCTGTGTCCTTGTGTGTACCACATTGAGCATGGAGAAAAGAAAGAAGACCAAAGAACTGTCTGAGGACTTGAGGAACCAAATTGTGAGGAAGCATGAGCAATATCAAGGCTACAAGTCCATCTCCAAAGACCTGAATGTTCCTGTGTCTACCGTGCGCAGTGTCATCAAGAAGTTTAAAGCCCATGGCACTGTGGCTAACCTCCCTAGATGTGGACGGAAAAGAAAAATTGACAAGAGATTTCAACGCAAGATTGTGCGGATGTTGGATAAAGAACCTCGACTAACATCCAAACAAGTTCAAGCTGCCCTGCAGTCCGAGGGTACAACAGTGTCAACCCGTACTATCCATCGGCGTCTGAATGAAAAGGGACTGTATGGTAGGAGACCCAGGAAGGCCTCACTTCTTACCCCGAGACATAAAAAAGCCAGGCTGGAGTTTGCCAAAACTTACCTTAAACGTTTTGGAAGAATGTTCTCTGGTCAGATGAGACAAAAGTAGAGCTTTTTGGGCAAAGGCATCAACATAGAGTTTACAGGAGAAAAAAAGAGGCATTCAAAGAAAAAAACACGGTCCCTACAGTCAAACATGGCGGAGGTTCCCTGATGTTTTGGGGTTGCTTTGCTGCCTCTGGCACTGGACTGCTTGACCGTGTGCATGGCATTATGAAGTCTGAAGACTACCAACAAATTTTGCAGCATAATGTAGGGCCCAGTGTGAGAAAGCTGGGTCTACCTCAGAGGTAATGGGTCTTCCAGCAGGACAATGACCCAAAACACACTTCAAAAAGCACTAGAAAATGGTTTGAGAGAAAGCACTGGAGACTTCTAAGGTGGCCAGCAATGAGTCCAGACCTGAATCCCATAGAACACCTGTGGAGAGATCTAAAAATGGCAGTTTGGAGAAGGCACCCTTCAAATATCAGGGACCTGGAGCAGTTTGCCAAAGAAGAATGGTCTAAAATTCCAGCAGAGCATTGTAAGAAACTCATTGATGGTTACCGGAAGCGGTTGGTCGCAGTTATTTTGGCAAAAGGTTGTGCAACCAAGTATTAGGCTGAGGGTGCCAATACTTTTGTCTGGCCCATTTTTGGAGTTTTGTGTGAAATGATCAATGTTTTGCTTCATTCTCTTTTGTGTTTTTTCATTTAAGACAAATTAAATGAAGATAATAATACCAAAGAATTTGTGATTGCAATCATTTTCAGGAAGAAACTGAGTATTATCTGACAGAATTGCAGGGGTGTCAATACTTTTGGCCACAACTGTATGTAAGGCAGCGCTGACTGCATGTGTTGGGGGACACTCGCTTGGCAACGGGATTACGGCACACAGGAACGTTTTCTCCACTTAAATAGTCTATTTTGGTTTATTTTACTCAGCATAAACCGCCGAAGGCCATGATACACATCACAGACCTCACATAGTTCATAGCACTTCATAACATACGGCTTTAACTCGCGGTCCCTAAGCACGCCGGACTTCTTTGTCTAGTTACTGTGGGAGACCGCAAGCCGAACAATTCATTAATGTCCACCTAACACAACAGGCACCAACAGACGACATTAAGTTGCAGTCTCTATACTGTACATGCTGGACCTTACTCCGTTCAGTTACCATGGGTGACCGCACAGTTCATTGACACCCATGGAACACAACAAGCACCAACGGTCTGTTCCAATGGCAGATACTTGTCTGCCCATAACCCCCTTGTCTGGAGTTACCTTACAGGAGCTTCTGCTCCACACGCTGACTCCTCGTCATTCCTCTCTCCCTGGGAAACTGCCTGACTGGAATCACCGTCCTTGCGACCAGGGCACTCCTGACAGTTCCAGACCCTCAGGAGGTCGGTAACTTCCCCAATGCATTGCCATCACAGACTCTTCACACACATGGTCTCTGCCTGTGCTCTTCAGGTATCCAGGCCCCACATGGGGACCTTCCAACACAGCGACCATGCAGGTACGCGGCCTCTCCATGTGCTATTCAGAACATCTGTCCCCTCATAGGACCATCCAACAAACAAATCTTCAGGTCCATGGCCTCTCCATGTGCTCTTCAGGAAACCAGTCCTACTCCCAAGACCTTCCAACACGCAGGCCAACCAGGACCTTACACACCGACCATGTGACCCAAACCATGGTCACATTATGTAGCTGAAACAACTCCCATAGGTGGGAGGTGTGTGGTTAGCCAGTCCCACCCAGCTCTCCAACCAACCCTGTAAGCCCCCTTAAAACTAAACAAACACTTGTGGGACTACAGGTCCCAGAGCAGCAACATTTCAGGCTTACAGCGCAGAGGACATCCTCCATCTCTGCAATTCATACCGGCCATTCGCAGTGACGCCGGTCACTGTCTCATCATCACAGTTACTCCTGCAACTGCCATGCACTCCAGTGGCCTCAATACGCCTCCGTGCGTATCCTGATGTGAACATACAGCGCCCCTAGCTGTAACGGGTCGCTGTCTCACAATACTCGCCGAACAACTAGTTCCCGACACCCTCGTTCTCCTGCAAAAATCAAAAATAATAAAGCAACAATATACTCCCTGCCCGTCGCAGTCCAATAACGAGTGTCCCACGGCGATGTCACACGTCCGCCAGTGATACACTGACAGGAACTAATCGCTTCTGTCAGTGTATCAGTCAGCTGCCGTAGTTTAGCAGCTCCGTGCTGTCACTTACGGCCCACGCAGCTGTGCCGTAAAGTGAGAGTACCGGAGCTAATGAACTCCGGGGAGCTCTCGCGGCTGCGCAGTGATACACTGACAGGAGCTATTAGTTCTACACATGAGATCGCCGTTGGACACTCGTTATTTAGGACTACGGCGGACCAAGGAGTATTTGTGTTGGTTTTATTTTTATTACAGGAGATCAAGAGCGTCGGGGATTAGGCGATGCAGAAAGTATGGTTAATTAAGATTAGTAAAGGACTCTGGTTGTGTGTTTATTTACCATACATCTATAGAATTAGTAATGGGGGCGTCATATTGACGCCTCTCCATTACTAATCCGTGGGCTTGATGTCACCAGACAATACACAAGTGACATCAATCCCACAAATATTACCCCACTTGCCACCGCTTCAGGGTAAGTGGGAAGAGCAAGGCTAGGTGCCAGAATTGGCGCATCTATAAGATACGCCATTTCTGGGGTGGCTGTGAGCTGATGTTTTTAGCCTGGGGTACTGCCAACATCCATGGCACCTTCCCAGACTATTAATATCAGCCTGCAGCTGTCTGCCTAGCCTTTGCTTGTTCAATTTTATAGGGGGACCCCATGTCAATTTTTTTCTGGGGTTCCCCCTAAAATAGCCAGTAAAGACTATGCAAACAGTTGTGAGCTGATATTAATAGCCTGGGACACTTTGGTTCCTTCCCATAATATTAACATCAGCCCTCAGCAGTCGGCTTTCCCTCTGCTGGTTATGAATATTATGCAGGAGCCCACGCAAATTTTTTTAGTAATTTTTGGAAAAATAAGCAGAAATTGCGCTTCACATAGATTTATGACAGTTTCTGTATTGTTACAACATATGTAGGTTAATTTTTTAATGCTCCTATATAGGCTGGTAAGCGTATGTGTGTGTGTCTTTATTTATCTTTTGATATACTATTTTATTAATGAGGGTATCTGTCACGTGATCATTACTAAATCTCGTGATTGGTAGTGTATATATACAACCCCTGGCAAAAATTATGGAATCACCGGCCTTGGAGGATGTTCATTCAGTTTTTTAGTTTTGTAGAAAAAAAGCAGATCACAGACATGGCACAAAACTAAAGTCATTTCAAACGGCAACTTTCTGGTTTAAGAAACACTAAAAGAAATCAAGAACAAAAAATGTGAAAATGTGATAGTCAGTAATGGTTACTTTTTTAAACCAAGCATAGAGAAAAAATTATGGAATCACTCAATTCTGAGGAAAAAATTCTGGAATAAACCTGTAAATTTTCATTCCCAAAACTAACACCTGCATCAAATTAGATCTGCTCGTTAGTCTACATCTAAAAAGGAGTGAGCACACCTTGGAGAGCTGTTGCACTGATATGAATCAGTGCTCCAACACGAGAGATGGCAATTGAAACAAAGGAGAGAATTATCAAACTCTTAAAAGAGGGTAAATCATAACACAATGTTGCAAAAGATGTTGGTTCACAGTCAGCTGTCTCTAAAATCTGGACCAAATACAAACAACATGGGAAGGTTGTTAAAGGCAAACATACTGGTAGATCAAGGAAGACATCAAAGCGTCAGGACCGTAAACTTAAAGCAGTATGTCTCCAAAACAGGAAATGCACAACAAAACAAATGAGGAACAAATGGGAGGAAACTGGAGTCAACATCTGTGACCGAACTGTAAGAAACCACCTAATGGAAATGGGATTTACATACAGAAAAGCTAAATGAAAGCCATCATTAACACCTAAACAGAAAAAAACAAGGTTACAATGGGCTAAGGAAAGGCAATCATGGACTGTGGATGACTGGAAAAAAGTCATATTCAGTGATGAATTGCGAATCTGCATTGGGCAAGGTGATGATGCTGGAACTTTTGTTTGGTGCCGTTCCAATGAGATTTATAAAGATGACTGCCTGAAGAGAACATGCAAATTTCCACAGTCATTGATGATATTGGGGCTGCATGTCGGGTAAAGGCACTGAGGAGATGGCTGTCATTACATCTTCAATAAATGCACACGTTTATGTTTATATTTTGGACACTTTTCTTATCTCATCAATTGAAAGGATGTTTGGGGATGATGAAATCATTTTTCAAGATGATAATACATCCTGCCATAGAGCAAAAACTGTGAAAACATTCCTTGAAAAAAGACACATAAGGTCAATGTCATGGCCTGCAAATAGTCCGGATCTCAATCCAATTGAAAATTTTTGGTGGAAGAAACTGGTCCATGACAAGGCTCCAACCTGCAAAGCTGATCTGGCAACAGAAATCAGAGAAAGTTGGAGCCAGATTGATGAAGAGTGCTGTGTGACACTCATTAACTCCATGCCTCAGAGACTGCAAGCTGTTAGAAAAGCCAGAGGTGGTGCACAAAATACTAGTGATGTGCTGGAGTGTTTTTTTGCTGGTTTGTTTTTCATGATTCCATAATTTTTCCCTTCTGCTTGGTTTAAAAAACTAACCATTACTGACCACCACATTATTTGTTCTTGATTTCTTTTAGTGTTTCTTAAAGCCAGAAAGTTGCCGTTTGAATTGACTTTGGTCTTGTGCCATGTCTGTGATCTGCTATTTTTCTACAAAATTAAACAACTGAATGAACATCCTCCCAGCCCGGTGATTCCATAATGTTTGCCAGGGGTTGTATATATAACTATATCTATCTATATCTAATTTATGATTTTTTTTTTAATTTATTTTCAATAATGTTTGTGTCTGTTAACATTATAAACTGGAATATGGTACGTGCTGACATTATGGTACACTCTAGGTAAAGAACTTGCAAGCTCTATGGGACCCGGTGGATGAGTCTTATTTGGATAAATATCATCGGGAAGATTGCTGGACTCTAGTCTTCAGATATTTCTATCCGGACTGGTATTCATACACAAGTATACTGCAGTTGCAAATTGGTAATTATTTTTTAATGTTATTTAAAAAAAATTTTAAAAATGGACTGAGAATAATCAGAGTGGGTTGTATTTTTATATTTTATTATATATTTTAGCTCGTGATGTGAAACAAAGGTGGCAGACTCTCCGAGATCGATTCGAGAAATTCCATGCCGAATATAGCAAGAGCGGCTCATCACCCCCTGAACACAAGTGTCCTTTCTACAAAGAGATGCTGTTTATGTTAACAGGCAGGACATTGCGTAGGTAAGTTTGTAAAACTAATGATAAATTATTATTTAAAGATCTATAGCCTTACTAATGAAGCCTTTTTCTCTTTTATTTGCACAGCACTGAAGGGAACGTTCTTCCTCCTGAGCCCGAAGACGCCGACTCTGACGACTCAGCAGGCACAACATCAGAATCGGAATCAGAAGCTGGAACATCTACTTCTGCAGATGCAGAAAGTTCAACAAGTGCGAGCACCTCCAGAGCTGCCTATCCTGTGGCAGTAACTGAGCCCCCCCCCAAAAAAATTTAAAAAAACAATAAAGACACTGAGGCAACAAGACTGGTTAGAGAGGCACTAGAGTTGATCAAAAAATCAACAGCAAAAGATCATTTTGATTTTTTTGGCTTAACTATAGCCGGCAAGACTCGCTTACTGCCACCGGATAGGCAGTCACCATTTATGGCTGCTGTGCATTCGATGCTGACAGCATTTGAGGACCCTGCACCAATCAGGGACGATGTTTTGGTGGGGGTCTTTAGTGCTTTAAGGCCGAAATCCCAACCACCAGCATGTGAACCAGAACAGCAATCCCCAAGGCCAGCCAGCACTTTATCTTACTATTCTTAGTCAACTAACGCACCAAGGCCGGGCCCCTCACCCAATGGAAGTATCAGTTCTGATACAGGTCCTAGATATGGTTATTGCCCTGACTACCAATTTTAAATTAACCCATCTTTGGCATCCAGGGGTACAGGGACCTGATCACAGCTGGTGCCGTGACCCTCTGCTGCCATGATATGGATGCACACCATCGTGCTCGTGCCCACTCCATTCACATTGTTAAAGTTTCGGTGATTCCTGCCAGCAAGTGTTGCAGACCAGGCACCAAGCAGTTCCATGATTCCAAGATCAAAGTCTGCCACACCGAGTTTTATGTTGCCACCAGAAGCCCCGCTTCACCAACAAGAGACCAAACATCTTCTAAGCAAGGCAACATTGTTCTTTGGTCAAAGAATTTACTTGTTTGGCCAAAAGTTAAAAAAATGTTTTCATGTTGAAAAGAAAATGACAATGTTTGTCATATTGTTTATAAATTAAAGTTATCTTTGAAAATTTTTTTAGTTTTTTAATCAACCTTCACATAAGGGGTATATACAAGGGCTATTGTGCTGAATAACAAAGATATTTTTGCCACTACTCCAGCTCATTTTATTACAGTGCTGGAGTGGTGATATAAATGTATTTACCCTGACCTACTGAACAGCCGCCATCTAAATTTATTCCTGGCGACCTTCCCACCCTACACCACCACCTTTTGACCGATACTTGTGACTGAGCAGAATCAGTCATAACACAATCTGAAATGGATGATAGCTATGTTCTAGCCTTGTTATGGCTGTCATGGACTTACGTTAAGATCAGGGCCGGCGTTATGGAAAGGAAGACCGGGCAGCAGCCTAGGGCCCCACCTCCTCCAGGGGGACCCGGCCTGCCGCTATGTGTCCCCTGAGTAAGAGGGTCTCGGCGACGCACCTCACCCTCCCAATCGTGCATTCAACTTATCGGTATCATCGAATCCCATACAGTTAGGCCGGGGTCACACTTGTGATTGCAATGCAAGAAACTTGCATGAGTCTCTCACCTCAATACTTGGCACTGCTGTCAGCACTCGGACCGGAGCGTTCAGCTGCATAGAAATACATGGAGCCGCACACTCCGGTCCCGAGTGCCGGCGGCAGTACCGGGTATTGAGGCAAGAGACTCGCGCGAGTTTCTTGCATTGCAATCGCAAGTGTGACCCCAGCCTTACAAAGTAGTGATGGAGGAGAGAGAGAGATGTGACACTCCCTCTCCCATCACACACAATTAAAAGCAAATAAAATAAATATAGCACAAAAATATGTATCTATAATCTATGAGATGTGACATTTCTGGGGCGGCTGAGAGCTGATGATTTTAGCCTGGGGGGAATGCCAATATCCATGGCCCCTTCCTAGGTTATTAATATCAGCCGGCAGCTGTCTGCGTAGCATTTGATAATTTGATTTTATAGGGGTACCCCATGTCAATTTTTTCCCCCCTGTAAACTAGCCAGTAAAGGCTAAGCAAACAGCTGTGAGCTGATTAATAGCCTGGAAACCTTTATGGCTATTGACTCCTTCCCAGAATATTAACATCAGCCATCGGCTTTCCCTCTGCTGGTTATGAAAATTACGCGGGAGCCACTCAATTTTTTAAATTTAAAAAAAACCAAAACAGATATTGCATGATCCACCACCCATTCGCTGTGAGATAACTGGACACACTAGAAGACTTTTAAGAAAACTGCAATGCTAAGGAAGGTTTATTAGAGGAAATGTTTGAGATTTTGAGGCCCTCGGATTTCAGTGAGTCATTAAGGTCTGTTAGCGGCGCATCCCAAAGATGGACCATTTCAGGATATAGAGACACAGCAGTAAGCAGAGGTAGGAGCAGAGCAGGAGGAAGAGGCCGATGTAGCTCAGAGTGATGGTCCAGAAGGCGTACAGGTACAGCACCCGGTGACAGTACTTCGGGCTCGAGGGATTATCCCAGGATTCTCCTGCTAGAGAGTATATCCAGACATTACCTGCAGGGGAGAGAAAGGCGACAGTGTGACCCCGATGGTAGTGACAAGAGGTCTCCTACTGTGACTGTACAAAAACTGCCTGCACTATCTGCTGTTACTCCTGCTATCCTCCCAGAAAATTCCTGCACTACCTGCTTTAACTTCTCCTGCTATCCACCCAGGAACTGCCTGTGCTACCTGCTGTAACTCCTGCTGTCCTCCCTGGAACTGCTTGAACTACCTGCTGTAACTCCTCCTGATATTCATCCAGTAACTGCCTGCGCTACTTGCTGTAACTCCTACTGCTATCCACCCATGAACTGCCTGCACTACCTGCTGTAACTCCTGCTATTCTCCCTGGAACTCCTTGAACTACCTGCTGTAACTCCTCCTGATATCCATCCAGGAACTTCCTGCACTACCTGCTGTAACTCCTCCTGCTATCCACCCAAGAACTGCCTACACTACCTGATGTAACTAACCTGCTATTGTCACAACCCGAAGTCTGGCATCTCGGGGGTGCACAGGTAGACAGGACTTGGGGATCACGGTGTGCCGGGATGCAGTGTGGTACCAGCAGGACCTGCAGTCACGTGACCATGCGCCAGAGAAAGGGGCGAGGTTACCACAAAGCACAAAGCACTCCTGGGAGCCGGCTGTCCTGGGGATATGCGGCGGCGGAACCAGAGGACAGGCTCAAGTCAGACAAAACGGGGGGGTCATACACAGAGCGGGCAGCACAGTAGAGAAGGGACAGGCAGACCTCTTAACGGGGACACCAAATCAGAACCAGACAAACAGCAGCACAGGCACAACAGGGTCAAACACACTCGGCCAAGGGTCAGAGAATAAGCAAGAAGGAATGGCCCCACAATGAGGCTATAAGAAGCCTCCCAGAATCCCAGAGTGAGGCCATCCATGGTTAACCCTAGATCTACCTAATCCCAACAACTCCGCAAACCATGACAGCTATGAAATTCAAAGCACTTCCTGCTTTATCCCTCCTTGATATCCTCCCAGGAATTTGGCAGTATGCCCCTGTGGATCTGCTCTTCATGCTAAAATAAAATCACTCAATGCCTGTCTGCTGCATCAAAAGTCAAGCAATTTTTTGTATTTCAAATGTCATGGTGGTATAGTGGGAAATGTTTCACCCCTTCATTTCTCCATCTAAAGCCTCCCTTTCTTCTGTAACTTGGGGCTTCAATGTCTCCAGCCTCAGTTATATTTACCTACTATGAAGAAGATGAAGAGGAATATCAGCATCACACCCTGAGCACAAAAACTGGCAAAAGTGACCTGATCCTCATCTGCACGTGGCAGGCAGGTGAGGGAGAGGTGCAGGAGACTCGCTGCCCCTGAAATGATGAGATAGTATGGAATGAGGTACTGCCCAGGACAGTCATTAAAGTAGATCACGCCTGGGAATGAGAAAAGATATAAGAGTAATGTTAGGGAGGAATCCAAAATATTTCAGTTCCATAGTAAATTACATTATTTCTACTCTTCTGTTCTTTGAACATGAAAACTTGATCCTTTTTTTCTCTAGTCACCTTCCACGGCAGCATAGGAAGTTGTCTCCACGCCCTAATGGGGGAGAGGAAGCACAAAGAGGTTAAAAGCCCCTCCCACCTCCTACTCGCCAGTGTCTTTCCTGTCCCCCATGGGGCATGGAGAGGTTTTTTATTTTACTCCATATGCTGTGTGGCCGGCGCCTCAGCGTACCTGTTTTAAGCCCCAGGCATAGATGTTCGTGGGCTCCGCTCTCCTCCGTGCTGCTCCCATCTCCCTGTGGTCAGTGGATTCGGGACCTTCCTGGCCCACCTGCGCTCCCACTGGGAGTAAATCGGGCCAGTGATCCCCATAGCCGAAGGCTTCCCAGAGCTCTCCGGCTTTCTCTCCCTCAGCACCCGCTGTTCAGTGACACAGAAGTGATGTCATACTACGCGCGAGTCACTTCCGGGCCTTGCGTTCCACCGTGAAACGCATTCACTTCCAGTTTCGGCTTTCTGCAGCCTCCTGGATTCCAAACGGCATGCAGAGCACACTGAAACCCGCTGACGCCTGCTCAGGAACCAGAGGGGGAGGAGAGAAAATTGTATGGCGCTAGAGGCAGGGTTTATGCCTATATAAACCTGCCAGAAGACACCTCCAGGTAAGGCTAATCCCTGCAAGTATGGATGGTGTGTCTGCTTCCTGCCCTGCATCTGCAGAGCCCGGCGCTGCCCCAGTAAGTCTGTGCGTGGGGGGCTCCTAGCCAGGGTCCTGGTTCAGTGGTTGTGGGCCCCTTTTAGTTATACTTCTCTCCCCTTCTCTTCCTAGGGAGACAAGCCTACCCACAAAAACCCAGCTAAGAAGGTCCTTAAATGTGCCATCTGAAATAAGAAGCTTCCCTCTCGATGGGAGAAGAAGCTGTGTCAGGAGTGTACGAATAAGGTGATTAGGGCTGAAAATCCATCGCTCCTGGATTATATACATACCCTGGACAAGCAGGAGGTCCAGTCCTCCTTAGCTACCCTTACACCTCCCCCTAAGAAAAGAAAGATCCAAATTGAAGGCTCTGATTCTGATTCTGAAGGTTCTTATGGCACATCTTCAGAAAAATGGGAAGCATCATCCCATAAAACATCGGAGGCTAAAAAATATCTCTTCTCCACAGAGTATATGGAAGAGTTAATTGGTGCAGTCCATAACACTATGGGCTTTGAGGAGGAACAGGTTCCCCCAACAATCCAAGATGAAATGTTTGGAGGATTGAAAGCGGGAAGGCAGATTGGGTTCCCGGTCCATGAGAACATCATGAACATGAGCTCTCAGGAGTGGGAGTCCCGAGAAACGGCTGAGCACCCCCTCGGAACTTAAGCATAGGTTTCCTCTGGAGGGCGAATCAGTTATCTGGGATGTTCCTAAGGTGGATGTGCAGGTGGAAAGAGTAGCCAAGAAAACCGCACTCCCCTTTGAGGACTTATCCCAGCTTAAGGACCCAATGGATAGGAAGGTGAAGAGCCTGCTGAAAAAATCCTGGAAGACCTCCACATCCTCACTTAAGACCAACATAGCTTCCACCTGTGTTGCCAGATCCCTCTTTTGGTGGCTGGATCAATTGGAGAATCACATCTCTCAGGGGACCTCAAGAGGGGAGTTATTGGATTCCCTTTTGTTACTCAAAAGGGTGACTGGATTCTTGGCTGATGCCTCTGCTGAATCTGTTTGCATCGCTGCTAGGTCTCTGGTCCAGTCCAATTCTGCAAGGCTCTGTGGCATAAAATGTGGAGTGGGGATATCACTTCCAAGATCAAACTGTGCTCCATCCCCTTTAAAGGTGAATATGTCTTCGGACCAGCTCTTGATGACTTACTGGAGAAGGCCACAGACAAAAAGAAGACTTCCTGAGTAGAGGATCACCAATAAGCGTTTTTTTCGTACCTCTCTGCTTCAGACCCATCAAACCAAAGGTAAAGGGAAAACCGGGAGGTGGAACTATGCTAAGGGGAAAGGCAAGAGCACCTTCCGACACTGTAGGAGGGAGGCTTTTGAATTTCTTCCATCATTGGCTGACGATTTCCAACTGCCAGTGGGTCCTCAATGTTATCAAGGAGGGCCTCCTTACAGAAATAAAAAAACTGACCATCACATCCAAACATGAATTAGGTGTGAACAGGTGCCTACCTAGAGTCGCCAACTCATATACAATCAAACAAGGCAGCACTCTGCAACGCTATAGCATGCAGACATGAAAATTGAATTGCATTACTGCACTAGAAATATGAAATATTGAGAATGCTTAGCACATAAATTGGCCAATTCATGTGTACCTGTATATGAGTTGGCGACTCTAGGTAGGCACCTGTTCACACCTAATTCATGTTTGGATCTGACGGTCAGTTTTTTGATTTGTATGCATTGGCCTTCTGACTGAGCACTCCGCAACTTAGCCTCAGGCATTTTTAATTACAGCAGGATCACTACCCCTCCACGAAGACATTAGACTTTAGTATTGGAGAGAATTCACATTAGGTTCCCATAGAGTTGTGGACTGTCTAAGAGAGGATTGGCATTGTTAGGTCCTGCTCCTACAAAATCAGCAGGTGAAGCACTATCAATACAATGTGCTCCCATTTGGCATTTCACCAGCACCAAGGGTGTTCTCCAGGATAATGTCAGAGGCAGTGACCTAAATCTCCAAATTCGGGGAACACAGGTCCCCTACCCTTCGGACAGAAGTGTCTGTCCTAGGCTCCATGACCTCTTTCAGTCAGTGCCTTGGGCCGAGGCCCACTCCAGGGTCCTACACGCTCACATCCTCAAGAGCTGGAACAGAAATCTCAACTCACTGGACTGGAGAGTTCAGACCCTGGGTAGAGTAAAGGCTTCTCTGCCTTGGTGGTTGAGCCCCAAAAATCTATGCAAGGGTGTAGCCTGGTCCCAGACACCTCTGGTTACAGTAACATCCGATGCCAGCAAGAGAGGCTGAGGTGGTGTGGCATCCCACACACCTTTCTAGGGACACTGGAGTCCGGAGACAAGTGCTAGATCATCCAACTTCAGAGAGTTGAAGGCAGTGGAGGAGACTCTTCTTGCAGCAGGCAACCTAGTCATCAGTTGTCATGTCAGGGTTTATTAGGACAACTTCACCACTCTAGCTCACCTCAGACATCAGGGGAAGTTCGACAGCTTAAAAGGCATTTCAAGCCGAATATTTTGTTGGGCCGAAAAGCATCATTTATCCCTGACAGCTGTCCTCCTAAAGGGGTCCTCCAACCTTCAAGCAGACTTCCTGAGTCATCAGGACATACAACCAGGAGAGTGGAGCCTGAACCAAAGAATCTGGATGATGGTAGCAAGATGGGGGTTGCCAGAGATCGATTTATTCGCCTCAGGCCAAAATTCACAGGTCGCAAACTATTTCTCCCTGAACCCCAGGGACAGGTCCAGGGGAGTAGACGCCTTCGCTCAACAGTGGAACTTCCAGTTAGCCTATGCGTTTCCTCCAATTCCGATGTTGGCAAGGAGTTTTCGGAAGATCCGGGTAGATCGGGTTCCAACCATCCTAGTTGCTCCAATGTGGCCAAAAAGGAGCTGGTTCAACCTGGTCATTGATCTTCAGGTGGACGGTCCAGTTCGGTTACCACCGGACACCAATCTTCTCTCGCACGGGCCTCTGCATCATCCGGACCCTCAGAAACTGAAGTTAGCTGCTTGTCTACTGAGACCCAGGTGTTACGTGTACAGGGGCTTTAGGACAAAGTAATTGCCACTTTACAGATGTCCAGAAAGCCTGTCACTAATGCTATTTACCACAAAGTGTGGACATTTTTTTTTCTCCTGCTGCATGCCTAAAACACCAGATCCATTCCACCCCAACATTTCACAAATATTGGACTTCTTACAGAGAGGGTTAGAATTGGGCCTCAAACCTAGCACCTTAAATGTTCAGGTCTCTGCCCAGAGCTCTGTATTTGATCAGGACTTAGCCAACCATCGTTAGATTAAAAGGTTCATAGTGTCAGCACTTAGATTGCATCCCAGGAAACAGCCTGTTATCCTCTCATGGGATCTAAATATAGTTCTCAAGAGCCTCACACAACCCTAATTTGAACCTCTGTCGTCTTGTACCCTAGCTATAACTACGGCAAGATGAATAGGGGAACTGTAGGCACTGTCTATAAGAGAACCTTATCTAATAATAAGAGATGATTGTATAGTTCTCTATCCTAATCCATCCTTCCTTTCTGCCCAAAGTAGTGTCCAAATTTCACCATTCACAGGATATCGTCCTCCCCTCCTTTTGCCAGAATCCAAGGAATGCAAAGGAAGAGGAATTCTATACTCTCGATGTTCGGCGTACGATTTTGTATTACCTACAGCAAACCAAATCTTGGAGAATTGACCAGAATCTCTTTGTTCATCCATCGGGTCGAAATAAGGGAAAGAAGGTGGCAAAGAGTACCATTGCAAATTGGATCAAGAGGGCTATATCTGAAACATATCTAGCCCAGAAAATGACACCCCCTTCTGGAGTTAAAACTCATTCTACAAGATCTACTTCGGCCTCCTGGGCTGAAAGAGCTGGCGCATCCACCGAGCAGATTTGCAGGGCCGCTAGGTAGTCTTCACTTCATACATTTACCAGACACTATAGATTGGACTTGTTGTCCAATAGGGACTTAGCCTTCGGCCAAAAAGTTCTTCAGGTCGTTGTCCTTCCCTACTGGAAAATTGGTTGGTATTCCTCCTATGCTGTCGTGGAAGGTGACTAGAGAAAATAGAATTAGTCTTACCGGTAATTCGGTTTTTAGGAACCTGCCACGACAGCACTATTTCCTTCCCTATGTTCCTTGGATAATTCTTTGGACTGTAAAGGTAACTGGTGCTATGGTGTTAGTTGTAAGTCACTGGCGATTAGGAGGTGGGAGGGGCTTTTAACCTCTTTGTGCTTTCTGCCCCCCAGGATGTGGAGAAAACCTTCTATGCTGTCGTGGAAGGTTCCTAGAATCTGAATTACCAGTAAGACTAATTATATTTTTTTTTTTCGTAGAGGGCAGGAGAGACACAATTTTCCCAGGATTCAGAAGTCTGAAGTGATCAATGCTTGTGGAAACAGGCAGGGTAGTCGGCGGTCTGCCCTTAGGCAGGGGAGGCGATTGTCAGTGCAAGGGCTGTATCCGAGCCCCCAACCATCAGGCATTATTTGTACTGATCTAGTCATGAGTCAGAAGGAGATTTTGGGTCCCTTGAGGTCCTGACACATCTGCTCATTACAAAACCAGACCATTAATTTCTGTGACCCCCCATGTAATGCCTCTTTTCCACCAGTGGTGGTACTGCAGGAGAATTAATCGCTTATATGTAGAGTCCCTCACAGATCACATCTGATCATTGGGGTTCACATTTTTTGGCTGCCTAAAGCAGAAACCCCCTTTAAGTTGTTAATGAACCAATTAGTCCCACTGCCCATTCATAATTGAACACTAAACATTACACACATCACAAATCTGTCAACAGCAGCTTGCTTACGGTTTTCAAATGGTGACAAAATTATTTTCTACACTGAGTAAAGACAGAACTGCTGAATAATTGAAAATAAAGTAAATTATTTGGGTAGAAGGGTGAGATTATACCCAATGGAGACTCACCGATAGTGATACTAGCAATATTCAGCCCGACCAGGATGCATTTCAGGGCAACTGTAGGAAGAAGAAATAGGGGTCACTCATGAGCCTCCGTTGTGATGGTCCCTAGGGGCTACGACAATGAGGATCAATAAAGCTAGAAAACCATCTTGGGGCTCTGGTATGTGGATTCTTGTATGTTGGCCAACAGTTGGTACGCACAGCTTCACATGGCTTCCTCTTTAGTGCCCTCCTGGAAGGTCACTCTGTTTTTGACCCTAATACCAGGAGGGCTCCTTTGCGTTCTCAACGGCTCAATAGTTTTACTATGACAAATGGTTATTGGCACTTACTTGAAATGGACTTCGGCAAGAATGAATCCTGAAGGACAGTCAGCAGCGGTCTGCGGGGGTTGTCCTCACCGTCCATGTTACCGGCTGTAGATGACCTGCTGGAGTAAACAGAGGACCTGCACTACCATTCAAAAGTTTAGGGTCATTTAGATACAGTATTTCCTTATTTTTGAAAGAAAAGCACAGTTTTTTCCAATGAAGCTAATAATAAATGATTTAGAAATACACTATACATTGTTAATGTGGTAAATGACTATTCTAGCTGCAAACGTCTGGTTTGTAACGCAGTATGTTCATAGGTGTATAGAGGCCCATTTCCAACAACCATCACTCCAGGGTTCTTATGGTACTTTGTGTTTTCCAACTGTGTAAGAAGGCTAATGGACGGTTAGAATACCCTTGACAACCCTTGTGCAAGTATGTTAGCACAGCTGAAAACAGTTTGGCTGATTAGAGACGCTATAAACCTGAGCTTCCTTTCAGCTTGTTGAGAATCTGGAGCATTACATTTGTTGGTTCCATTAAACTCTCAAAATGGCCAGAAAAATAGAACTTTCATGTGAAACTCGACAGTCTATCCTTGTTCTTAAGAACTGAAGGCTATTCCATGCGAGAAATTGCCAAGAAACTGAAGATTTCCTAAAACGGTGTGTACTACTCCCTTCAGAGGAGAGCACAAACAGGCTCTTACCAGAGTAGAATGAGAAGTGGGAGGTGTTATGAATGAGTCACCGGAGAAAACAAAAATGCAAGCTAAGTCCAGAAAACCGGAGAGGTTGGTTGGTAGCTATCGGATTGCAGACCCCTGATCCTATACACCACAACTAACAGTAGCCGTGGGGGGTTCCTACGGTGCCCTAGACCCCTCGTCACAGCCGGAGAACTACATAAGCCTAAAGAAGAAAAGGGGAAATCTAAACTGCCCCAGAGCAGACCCCAAAGCAATAGACAGCCCCCAACATGTATTGTTGGTGAAAAACAGATGAAAACACAAACACAGACAGAACGACAGGCTGAGCAAATGATGGGGCCCAACTAACTAGATAGGACAGGACAGAAAAGATGCTGGCTGCAATCCGCAAAAAACCCTACCAAAAATGTCCCAACCGTCTGATAGGAAAAAAGGCCCTGAAGTCACTAGACTTCAAAATCACTATATCAGCACTCAGGTATATTCTGAAAACAGAGCAAAGAGATCAACTGATCAGAGACAAAAATGGAATTCAGCCAGTCCCAACCAGGACTGGCTGAATACAAACACTAAGGAAACCAGACAAAATCTCATGGAATAATAGCAGGGCAAAAACTTAGCTTTTAGTAGACAGGAACTAAGCTGGATGCAAGAGCTCAGAGCAGAAAGGATCACCAGCAGCCCTGCAGGGCGTCGGCTGCCTTATATCCACTCAGAAATTCCAGATGTCCAATCACACTCCGCCTGTTCAGATGACAGGTTCTTCCCATCCCAATCAATTTCACTACCTCTCTTCACCAGCAGAGGGAGTTCATCAGACATCAAAGGTGAAGGGGAGAATGAACTCACAACAGAAACTCCCCCTTGAGGAGGGGTCACCGAACCCTCATCCACGCCACCAGGGCGATCAGGATGGGCCCAATGAAAAGCACGAACCAATCTTTCGGCATGAATATCGGATGCATGGACCCAAGAATTATCCTCCTGGCCATAACCCTTCCATTTAACCAAATACTGGAGTCTCCGTCTAGCCAGACGAGAATCCAGTATCTTCTCAACCTCATATTCCACATTACCTTCAACCAATACAGGGTCAGGAGGTGCCACCACAGGAACTACTGGCTCAACAAACCTCTTTAACAGAGACTTATGAAACACGTTATGGATCTTGAATGTAACAGGAAGAGCCAATCGAAAAGAGACCGGATTAAGAATCTCCAAAATCTTGTAAGGTCCAATAAATCTAGGTTTAAACTTTGGAGAAGCCTTCTTCATAGAGATATTCTTTGATGACAACCAAACCATATCACCCACCTTAATCCGGGGACCAATGGTCCTATGCCGGTTGGAAAACCGCTGGCCTTTTCCTGGGAGAGAGACAACTTATCCACCACTTGGTCCCAAATCTGGTGCATTCTCTCCACCACAGTGTCAACACCTGGGCAGGCAGAAGACTCCACCTGCCATGAAGAGAATCAAGGATGAAACCCAAAGTTACAAAAAAAAGGTGACATCAAAGTGGCAGAACTAGCTCTATTATTTAAAGCAAATTCGGCCAAGGGCAAAAATGAAACCCAATCATCCTGATCAGCAGAAATAAAACATCTCAAATACGACTCCAAAGTCTGGTTTGTTCTCTCCGTCTGCCCATTGGTCTAAGGGTGAAACGCAGAGGAGAAGGACAACTGAATTCCCAGCTTGGAACAGAAAGTCCTCCAAAATCTAGAAACAAACTGAACTCCTCTGTCAGATACAATGTTCTCAGGAATCCTGTGCAAGCGAACCACCTGTTGCAAAAACAAAGGCACCAACTCTGAGGAAGATGGCAACTTAGGGAGTGGTACAAGATGGACCATCTTAGAGAATCTATCACAAATCACCCAAATAACAGTCATTCTCTGAGAGACAGGCATATCAGAGATAAAATCCATTGAAATATGGGTCCATGGCCTCCCGGGCACCGGCAAAGGCATCAACAACCAACTAGAGCGAGAACAAGGTTTAGACCGGGAGCAAGTCCCACAGGACTGCACAAAATTCCTGACATCACGAGACAAGGCGGGCCACCAAAAAGACCTACTCACCAAATCTCTAGTACCAAAAATACCTGGCTGACCAGCCAATGCGGAGCAATGAACCTCAAACATCACTCTCTTCCTCCACTGGTCAGGAACATACAATTTTCCAATGGGACAACGCTCAGGTTTTTCCTCCTGAAACTCTTCCAGAACACGTCTCAAATCGGGCGAGATGGCAGAAAGAACTACCCCCTCACCTAAGATGGTAGCAGGCTTGGTCACAATAGGAGAATCAGCGAAGAAACTCCTAGAGAGGGCGTCTGCCTTGACATTCTTAGTGCCGGAAGAAAAGAGACCACAAAATCAAAACGTGTGAAAAACAAGGCCCACCTAGCCTGTCTAGGATTCAAGCGTTTGGCCGACTCCAGGTAAATCAAATTTTTGTGGTCAGTAAGGACCACGACTTGATGTTTAGCTCCCTCCAACCAATGTCTCCACTCCTCAAATGCCCATTTCATGGCTAACAGTTCCCGATTCCCCACATCATAGTTACGTTCGGATGGGGAGAACTTTCGGGAAAAGAAAGCACAGGGATTCATTTTAGATGTTACAGGATCTTTTTGGGACAAAACAGCTCCTGCACCAATCTCAGAAGCGTCCACCTCTACCTGAAAAGGGAGTGAGACATCAGGTTTCAGCAAAACCGGAGCAGAAGTGAACCTTCGCTTCAGCTCCTGAAAAGAAGAAACAGCCTCCGGAGACCAATTCAGCACATCAGCCCCCTTCTAAGTCAAATCAGTCAATGGTTTGGCAATACCAGAAAAATTAGCTATAAATTTACGATAAAAATTAGCAAAACCCAAAAACTTCTGGAGGGCCTTCAAAGAAGTGGGCTGAACCCAATCATAAATGGCCTGTACCTTGGCCGGGTCCATTTCAATAGTTGACGGAGACAAAATAAATCCCAAAAATGAAATCCTCTGTACACCAAAAAGGCATTTCGATCCCTTGACATACAGGGAATTCTCCCTCAAAATCCGGAACACAGTCCTAACATGTTCCACATGAGAGTCCCAATCCTTGGAAAAGATCAAAATATCATCCAGATAGATGATCAAAAATTTATCCACAAAGTCTCGGAAAATATCATTCATGAAGCACTGGAAGACAGAAGGGGTATTAGTGAGCCCAAAAGGCATCACCAGGTACTCAAAATGTCCCTCCGGAGTATTAAACGCCGTCTTCCATTAATCCTCCTGCTTAATGCGAATAAGATTATACGCCCCCCTGAGGTCAAGCTTGGTAAACCAGCAAGCACCTTTAACTCTGGAGAATAGAGTCTAGGGGAAGAGTCTTGAGGAGATCATTTGCATATTCCCAGTGCCTTCTGGGATAAGTGAAGAGTCTCCGCGAGCTCAACGATCACTGGGTTTTGGCGGTTGCAGCTGAAAAGAGGAAATCGGAAAACCAGGGGAAGAGTCTTGAGGAGATCATTTGCATATTCCCAGTGCCTTCTGGGATAAGTGAAGAGTCTCCGCGAGCTCAACGATCACTGGGTTTTGGCGGTTGCAGCTGAAAAGAGGAAATCGGAAAACCAGGGGAAGAGTCTTGAGGAGATCATTTGCATATTCCCAGTGCCTTCTGGGATAAGTGAAGAGTCTCCGCGAGCTCAACGATCACTGGGTTTTGGCGGTTGCAGCTGAAAAGAGGAAATCGGAAAACCAGGGGAAGAGTCTTGAGGAGATCATTTGCATATTCCCAGTGCCTTCTGGGATAAGTGAAGAGTCTCCGCGAGCTCAACGATCACTGGGTTTTGGCGGTTGCAGCAGAAAAGAGGAAATCGGAAAACCAGGGGAAGAGTCTTGAGGAGATCATTTGCATATTCCCAGTGCCTTCTGGGATAAGTGAAGAGTCTCCGCGAGCTCAACGATCACTGGGTTTTGGCGGTTGCAGCTGAAAAGAGGAAATCGGAAAACCAGGGGAAGAGTCTTGAGGAGATCATTTGCATATTCCCAGTGCCTTCTGGGATAAGTGAAGAGTCTCCGCGAGCTCAACGATCACTGGGTTTTGGCGGTTGCAGCTGAAAAGAGGAAATCGGAAAACCAGGGGAAGAGTCTTGAGGAGATCATTTGCATATTCCCAGTGCCTTCTGGGATAAGTGAAGAGTCTCCGCGAGCTCAACGATCACTGGGTTTTGGCGGTTGCAGCTGAAAAGAGGAAATCGGAAAACCAGGGGAAGAGTCTTGAGGAGATCATTTGCATATTCCCAGTGCCTTCTGGGATAAGTGAAGAGTCTCCGCGAGCTCAACGATCACTGGGTTTTGGCGGTTGCAGCTGAAAAGAGGAAATCGGAAAACCAGGGGAAGAGTCTTGAGGAGATCATTTGCATATTCCCAGTGCCTTCTGGGATAAGTGAAGAGTCTCCGCGAGCTCAACGATCACTGGGTTTTGGCGGTTGCAGCTGAAAAGAGGAAATCGGAAAACCAGGGGAAGAGTCTTGAGGAGATCATTTGCATATTCCCAGTGCCTTCTGGGATAAGTGAAGAGTCTCCGCGAGCTCAACGATCACTGGGTTTTGGCGGTTGCAGCTGAAAAGAGGAAATCGGAAAACCAGGGGAAGAGTCTTGAGGAGATCATTTGCATATTCCCAGTGCCTTCTGGGATAAGTGAAGAGTCTCCGCGAGCTCAACGATCACTGGGTTTTGGCGGTTGCAGCTGAAAAGAGGAAATCGGAAAACCAGGGGAAGAGTCTTGAGGAGATCATTTGCATATTCCCAGTGCCTTCTGGGATAAGTGAAGAGTCTCCGCGAGCTCAACGATCACTGGGTTTTGGCGGTTGCAGCTGAAAAGAGGAAATCGGAAAACCAGGGGAAGAGTCTTGAGGAGATCATTTGCATATTCCCAGTGCCTTCTGGGATAAGTGAAGAGTCTCCGCGAGCTCAACGATCACTGGGTTTTGGCGGTTGCAGCTGAAAAGAGGAAATCGGAAAACCAGGGGAAGAGTCTTGAGGAGATCATTTGCATATTCCCAGTGCCTTCTGGGATAAGTGAAGAGTCTCCGCGAGCTCAACGATCACTGGGTTTTGGCGGTTGCAGCTGAAAAGAGGAAATCGGAAAACCAGGGGAAGAGTCTTGAGGAGATCATTTGCATATTCCCAGTGCCTTCTGGGATAAGTGAAGAGTCTCCGCGAGCTCAACGATCACTGGGTTTTGGCGGTTGCAGCTGAAAAGAGGAAATCGGAAAACCAGGGGAAGAGTCTTGAGGAGATCATTTGCATATTCCCAGTGCCTTCTGGGATAAGTGAAGAGTCTCCGCGAGCTCAACGATCACTGGGTTTTGGCGGTTGCAGCTGAAAAGAGGAAATCGGAAAACCAGGGGAAGAGTCTTGAGGAGATCATTTGCATATTCCCAGTGCCTTCTGGGATAAGTGAAGAGTCTCCGCGAGCTCAACGATCACTGGGTTTTGGCGGTTGCAGCTGAAAAGAGGAAATCGGAAAAACCGCGCGCCTATTGGCGCGCGAATTTGGGCTCATCTTTCATCGTTTTAAAAGAAATCTCAAGATGGAAGAGGCCAGGAGCCATTTGGTGAGCTGCATTTCTTGCTACATGTTCACAGATTTACCAGTGGAAAAGCCAAACTTCACATGCCACAAATGCAAGCTTGTGTCCCTGTTGGAGGAAAAGTTGCAAAATCTCGAAGAGAGGTTAGCTACGTTGAAGATCATTAAGGAAGGTGAAGAGTTCTTGGACAGAGCAGAATTATCTCTTCATGTTACAGAAAGAGAAGAAATTCGAAGTACACCTGAAGAAACAGAGGAATGGAGACATGTGACCAAGAGAAGCAGGAGGATCAGGAAGCAGTCAGCACCCATACTGCTCAGAAACCAGTACCAGGCTCTCACGCAGGAAAACGATGAAGAAATACATCAGGATAAGACTTTGCCAACAAACAGCAACCTTGTACGCCTTCAGAGTCCTCCTGGATGGAGAAAGAAAAATGTTGTGAAGAAGAAACGGATTGTGGTGGTCATGGGGGATTCCCTGCTGAGAGGAACAGAGGCCGCTATCTGCAGACCGGATATAACTACAAGAGAAATGTGCTGTCTTCCAGGTGCAAAAATTAAAGATGTGTCTGACAGGATATCAGGACTCTTCAGACCTACAGATGACTACCCATTCCTGCTACTACATGTGGGGACAAATGACACCGCAAGAAACGACCTGGAAATCATCTGCAGAGACTTTGAAGACTTAGGCAAGAAAGTGAAAGAACTGGGAGCGCAGGTGGTCTTCTCTTCCATCCTCCCAGTGGATGGCCATGGAACAAGGAGGTGGAATAAGATTCTGCAGGTGAACAACTGGCTACGTCGATGGTGCCGTCAGCAAGGATTTGGATTTCTGGATCACGGAGTGAACTACTTATACGATGGACTACTTGCTAGAGATGGGGTGCACCTTACGAAGACTGGAAAGCATGTATTTGGAAGTCGCCTTGCTACACTTGTAAGGAGAGCTTTAAACTAGAACAACATGGGAAGGGAAGCAAAAGACCAGAAAAAGCCATACACCTGACAAATGCTATTGAGAACTCTGCTATTAGAAGTGGAAAGGAAGAACAAAGACGAAAGAATCTAATTAATAAAAATATTGGAGAAAGAGAAACCAATCACAAACTAAAATGTTTCTATACTAATGCACAAAGCATGGGCAACAAACAAGGAGAATTGGAACTACTAACACAGGAACAGAAATATGATGTAATTGGAATCACTGAAACTTGGTGGGACAATACACATGATTGGAATACAAGACTAGAAGGATACAACTTATTTGCAAGAAACAGACTTGATAAACGAGGAGGGGGTGTCGCATTGTATGTTCGAAATGCGTATATCTGCACAGAGATTGAAGCTTCAGAGACTGGGAGTTCTGTGGAAACTGTTTGGGTAAGAATACAAGGACAGAACAATGGAAAGGACACCATTGTAGGCATTTACTACAGGCCGCCTGTGCAAGCCGAATATATAGATGAACTCTTTATGCATCAGATGGCCAAGTTCTCCAAAAAATATGACATAGTTGTCATGGGAGATTTCAACTATCCAGACATTTGTTGGGAATCTCTCTCAGGCAAAACTAACAGGTCAAGGAAATTCTTATCCTCTCTTGCTGACAACTTTATCTTCCAAAAGGTAAGGGAGAAAACAAGGGGAACTGCTACCTTGGATCTAATCCTTATAAACAGGGAGGAAATGGTTGAGGAGGTAAAAGTGGCTGGGACCCTAGGAGGTAGCGACCATGCTATTTTAGAATTTTGGATTACTAGAGGTGGAAGACCTGTGAAGACTCAGACGTCAAGGTTAGATTTCAGAAAGGCAGATTTTAAGGGATTCAGAAAGAGAATTGGAGGGATCCAATGGCTGGATATCCTTAAAGACAAAAATGTCCAGGAAGGATGGGAAATCTTGAAAAATGAAATTCTCAAAGCACATTTGTTAACAATTCCGAAAAGAGGGAAGAATAGGAAGCATTTAAGGAAACCAGGATGGATGAACACAGAACTTAAGCACATGCTAAAAAGGAAGAAAAAAATGTTTATAAAATGGAAAGAGGGAGGCATATCTAAAGAAGAATATAATGCTGTCTGCAGAACCTGCAGGGCACAAATCAGATTATCTAAAGCTGAAAATGAACTGAGGCTTGCAAGAGATGTCAAAAGCAATAATAAAGGATTTTGGGGATATGTCAAAAGTAAAAGAAAAGTCAAAGATGCTATAGGATTTTTACAGGATGAAAATGATGAAATGGTAAGACAGGATGTTGAGAAGGCTGAACTTTTAAATTCCTATTTTGCATCTGTTTTCTCTCAGAAAGGAAATGCAACATCAACTGTTATTCACTGTCCTATTAAGGGAATAGAAGAATCCAGGATATCTATAAACAGAAAGATAGTGAGGAAACACTTAGCTAACCTAAATGAATTCAAGTCTCCAGGTCCAGATGAATTACACCCCAGAGTACTGAAGGAGATAGCAGAAGAAATTTTTGAACCCCTCTCCATAATCTTTGAAAATTCTTGGAGAACAGGAGAAGTGCCAGAAGACTGGAGAAGAGCAAATGTTGTTCCTATCTTCAAAAAGGGGAAGAAGGTGGACCCAGGCAACTATAGGCCGGTGAGTCTGACTTCTATACCAGGAAAGATCTTTGAACAAATTATTAAACTACATGTATGTCAATACCTGGATAAGAATGAAGTGATTAAACAGAGTCAGCATGGGTTTCTAACTAATAAGTCATGTCAGACTAACTTAATTTCCTTCTATGACGGTATCACTGATTGGGTGGATCAAGGAAATGCTGTAGATATAGTATATCTTGACTTCAGCAAAGCATTTGACAAAGTCTCTCATACAATCCTTATTGAAAAAATGACTAAGTATGGAATGGACAAGGCAACTGTTAGGTGGATTCATAACTGGCTTAGTGATCGGACCCAAAGAGTGGTCGTAAATGGCTGTACATCCAGTTGGAAGAATGTCTCAAGTGGGGTACCACAGGGCTCTGTCCTGGGCCCTGTATTGTTCAACATCTTTATCAACGATTTAGATGAAGGAATTGAGGGTAAACTGATTAAATTTGCTGATGACACAAAGCTAGGAGGGATAGCTAATACTAGAGAAGAGAGAGAGAGGATTCAAAAAGATTTAAATAAACTGGAGAAGTGGGCAGCAACTAACAGAATGGTTTTTAACAGGGAGAAATGCAAAGTACTACATCTGGGCAATAAAAATGAAGAAAGCATATATAGAATGGGAGGAATAGGACTAAGTGACAGCACATGTGAAAAAGACTTGGGTATACTAATAGATCACAGACTGAATATGAGTCAACAGTGTGATGCAGCAGCAAAAAAGGCAAATGCAATTCTAGGATGTATTAACAGAAGCATACAGTCTAGATCACGTGAAGTCATTATTTCCCTCTACTCCTCTTTGGTCAGACCTCATCTGGAATATTGTGTCCAGTTTTGGGCACCACATTTTAAAAAAGACATCAACAAACTGGAGCAAGTTCAGAAAAGAGCGACCAGAATGGTGACCGGTCTGCAAACCCTGTCTTATGAGGAAAGGTTGCAGGATTTGGGAATGTTTAGTTTGCAAAAGAGAAGACTGAGAGGAGACTTAATAGCTGTCTACAAATATCTAAAGGGCTGTCACATTGTAGAAGGATCAACTTTATTCTCATTTGCACAAGGAAAGACTAGAAGCAATGGGATGAAACTGAATGGGAAGAGACACAGATTAGATATTAGAAAAAACTTTTTGACAGTTAGAGTGATCAATGAGTGGAACAGGCTGCCACGAGAAGTGGTGAGTTCTCCTTCAATGGAAGTCTTCAAACAGAGGCTGGACAGACATCTGACTGGGATGATTTAGCGAATCCTGCTTTGAGCAGGGGGTTGGACCAGATGGCCCAGGAGGTCCCTTCCAACTCTACGATTCTATGATTCTATGATTCTATGATTCTAGATCAGAAATCAGGGGTAACGGATACTGATATTTAACAGTAATTTTGTTGAGGGAACGATAGTCAATACAAGGCCTTAATGAACCATCTTTCTTGTCCACAAAAAAAAACCCAGCACCTAAGGGTGAAGAGGATGGTCTAATATGACCCTTCTCCAACGACTCCTTAATATAGGATCGCATAGCCTCGTGCTCGGGTACAGATAAATTGAAAAGTCGACCCTTGGGAAATTTACACCCAGGGCTCAGCTCAATTGCACAGTCATAACTCCTATGAGGAGGCAGAGACGCAGACTCATTCTCACTAAATACATCATAAAAATCAGCCAAATAATCAGGAACATCATGCGACTGGGGAGAGGTGGAGAAAATAGTAGCGTCACTAAGGGCACACCGACAACCTCAACTCACCACAGACACAGATTTCCAATCCAAAACTGGATTATGGATTTGCAACCAGGGAAACCCCAGAACGATGGTATCCAGCAAATTATGCAACACCAAAAATCTGCAATTTTCTTGATGGTCTGGGGCGACCCGCATTACCACCTGGGTCCAAAACTGAGGTTTATTCTTCGCCAAAGGAGTAGCATCAATACCCCTCAAAGGCACAGGCGTCCGCAGAGGTGTCATAAGAAACCCACAACGTTTAGCAAAATCCAAGTCCATCAGGTTCAGAGCTGCTCCCGAATCCACAAAAGCCTTAGCGGAAAATGTGGACAGGGAGCAGATCAGAGTAATTGCCAGAAGAAACTTAGGTTGAACACCACCCACAGCAAATGTGTGTGCAAAACGTTTCTCTCATTTAGGGCAGACAGAAATAATATGAGAGGCATCTCCACAGAAAAAAACAGCTTATTACGCCTTCTGAACTCCTGACGTTGCGCCCTAGACAAAACTCTATCACATTGCATAGGTTCAGACATTTGTTCAACAGGTGGCAACACCTCTCATGCAGTTTTGCGTTCACGCAAACGCCGATCAACCTGAATGGCTAATGACATAGAATCGTCAAGACCAGAGGGAACAGGAAATCCCACCATAGTATCTTTTACAGTTTCTGACAAACCCTTCCGAAAGAGAGCTGCCAAGGCACCATCATTCCAGGTAGTAAGGACCGCCCACTTTCGGAATTTTTGACAGTACAACTCTGCAGAATCCTGACCCTGGCTCAATGCCAACAGGGCCTTTTCAGCCTGATCAATAGCATTAGGTTCATCATACAACAACCCCAAGGCCTGAAAAAATGCATTCACATTAGTCAGAATAGGATCATCAGGTTTCAAAGAAAACGCCCAATGGGGATCGCCGCGCAGCAAAGAGATGACAATTTTAACCTGCTGCGCGGAGCTCCCCGATGAGTTAGGCTTCAAGGCAAAAAATAATTTACAATTATTCTTAAAATTCAGAAATTTAGACCGATCCCCAAAAAACACATCAGGAGTAGGGATCTTTGGTTCAGCAGCATGTGAATGATCAAGATAGGCGGAAATTCCCCGCACTTCAGTAGTAAGCCACTCCACACGATCAGACAATTGCTTAATCCATTGAGAAAAAATTCCCCCTACGGCCTCAGAGAAATAGAGGAAAAAATATACACCCAAAAAAAAATTCTGACACTTTTCTTTTTTTTTTTTTCTGTTTTTTTTTTTTACAATTCTCTCCTGCTATTGAGCACCCTAGAATCTGCGGTATGGCTGGTGATTCTGTTATGAATGAGTCACCGGAGGAGGAGAAAACAAAAATACAAGCTAAGTCCAGAAAACCGGAGAGGTTGGTAGCTATCGGATTGCAGACCCCTGATCCTATACACCACAACTAACAGTAGCCGTGAGGGGTTCCTACGGTGCCCTAGACCCCTTGTCACAGCCGGAGAACTACATAAGCCTAAAGAAGGAAAGGGGAAATCTAAACTGCCCCAGAGGAGACCCCAAAGCAATAGACAGCCCCCAACATGTATTATCGGTGAAAAACATATGAAAACACAAACACAGACAGAAAGACAGGCTGAGCAAACGATGGGGCCCAACTAACTAGATAGGACAGGACAGAAAAGATGCTGGCTGCAATCCGCAAAAAACCCTACCAAAAATGTCCCAACCGTCTGATAGAAAAAAAGGCCCTGAAGTCGCTAGACTTCAAAATCACTATATCAGCACTCAGATTTATTCTGAAAACAGAGCAAAGAGATCAACTGATCAGAGACAAAAATGGAATTCAGCCAGTCCCAACCAGGACTGGCTGAATACAAACACTAAGGAAACCAGACAAAATCTCATGGAATAATAGCAGGGCAAAAACTTAGCTTTTAGTAGACAGGAACTAAGCTGGATGCAAGAGCTCAGAGCAGAAAGGATCACCAGCAGCCCTGCAGGGCGTCGACTGCCTTATATCCACTCAGAAATTCCAGATGTCCAATCACACTCCGCCTGTTCAGATGACAGGTTCTTCCCATCCCAATCAATTTCACTACCTCTCTTCACCAGCAGAGGGAGTTCATCAGACATCAAAGATGAAGGGGTGAATGAACTCACAACAGGGAGGCCCCGCTGCACAACTGAGCAACAAGACAAGTACATTAGAGTCTGTAGTTTGAGAAATCGACGCCTCACAGGTCCTCAACTGGCAGCTTCAGTAAATAGTACACGCAAAATGCCGGTGTCAATGTCTACAGTGAAGAGGCGACTCAGGGATGCTGGCCTTCAGGGCAGAGTGGCAAAGAAAAAGCCATATCTGAGACTGGCTAATAAAAAGAAAAGATTAATATTGGCAAAAGAACACAGATATTGGACAGAGGAAGATTGGAAAAAAGTGTTATGGACAGACGAAACCAAGTTTGAGGTGTTTGGATCACACAGAAGAACATTTGTGAGACGCAGAACTGAAAAGATGCTGGAAGAGTGCCTGACGCCATCTGTCAAGCATGGTGGAGGTAATGTGATGGTCTCTAGTTGCTTTGGTGTTGGTAAAGTGGGAGATTTGTACAAGGTAAAAGGGATTTTGAATAAGGAAGACTATCACTCCATTTTGCAACGCCATACCATACCCTGTGGACAGCACTTGATTGGAGCCAATTTCATCCTACAGCAGGACAACGACCCAAAGCACACCTCCAAATTATGCAAGGACTATTAGGGAAGAAGCAGGCAGCTGGTATTCTATCTGTAATGGCGTGGCCAGCGCAGTCACCAGATCTCAACCCCATTGAGCTGTTGTGGGAGCAGCTGGACCGTATGGTGCAAAAAGTTCCCATCAAGCTAACCAACTTTGGGAGGGGCTTCTGGAAGCATGGGGTGAAATTTCTCCAGATTACCTCAGCAAGTTAACTGCTAGAATGCAAAAGGTCTGCAATGCTGTAATTGCTGAAAAGGGCGCATTCTTTGACGAAAGCAAAGTTTGAAGGAGAAAATTATTATTTCAAATAAAAATCTATTTTTTGAACCTTGTCAATGACTGGACAAGATTTTAAATTCATTTGGCAACTCATTTGATTAATAAAAGTATGAGTTTTCATGGAAAACACAAAATTGTATGGGTGACCCCAAACTTTTGAACGGTAGTGTATGTAAGGATGGCACATGACTGCATGGACTGAGGTCATATATAGTGTGTATTCACACTGCCTCTTCTTGCACTTTTTATGTTTTATGACATTGAGTCATTGGTTTAGGAGATCGGTGGCTTCTGGAGAGGTTGCACTTCTCCTGCAGTTCTCCTACATCTTCCAGGCTAAGATGGGACCATGTCTGTGATGAATATCCAAATTTTCCTTTTTATTTCTTGACTTTTTAGTAATGTTACTATATGATGCAACCGGTCTTTATGGTATCATTTCTGGAAGGATGTTGGGTTTTGCCTTCTATATCGGTGACCCAGGAGGTCTGCTGCAGGGCTGACTTAATCCAGTGCTTCACACAACGTTCTCCTCTCTGATGAGCGTGACGTCGGAGCCATGGGGATCGCGTGAGCCAGGAGTGGCTGTTGCTAAAGTATATGAAGCTCCATAGGCTTGGTACGATGAATTCGGGGAACGTTGGAGGAAGCGCTGGACTATGTCGGACCTGGGGGGGGGCCCTTATTATTAATAAGTTGGTGAACGAGGGAAAGTGTTGTCTTGTTAGTGCTCTTTTTATGTTTTTCAGGTTTTTGTTTGTGGACTACGTCAGTCGTGTGTCAGTGTTTTTGTTTTGTTTGTTTCTTTTATCCAAATAAATTGGTGACCCAGGGAAAGAGTCGGAGAGTGATGTTTTTTAATTTTTGTGTGTGTGTGTATTTTTTACTTTTGATTACTGGGTTAGTAATGGGAGTGTCTGATAGACTCCTCTCCATTACTAACACCAAGGCTTGATAGCAGATGTGATTTTTTGACAAATCACAGCTGACGTCAACCCCAAGGCCCACGAACCACAGCAATTGGGAAGGGCGATGGCGAAGCACCAGAATTAGTGCAACTAATGTGATGTGCCACTTTTGGAGTGGCTTCCAAGGGACTTTCCCAGCCTGATAATGTAAGCCCACAGCTGTCTGCTTTACCTTTGCTGGTTATCAAAAATATCATTTTTGTTTCCATTTATTAAGTATTTATTAAGTTAAACAAGGCTACAAACAACTGTTGAAAAAACTCCACATAAAAGGCATTAAATATCTGATCTATGTAGCTGAGGTTGTCAAATTATATATCTGCAGGATATCTATTATCTATCTTGAGGGTTCTGACTGTGAATTTGCTGTATTTGGCTGACAAAATTTTATGGTTCCTTTCAGATTTGTGCGTAACTATCGGATGCAGACGGATGGTCCATTTGCTGTACAATTTTTTTTTTTGCTCACGCTGAATACGGTGAGAAAAAAATATGAGATCTACACTGCCTCAATGAATAACATTGGTACGAGAGCAATGCGATTTTGATTGCACTTTCTACGCGTGTGTGAGCGAGCCTTTGTGTACAGGCTCCTTCATAAAGTGCTCCCTACCATAAATAAGCCGATCTTTAGTGTCAAGTATGTAAGTGGAGCGCCAGAGCACTACACTAGGGGCCTCAACAAGAAGCCATGTGATGGGACGAGTTCATGAAAGTTGTTTATTTGATTTTCTTCCAACAGGAGGCGCTTTACCTTGAAACACTGCATATATCTATTTCCAATCCTTGGTTTGCAGGACTCACTGACACTTTCCGAACACATAAAGGATGCGCCTGCGTTTGTGTCACCTCTGTACTGTGTCCTGTGTGGTCCCTATGGACTTACCTCCTGGCCTCCACTAATCCTCCCATTCCACTGGACTCGCCAATTCTTCTTCTGTCCAGTCTCAGCTTCTGACAGAGGTAACGCTACAGGTAAGGGCCTGTCTTTGGGTGGATGACATGGACCTCTCCGCAACTGCTCTTCTGATTTGGCTCCGGTTTCAGAGGTTCTCCACCTCTGTGTTATGGAAGTGACACCCCACTATCAATTAATGCACCCCTCTTTGGTGATGTCCTCACACTCTTGAGCCCACTTGCATAATCTTGCACCAAACCTTGACCCCACTCAGTGTATGGTTCCTCTTGGGTTGCCTCTCTCCTTACTTCAGTTGTCAGACATTTGCCACTCTTTCCCACTGACTATGCCTCTCTCTGTTTCCTCTCCTTACAGCTTACATGACCTCCAATGCCAGAGACGGTTGCAGAGGCAATATTTTCTCTGCAAGTGACCCCGACTGGCAGAAAATTAGTCCCTAAATTATTTGGGCTAGTACACACTGTGCAGTCTCCTGTCAGTCAGCTGGCCAGCTACAGTGTTGGTAAGACTCAGCATTTTCCACACACAAACAAGTGCACTGAGCATAAGCCCAAGTGGCGGCCATATCTCTTGTAAGGCTAGGATCACACTTTCGAGAACCTTGCACGAGTCTCGCACCTCAATATCCGGCACTGCCGCCGACACTTGGGACAAGAGTGTGCGGCTACATGTATTTCTATGCAGCCGCACACTCCGGTCCCGAGTGCCGGATATAGAGGTGCGAGACTCGTGCGAGTTTCTCGCAAGTGTGATCCCGGCTTAAGAGAGTGAATATTTCCAACCCTATTACCAATAGAAAAGAGGCTGATGGCAAAAACCCCTCTCCCCTTCTTTTCCTGTTCCTTACCCCTGGACTCCTTTTCTATGACCCCATAAGTTCTGCCTCAAGTTTGACAATTTGTATCTATAATCCCTGGGATAGATGATAAATATTACTGACAACCTAAAATAACCTCACAACCTAACCCCTTCACAGTTGTCAGATATTTGGATCCCGAACCTGCATTTCATAAAAAGCGTGAAAGCTCACCAGACGCAGAGGAAGAGTGGAGCGTGGAGGACGGACGGTGTATATAGTGCAACCAAAGCAGACAGTTACAAAAGACACAAGATGACCATCATCTGATATCTACTTCCTCTATATAGAGAGCGTGACGGGGCAGGAAGGAGCGAGAGAGATCGTGTGATACCGGCGTAACGTACTACAACCCCCATCATCTCATGCCACTAAGAATTATCATAACGTATCGAAGCATGTCTTCTGTTATACACTGCTGAGCCGTGTATCTAATCCTGTCCTGTGTGATACTGACTGCTGAGCCGCGTAACTAATCCTCTCCTGTGTGATACTGACTGCTGAGCCGTGTATGTAATCCTCTCCTGTGTGATACTGTCTGCTGAGCCGTATATCTAATCCTCTCCTGTGTGATACTGACTGCTGAGCCGTGTATGTAATTCTCTCCTGTGTGATACTGACTGCTGAGCCGTGTATCTAATCCTCTCCTGTGTGATACTGTCTGCTGAGCCGTATATCTAATCCTCTCCTGTGTGATACTGACTGCTGAGCCGTGTATGTAATTCTCTCCTGTGTGATACTGACTGCTGAGCCGTGTATCTAATCCTCTCCTGTGAGATACTGACTGCTGGGCTGTGTATCTAATCCTCTCCTGTGTGATACTGTCTGCTGAGCCGTGTATCTAATCCTCTCCTGTGTGATACTGTCTGCTGAGCCGTGTATCTAATCCTCTCCTGTGAGATACTGACTGCTGGGCTGTGTATCTAATCCTATCCTGTGATACTGACTGCTGAGCCGTGTATCTAATCCTCTCCTGTGTGATACTGACTGCTGAGCCGTGTATCTAATCCTCTCCTGTGAGATACTGACTGCTGGGCTGTGTATCTAATCCTCTCCTGTGTGATACTGTCTGCTGAGCCGTGTATCTAATCCTCTCCTGTGTGATACTGTCTGCTGAGCCGTGTATCTAATCCTCTCCTGTGAGATACTGACTGCTGGGCTGCGTATCTAATCCTATCCTGTGTGATACTGACTGCTGAGCCGTGTATCTAATCCTATCCTTTGTGATACTGACTGCTGAGTTGTGTATTTAATCCTATCCTGTGTGATACTCCACAGCAGTGTATCTAATCCTATCCTGTGTGATACTGACTGCTGAGCAGTGTATCTAATCCTATCCTGTGTGAAACTGTCTGCAGAGCTGTGTATCTAATCTTACCCTGTGTGATACTGACTGCTGAGCCGTGTATCTAATCTTATCCTGTGTGATACTGTCTACTGAGCCGTGTATCTAATCCTATCCTGTGTGATACTGACTGCTGAGCCGTGTATCTAATCCTCTCCTGTGTGATACTGACTGCTGAGCCGTGTATCTAATCCTATCTTGTGTAATACTGACTGCTGAGCTGTGCATTTAATCCTATCCTGTGTGATACTGACTGCAGAGCAGTGTATCTAATCCTATCCTATGTGAAACTGACTGCTGAGCAGTGTATCTAATCCTATCCTGTGTGAAACTGTCTGCAAAGCTGTGTATCTAATCTTACCCTGTGTGATACTGACTGCTGAGCAGTGTATCTAATCCTATCCTGTGTGATACTAACTGCTGAGCCGTGTATCTAATCCTATCCTGTGTGATACTGACTGCTGAGCCGTGTATCTAATCCTATCCTGTGTGATACTGACTGCTGAGCAGTGTATCTAATCCTCTCCTGTGTGATACTGACTGCAGAGCAGTGTATCTAATCCTATCTTGTGTGATACTGACTGCAGAGCAGAGTATCTAATCCTCTCCTGTGTGATACTATCTGCTGAGCCGTGTATCTAATCCTATCCTGTGTGATACTGACTGCAGAGCAGTGTATCTAATCCTATCCTGTGTGATACTGACTGCTGAGCCGTGTATCTAATCCTATCCTGTGCGATACTGACTGCAGAGCAGTGTATCTAATCCTCCCCTGTGTGATACTGCCTGCTGAGCTGTGTATCTAATCCTATCCTGTGATACTGACTGCTGAGCCGTGTATCTAATCCTATCCTGTGTGAAACTGACTGCTGAGCAGTGTATCTAATCCTATCCTGTGTGAAACTGTCTGCAGAGCTGTGTATCTAATCTTACCCTGTGTGATACTGACTGCTGAGCAGTGTATCTAATCCTATCCTGTGTGATACTGACTGTTGAGCTGTGAATCTAATCCTATCCTGTGTGAAACTGTCTGCAGAGCTGTGTATCTAATCTTACCCTGTGTGATACTGACTGCTGAGCAGTGTATCTAATCCTCTCCTGTGTGATACTGACTGCTGAGCTGTGTATCTAACCTTATGCTGTGCGATACTGACTGCTGAGCTGTGTATCTAATCCTATCCTGTGTGATACTGACTGCTGAGCCGTGTATCTAATCCTATCCTGTGTGATACTGTCTACTGAGCCGTGTATCTAATCCTATCCTGTGTGATACTGTCTGCTGAGCCATGTATCTAATCCTCTCCTGTTTGATACTGACTGCTCAGCCATGTATCTAATCCTATCATGTGTGATACTGTGCTGAGCCATGTATCTAATCCTATCCTGTGTGATACTGACTGCTGAGCTGTGTATCTAACCCTATCCTGTGTGATACTGACTGCTGAGCCATGTATCTAATCCTATCCTTTGTGATACTGCCTGCTGAGCCGTGTACCTAATCCTCTTCTGTGTGATAGTGTGTACTGAGCCATGTATCTAATCCTCTTCTGTGTGATACTGACTGCTGAGCCGTGTATCTAATCCTATCCTGTGTGATATTGTCTGCTGAGCCGTGTATCTAATCCTATCCTGTGTGATACTGACTGCTGAGCCGTGTATCTAATCCTATCCTGTGTGATACTGTCTGCTGATCCGTGTATCTAATCATCTCCTGTGTGATACTGCCTGCTGAGCCGTGTATCTAATCCTATCCTGTGTGATACTGACTGCTGAGCCATGTATCTAATCCTATCCTGTGTGATACTGTCTGCTGAGCCGTGTATCTATTCCTATCCTGTGTGATACTGACTGCTGAGCCGTGTATCTAATCCTATCCCGTGTGATACTGTCTGCTGATCCGTGTATCTAATCATCTCCTGTGTGATACTGACTGCTGAGCCGTGTATCTAATCCTATCCTGTGTGATACTGACTGCTGAGCCGTGTATCTAATCCTCTCCTGTGTGATACTGACTGCTGAGCCGTGTATCTAATCCTATCCTGTGTGATACTGACTGCTGAGCTGTGTATCTAATCCTATCCTGTGTGATACTGTCTGCTGATCCGTGTATCTAATCATCTCCTGTGTGATACTGACTGCTGAGCCGTGTATCTAATCCTATGCTGTGTGTTACTGACTGCTGAGCCGTGTATTTAATCCTCTCCTGTGTGATACTGACTGCTGAGCCATGTATCTAATCCTATCCTGTGTGATACTGACTGCTGAGCCGTGTATCTAATCCTATCCTGTGTGATACTGTCTGCTGAGCTGTGTATCTATTCCTATCCTGTGTGATACTGACAGCTGAGCCGTGTATCTAATCCTCTCCTGTGTGATACTGTCTGCTGAGCCGTGTATCTAATCCTATCCTGTGTGATACTGACAGCTGAGCCGTGTATCTAATCCTATCCTGTGTGATACTGACTGCTGAGCGGTGTATCTAATCCTATCCTGTGTGATACTGTCTGCTGAGCTGAGTATCTAATCCTATCCTGTATGATACTGTCTGCTGAGCCGTGTATCTAATCCTATCCTGTGTGATACTGACAGCTGAGCCGTGTATCTAATCCTATCCTGTGTGATACTGACTGCTGAGCGGTGTATCTAATCCTATCCTGTGTGATACTGTCTGCTGATCCGTGTATCTAATCCTATCCTGTGTGATACTGTCTGCTGAGCTGAGTATCTAATCCTATCCTGTGTGATACTGTCTGCTGAGCCATGTATCTAATCCTCTCCTGTTTAATACTGACTGCTCAGCCATGTATCTAATCCTATCATGTGTGATACTGTGCTGAGCCATGTATCTAATCCTATCCTATGTGATTCTGTTTGCTGAGCTGTGTATCTAATCCTATCCTGTGTGATACTGTCTGCTGAGCCGTGTATCTAATCCTATCCCGTGTGATACTGACTGCTGAGCCATGTATCTAATCCTCTCCTGTGTGATACTGTCTGCTCAGCTGTGTATCTAATCCTATCATGTGTGATACTGTGCTGAGTCGTGTATGTAATCCTATCCTGTGTGATACTGACTGCTGAGCTGTGTATCTAATCCTCTCCTGTGTGATACTGTCTGCTGAGCTGTGTATCTAACCCTATCCTGTGTGATACTGACTGCTGAGCCGTGTATCTAATCCTATCCTGTGTGATATTGTCTGCTGAGCCGTGTATCTAATCCTATCCTGTGTGATACTGACTGCTGAGCCGTGTATCTAATCCTATCCTGTGTGATACTGCCTGCTGAGCCGTGTATCTAATCCTATCCTGTGTGATACTGACTGCTGAGCCGTGTATCTAATCCTATCCTGTGTGATACTGACTGCTGAGCCATGTATCTAATCCTATCCTGTGTGATACTGTCTGCTGATCCGTGTATCTAATCATCTCCTGTGTGATACTGACTGCTGAGCCGTGTATCTAATCCTATGCTGTGTGTTACTGACTGCTGAGCCGTGTATTTAATCCTCTCCTGTGTGATACTGACTGCTGAGCCATGTATCTAATCCTATCCTGTGTGATACTGACTGCTGAGCCGTGTATCTAATCCTATCCTGTGTGATACTGTCTGCTGAGCTGTGTATCTATTCCTATCCTGTGTGATACTGACAGCTGAGCCGTGTATCTAATCCTCTCCTGTGTGATACTGTCTGCTGAGCCGTGTATCTAATCCTATCCTGTGTGATACTGACAGCTGAGCCGTGTATCTAATCCTATCCTGTGTGATACTGACTGCTGAGCGGTGTATCTAATCCTATCCTGTGTGATACTGTCTGCTGAGCTGAGTATCTAATCCTATCCTGTATGATACTGTCTGCTGAGCCGTGTATCTAATCCTATCCTGTGTGATACTGACAGCTGAGCCGTGTATCTAATCCTATCCTGTGTGATACTGACTGCTGAGCGGTGTATCTAATCCTATCCTGTGTGATACTGTCTGCTGATCCGTGTATCTAATCCTATCCTGTGTGATACTGTCTGCTGAGCTGAGTATCTAATCCTATCCTGTGTGATACTGTCTGCTGAGCCATGTATCTAATCCTCTCCTGTTTAATACTGACTGCTCAGCCATGTATCTAATCCTATCATGTGTGATACTGTGCTGAGCCATGTATCTAATCCTATCCTATGTGATTCTGTTTGCTGAGCTGTGTATCTAATCCTATCCTGTGTGATACTGTCTGCTGAGCCGTGTATCTAATCCTATCCCGTGTGATACTGACTGCTGAGCCATGTATCTAATCCTCTCCTGTGTGATACTGTCTGCTCAGCTGTGTATCTAATCCTATCATGTGTGATACTGTGCTGAGTCGTGTATGTAATCCTATCCTGTGTGATACTGACTGCTGAGCTGTGTATCTAATCCTCTCCTGTGTGATACTGTCTGCTGAGCTGTGTATCTAACCCTATCCTGTGTGATACTGACTGCTGAGCCGTGTATCTAATCCTATCCTGTGTGATATTGTCTGCTGAGCCGTGTATCTAATCCTATCCTGTGTGATACTGACTGCTGAGCCGTGTATCTAATCCTATCCTGTGTGATACTGCCTGCTGAGCCGTGTATCTAATCCTATCCTGTGTGATACTGACTGCTGAGCCGTGTATCTAATCCTATCCTGTGTGATACTGACTGCTGAGCCATGTATCTAATCCTATCCTGTGTGATACTGTCTGCTGATCCGTGTATCTAATCATCTCCTGTGTGATACTGACTGCTGAGCCGTGTATCTAATCCTATCCTGTGTGATACTGACTGCTGAGCTGTGTATCTAATCCTATCATGTGTGATACTGTCTGCTGAGCCGTGTATCTAATCCTATCCTGTGTGATACTGTCTGCTGAGTCGTGTATCTAATCCTATCCTGTGTGATACTGTCTGCTGAGCCGTGTATCTAATCCTATCCTGTGTGATACTGACTGCTGAGCCGTGTGTCTAAGACCGGTTTCACATTCGCGCTTTTGAGCGCAGCGACGGCCTGCGCACGGCCTCCGCTAAGCCCCGCCCCCTGCCCCACCTCCACCGGTATCTCCGCCTCTGGGCGCATGACGTTGCATGCGTCGTGCGTCCCCTATCTACATCACAGAGGGCGCAGGCCGTGCGCAGGCCGTGCGCAGTCTGCGCACAGTCTGCGTTTGGCGGCGCATGCGTCCTTTTGACGGTGCGCCGATCACAACCAAAATGCAACAGGTTGCGTTTGGCGCTGCTCGGCGCACCGTCAAAAGGACGCATGCGCCGCCAAACGCAGACTGTGCACAGACTGCGCACGGCCTGCGCCCTCTGTGATGAAGATAGAGGACGCACGACGCATGCAACGTCATGCGCCCGGAGGCGGAGATACCGGTGGAGGCGGGGCAGGGGGCGGGGCTTAGCAGCGGCCGTGCGCAGGCCGTCGCTGCGCTCAAAGGCGCGAATGTGAAACCGGCCTAATCCTATCCTGTGTGATACTGTCTGCTGATCCGTGTATCTAATCATCTCCTGTGTGATACTGACTGCTGAGCTGTGTATCTAATCCTATCCTGTGTGATACTGACTGCTGAGCCGTGTATCTAATCCTATCCTGTTTGATACTGTCAGCTGAGCTGTGTATCTAATCCTCTCCTGTGTGATACTGTCTGCTGAGCCGTGTATCTAATCCTATCCTGTGTGATACTGTCTGCTGAGCCGCGTATCTAATCCTATCCTGTGTGATACTGTCAGCTGAGCTGTGTATCTAATCCTCTCCTGTGTGATACTGTCTGCTGAGCAGTGTATCTAATCCTATCCTGTGTGATACTGTCTGCTGAGCCGAGTATTTAATCCTATCCTGTTTGATACTAGCTGCTCAGCCATGAATCTAATCCTATCATGTGTGATACTGTGCTGAGCCGTGTATCTAATCCTATCCTGTGTGATACTGTCTGCTGAGCCGTGTATCTAATCCTATCCTGTGTGATACTGACTGCTCAGCCGTGTATCTAATCCTATCCTGTATGATACTGACTGTTGAGCCGTGTATCTATTCCTATCCTGTGTGATACTGACTGCTGAGCTGTGCATCTAATCCTATCCTGTGTGATACTGTCTGCTGAGCCGTGTATCTAATCCTATCCTGTGTGATACTGACTGCTGAGTGGTGTATCTAATCCTATCCTGTGTGATACTGACTGCTGAACTGTGTATCTAATCCTATCCTGTGTGATACTGACTGCTGAGCTGTGTATCTAATCCTATCCTGTGTGATACCTGCTGCTGAGCTGTGTATCTAATCCTATCCTGTGTGATACCTGCTGATGAGCTGTGTATCTAATCCTATCCTGTGTGATACTGTCTGCTGAGCCTTGTATCTATTCCTTTCCTTTGTGATACTGACTGCTAAGCCGTGTATCTAATCCTAACCTGTGTGATACTGACTGCTGAGCCGTGTATCTAATCCTATCCTGTGTGATACTGACTGCTGAGCTGTGTATCCAACCCTATGCTGTGCGATACTGTCTGCTGAGCCGTGTATCTAATCCTATCCTGTGTGATACCTGCTGCTGAGCTGTGTATCTAATCCTATCCTGTGTGATAATGTCTGCTGAGCCGTTTATCTAATCCTATCCTGTGTGATACTGACTGCTGAACTGTGTATCTAATCCTATCCTGTGTGATACTGACTTCTGAGCTGTGCATCTAATCCTCTCCTGTGTGATACTGACTGCTGAGCCGTGTATCTAATCCTATCCTGTGTGATACTGACTGCTAATCTGTGTATCTAATCCTCTCCTGTGTGATACTGACTGCTGAGCCGTGTATCTAATCCTATCCTGTTTGATACTGACTGCTGAGCTGTGTATCTAATCCTCTCCTGTATGTTACTGACTGCTGAGCCGTGTATCTAATCCTATCATGTGTGATACTGACTGCTGAGCAGTGTATCTAATCCTATCCTATGTGATACTGTCTGCTGATCCGTGTATCTAATCCTCTCCTGTGTGATACTGACTGCTGAGCCGTGTATCTAATCCTATCCTGTGTGATACTGACTGCTGATCTGTGTATCTAATCCTCTCCTGTGTGATACTGACTGTTGAGCAGTGTATCTAATCCTATCCTGTGTGATACTGACTGCTGAGCCGTGTATCTAATCCTATCCTGTGTGATACTGACTGCTGAGCCGTGTATCTAAGGCCCCTTTCACCTACCAATTTTTTGCCATCAGTCTCAATCTGTCGAATTTGGAAAAAAACGGCGACAGATGCTGCTGGATCCGTTTTTTTCTGATAGACTTGTATTAGTGACAGATTGCGATGGATGGCCGCACGTTTCATCCATCTTTCGACGGATCTGTCGGAAATTCTTTGTCCGTCGGCCAGAGACAACAGACATAGGAACCTTTTTTGTCTACATTGAAAAATCAGACAGCGACGGATCCATCGCTGTCCGATGATTTTTGCTAGAATGGAAGCCTATGGGCGACGGAATCCGTTTTTTTTAAACTGCGCATGCGCCAACACTGTGTGCCTGTATGGTGTGTGCGGGCTATGTGTGTGTGCGTGTGTGGCAGGGCTGTGCGGGGTTCTGTGCACGGGTATGCGGGGCTGTGCGGGGGTTTGTGCAGGGGTTTGCGGGTCTGTGCGGGGGTCTGTGCGGGGCTGTGTGGAGGTCTGTGCGCGGGTATGCGGGTCTGTGCGGGTCTGTGTGGGGGTATGCGGGTCTGTGCGGGTGTGGGGGTATGCGGGTCTGTGCGGGGGTCTGTGCGTGGGTATGCATGTCTGTGCGCGGGTATGCGGGTCTGTGCGGGGGTCTGTGCAGGGCTGTGCGGAGGTCTGTGCGGGGGTATGCGGTGCTGTGCGAGAGTCTGTGCAGGGGTATGCGGTGCTGTGCGGGGGTATGCAGGCCTGTGCAGGGGTATGCGGGTCTGTGCGGGTGTCTGTGTGCGGGTATGCAGGGCTGGGCGGGGGTCTGGGACAGTAGTAGTCCCATCATCCGGCTAATGTGTTGAATGTAAAAAAAAAACAAAAAACATACACACATATATAGTTCATACTTACCATATTCTGCTAATCCTCGAAGCCCTCGCTCAGCTGAAAAAAATTAAAATAATAAACCAACACTATACTCACTGTGTCCGACTTAATCCAATCAATACGATTGTCCCCCGACGATCTCCTGTGGAGAGCTGTCACATCAGCTGATGCGATCACTCTCCAGGGGCTCCAGTGATACAATGACGGGGATAATCCTCTGCATTGTATCACTCTGCCACCGACAGGTCACTTGTGTTCACCTGTCACTTTGCGGCACTACAGCGTGAGAATTTTCTCACGCTGTAGTGCCATAAAGCGAGAGGCTCATCTCCAATGACACACTGCTGGAGGGTTATATCCGGTGTGTCATCGGAGGCCTATAAAACGGTCACATCTGCTGATGTAACAGCTCCATAGGGGAGATTGTCGTGGGACAATCGTTATTAATAGGATTACGATGGGCAGGGAGTATATTGTTGGTTTGTTTTTTTATTTTTTTTTGCAGGTGATCGATGGCTTCGACTGGATAGGCGTAAAATAAAAAATTTTAAAAAATATGTTGTGTTTTATTTCATTAAAATACTTTATTCTTATGTGTGTGTTTTTTAACCCTTTATTAATATAAGATTAATAATGTATAGGCGTCTTATTGACAATAGCAAGGTGACATTAACCCCTTATGTGATGTACAATGTCTACAAGATATGATGTTTCCGGTTGGAACGTTCTAGAAAAAATCTGGCATTCTATGACATTGTAAACTGCCAGCCTGGCAGTGGGGCTGCAGCCCCCTCTCCTCCCCTTCTGAGTTACATGGCACACTGTAAGCTAGTAGTTTCCCTTCCCCCAAGTGTTATAAACCAGGACACTTCCTGTCACACCATTTGGCTTCTCTCAGCCTCAGCTGTAAGAGAAAAAAGTGCGGGAAAAAACTCTTTGTCTGAAATCAAGGTTAGAAGTAAACCTTTAAGAGCTTGCCCTGCGAAAACCATACAAAGTAGAGATATGAAAATCATATTTTTGTAACCTGAGCGGTCCCAGCTTCGATACCGCGTCTCTTTCGGAGTCCTAACCTGTCCAGACCCTGAGATATGATTTGCTCCCAAATGGACGGTCATATCGCTTAGAGGTTTGATGTTTTCTTGATGGGCTCATTACGCTGGGAAACATGATACCACTGATGAGTCCATACCAGCTTCTCCCACAAAGTTATAGCTAATCTAAGTTTTGTAGCCAAATTATAACTTGGATGAGAGAGGTGGGATTAACCCAGAATGCATCTCTCCGTGATGTCACATAGCAGAGTCTATAAGGCATTCCCTTGGCAAAACCAGCTCAGAAGAGCTCCAGTCCTTGTGCTGACAAGAACTCCAGATGAGTGGAGATGTGTGGCTCCGCCTTCTTTCTCCGCCGCATGGTTTTGCCTAAAGAGCCATGAACAACCGTGAGTGTACTTTCTACGTTCATCCATCTTTTATTTTATATTTGTAACTGTACATAATTAATGTCTCAACGTTATAGCAACTTTTATCTGTAACCACTGCCCTACTTTTTCGGGGAATAAATGATAAAATGATTTAGTTCTGTCTCCATGCTCTAAGAATCGAATTATACGCCTTTGTTAGATAATCGCTACTATTTTGTGGGTTGGCTTCGAACCCCTCCCTTGAGTCTATAACTTAAGCGGAGAAACCAGGAGCTGGTGGCAGCGCATTGTGTACGGTGATTGCGGCTTGCTGGCAGTACAGAAGGGTCTTATATTGCTGAATGAGGGGCTGCGGCCACAGCATTGATAATTCCCTTACTGCAGAAGCCTAATTGCCGGTTCGCAACAGGCAGCCCGTCCGGCGACTAATTATCCTAGGTGCAATTCCCTGACTGACCTGAGGGTAAGGGGGGTGCCGGAGAGCTGCGAATTCCAAAGTGGAACTGAGAAAGTGGGATGTACATAAATCCCTGCAGTACTTTGAAGATTGATAGCAGTGGTGGGGCACCCAAAATACCCCCTGCGTCAAATTGTAGAGCGAGATTAGCTTGCTGGATAATTTTTGGTCACACGGTGCCAGTGGTGGGATAACTAAGATAAGCCCCCACTGCGCCTGTGATAGCCGTGTGCCGGCATTGTGTCACATCCCTCCGTCCGCTGATACACCGGTGCCAGTGGTGGGATTGTGACATAGTGGTGACACAGGGTCCGCTGTCCGTCGCGTTTTGGTGACAGCGGGACCCCCGTCAGTCGTCTGTATCGGACAAGCAGCGGTGGGCTGTTCGTCACACCTTATTACCCCAGATGCGCCATTTCTGGGGAGGCTGCGGCCTGGTATTTGTAGCCGGGGGGGCAATATCCATGGCCCCTTCCTAGGCTATGAATATTAGCCCGCAGCTGTCTGTGTAGCCTTTCTGGCTATAAAATAAAGGGGGACCCCACGTCATTTTTTTGGGGGGTCCCCCTATTTTAATAGCCAGTAAAGGCTATGCAGACAGTTGCAGGCTGATATTCAAAGCCTGGGAAGGGGCCATGGATATTACCCCTTTCCCAGGCTACAGATATTGGCCCCCAGCCGCAGGACTTTCCCCCTCTGGCGCAGAAAAATGCCATTTTTATTTCCATTTTTTTTTTAAATAAAAAATATTGTTCATTAATAAACATCGGCCTAGCTATTATTTATCTATATCTATCCATAGCTATATCAAAAGTTAGATATGTCTATGGATATATTCATAGATATATCTATGGATATATCTATAGATATATCCATGGATATATATCCATAGATATATCTATCTTTTGACATATCTATGAATAGATACCTATATAAATAATCTATGGATATATCTATAGATATATCTATGTATTCTATCTATCCCATATATATCTATCTATAGATCTATCTGTCTGTGGGCGTTTTTAAAAACGGATCCGTAAAAAAATGGAAGAAATGGATGCGACGGATTGTGACTGACGCCAAAAAACTGATATGTGAAAGCACCCTAACCCTCTCCTATGTGATACTGACTGCTGAGCCATGTATCTAATCTTCCCATGTCTGGTCCCCCAGTGGGTGGTCTCAGATATCTTCCTTACTTGGTCGGAATATTCTATTTCTATAAATATAGAGGTAGGAATATGGCGGCGCTCGTATCAGCACAGAAAAACCAGCTGCATGTAAGAACCTAAACCACACAGGTGTGAGGGGCGTTCATTAAAGATCTCCCCTGACCCACTTCTATTTATCACAGGACACTGACCCTGCACATGTGTAATGATATAAGTCCCTATAGGTTACGTCACGTGCCAATTTGCAGCTCAGAACTGATAACGGTCTTGATGTCACAGGTGCTGAAGTGATGTGAGGTTTGATGATGGACCCATTTAGCACTGCTGATCACATTGACTGGTACTGAGGGCACAGTGGCTGGGATTATGGGCACAGTGGCTGGTACTGTGGGCACTCTGGTACTGAGGAAAAGAAACAACACAGAGAGAGAAAAAAGAAAACAGAGAGAGAAAGAAAGAACAGAGAGAGGAAGAAAGAAAGAACAGAGAGAGAGAACGAACAGAGAGCGAAAGAAAGAACAAACAGAGCAAGAAAGAAAGAACAGGGAGAGAGAAAGAAACAACAGAGAGAAAGAAGGAATGAACAGAGGGAGAAAGAAAGAATGAGCAGAGAGAGAGAAAGAAAGGAAGAACAGAGAGAGAAAGAAAGAGCGGAAAGAAAACAGAGAGAGAAAAAGAAAGAGGGGTAAAAAAAGAAAGAACAGAGAGAAAGAGAACAGAGAGAGAAAACAGAAAGAGGGGAAAGAAAGAACAGAGAAAGAAAGAACAGAGAAAGAAAGATAGAATAGAGAGAGAGAAAGAAAAAAGGGAAGATTAGAGAGGAAAAGAAAAAACAGAGAGAGCGAAAGAAAGAAAGAACAGAGAAAGAAAGAAACAGAGAGAGAAACAAAGATTAGAGCGGGAAAGAAAGAACAGAGAGAGAGAAAGAAACAGAGAGAGAAAGAAAGATTCTATAAAGATACTATAGCAGCCTGACTTCCATTGTAATGCCCACCTGAGCCTCCCGATGCAGGACAAATCATGATCCGCTCACATGGCCGGCATCCCCGATTCCATGGCGATCCCGCTATCCGCGCTGTCGGAGGAGGACACGGTAATGCATCTTAAGCATTCCCTGAAGTGCCTCCATGGTTCCGTCACAATCTCCCCCTGAAATTACCTCATTTCCAGTCAGCTTCCAGCACATCACTTCCGGTGGAACGTCACATGCGAGTTTTAAAGTGCTCCTCGGGGCTCCGCCGTGTACTCCTGTGTCCGTGGGAAAACTAAGAGCTCCCGTCCGGGACAGCGGGGCAAACTCTCAAAATCAGGACTCTCCCGCTGGATCTGGGACGGTTGGGAGGTATGAATGCTCCCCACCATACACCTTGTACATGCACGGCTCCGCACACCTCATACACACACGGTTCTGCTTTGCATGCCTTGCACACACATGGCTCTGCTCTGTACACCTTGCACACACACGGCTCCACTACACTTCATACACATGCGGCTCCGTTCCGCACACCTCGTAAACACGTGGCTCCGCTCTGCACACCTCGTACACACGTGGCTCCACTCCACACACCTCATACACAAGCGGCTACGCTCCGCACACCTTGTACATATGCGGCTCCGCTGTGCACACCTCGTACACACACGGCTCTGCTCCTCACACCTCATACACACACGGCTCCTCTCCATACACCTTGTACACACACAGCACCTCTACATACATCTTGTACACATGCGGCTCTGCTCCACACACTTTGTACTCACGCGGCTCTGCTCCTCACACCTTGTACACACACGACTCCGCTCCGTACACCTCGTACACACACGGCACCTCTCCATACATCTTGTACACATGCGGACACCTCGTACACACACGGCTCCGCTCCGTACACCTCGAACACACACAGCACCTCTCCATACATCTTGTACACATGCGGCTCCGCTCCGCACACCTTGTACACACGTAGCTCTGCTCCGCAAATCTCGTACACACACGGCTCCGCTACGTACACCTCGTACACACACAGCTCCACTCCGTACACCTCGTCACACACAGCACCTCTCCATACATCTTGTACACATGCGGCTCTGCTCCGCACACCTCGTACACGCGGCTCTGCTCCCCACTTCTCGTACACACATGGCTCCGCTGCGTACACCTCGTACACACGCGGCTCCGCTCTGTACACCTTGTACACACGGCTCCGCTCTGTACACCTTGTACACATACTGCTCCGCTCCGTACACCTCGTACACACCGCTCAGCTCCGTACACCTTGTACACACACAGCTCCGCTCCATACACCTCGTACACACAGTTCTGCTCTGCACACCTTGTACACACGCAGCTCTGCTCCGCACATCTCGTACACACACGGCTCCGCTCCATACACCTCGTACACACGCGGCTCCGCTCCTTACACCTCGTACACATACAGCTCCGCTCCGAACACCTTGTACACACACGCTCCGCTCCGTACACCTCGTACACACAGCTCCGCTCTGCACATCTCACACACACGCGGCTCCCCTCCGTACACCTCGTACACATATAGCTCTGCTACATCCACCCTGTAAACCCCTCCTGACCTCACACATAGATGGGGCATCATGACGAAAAGTATTAGAGCAGTAATGGCCTTCTACAGTTGTCCGTTCTTTCAGGGAAGGGCCAGTACTGGTCTGCACATTGCTCCAGGACACCGCAGGCACTAGTAATTGTGAATCCATGGGTTTCTATGGCTAAAGTGTTATACAACAACAAGACTATGGCTTGGAGTTATACAGAACAGCAATATGCCAGCCCCATAATTATATTGGCCCGTACAGTACTGACGTATGCTTCATACATAAATACCACCAACATACTCCATCTTACAGAGGAATCCTACTGACCCATTGACATGGTGCCAATTGCTGACAGTCGGCTTCATGACTGGATCTCTACACTACTGAATCAGGAGCCTCAGGACTGAGAGATACCACCGGTATGCTATCTCTCAGTCCTGAGGCATGCGCATACCACAGCCAGGTGAGACACTGATTGTTTACAGCCAGACTCAGGCAGGGCTTAGGCGCTGCACTGTCAGCACTGAGGATGATGTGGAAACGAATGGCTGGCACAGTGCAGCGCCTAAGCTATGCCTGCGTCACTGGCTGTAAATAGTCCTTCCCCTGCTGTATGTCTGTGAGGTGAGCGCTCCATACAGTACCCGGCTCTCACTCCTAACAGATGATCCTGCCTGTCTCACTCTCTCATGCCGCTCCATGCGCCACCGCCACCGATTCCATGTCATATTCTCCTCCTGAATGACTATTACCTGACGTGCTGTAGCTGACCTCCGGAAATGAGGTCATCCTGACCTCATTTGAAGCGGTCAGCTTACAGCATGTCACTTCCAGTGGAACGTGACGAGCGACTGCGAGCTTTAAAGTGCTCCCAGTCCCCAGGGTTTCCGCTGTGTACTCTGCTGTCACTGTCCGACTGCGATCGCGGGAAAGTAAACCTCCCGGCCGGGACAGTGGGATAAGGACTTGAAATCGTGACTGTCCCGCTGTATCCGGGATGGTTGGGAGGTATGATAACTGTGCCAAGTTTCATTGCTCTCAGTCCACAGAAAGTGGGTCAGGTGAAATCTTTAATGAACGCCCCTCGTATGTAGAACCTCAGATATATATTATATGATATTTTACTTGCGCTGTGGTTGATGTATGGTCATATCCTAATTTGCACAACTATGCAATAGATAAGAGGGAGATTAATTAGTCAATTATGCAAACACTTGAAAGCCACAGAATTAGAAATAGAGAGGTATTTTCCCTGTGGTGATATGAAGACGCCTGTGCTTGCAGGAGTTCCCCTTGGTATCTTGATTGCAGACATCGGGTCTTGGTGAGTAGATGAAGAGTAGTTTGCCGATAGCGTTCTGGCAGCTTAAAGGTATTGACTAGAGTTGAGCGACTTTTGTTTTTTTAGGGTCGAGTTTCGTTTCGTGAAACCCGACTTTTCCAAAAGTCGGGTCGAGCAAGATCGTCCGATTATAGGGAAAAGTCGGGGTCGTCCCGAAACACGAAACCCAATGTAAGTCAATGGGGAATAAAAGTCGGCAGTGAGAGGAGGACAGGAAACACACCTACAGTGCCCATTTGAATGCCAAAAGCATCAATTCTTCTTACTTAAGCTTGTCAACCTTAATTAACTTCATAATACAAGTTACGCACTGAAAAATGGGGGTTATTTGGCTAAAGTTGTGGGGGGGGAGGGCTGGCTGCAGGTTTTCATGTGCCCTGGGCGAAAGAGCGCCCCTTTAACACATACCACAACTCATCATGCTCCGATACGGCAGAGAAATAGCGGTATAGTACAATGAAAAATACTTCACTTTTTACATCTCATGACGAGGCCCATCTATTTCTCCATACAGAATCATTGGTCCCATATAATGTTTGAAACAGTATATGATGAGCTCCACATAATGCTACAGTATATGTTGGTCCCCATGGATGAAGCTCCACTGTCTTATGGGCCCAAATAATGCTCCAAACATAATGGGCCCCATTTCTAATGCTCTAGTGTATAATGGGCCCTGTAAATGCTGCTCCAGTGTCTGATGTCCACCTTTGGAATGTTCCAGTGTATGGTGGGCCCCATCTATCATTCTCCAGAGTATAGTGCTCCCCAAAAATTGCTGTCCCAACATTGAAAACAATGAAATAAGTCTCCTCGCTAGGGAATCCCTGTACTTGTCTGGACTCCTCGTCATCCCCATCTTCCATCTCACTGCACAGTATTTCAACCTTGCAAGTGCTGTGATCCTGAGCAATCAGGGGGGGCACACTCGTTGGCGACGGCACTGGCACAGGGCCTCTGATAGTACGGTGGTGTGTCTGATGGCGGGTGGGCCGAACCTGCACTTTCATCTGCAGCTTCCTCTTTGTCACCGTGTAAGATGGAACTGTATATGGGAAGGGTAACCTGAGTTTCATCAGGGTCAGATTCAGGCCGTGTAGCGTGCGAGGGGAATGTAGTGGTCTGGGTCAATGTACCAGCAGATTCATCGAGCAGTGGCTGGGCATCAGTGCACTTGTGTCGCCCCCAGGAGTACGGTCGCCACAGTGGCATTACCTTCTTCCTAGGGAGTGTGATGTCAAGCTTGGGAGCAACGAACGATCTCTCTAGCAGGTTAACTGATTGGGCGGCGTTATTCCCACGAGTCATGACCCTCCAAACAGCGTTCATGAAGGCAAAGTGTTTGTTTTACGTGGGCAGTATGGTTGCAAAGCTGAACCTTAAAGGAATGTCCAGAAGGGCACCACCAGGAGTGGAGCCTACGGTTAAATTCGACTCCACCTGGGAAACCTCAACCATGCCAGCTACAGAACAGATGCACACATTGCAAGCTTAATTCCGTTAACGAACGAGACTCCGTCATGCCCCGCGGTCCGAGTCCGGCTTACTAGAGGGACACGTGAGGCTCTGGAACATGAGATTGGCCAATAACTGGTGTGTCATGCCCTTACATGTCCGTGGCTGCATGTGCGCTACACTGAAAAGGCCAGCGTTTGTCGCTTACAGGTGCAGATAACCCGCTGAACAACGTTAGTGATGGGGATCACTGATTACAATTATTACCCGCGAACAATGATTTCCCAGTAAGTGCAGGTCAACTGCAGTTCCGGAATTAGGCCTAACCGTCATTCCTGAAAAAATGAAAAACTTACGTGTGCAAACCACAGGTGCTGTAGCTTGCTTAACAGCTCGCCAGCCATTCTCACGCCCAGTATGGATTACACGTGATTGCACAAAGGTTAGAAAGGGTACCGTATCCCCGGATAACATGTATGGATAGCGTACACATTCAAAATATATGTCTCAGGAGGCAGGCTCAGACGGTGTTAGGCCCAGTATGGATTGCACGTGATTGCACAAAGGTTAGAAAGGGTACCGTATCCCCGGATACCATGTATGGATAGCGTACACATTCAAAATATATGTCTCAGGAGGCAGGCTCAGACGGTGTTAGGTCCAGTATGGATTGCACGTGATCGCACAAAGGTTAGAAAGGGTACCGTATCCCCAGATAACATGTATGGATAGCGTACACATTCAAAATATATGTCTATACATCAAGAGGCAGGCTCAGATGGTGTCAGGCACAGTATGGATTGCACGTGATTGCACAAAGGTTAGAAAGGGTACCGTATCCCTGGATAACATGTATGGATAGCGTACACATTCAAAATATATGTCTCAGGAGGCAGGCTCAGACGGTGTTAGGCCCAGTATGGATTGCACGTGATTGCACAAAGGTTAGAAAGGGTACCGTATCCCCAGATAACATGTATGGATAGCGTACACATTCAAAATATATGTCTATACATCAGGAGGCAGGCTCAGACGGTGTTAGGCCCAGTATGGATTGCACGTGATTGCACAAAGGTTAGAAAGGGTACCGTATCCCTGGATAACATGTATGGATAGCGTACACATTCAAAATATATGTCTCAGGAGGCAGGCTCAGACGGTGTTAGGCCCAGTATGGATTGCACGTGATTGCACAAAGGTTAGAAAGGGTACCGTATCCCTGGATAACATGTATGGATAGCGTACACATTCAAAATATATGTCTCAGGAGGCAGGCTCAGACGGTGTTAGGCCCAGTATGGATTGCACGTGATTGCACAAAGGTTAGAAAGGGTACCGTATCCCCAGATAACATGTATGGATAGCGTACACATTCAAAATATATGTCTATACATCAGGAGGCAGGCTCAGACGGTGTCAGGCACAGTATGGATTGCACGTGATTGCACAAAGGTTAGAAAGGGTACCGTATCCCCGGATAACATGTATGGATAGCGTACACATTCAAAATATATGTCTCAGGAGGCAGGCTCAGACGGTGTTAGGCCCAGTATGGATTGCACGTGATTGCACAAAGGTTAGAAAGGGTACCGTATCCCCGGATAACATGTATGGATAGCGTACACATTCAAAATATATGTCTGTACATCAGGAGGCAGGCTCAGACGGTGTTAGGCCCAGTATGGATTGCACGTGATTGCACAAAGGTTAGAAATGGTACCGTATCCCTGGATAACATGTATGGATAGCGTACACATTCAAAATATATGTCTCAGGAGGCAGGCTCAGACGGTGTTAGGCCCAGTATGGATTGCACGTGATTGCACAAAGGTTAGAAAGGGTACCGTATCCCCAGATAACATGTATGGATAGCGTACACATTCAAAATATATGTCTCAGGAGGCAGGCTCAGACGGTGTTAGGCCCAGTATGGATTGCACGTGATTGCACAAAGGTTAGAAAGGGTACCGTATCCCCGGATAACATGTATGGATAGCGTACACATTCAAAATATATGTCTCAGGAGGCAGGCTCAGACGGTGTCAGGCACAGTATGGATTTGACGGCCCAGATTACACAGTGGAGGAGCAGGGAGAGGTAAAGATTGCAAATGCTGGGGCCCTGCCCAAGCAAGGGGGGCCCACTCGTGGGCATCGGTACTGGCACTGGGCCCCTCATAGTACAGCGGTGTGTCTGACGGCGGGTGTGCACCACCACCGTCAGAGACACTTGATTGCACTATGAGGGACCCTGTGCCAGTGCCCGCGCCCAAGAGTCGGCCTACCCACCTGTCCAGGGCAATGGCACTCGCACGGTGTCGTGCGCTAGGTGGTGACCCCGGCCATGGGGGGGGAGGCAGCACAGTTAGGGAGTTTTAGAAAGTGGCATATGTTGATGTTGGACATTCAGCTGATGCAAAAGGCGAAATAGGTCAAGTTCCAGGAAGAGGTGGACCAAAGCAAGCCATTTTTCTGTCACCCTATGTGTCATCAGGGGAAGGTGGGACAAAATCCTTGGAAACCCATGCATGGTTCATTTTAATGAAGGTTAGATCATCCACATTTTGGGTTGACAGACGGGTCCTTTTTTCTGTCAGGATTGATCCAGCTGCACTGAAGACTCTTCCGATAGCACACTTGCAGCTGGGCAAGCGAGCTCCTGTAAGGCATATTGGGCCAATTCAGGCCAGGTGTCCAGTTTAGCGGCCCAATAGTCAAAGGGGAATGACCTGTGTGGGAGAACATCGATATGGGAGGAAAAGTAGTTTGTAACCATGGTTGACAACTGCTGTCTCCTGTCACTTTCCATCGATGCAGTATTACCAGTTGTGTGAGCGGTATTTGAAAAATCAGTCCACAACATTGTCATGAAACCCCTGTCTCCAACGCCACTTCTGCTGTGTGCACCACGAACACCTCTGCCAAGCTGCCCCCGGCCTGTACGGCTCGTGTGAGAACCATCACCGCTGCTGTGTGCTGGGAATGCCTCAAGCAACCGATTTACCAGAGTTGCTTGTTTATTAGCCAATATTAGGTCAAGGTTCTCCTGTGGCATGATGTTTTGTAATTTGCCTTTATAGCGTGGATCCAGGATGCTGGCCAACCAGTAGTCGTCATCGTTCATCATTTTGGCAATGCGGGGGTCCCTTTTTAGGATCCGCAAGGCATAATCTGACATGTGGGCCAATGTTCCCGGTGTCAATGATGCACTGCGAGTGCTGGGTGGAGGAGCACTTTCTGGCAAATCCACATCCCTCCAGTCACGCACAAACCCTGTATCAGACCTTGCCACGCCAACATTTTCACTTGCCCCACGAGTAGTGTTGAGCATTCCGATACCGCAAGTATCGGGTATCGGCCGATATTAGCGGTATCGGAATTCCGATACGGACTTCCGATACTTTTGTCATATCGGATTCCGGAATCGGAATCGGAAGTTCCCATCATGCTATGAGCCTGCTTGCTTTGATTAAGCCAATGGGAATCCTCCGAAGTGTGGGCACATCCTGTTAGGCATGTAGGCATGTTAACTATTGGCATGGCTGTGATTGGCTGCCGAAATGATGTCATGATGCACTATAAAAGCCACCGCAGCCGCCATTTCTGGTCACTCTGCTGTGAATTCAGTTAGGGACAGGCTGCTGTAGAAGACTGTGAGGGACAGTTAGAAATAGCGATTCCACCAAACATCTAGTGCTTTACCCAGGCTACATAAACCACCACTGTAGCCTTCTTTGCCCTAGCAGCAGTGTTCACAGCTGTCTGCAAGGGCTGTGTGAGTGCAGCTCACGCTGTGGAGTGGGTCCTGCAGCCACGTCAGGCTGTAGGCCACCCAGTGTGATCACTGCTGCCTCATACATCTTTTATTTTTTGAGCTGCATTTTTTACATAATTTCAATCTAGTGTGCTTCCATCCGTATCCATATACGTTGGTTGCAAACACTAGTAGTAGACAGCGGAGCCTTTCTGCAGCCTTTCAGTGCTAGTGTCCACTTTGCTGCACTGTTCACGGCTGTCTGAGAGGTCTCTGACTGTGTGTGAGTGCAGCTCACGCTGAGTAGTGTGTCCTGCAGCTACGTCTGGCTGTAGGACGCTCAGCGTGCGTCAGTGCCTCACACATATTTTTATTTGAGTGCAGCTCATCTTTTCTTCTATTAGTGTGCATCCATCCGTCTCCATCTACGGTGGTTGCAAACACTATATAGGAGTACACAGCGGAGCCTTTCTGCAGCCTTTCAGTGCCAGTGCCCACTTAGCTGCACTGTTGACGGCTGTCTGAGAGGTCTCTGACTGTGTGTGAGTGCAGCTCACGCTGAGTAGAGTGTCCTGCAGCTACGTCTGGTTGTAGGACGCTCAACGTGCGTCACTGCCTCACACATATTTGTCTTTGAGTGCAGCTCATTTTTTCTTCTCCTATTAGTGTGCATCCATCCGTATCCATCAACATTGGTTGGTTGCAAACACTATATAGGAGTAGATAGAGGAGCCTTTTTTTCTGGCTTGTGCCCTGCCGGCGCAGCCAGATTAGTATTACCCAAGTTTTTTGGAGCCTCATCTTTTGCATTGTAGGTTACCTGCCTGCATTGTAATAGCTCCAAAAAGTTGGTGATACTATCAGTTTCAATTCTTTGTTCACATACTTTGAGTTTGTTTCCAACAAAGAAACCACAAAAAAAGTTCACCAAACACTACATTTGGAACTTGTGTAGGCCACATCAGCTCCTATTAAAGTGTAGTCCACACACACACACTTCATAAAATTAGTGTTTCTTGTACCTGTAACCAGCTGTTCAGGAATAAGCACACTAAGGCCCCCCTTTGTACTTTTTTGCCTATCTTAAGCAGTCTTGCAAGATGAAGAAGGCAGGGAGTAAGGCGCGTGGGCGTGGGCGTGGGCGTGGAGTTTCAGCAGGGAGAGGACGTGGGGATTCTGCAGGGAGAGGACGTGGGGATTCTACAGGTAGAGGACGTGGGGATTCTGGGCCTGCTGCGGGCACCAGTGGATCAGCATCCCCCAGTTTTAGCAGGCAACAGTCCTTTATGCGCAGCTTTGTAGGACCTCAACGTACCCCACTGCTGCGGGAGGAACAAATTGAAGCCGTTGTCGGATGGATGGCAGCTAACGCATCGACTTCAATTACTTCCGCATCCTCTCAGGGTCAGAGCACCGAAGAGCAACCATCTGTCTCTTCACCACCTGCCAAAGTGCCCAGGCAGTCAGAGAGACATGGACAGGAGCCATCACAGTCTCTACTTCTGTTCTCGGAATCTGTTGGCTTGGAAAGAGGGGGCCAGCCAAGCAGCATTCCTGAATGTGAAGAAGAGGGAGTATGCAGTGATGCGCAACTTCTTTGTCCCTCTGAATCTGAAGAGGCGAGTGGGCCAGTGCCTATGGTCAGCACACCTCAGTACGCATCAGATGATGACGAGACTCAGTTGCCACTTTCTGGTGCGTACGGTGCTGGCGAGACAACCCCGGAGAAGCAGCTGTTTGAAGAGGGGAGGGAAGATGATGAGGTCCTTGACCCATCATGGCGTGAGGAACAGGAAGGTGGTGGGAGCAGCTCGGAGGAAGAGATTCCTCTACCGGCCAAAACAGGAGGCAGAGGGAGGGGGAAGACTTGGTTGCCTGTACCCTCCACTTCGGCACCCGTTAGGAGCATTCCTCATTCCAAAGGCAAACCGGGCGCTCACAAGAGTTGCAGTGCGTGGTCCTTTTTTGACACAGTTGCAGATGACATTTGCTTTGTCAAATGCAAGCTGTGTCATCAGAGAGTCAAAAGAGGGAGAAATGTCAGCAACCTCAATACCACAAATATGTGGAAACATGTGCGCACCAAGCACGAGTTGGAGTTGCAGAGACACCCTGAAGACGTAGGCCAACGTACAGCACCACCTACCACCTCTTCAGTTCGTGTTGGGCCCTCTTCCTCCAGCTCACACACTGCTGGTTCGGCTTCCTCACAGGATCGCCAAGGAAGAACCTCTGCCACTGTTGTCCGGAGACCCTGTCAGATTACACCCATAGCAGCACGTTCCCATCCATCACAGCCATCGGTAGCACAGGCATGGGATAAAAGGCGCCCTTACTCGGCAAACCATCCCCGAGCACAGTCTCTGAATGCTGGCATTGTCAAACTTCTGGCAGTTGAAATGCTGTCATTCAGGCTGGTGGACACTGACACCTTCCGGGACTTAATGGCATTGGCAGTCCCCCAATACAACGTGCCCAGCCGCTTTTATTTCAGCAGGCGAGCCGTCCCTGCCCTGCAGAAACATGTTGAGGGCAAAATAAAACATGCGCTACTAAACGCCGTTAGTAGCAAGGTCCACCTGACCACCGATGCGTGGACCAGTAACCATGGACAGGGACGATACCTTTCCCTCACTGCCCACTGGGTCAATGTTGTGGAGCCGGGTACGGATCTGGAGAGTGGCGCTGTAAGTGTTCTTCCAACGCCACGGATTGCAGGACTCCAGTCTGTACACATAGACTCCTCCTCCTACTCAAGTTCCTCAGAAACAGCAGAGCAGGAGCCTGTTACGACCGATATGAGCACAGCCGTGGCCAAACGTCAACAGGCTGTACTCAAATTAATTTCTTTGGGGAATCGAAGCCACACAGCGCAGGAGCTCTGGAATGCTATCAAGCTGGAGAGCGATGTGTGGTTTGGGCCAGCGAATCTCCAGCCGGGCTTGGTAGTGTGTGACAATGGCCGAAATCTGGTGGCAGCTCTTGGCCTAGGCAACCTCACACACATCCCATGTCTGGCACATGTTCTTAACTTGGTCGTGCAGAGCTTTCTGAGGGACTATCCGGATCTTGATGCACTGTTGCACAAGGTCCGCATAGAGTGCGCTCACTTGCGACGTTCCAGCACGGCAAGATCGCGCCTCGCTACTCTGCAGCGACGATTTGGCCTTCCGGAACATCGCATCATATGTGACCTACCCACCCGGTGGAATTCAACGTTACATATGTTGGAGCGGTTGTGTGAGCAGCAGGCAGCAGTCATGGAGTACCAGCTGCATCAGGCGCAAACAAGTCGCACTGTGCGCCGTTCACACTTCAGCACCATTGAGTGGGCCTCTATGAAGGACATCTGCCTCGTTTTGCGTGCCTTCGATGAATCCACGCGGATGGCGAGTGCAGATGATGCACTAGTCAGCATGACTGTCCCCCTTATCTGCCTGCTTCAACAAACACTGCAAGCACTAAGGGATGAGGTTTCGGAAGAGGTGGAGGATGAGGAGTCCCAAATGCCATCTGCTTCTGGACAGTCTGCGCTACGTGTTTCCTCACAAAGACCTAGGCAGGGGACACTTTGTGAGGAGGATGAGGAGGAGTCGATGGAGGAGGAAGACATCTCTCCAGAGGAGGGAGGTACACAAACCTCTACTCAGTATGTACAGCGAGGGTGGGGTGATGCAGAGCAGGCCGAGGTCACGCCTCAAACAGGGGACAGCGGTTCTTTGGCAGTTGGGAGTCTGCAGCACATGGTTGATTTCATGCTGCAGTGCCTGAGAAACGACCGCCGCATCGCCCACATTCTCATCTCGGCTGATTATTGGGTGTACACTCTCCTAGATCCTCACTACCGGGACAGCGTACAAAGGCTCATACCAACGTTGAACCGGGAGCGTAAAATGCGGGAGTACGAAGAGTCACTGGTGCAGTCCATAATGTTTTCCATTCCACCCGACAGCATTGTTGCTAGTGCTTTAAAAAGCAGCTCTGTGCGTCGAGGCAGTGGAGGAAACTCTGCACAAAGAGGGAGCAGAGGCAGCGCCGCAGCACAAGGCAAGACCACTATGGCCCAAATGTGGCAAAGTTTTGTGTGTCCACCACAATTGTCTACACCATCAGCGACGCCTCGAGTCAGCAGGAGGCAACGCTTCCATCAGATGGTGTCAGACTACATGTCTTGCCCTGTCGCTGTACTCCCAGATGGCTCTTCCCCCTTCAAGTTTTGGGTCTCTAAGCTGGATACATGGCCAGAGCTTAGCCAGTATGCATTGGAGGTGCTGGCTTGCCCTGCTGCCAGTGTATTATCGGAACGTGTCTTTAGTGCCGCAGGTGGTGTACTAACAGACCGTCGCACGCGACTATCTTCCGATAATGTTGACCGGCTGACTTTTCTGAAAATGAACAAGGCCTGGATCTCCAAAGACTTTGCCATTCCTCTTACAGACTAAATTAGTGGTTGGCAACTGTATCCAGGTCTGCTGGTGTGTTCATTTTTCTACCACCTGAACTATAATCCCTGTGCTTCAACACAGCCAGTTGTCGCTCAGATGTGTCGTCTGCACAGAGAAACACACTAGCTCCTGTGTTAGTGGGGTTCAGTAATGCCAGCTGATCCCCTGCTGTGTGGACGGCAAAGTCACCAGCTCCATCAACATTCAAACCACTACTGATTTTTAACCGTGCCCAACTTAGGTCTCTGGCTCCACTGTCTCTACTATTTCCCCTGACCTCCAACCCCGCCATCTACATCTCTGAAGTGGCGTCAGCACAATCTACACTTGTTCCTGTGTTCCTGTGGCTCAGTCCCATCAGTTTATCCCCTGATGTGTGTCCGGCAAGGTCTCCTGCTCTGTCCACATTCCCATAACCAGTAGTGGGAATGAGGACAGAGCTGGCGAACTTGCCGGACAAACATCAGGGGATCAACTGATGGGACTGAGCACCAGTAACACAGGAACAAGTGTAGATTGTGCTGACGCCACTTCAGAGATGTAGCTGGCGGGGTTGGAGGCCAGGGTAAATAGTAGAGACAGTGGAGCCAGAGGCCTAAGTGGAGCATGGTTAGAATCAGTAGTAGTCCACAACCTCCATAAAAACCGCTGCCCATTGGCCTCTGCATGCGGCATGCGTAATCCTGGGCTCCAACAGTGTCAGTTGGTGTTCAGAAGTGTCGTCTCCACAGAGCCAAACACATTTGTTCAAGTGTTAGTGGGGTTCAGCACTGCCAGCTGTTCCCCTACTGTGGAGATGGCAAGTCTCCTGCTGCCTTCACCTGCCAAAATCCAGTAGGCCCCAGCCTGCTCCTCGCCTAATCCTGGGCTCCAACAGCGTCAGTTGGTGTTCAGAAGTGTCGTCTCCACAGAGCCAAACACATTCGTTCAAGTGTTAGTGGGGTTCAGCACTGCCAGCTGTTCCCCTGCTGTGGAGATGGCAAGTCTCCTGCTGCCTTCACCTGCCAAAATCCAGTAGGCCCCAGCCTGCTCCACGCCTAATCCTGGGCTCCAACAGCGTCAGTTGGTGTTCAGAAGTGTCGTCTCCACAGAGCCAAACACATTCGTTAGAGTGTTAGTGGGTTTCAGCACTGCCAGCTGTTCCCCTGCTGTGGAGATGGCAAGTCTCCTGCTGCCTTCACCTGCCAAAATCCAGTAGGCCCCAGCCTGCTCCTCGCCTAATCCTGGGCTCCAACAGCGTCAGTTGGTGTTCAGAAGTGTCGTCTCCACAGAGCCAAACACATTCGTTCAAGTGTTAGTGGGGTTTATCATTGCCAGCTGATCCCCTGCTGTGGAGATGGCAGTCTCTCCTGCTGTCTCCGCATTCCAAAGACAGTAGGCCTCTGCCTACACCCTCCTATTTCCTGGGCTTCAACTCAGCCAGTTGTAGTTCGGAAGTGCCGTCCACACGGAAAGAGATACTTGCTCCCGTGTCTCAGTGGGGTTCAGTAACGTCAGCTGATCCCCTGCTTTGTGGATGGCAGTCTCTCCTGCTGTCACCTCATTCAAAATACAGTAGGCCTCTGCCTACACCCTCCTATTTCCTGGGCTTCAACACAGCCAGTTGTAGTTCGGAAGTGCCGTCCACACGGAAAGAGATACTTGCTCCCGTGTCTCAGTGGGGTTCAGTAACGTCAGCTGATCCCCTGCTGTGTGGATGGCAGTCTCTCCTGCTGTCACCTCATTCAAAATACAGTAGGCCTCTGCCTACACCCTCCTATTTCCTGGGCTTCAACACAGCCAGTTGTAGTTCGGAAGTGCCGTCCACACGGAAAGAGGCACTTGCTCCCGTGTCTCAGTGGGGTTCAGTAACGTCAGCTGATCCCCTGCTGTGTGGATGGCAGTCTCTCCTGCTGTCACCTCATTCAAAATACAGTAGGCCTCTGCCTACACCCTCCTATTTCCTGGGCTTCAACACAGCCAGTTGTAGTTCGGAAGTGCCGTCCACACGGAAAGAGATACTTGCTCCCGTGTCTCAGTGGGGTTCAGTAACGTCAGCTGATCCCCTGCTTTGTGGATGGCAGTCTCTCCTGCTGTCACCTCATTCAAAATACAGTAGGCCTCTGCCTACACCCTCCTATTTCCTGGGCTTCAACACAGCCAGTTGTAGTTCGAAAGTGCCGTCCACACGGAAAGAGATACTTGCTCCCGTGTCTCAGTGGGGTTCAGTAACGTCAGCTGATCCCCTGCTGTGTGGATGGCAGTCTCTCCTGCTGTCACCTCATTCAAAATACAGTAGGCCTCTGCCTACACCCTCCTATTTCCTGGGCTTCAACACAGCCAGTTGTAGTTCGGAAGTGCCGTCCACACGGAAAGAGATACTTGCTCCCGTGTCTCAGTGGGGTTCAGTAACGTCAGCTGATCCCCTGCTTTGTGGATGGCAGTCTCTCCTGCTGTCACCTCATTCAAAATACAGTAGGCCTCTGCCTACACCCTCCTATTTCCTGGGCTTCAACACAGCCAGTTGTAGTTCGGAAGTGCCGTCCACACGGAAAGAGATACTTGCTCCCGTGTCTCAGTGGGGTTCAGTAACGTCAGCTGATCCCCTGCTTTGTGGATGGCAGTCTCTCCTGCTGTCACCTCATTCAAAATACAGTAGGCCTCTGCCTACACCCTCCTATTTCCTGGGCTTCAACACAGCCAGTTGTAGTTCGGAAGTGCCGTCCACACGGAAAGAGATACTTGCTCCCGTGTCTCAGTGGGGTTCAGTAACGTCAGCTGATCCCCTGCTGTGTGGATGGCAGTCTCTCCTGCTGTCACCTCATTCAAAATACAGTAGGCCTCTGCCTACACCCTCCTATTTCCTGGGCTTCAACACAGCCAGTTGTAGTTCGGAAGTGCCGTCCACACGGAAAGAGACACTTGCTCCCGTGTCTCAGTGGGGTTCAGTAACGTCAGCTGATCCCCTGCTGTGTAGATGGCAAAGTCTCCTGCTGCCTACACAGTCGTACCACTACTGATTTTTAACCGTGCTCCAATTAGGCCTGTGGCTCCACTGTCTCTCGTATTTCCCCTGTCCTCCAACCCTGCCAGTTACAGCTCCGAAGTGGCGTCTGCACAATCCACACTTGTTCCTGTGTTACAGGTGTTCAGTCCGGTCAGTTAATCCCCTGATGTGTGTCCGGCAATGTCGCCTGCTCTGTCCACATTCCCATTATGGGAATGTGGACAGAGCAGGCGACATTGCCGGACACACATCAGGGGATTAACTGACCGGACTGAACACCTGTAACACAGGAACAAGTGTGGATTGTGCAGACGCCAGTTCGGAGCTGTAACTGGCGGGGTTGGAGGACAGGGGAAATACGAAAATCAGTGAAGCCACAGGCCTAAGTGGAGCTTGGTTAAAATTAGTAGTCTACAACCGATCTTAAAATTTCTTCAATGCAGCCTCAGCCTGCTCCGTGCTTGTCCCTGGGCTTCAACACAGCCAGTTGTTGCTCGGAAGTGCCGTCTTCACAGAGTAAAACACTAGCTCCTGTGTTTGTGGGGTTCAGTAACGTCAGCTGTTCCCCTGCTGTTTTGATGGCAATCTGTCCTGCTGCCTCCCAATTGACAGCACATCAGGCCTCAGCCTGCTAAGTGCTTGTCCTGGGCTCCAACATCGCCAGTTGCTGCTCATAACTGACTTTGGCACGGGTACTCCCTCCTGCCCAGCTTGGTTCCAGCCCTGCCTGCTGTTTCTGGGAAGTGTCAATGTCAGTTTGCCACCCCAAGTTGCCATGTCGTGTTGCGGTTCGGTTAGCCGAGGCTAGGGTGCCAGCAGTTTAGGTGCTTCCTATGTGGACTGCGGGTTCTGGTAAGAAAGGCTTGTTCCATAGTGCCAGTAGGACAAGCACCCCCTGTAGGACTGTGTGATTCGGTAACTGCGGCCAGCTTGCGGCATGCCAACTTTGCTTTTCAGGGGTAACTTCTGATACCCCTCCGGGTTCCAGCACCGTCAGCTGGTTCTCGTCAGAGCCTTTGGCCTAGGTGCCTCCATCTCGGTATCCGAGTTCTGGCAACGTCTGCTGGTCCTTCGTAGTGCTTTGTAGCACAGGTACCTCCTGCTTGGTAACCGGGTTCCAGCACCGTCAGCTGGTCCTCGGTTGTGCCATTGGCTCTTATTCCTTCTGCTGCCCCTCCGGGTGCCAGCACTGTCAGCTGGTCCTCGCTATTTCCATTTGCTCTTGCAGCTTATGCTACCCCTCCGGGTTCCAGCACCGTCAGCTGGTTCTCGTCAGAGCCTTTGGCCTAGGTGCCTCCATCTCGGTATCCGAGTTCCGGCAACGTCTGCTGGTCCTTGGTAGTGCTTTGTAGCACAGGTACCTCCTGCTTAGTAACCGGGTTCCAGCACCGTCAGCTGGTCCTCGGTTGTGCCATTGGCTCTTATTCCGTCTGCTGCCCCTCCGGGTGCCAGCACTGTCAGCTGGTCCTCGCTATTTCCATTTGCTCTTGCAGCTTATGCTACCCCTCCGGGTTCCAGCACCGTCAGCTGGTTCTCGTCAGAGCCTTTGGCCTAGGTGCCTCCATCTCGGTATCCGAGTTCCGGCAACGTCTGCTGGTCCTTGGTAGTGCTTTGTAGCACAGGTACCTCCTGCTTAGTAACCGGGTTCCAGCACCGTCAGCTGGTCCTCGGTAGTGCCATTGGCTCTTGTTCCTTCTGCTGCCCCTCCGGGTGCCAGTACCGTCAGCTGGTTCAAGAGGACAAAGAACAGTAAGACAACCACCAAGATGCAGAACAACAAGAGAGAGAAGACAAAGAAGCATAAAAAAAACAAAGCAGAAGAACATTAAGCATAAGACTAATACTCTGAGCAAATGATATTATCTTATTTATAAGCAGAAGAAGACTAAGCAGTGTATGGGGGTGAGTCCGTTCCTCCTCGTGGTGCCCCTGGAAAAGGCCTGCTGCTGCAGGCCAAACTGAACGCGGACAAATCCTGTTGTAAATCTTTTGTGACAGGCAGAACGGAAGGTGTAAACTTCTAACTTTTCTAGATAACAACTACAGGAATGCCTGACACAAACAAGAATATGATGAAAAAGAATAGGAAGAAGATGAAGAAGTTGAATATGTAGAATAATAATTGTTGAATAAGAAGAATATGAAGAATGTAAGAAAAGGAAGAAGAAGAAGAAGAATGTAAAAAAAGGAAGTAGAAGAATTTAAAAAAGGAAGAAGAAGAAGAATGTAAAAAAAGGAAGAAGAATGTAAAAAAAGGAAGAAGAAGAATGTAAAAAAAGGAAGTAGAAGAATGTAAAAAAAAGGAAGAAGAAGAAGAAGAATGTAAAAAAAGGAATAAGAAGAAGAAGAAGAAAGAAGAAGAAAGAAGAAGAAGACATACATGTCTGGCAAAATATAAATGAGGCTAACATAGTCAATATCTTTGTAACTCCTAACGTCTTTAAAAAAAAAGTTTAATTCCTGCTATTCCTTTTGATTGGGCTAAAACTCTATGGCTTTAATGTCTCCTCCACCTCCCACAATACATTCTACATTATTCTTAGTTGTTTTTCTTCATGTAGAATTAACCTACAAGGAAAGAAAGGGTTTTTTTTTATTCCGATATTTTGGCCCCATTGACTTGCATTGGTTCCCGGTATCGGAATCGGCGATACCGATATTTTTTTTTAAGATCGGCCGATCCATTCCGATCCGATATTTTCAAGTATCGGCTGGTATCGCTCAACTCTACCCACGAGATGCATCCTCGTCCCCTAAGTAATCATCCCCATCCTCCTCCTCCTCTTCTTCCTCCACCTCGTCCAGGAGAGGTCCCTGAGCAGACAATGGCTGAATGTCATCAAGGATTCCCTCCTCCTCTTCCTCCTCATCAACATTGGCTGCAGACGCCTGCTCCTTAAGGTGCGTCAAAGTTTGCATGAGCAGACGCATAAGTGGGATGCTCATGCTTAGGATGGCGTCGTCTGCGCTTACCAGCCGTGTGCATTCCTCAAAACACTGAAGGACTTTACAGAGGTCTTTCAGCTTCGACCACTGCACACCTGTCAACTCCATGTCTGCTCTCAAAGTGCCTGGCCCTGTATCCTCCCACAAATGCATTATGGCCTGCCTCTGCTCGCACAGCCGCTCCACCATGTGCAGGGTGGAGTTCCACCTTGTTGCAATGTCGATAATGAGGCGGTGGTTGGGAAGGTGGAGCAATCGCTGCAGCTTCTGCATACGAACGGAGTGTACAGGCGACCGGCGGATGTGCGCGCACAGTCTTCGCACCTTCTGGAGCAGGGCTGTTAACTCCGGATAATTTTTGAGGAAGCACTGCACCACCAGGTTCAAAGTGTGAGCCAAGCAAGGTATGTGGCTGAGTTTTGAAAGGGCTATGGCTGCCACAAAATTACGGCCGTTATCACTAACTACCTTGCCTGCCTCAAGATGTACACTGCCCAGCCATGAATCAGTTTGTCACTTCAAGTACTCGGCCAGCACCTCGGCGGTGTGTCTGTCGCCCAAACACATCATAAGCAACACAGCCTGCTGACGCTTTCCACTAGCTGCTCGATAGGGGGACACATCGTGTGCAACAGTGGCAGCTGCAGATGGAGTGCTCGTACGACTGCGCTCTGTGGACGAGCTTTCGCTTCTGGAGGAGGAGGAGGAGGAGGGTGGAACGCCTACAGCCAACTGTTTCCTATACCGTGGGCTAGGCAGCACTGTCCCACCACCGCTGTCCCCTGTGGACCCTGCATCCACCACATTAACCCAGTGCGCAGTGATGGACACGTAACGGCCCCGGCCATGCCGACTGGACCATGCATCAGTTGTGAGGTGCACCTTTCCGCTCACTGACTGCTTGAGTGCATGGACAATGCGGTCTTTCACATGATGGTGGAGGGCTGGGATGGCTTTGCGAGAGAAGAAGTGGCGACTGGGTAGGTCATAGCGTGGTACTGCATAGGCCATGAGTTCGCGGAAAGCTGTGCTTTCCACCAACCGAAAGGGCATCATCTCAAACGAGATTAGTTTGGCAATGTGGGCGTTCAAACCCAGTGTACGCGGATGAGAGACTGAGTACTTTCTTGACCTACTCATAGTGTCTGGGAGGGTGAGCTGGACTTGAGAGCTGCATATGATGGAAGTAGCGGTGGACAGGGCGGACTGAGAGAGGGTTGATGATGGTGATGGAGTTGGTGTTCTTTCTGATGGCCTAGAATCAGTCTTTCGTTGATATAACAGTGGGATTCCCTGACTGCTGTGGCCTTGCAACGACACCTCAACATTTGCTGCTGTGCTAACCGGTGGGCTTACAGTGGGGGAAACAATGTAGCGTTGATGACTACCTTCGTTGTGATCAGTTGCACATGTGGCACTTGAGGTTTGGTGTTGTGTCCACGCTTGCAAGTGCATGCTGGTTAAATGTCTAAGCATGCAACTGGTATTCAAATTTTTCAGATTTTTCCCTCGGCTAAAGGTCTTTGCGCACTTCTTACAGATAACCTTGGCCTGATCATGAGGATTTTGTTCAAAAGTGCCACACTGCACTCTTCCTACTTTGGCAGACATTTTGCGGCCTAGCACGCTGTGATCTTTTGACCCTCTGGACAAGCTGTCCAGCAACTCTTTTGATGTTTGGAACCTGTCTTTGGAGTGCTCCGTGCCTGCCAGATAACAGCTGTTGCGATGTCGATGTCTGCTGTGGATGCTCCTCATCTGAGCTATTGGAAGCAGCACCCTCTTCCCCCAATGGATGCCAATCTGGGTCAACAACTGGGTCATCCATCACCTCCTTTTCTATGTCATGTGCACCTTCCTCTGTGTCACCGTGTATGGTGGTATAGTGTGCGGGAAGGGGCACCTGAGTCTCATCAGGGTCAGAATCTGTCTCTGTACACTGCGAGGACAATGTAGTGCTCGAGTGAATGTACCAGCAGAATCATCCATCAGCGGCTGTGCATCAGTGCACTCCATGTCAGATTCATCTTGGCCTGGGTAATTCACCATTTCACTTGATAATCCAGGCATGGTATGTGAAAACAGCTCCATGGAGTAATCAGTAGTATGGCCTGCGTCATCCTTCAATCTTGGTTGGGGTGAAGGACACAAGGAAAGGTGTGGTTCATGAACATGAGCCTCCAATGACGACTCAGTGCTTTTACTTTTTACAACTGAAGAAGAGGAGGCGATAGAGCTGGAGGCTGAGTCAGCAATGTAAGACAAAACTTTTTCCTGATGCTCTGGCTTTAAAAGCGGTTTGCCAACTCCTAGAAAACTAAGCGTTTGAGGCCTTATGTAGCCAGACGATGATGCAGGCTCAACACCTCCTGCATTCGGTCCTATTTTGCTCTTGCCACTACCATCAGATCCACCACCAACACCATCATTACCAGCTGCCAACCCCCGCCCAATTCCACGGCCTCTTCCACCAGCCTTCCTCATTTTTGGTAGAAATGTAGACAAAATCCAACAAACTATATAGTATGTAAAACAAGGTACAAGGTGTCTATAGGACAGGGGAGATTTTGAATTTCTGCACACACTTTTGGACACTGGACACTTTTGGATTGTGTGAGGCCCAATGAATATCTGAGCGCTATGTGACAGGCTCGATGGCACAGCTGTGACCTAAGTGACTAGAAAATAAGTGAGATTTTGAATCTCTGCACACACTTTTGGACACTGGACACTTTTGGATTGTGTGAGGCCCAATGAATATCTGAGCGCTATGTGACAGGCTTGATGGCACAGCTGTGACCTAAGTGACTAGAGAATAAGTGAGATTTTGAATCTCTGCACACACTTTTGGATACTGGACACTTTTGGATTGTGTGAGGCCCAATGAATATCTGAGCGCTATGTGACAGGCTCGATGGCACAGCTGTGACCTAAGTGACTAGAGGATAAGTGAGATTTTGAATCTCTGCACACACTTTTGGACACTGGACACTTTTGGATTGTGTGAGGCCCAATGAATATCTGAGCGCTATGTGACAGGCTCGATGGCACAGCTGTGACCTAAGCGACTAGAGAATAAGTGAGATTTTGAATCTCTGCACACACTTTTGGACACTGGACACTTTTGGATTGTGTGAGGCCCAATGAATATCTGAGCGCTATGTGACAGGCTCGATGGCACAGCTGTGACCTAAGTGACTAGAGAATAAGTGAGATTTTGAATCTCTGCACACACTTTTGGACACTGGACACTTTTGGATTGTGTGAGGCCCAATGAATATCTGAGTGCTATGTGACAGGCACGATGGCACAGCTGTGACCTAAGTGACTAGAGAATAAGTGAGATTTTGAATCTCTGCACACACTTTTGGACACTGGACACTTTTGGATTGTGTGAGGCCCAATGAATATCTGAGCGCTATGTGACAGGCTCGATGGCACAGCTGTGACCTAAGTGACTAGAGGATAAGTGAGATTTTGAATCTCTGCACACACTTTTGGACACTGGACACTTTTGGATTGTGTGAGGCCCAATGAATATCTGAGCACTATGTGACAGGCTCGATGGCACAGCTGTGACCTAAGTGACTAGAGAATAAGTGAGATTTTGAATCTCTGCACACACTTTTGGACACTGGACACTTTTGGATTGTGTGAGGCCCAATGAATATCGGAGCACTATGTGACAGGCTCGATGGCACAGCTGTGACCTAAGTGACTAGAGAATAAGTGAGATTTTGAATCTCTGCACACACTTTTGGACACTGGACACTTTTGGATTGTGTGAGGCCCAATGAATATCTGAGCGCTATGTGACAGGCTCGATGGCACAGCTGTGACCTAAGTGACTAGAGAATAAGTGAGATTTTGAATCTCTGCACACACTTTTGGACACTGGACACTTTTGGATTGTGTGAGGCCCAATGAATATCTGAGCGCTATGTGACAGGCTTGATGGCACAGCTGTGACCTAAGTGACTAGAGAATAAGTGAGATTTTGAATCTCTGCACACACTTTTGGATACTGGACACTTTTGGATTGTGTGAGGCCCAATGAATATCTGAGCGCTATGTGACAGGCTCGATGGCACAGCTGTGACCTAAGTGACTAGAGGATAAGTGAGATTTTGAATCTCTGCACACACTTTTGGACACTGGACACTTTTGGATTGTGTGAGGCCCAATGAATATCTGAGCGCTATGTGACAGGCTCGATGGCACAGCTGTGACCTAAGCGACTAGAGAATAAGTGAGATTTTGAATCTCTGCACACACTTTTGGACACTGGACACTTTTGGATTGTGTGAGGCCCAATGAATATCTGAGCGCTATGTGACAGGCTCGATGGCACAGCTGTGACCTAAGTGACTAGAGAATAAGTGAGATTTTGAATCTCTGCACACACTTTTGGACACTGGACACTTTTGGATTGTGTGAGGCCCAATGAATATCTGAGCGCTATGTGACAGGCTCGATGGCACAGCTGTGACCTAAGCGACTAGAGAATAAGTGAGATTTTGAATCTCTGCACACACTTTTGGACACTGGACACTTTTGGATTGTGTGAGGCCCAATGAATAACTGAGCGCTATGTGACAGGCTCGATGGCACAGCTGTGACCTAAGTGACTAGAGAATAAGTGAGATTTTGAATCTCTGCACACACTTTTGGACACTGGACACTTTTGGATTGTGTGAGGCCCAATGAATATCTGAGCGCTATGTGACAGGCTCGATGGCACAGCTGTGACCTCAGTGACTAGAGAATAAGTGAGATTTTGAATCTCTGCACACACTTTTGGACACTGGACACTTTTGGATTGTGTGAGGCCCAATGAATATCTGAGCGCTATGTGACAGGCTCGATGGCACAGCTGTGACCTAAGTGACTAGAGGATAAGTGAGATTTTGAATCTCTGCACACACTTTTGGACACTGGACACTTTTGGATTGTGTGAGGCCCAATGAATATCTGAGCACTATGTGACAGGCTCGATGGCACAGCTGTGACCTAAGTGACTAGAGAATAAGTGAGATTTTGAATCTCTGCACACACTTTTGGACACTGGACACTTTTGGATTGTGTGAGGCCCAATGAATATCTGAGCACTATGTGACAGGCTCGATGGCACAGCTGTGACCTAAGTGACTAGAGAATAAGTGAGATTTTGAATCTCTGCACACACTTTTGGACACTGGACACTTTTGGATTGTGTGAGGCCCAATGAATATCTGAGCGCTATGTGACAGGCTCGATGGCACAGCTGTGACCTAAGTGACTAGAGAATAAGTGAGATTTTGAATCTCTGCACACACTTTTGGACACTGGACACTTTTGGATTGTGTGAGGCCCAATGAATATCTGAGCGCTATGTGACAGGCTCGATGGCACAGCTGTGACCTAAGTGACTAGAGAATAAGTGAGATTTTGAATCTCTGCACACACTTTTGGACACTGGACACTTTTGGATTGTGTGAGGCCCAATGAATATCTGAGTGCTATGTGACAGGCTCGATGGCACAGCTGTGACCTAAGTGACTAGAGAATAAGTGAGATTTTGAATCTCTGCACACACTTTTGGACACTGGACACTTTTGGATTGTGTGAGGCCCAATGAATATCTGAGCGCTATGTGACAGGCTCGATGGCACAGCTGTGACCTAAGTGACTAGAGAATAAGTGAGATTTTGAATCTCTGCACACACTTTTGGACACTGGACACTTTTGGATTGTGTGAGGCCCAATGAATATCTGAGCGCTATGTGACAGGCTCGATGGCACAGCTGTGACCTAAGTGACTAGAGAATAAGTGAGATTTTGAATCTCTGCACACACTTTTGGACACTGGACACTTTTGGATTGTGTGAGGCCCAATGAATATCTGAGCGCTATGTGACAGGCTCGAGGCACAGCTGTGACCTAAGTAACTAGAGGATAAGTGAGATTTTGAATCTCTGCACACACTTTTGGACACTGGACACTTTTGGATTGTGTGAGGCCCAATGAATATCTGAGCGCTATGTGACAGGCTCGATGGCACAGCTGTGACCTAAGTGACTAGAGAATAAGTGAGATTTTGAATCTCTGCACACACTTTTGGACACTGGACACTTTTGGATTGTGTGAGGCCCAATGAATATCTGAGCGCTATGTGACAGGCTCGATGGCACAGCTGTGACCTAAGTGACTAGAGAATAAGTGAGATTTTGAATCTCTGCACACACTTTTGGACACTGGACACTTTTGGATTGTGTGAGGCCCAATGAATATCTGAGCGCTATGTGACAGGCTCGATGGCACAGCTGTGACCTAAGTGACTAGAGGATAAGTGAGATTTTGAATCTCTGCATACACTTTTGGACACTGGACACTTTTGGATTGTGTGAGGCCCAATGAATATCTGAGCGCTATGTGACAGGCTTGATGGCACAGCTGTGACCTAAGTGACTAGAGGATAAGTGAGATTTTGAATCTCTGCACACACTTTTGGACACTGGACACTTTTGGATTGTGTGAGGCCCAATGAATATCTGAGCGCTATGTGACAGGCTCGATGGCACATCTGTGACCTAAGTGACTAGAGGATAAGTGAGATTTTGAATCTCTGCACACACTTTTGGACACTGGACACTTTTGGATTGTGTGAGGCCCAATGAATATCTGAGCGCTATGTGACAGGCTCGATGGCACAGCTGTGACCTAAGTGACTAGAGGTTAAGTGAGATTTTGAATCTCTGCACACACTTTTGGAAACTGGACACTTTTGGATTGTGTGAGGCCCAATGAATATCTGAGCGCTATGTGACAGGCTCGATGGCACAGCTGTGACCTAAGTGACTAGAGGATAAGTGAGATTTTGAATCTCTGCACACACTTTTGGACACTGGACACTTTTGGATTGTGTGAGGCCCAATGAATATCTGAGCGCTATGTGACAGGCTTGATGGCACAGCTGTGACCTAAGTGACTAGAGGATAAGTGAGATTTTGAATCTCTGCACACACTTTTGGACACTGGACACTTTTGGATTGTGTGAGGCCCAATGAATATCTGAGCGCTATGTGACAGGCTCGATGGCACAGCTGTGACCTAAGTGACTAGAGGATAAGTGAGATTTTGTGTTTCAATATTTTTTATTAATTTTAGAATTTTTTGAGGGAAGGGGAAAAGGGTACAGAACAAAACGAAGGGATTAGGGTAGGGAAAACATAATCCCTGTAAAGACAGGGATACCCCACAAAGTGGGGAATTAGACAGGCAAACATACGTGTTGTACAAGTAGTGTAACAAATCGCAAAGCAAATTGTATGCTATTCAACTCTAAGTACCTATGTCTGTAAGAATGTACTAATCAATTTTTGCTTTTTTTGCAAAAAACCTGTAGGAAGAAAGGATTACAATACAAATGCAAAGATCAATATACTTATAATAGCCGTCAGAAAAAAAAAACAGTACACATATTGTGTTAAATTTTACACAATTGTGGTAGCTCAAAAAAAAAAAAGATCAATACACGTATTATATTCCTGATACTTCAGAAAAAATTTTAAATAGCTAGGTACGTTATATATATCATAGATACCGCTATACCTAAAAAAAAATCATATCAAATTGAATATAAAGAATATGAAAGCCTGTCCTGTCCGGGACATCCAGTGATGTCCCTAGGACTGAGTGGAGGCAAAAAATTGGTTCTTTCAAAAAAAAACTATATAAAAGTGGAAAATATTTCTTTATACAATTCTATATGTAACGCTAGATTGAACAGCAACAAATAAATTACAAGACCATCAGCCAAGAGGAAGATCCGATTTCGACGTTGAAAGTCTCGGGATAACCTTTTGAGTACTTATTCCAGCGCACTCGAGGAAGTCCTTTCCCTCATCCGGAGAAGAAATAGGAATCACTCTTGATGCATATTTTACTTGAAGAGTTGAAGAAAGAGTCCAGGTGTATGGTATCTCAGCTCGCCGGAGTTCACGTGTGGTGTGTGCAAACGCTTTCCTTTTTTGTAAAGTCTCTCTTGAAAGGTCCTTGAGGAAGATCAGATGACTGTATTTGGAAGATAGAAATCTTGGCTCTTTTGAAATACTCAGGAGCGCACTTCTTATCCAGTTGGGGTAAAAGGATACAATTATATCACTTGTTAAGCCCTGCGGCAGAGGGCGGCCTTCGTATCCTAAACGCTCTCTCAACCAAACATCTCTCATTAATGTCAGGGATCAAGTGAGAGATCATCGAGGATATATAATCTTTTAATTGAGAAGAGTGTATTGACTCAGAAATCCCTCTGATCTTGACATTATTTTTTCTTCTAAAGTCCTCGAAGTTAGCCATATGAATTTCTAGAGAAGCAATATCTTTTCGAATCTTATCTAATGAATCTGTTAATGTAGGGGAAATATGAACATCTCTATGTTGCGTTATTTCGCATTTTTTATTATTAGAGGGGAACTTCATTTTCCGACCAAAAAGAGGACCATCAGAGACTCTAGACGAGGTTGAATGGGTGTCGTCTGTCAAAATCATTAATGTATCACTAAAAAGTCTTTTTATGAAAGCCTCAGAGGCTTTGGATTTATTTAATTGCTTAAGGTCAATGTTTTTAAGAGTGGGATCACAGGATACATTACAGATGATATCAGCATTATCTTCTTTCCCCAAAAGTTCCACTGATGTAAGAAGAGCTTTAAACATGCTAACCATAAAGGCCTCTGTTGGATAGTCGTCAGATGCAGGTATCTCGTCTATCAAATTGGAAGAGGATTTTCCATGTTTCCCCTGATCCAATTTAGCTATGTCCAGTTGTTGTAAAGAATTTTCAATAGGCTCTAAGTTTCCCCGTATATCATCAACTCCCAAGTAGGAATTTGTGGATGAAGATTTATCAGAATCATCATTAAAATAATCACTTTTACTGAGTTCAAAAAAATCTGTCCCTTTAAAAATCTTCTCTGAATATACACTCTCCAGTTCTTCTGATAAATAAAGAGAGTCCTCCAATTGATCTGATCTCCCAACCAAAGATTCCGGGTGCTTTGAGGATTTACTTAGGGGTGCCCCTTTAAGTTTTAGATTAGCTTGTACCATATATTCTTGGGGATCGGAAGTAGAGCCCCCCTCAACCAACAGTCCCATATGTACTCCACTCTTATCAGCAGAAGGAGCAGGTTTAGTCCCATTTAACTGCAGACCAGACTCACAAGAATTAAAGCATGTAATCAGAGACTGCTGTGATTTTTCCTTGTTATGAACATTCCCTCTATCTTCCCCTCTATTAAATTTGTTATTGCATGGCTTCTCATTACATACATAACTATTTTCCACGCGATCTGTAACTTTAGGGCTCTTATGGGAAGATTTAATAGAGGTACTCCGCTTCATAGTAGGGGATGTAGAAATGAAATGTATGAGTCTGCTTACCCCTTCAGTTGTCTGCTGAACTTTTTCAGACTTTTGTGTACTCCTTTGGCCTGCTTTCTCCTTCCCTGTTGTCATGGCTCTCCCCTCCTGCTCCCGTTCTCCAAAATGCACTCCAGGTGGCTCCCTCTCTGTCCGGAGACCTAGGGATTCCCCAGGCCGGTTCCATGTGCTTGTCACTGTCTCCTGCTCCTCCTTAGTCGCATCCTCTGTTGTAAATCCATTTTTTGTTTGTGTCCAAGGAACAAAAGCTGGCGCTTCCACTCTTAATCCTCCTGCCTGCTTGATTGTAGATCCACCAACAGGTCTTGGCTTTGTGAGAACTGCCGAGTCATCTCTGGCTCCTCTCTTCTGCCTCCCAGCACCTGGGCTCACTGCGATCTCCCGACTTTCTTTCCTAGGTCTGTCTTCAAGTACTGGAGTTGCTTTTGGGGAGGATTTCTTCCCCACAGGTGTCCCACGAATCCAAGGTGCTTTGGAAGGCTCTGACTTCACCAAGGTTTGTCTGGCTTGAGGTGCAGGTACAGCTTGTTTACCTCCGGCTGAAGTCAGGCCTCTGCCTGGTCTTCCACTGCTTTCTCGTCCCAGCATATGATTTTTCTCAGCAATATCAACTTCTTTCTTCTTGTAGGTGGATCCAGGCATGTTCTAAAGGTTTTAAGTCACAAAGTTTTCCACCTTTAGTAGATTTAAGCCGCTTCAAATAGGGGAATTGCAGGAGCTCCTGATGAACAGGTCTGCTCCCTTCCCCTGCAAACCACGCCCCCGATAAGTGAGATTTTGAATCTCTGCGTACACTTTTGGACACTGGACACTTTTGGATTGTGTGAGGCCCACTGATATCTGAGCGCTATGTGACACGCTCGATGGCACAGCTGTGACCTAAGTGACTAGAGGATAAGTGAGATTTTGAATCTCTGCACACACTTTTGGACACTGGACACTTTTGGATTGTGTGAGGCCCACTGATATCTGAGCGCTATGTGACAGGCTCGATGGCACTGCTGTGACAAAAGTGACTAGAGGATAAGGGAGATTGGATTGCTTTTAAAAAAGCAGTTTGCGGAGCAGTGGGTAAACAGCAATGCCAGCCTGTCAGGAAGCCTTAGAAGGCAGCCCAACAACCAACACCACTGATACACCACTATATAGCCTCCCCTTGCACTGCACACACAGTGACTGGTGTGTTGTGCAGGCCAAATCGCTAGCAGCAGAAGCGTTTTTTTGGTCTTCTTCCCTGCCTAACGCTCTCCCTACAGAATCAGCAGCAACCTCTCCCTATACTGAGATCGGCAGAAGTAAGATGGCGGTCGGCGCGCACGCCCTTTTATGCCCCCTGTGACGCCCACCAAAGCAAGCCAATCACTTGCATGCCCTTCTGAAAGATGGTGGTGACCCGTGCCTATGTCATCACGTTGCCCACAGTGTCCGTGGATCCTGATTGGCTGAAAAAGAGCGCAAAACAAACTTTTGAAACGCGACTTTGGCGCGTAAGTCGCCGACCTCGTGGCCGACCTCATCCTAGGGTCGGGTTTCGTTTCATGAAACCCGACTTTGCCAAAAGTCGGCGACTTTTGAATTTTTTCGACCCGTTTTGCTCAACTCTAGTATTGACTGTTGCAGCGCTGCCCCAGCCGGTGACAGACGCTTAGTAGATCAAATCCGGCAGTACCTGTGCGCTCATTGAGGCACTTCCAGGACCTGTGTGATGTTTTTCGTCATGTGACTCCCGCGGTCACGATACAATCAAGTACGGTGTGAGAAGAGTACCAAAAATCCAACGCGTTTCGGAATTCCTATGGATTCCTCCATCGGGGATTGTCCTCAATGCATCTGTATGGGTTATATACCCGAGGTGGGTTGGTTTTATGCAAATTATTCAAAGGTGAACAACTCAATCTCGTTGTTTAAGCATTTGGGTTTCAAAGTGTCTAGCTGGAAAATCCATCGGCTTTCTGCTCTTGACATCTGCTTGATAAAGTCGCCATTGAGCCAGTGTTCGTGTATTATTTGGATGCCCGTTACATCAACCCCCTGTATGGATCCTCCATGTGTTTTGACAGAGGATGGTCATCAGACTTTTTCCTTATGTTCCGAAGATGTTCATTTATTCTTTTATTAATGGGGCGTTTGATGCGTCCCACATATATTTTGTTACACGGGCATTTTATAGCATAAATTACCTCTTGTGACGTGCAAGAGATGAAGTCTGTGATTTGGAATTCTATATTGTCCCAATGTTTTGCAAATCTTGCACTTTTTACATGGGAAGAAGCGGTTTAGACCTTGTTTAGAATAATTTGCTTGGCTTCTATGTGTGCAGGAGTTTCGCACTGTCGGAGCAATGATGTTGCCCACATTCCTAGCCTTTTTAAAGATAAATCTAGGATGATTGGGTAGTTTCTCACCCATGATCTTATCGTCTTTTAGGATGTCGTAAAGTTTTTTAACGAGTTTTTTTAGAATATGAACATTTGAGTTGTACTGAGTAATAATAGGGACAACTATTGTATCCTCTTTAGTTATATCATTCATCGTTTTATTACAGAGAAGTTAATTCCTAGGGATCTGCCTCACATTGCTTCTTGTTTCTAAGAGGAATTTATGATTATAGCCTTCATTGAGAAATTTATTTGTAAGTGTTTTAGCTCCTTTCTCAAATTTTGCAAAACTAGAGCAGTTTCTGTGTACCATCATATATTGACTGCGGGGGACGTTGATCAGCCAGCTGGGAAAATGACAGCTGTCCATAGAGATATAACTGTTCGAGTCTGTTGAGTGTGATCATTGCATGTTTTTATTTGGCCCCCTTCAATATATTTATTAAGGTCCCGGAAGTGTATATGTTCAAAGCTAGTAGTAGCAGTAAAGTGCAAGTAAAATTCATTTTTTTTTTAATCTCCAATAAAAATTCAGACAGTGATTCCTGACCCCCTGCCCATATAAAAATAATATCGTCAATAAAATGTTGCCAGAGGACCAGATTCACACGCAGCAAGCCACCAGGGTGTTTGTGGAGACCTTTCCAGCGCCCCACATAAAGGTTGGTATAACCAGGGGTGAATATGGGGCCCATAGCTGTGCCCCACTGTTGGGTGTAGTGGTTTGTCTTATATTTATAAGAATTATATGTTAAAATAAAAAGTATGCAATCTTTAATGAAATCCACTTGTTCGGTCAAAAACTGGTGTGTTTCATTTAAAAAATAGCTCGCTGCTTCACATCCTTTCTCATGTTGTATTACCGTATATAGTGATGTGATATCTAATGTCCATAAAATGTAATGTATCTTACTCAATAGTTGTAACACATGCCTGCTGTCTTTGAGGTAGGAAGGGAGATTAGGTATTAATTTTTTTAAGTAGCAATCTACATAACGGGACAGATTTGAGGTGAGGCATTTAATACCCGAAATTATTGGACAGCCTGGTGGGCTCGTAAGATATTTATGAATTTTTGGAGCATGGTAAAAAAATTTTTGGTATAGGGTATTAATATATTGAAATTCCTGTTTACTCAGTAGACCTTCATTAAGACCCTTAGTGATTAGATCCTTCAGCCCATCTATAGAGGTCACTAAAAAAGTCTGTGAAAAAAAAGCTCTAATATTAGACACAACCTCTCTAATAAGGAAAGAAAGGCTATACAAGATTTGCTCAATGATCAACACAATGCTTTATTCCCCGTCAGGTCTCTGTACACACAGGTGAGGACTCAGCAGAGGCTTTGTTCTCCGGCTCTTCTCTTACACTTTCTGTACATATTACACCACATGGTGCAGTGAGCATGATGGGGGTGGTGATATATAACGGCTCCTGCGCATCCGTGTGCTGCGGTAGAAAAGAAGGACAGTGTTACAGGTAATTCTGATTATAGGGTGAACCCTTTATGCTCTGGATTAATCTGATGTCTCCGGACGTTTCCTTACAGCCGAAGCCGTTACTCTGATGATAGCGATGGATTTTTTGCTTTCTCGTTTCGCCCTCTAGTGGTCACTATGTAATCAGACTAGTAATAATAATAATAATTTTATTTCTATAGCGCCGACATATTCCACAGCACTTTACATTTCAGAGGGGACTTGTACAGACGATAGACATTACAGCATAGTGACGGAAGTGACGGAGAGCTGCTGGATGTTCCGCCCACATGCGCTCTCGCCTCTCGGTACGCAACGAGTCTCCTCCTCTGGTCTATGATTTGGTAGCGGTCACATATGGAGGGATATTTAAAGCCCTACCTTTACATCAGAACACACTGCCCCCAGATGAAGCTGGTTAGCGAAACGTGCGTCGGGGCCTCGGCGCAACTTGCAGGCACTATTTGCACACATGGGTAAGACGTTCTGTCATATTATACTGATTATGTCTCAACTGACTGCCTTATAACGGGGTCAGCTGCTAACCTCATAGTTGTGGTGTTCTGGGTTGGTTTTCTGATCGGCAGTAAATGGTGGTATTTTTTGACCACATATGTAATATTAAACTGGCCGATCTGGGAAGTAATCTATATTTATGGGAGACTTTTTCTCCCTATTACCCTGCCCTTTTTACTCTCTAATGAGCTTTTGGGACATTTAGCAATACTTAGGACATCACTGCCCTCAGCATTAACCCCTTTGTACCTGCATAGTTGCACCATGGTTTCATTATTGTTCACTGGTCTTTTTACTATTTATTCTCTATTATATGCGTGATGCACTATTGTCGTGTATTTGTCAGTATCTTCTTGAATAAAATTTGTGATATTTTTGCATAAAGAAGGTGCTTTTCATTTTTAGATGATCAATTTTTTCTCATACATGTGTATAACTAATTTGAGGGATATAAGCTACTATCTTTTCTTTTATGCTTTACAATTACAGCATAGTAATCAGACATAAACAGACCAGTAAATGTTGCTATTCCGTATCGGGATTAAGTAGAAAAAAAAAAAAAAAAGTAAAAAACTCAATTAAAATCTTAAAAATCTGAAAAAAAATTTTTTGCACGTAAATATTGTAGAAATGAACGTAAAGATAAAGAAAGTACATATAACTTGTATCGACGAGTCTGGAATGACCAGATCTATATAAATATCACATCATATGACCCAATCAGTGAACACAGTAAAAAAAAGGCCAACAATATAGATTTTTTTCATTGTGAATTAAACCTCCAACGCAGAAAAGAAGTCCTCCACAGCTCTCATCTGGTAGAAAAATGTCTCAGTCCAAACGCTCAGAATATGGCGATGGGAAAACAAAAACTTTTTTGTCAATCAATGTTTTTATCGCAAATAGAAAATTTTGTAAAAATCAATCACATAACCCCGGCGTCACTGAGACCACACTGACCCGAAGAATTAAGCCGCCTTGTCTCATTTACCGCATGGTGTACAGCGTAAAATGGCGTAAAAACAAATGTAAAGTCCATTCCTGAATTGTTAATTATTTAATAATAAATCCAGTAACATCCACTCTCGAAAAGCCAAAAGGCCCCCTACTTCTCAGCCCCACAGCGTGCCCAAACCACAGCTGAGGTCAACAAATATGGCCCCGCTGCAGACGGGACAACACACTTAAAGGGGTTCTCTGGATCTAATCATGGATGAAGTATGAGATTGACTTAATTTAAAAATTGTGAGGTGCATTTGTATTCAGTCCCCTATAATTTGGTAACCCTAAATAAAATCCTGAGTGACCAATTGCCCCAGAAGTTGCATAATTAATACACTGAATCCATCTGTGTGTGATTTCTTTTCATTATAACTACAGCTGTTCTGTGAAGGCCTCAGAGGTTTGAGAAAATTAGGGATCAAACAACAACATGAAAACCAAGGAGCCCACCAGACAGGTCAGGGATAAAGTTGTAGAGAAGAGTGCTGCAGGGTTAGGTTAAAAAAATAGCCAAGTTCTAAAAATCCAACGGATCACTTATTAATTCATTATCCAAAAACGGAAGGAGTATGGCACAACTGCAAACCTACATGGCCGTCCACCTAACCTGACATCCCAAGCAAGGAGAGCACTAACTAGAGAAGAAGCCAAGAGGCCCATGAACACTGTGGAGGAGCTGCAGGGATCCACAGCTCAGGTGGAAGAATCAGTCCATAGGACAACTATTGGGACTCATGCTGTCAAACTGTTCCTGACAAATCTGCACTCCAAAAGTAAAATCGTGATTCTTCCCTTCCGAGTCCCGTTGTGCGTGCAAATAGTTGTATCCAACCACCTATTGGGTATTACCGTATTAGGGAGAATTTGTCTTACATATTGTTTCGTTCATTTTTTCCTACTATGCCGCGTGAAAGAGAATGTGTTGGAGCTAAAGCATCATTTTAATGGAAAAAAAAGTAATTTTAAATTTTTACATCCCAATGTTAAAAACTTTTGAAACGCACGTGTGAGTTGGAAAAAAGTAACTATATATACCCCTATGTGAACTTCTTGAGGGCTATAGATTCCAAAATGGGGTCATGTGTGGAAGGTTTCTGCTGTTTTGGCACCTCAGAGGCTTTGTAATTTGACATGGCGTCCAAACCTATTTCATGCAGCCAATTCAGATCTCATGCTAATAAGGGGAACACCCCCAAAACATGTGTCTGCAAATTGAGATTAAGCTTTTACCCTGTCCATGCGGCAAGGCTCGTAAAAGGGTCGATATTGACTTTTAGGATTGCTACTTCAAATAGGTGGAACTAGAGTGCGAGTCATCTTCCTCTCTGAAGAGGAAATTTGTATAATTTAATGGCATGGCCGATAAGTCTCCTTACACTGGCATGTCAACAAGGAGAAACATTACCCCTTAAATGGTCATGCAGCGCCTGTGAGTCCAAAAAGTCACTGCACATCTAAACAAATTCCTTGAGGGTGTAAATAGGGTCTTTCACGGGGTTGGAGGGATTCTGTTTTGGTACCGCAAGGACTCCACAAATATGACATGGTGACCGTGTCAACTATCTATCCAAGCCTGAATTGCTCTCCAAATGGCGCTCCTTTCCTTTTCACCCTGCCATGTGCCCAAACAATAGATTCTGACCACATATGGGGTATCGTTGCATTCGGTAGAAATTCAGTAGAAACCCCCTTTGTCACTGGATTTTCTCTCATTATAGTTTGTGAAAATGAAAAAAAATTGAAGCTAAACCATCATTTTTGTTGAACTTTCCACTTCACATTAATTACTGTGAAGCGCCTGAAGGGTTATCCAGCATTGTGAATGGGGAGTAGGGGCTTGATTACTTTTGAGGGGTGCAGTTTTTTAAATGGTATCACTTTTGTTTGTTTTTTTTTTACACATAGACTGAATAGGGCTTTCAAAATACAGATTTAGTAAATTTTGTCGAAAAAAATGAAAAATTGCTGTCAAACATTTAACCCTTCTAATATCTTCAAATTAAATGGCGTTTCAACAATGACGCTGAGGTAAACTAGATATGTAGGAAATATAATTTTTTCCATATTTTTTTGTGGTATGACTGTCTGTTGTAAGAGCATACAAATTCACAGTTTGAAAATTGCCAATTTTACACAATTTTTGCAAAATGTCTGCTATTTTCATATATAAAATCACATTTTATCAACTCAAATCCACCATTAAGAAGACTGACAATGAGTTAAATAAAAACCTTTTCACAATCACTGGAATTGGAAAATGTATTACAGAGTTATTGGCATATAAATTGACACATGTCAGATGTGAAAAATGGGGCTATGTCAAGAAGGTGAAAACAGGCTTCAATGGTAAAGGTTTAAACCATACATTGAAACCCTAAAAGAACAAAAAATTGAAATGCCGCTGTTCTGTCTCCGACATTTAATTCAACATTTGATTTATTATCTGCTTGTTAATGTGTACAGTGTTTTCTGGCTCCATCTAGTGACCAGAGTCATAACTACAGTATTATTATGTGTTTTACTTTCATTTTGCCATTCCCTCGGTTTGCAGTGCGTTCTGGTAAGGTTGCAATGCACCCTGGTAGCCTTTTGCAAAGGATTATGGTCAGTTCAGCCCCCATTTTCCCTCCAGTCCACCATTTTCTTGCTTCCTGCATCCAGGAAGCATCTCATTTCTCTTCTCCCCTTGTGACAGCATCGCTGGTATGTACTTATGTTTCCTGTATCCAATTGCTGTCTGATATTAGCCTGCTTAGTTAGCTCCCCTGGCTAGCTATTAGTGCAGATAATGTATGTTATGTATATTATGTATTCCTATGTACCCTGTATTGACTGAGTGTATTTATATGTTTGCTTGTAGTTTCACCGCGCCAATATACCATCACGTTCAATAAAGCACAGATTCAACCTAGAGTCTCCTTATTGGACCCCGGTATAGCGGTTTAGCTGCCTGTATAGCTACATGCATTCTGCTTCATTTAGTGAGGACAAAACAGCCGCAGTATTGACATTTTTGGTTACGACACTACTCTAAAAAAAATACATAAAAAAAGATCAAAACGTCATATGTATCCCAAACATCAGCTCAACAAGCAAAAATTAGCCCTGTCTTACAGTAGGTGCACTGACTTTTTTACATAATTCAGATTTTTTTTTTAACCACAAAAATATTCAAATATGGTATTGATCTAATCGTACCGACCGGGAAAATTGTGTTACCAGGCAATTTTTACAGTAATGCCGTATAAACAAACCCCCAAAAAACAAAAGTCATAATTCATTTTTCTTTCACCGCATTTTTTTCTTTTTACATTTTCCAGGACATTGTATGGTAAAATGAATGTTGTCATTCAGAACTACGACTTGTCCCGCAAAAAACAAGCCCTCGATGGAGGAATAAAAAAGCTATGGCACTTGGAATAAGTGGGGAAAATATGACATGCGAAAAAACGTATAAAAAAAAATCGACTTGGTCATGAAATGGTTAATGATAACGTAATAATGTTCGGTGGCGATTATAACGAATCTGCTGATATCACCTTCTAGTATAGTCTCCGTTGACAGGTCCCGCAGAGGACGCCAAACAAGCCGTTAATCATCTGGATGGTGCAGAGGACGACTTGAATGGCGCTGGCCACCATGATGGTGGAGAAGAAGATGACGTTGAACTCAACCACTCCGATCGGTATGGTACACCGGGACCAGGACTGCCTGTGGAAGAGGTAGCTGGTCTCCAGGCTGTGAGGAGACAACGGAGAGTTATGAAAAGTGACTGAAAGAACATCTGTATATATTGCCCAAGGCAACCAATCACAGTCAAGCTTTCATTTTACCAGAGCAACCAGTCCAGTCACAGCGAAGCTTTCATTTTACAAGAGGTGTGGAAGTGATGAAAGCTGAGCTCTGATTGGTTGCATTGAGAATCAAAGGGATTCTTACTATTAAATTGTTTTGATCCGCGAGGCCTAAAGTGCGTTAGTAATAGTCCACATATTTCACAGATTTTAGAGGACATCTTAGAAAAATGAGTCATTTCTTTCCTTCCGCCATTGGACACTTACTCTATATATTCCCTGTCTAGTTTGAAGGGGGATGTCCAGCGCTGCTGTCCATCGATGAACGTGTAATAACACTGAGGGCCGTGGATGAGACCAAGCAACGAGGTGACAAATCCATAGAGGGATCCACAAACAGCAATGGCTGCCAAGGCGATGGAGACCAGCATCTAGGGGAAGAGGAGTCAATGAGGTTCATTCATATCGAGAGGTGTAATGCAGACAGGGCGTACAGCGGTGGAAGACCTCTGGCATCGACAGGCCAGTTTCCATGGCAATCTTCAGGGTCTTATGACTCTGACGCTCAATTTCCACCAAAAGGCTTAGGCTCTGGACAGATGTTGGTGAAACTAAGCAGTCAGGGCGCAGATATCGGTCACCGACTTGCATAAAGGGGGCCTGTCACTTACCATAAATAGGTATTATTTTTACCTGGTGTAAATGCCGCTGTTCTTCTGAACCCGGCAATGTTTTTCGTTTCTTCCTGCGCTCCTCCGTTCCTGAGATATGGCCTCTTCTTCCCTGTATATAAATCCGGCCTTATTATCCAAGTGGGCGTGGTCCATAATTCTTGTTTGTGGGCATCTTCTTTAGGACTCCACCCAGTTTACTAAAAATACTAGATTTATATCTAATAAAGAAGAGGCCATATCTAAGGAATGCAGAGGAGCAGGGAGGAACAAAAAACATGTCCAGATTCAGGACACCAGCGGCATTGACACCAGGGACATGAATGACCTATCTATGGAAAGTGACAGATCGGCTATAATTGTGGTGAGGAGGGTGGCAGGTGGTCAGGTACTGGCTTCTGCCTGAGTCTATGAGAGGCATATAGGGGCACAGACTGGCACTAGTCTATGAGAATGTATAATGGTCCTGGGGTCCACCTGAGGGAAGTTCGTTAAGGTCTGCTCTAGCATATAACTTAATATGATGGACCCTGGTGTTACCATTTTTCAAGCAGGTTATATAATGTTGTAGTAAACTGTATCAAATAAAGGGTACCAGACGGGTAAAATTCTCAGCAATCCCATTGATCGACTGGCAGCGCATCACCTTCTTCATTGTTTAATAGCACCACAGCTTTGGTAGTGGCGGCGCCTGGTACTGCAGATCAATCCCATTTATCGGTGAGGACCTAAGCTTCTCTGAATTGTAATACGAGTCACTGCAACTAATAGGCGCTGTACCTGGTAAACAGTGAAGAAAGAGCTCCGGAGGTCCCTTTAATCAGCTATTGTGCCCCAATGGCCTAGCGTAACAATACGTCAATCTAGTACCCCTGGAAAAACCCGTAATCCAAAAATATCTGATGAGTTTCTCCTCGACTGGACCCTGTCCATGGCTGGATCCTCTTGTCCATTATCTGACTTGATTTTTGGACACTTTGGACCCATCAGAGGGAATATTTCTAACCATCTATACAGCAGCATTCATTTATATTGATCATGTGAGTGTCAGCAGCACACAGACTACTTCATATAGGGTGGTCCTCTGCTGGACCTCATTGTTGTGGCAAGGCCCTGAATCTAGTCAGAACCTGGTCCTCTTCTGGCCCCATCAAGCCCAGCTTTGATCCACTCTTAGCTAATATCAGCAAGTTCTGTAGAACCCCAGGGTTCCGTCTGGGGTTAATATCAGCGAGTTCTGTAGAACCCCAGGGTTCCGTCTGGGGTTAATATCAGCGAGTTCTGTAGAACCCCAGGGTTCCGTCTGGGGTTAATATCAGCGAGTTCTGTAGAACCCCAGGGTTCCGTCTGGGGTTAATATCAGCGAGTTCTGTAGAACCCCAGGGTTCCGTCTGGGGTTAATATCAGCGAGTTCTGTAGAACCCCAGGGTTCCGTCTGGGGTTAATATCAGCGAGTTCTGTAGAACCCCAGGGTTCCGTGGCGGGTTAATATTAACGAGTTCTTTTGTGGCGAGTTAATATCAGCGAGTTCTGTAGAACCCCAGGGTTCCGTGGCGGGTTAATATTAACGAGTTCTTTTGTGGCGAGTTAATATCAGTGAGTTCCGCAGAGCCCTAGGGTTCCGTGGCGGGTTAATATTAACGAGTTCTTTTGTGGCGGGTTAATATCAGTGAGTTCCGCAGAGCCCTAGGGTTCCGTGGTGGGTTAATATCAATGACTTCTTTCTTGGAGGATTAATATCAGTGAGTTCCATAGAACCCGAGGGTTCCGTGGCATGTTACTTGGGGTTCCGTAAGCTGATACGTGGACTTGCTCAGATATATCACTTGACAACAGTGCCCGATTATGGCCAGTAGTAGTGAATTCACCAATGGCTAAGGATCCACAATGGGGACTTCAGTATTTTTTGGGTTCCTCGCTACCATCGGGATCTTACCCCACATCGATTGTTACATTTCCCTCGTCGACCAGTGAACTGTATGCAAATGGCAGGAATTAGGACCTAGGAGAAGAAAAAATAGTGAGATTGTGGTACTGTGAGTTTATTATTGATTTGGCCTGTATGGGCATTTGTCCCCCTTAGGTAGAGAATAGAACCATTATGAATCATGTGCCCCCTCAGGCACTAGGACCCAGCTGCTAACCCTGCCATCCTTGTAGCCACACCCCTGACTCCACCCCTATGTACACATTTCATTGCTGTATGCCTGATCATCCATCCAGGGTTAAAATACATCCTTATTTATGGTTGTTTATCAACTGTTTGGGATTTCCCATGGTGCCTGGGCTGAAATGGCCAGGGATTACTTAACCATCGCCCAAATGTGAGCGTTCCAGGACTCAGCTGGGTCGGGGATTGTTGGTAACTATGTTTATGTTCAGGGCCAATCTAAACATTCCTAGATCCAGCAGACGCCCTGATTAGCAATCACAGAGATGCACTGTAGCCGGGTGCAATCCACCTTGTAATGGCTGACAACAGAATACTGATAACAGTGAGGGGCTGATAACATAAGATACAGCGAAGGTGTACACAGGGTGAGGAATGGAAAGTTCTTAGGGTCAATGGAGGTGTAGGAGTGATCTGTGCCTCCTGACCATCAGCTTCTCTGCTCTTACAGTAAAGAATCCACATAAAACTCCATATAGTGCCCAAATGATAGACAATATCCCATCCAAATAATACTCTCTTAAAGTACCCCCGTAATACTGCCATATAGCTTCCGAATACAAATAATATACAGAATTAAAATATTATTTTAAAGAACCCACATAAGCATCTCAATAATATACACTGTATATATAAAAACCTGCCACATAGAGCCCAGATGATATACAGCATCTCAAATATATATATATATATATATATATATATAAAGCCATATTGTGCCCAGATGATATGCAGCATCTCAATAATATATACTGTATATATAAAAACCCACCATATAGAGAACAGATGATATGCAGCATCTCAATAATATATACTGTATATATATATACTGCCATATTGTGCCCAGATGATATGCAGCATCTCAATAATATATACTGTATATATAAAAACCCACCATATAGAGCACAGATGATATGCAGCATCTCAATAATATATACTGTATATATATATATATATATATATATATATTGCCATATTGTGCGCAGATGATATACAGTATAACATCCAAATAAATATACTGCCATACATTGCCAAAATAATATTCAGCATCCAAATAATACTTTTTATGAACCTAGATAATACTGCTATATTGTGTGCACATTATATACTGGATAGAATCAAAATAATACTCTCTTAATGAACCTACATAATACCGCCATATAGTGCCCACATTATATACAGCATCGGAGCAACACTCAATATACCTACAAAATACTGTCATATAATGCACAAAGGATATACAGCATCCAATTGATACACTCTTAAAGAGCCCACATAATACCGCCATATAGTGCCCAAATGATATCAAGGATCCAAATCAAACTACATAATACTGCCATATTATACCAAAATATTATGCAACATCGAAAAATTACATTTATTGGAACCCCATTACACTGCCATATAGGGCCCAACTGAAATACAACATTTAAATAATACTCTCCTAATGACACCATATAAAACTGACATATATACCCCACATAATTCAGCCCTACAATATCCACATGATACACAGAATCCATGAAATACTTTTATTAAACCTACAGTATGGTGCACAAATTATACTGTAACCAAATAACAATTTCTTAAAGGAGCCACATAATACCGCCATATAGTACCCAAATGATATACAGCACCTAGATAATACTCTCTTAAAGAACCAACATAATACTGTGCCTAAATAATACACTGACTGTACCCTTCATTTAAAGCACTCACATAATCACATAATACCGCCATATAGTGCCCACAATATACTGGAATTTAATTCAAAACTAATGCTGCCATATGCTGTTACATAATCCTGGCCAGGTTTATTTCGCTCCTGGTGTCTCTGGGGTGTAGTAATGATGTTGAGGATACCTACATGCATTGACATCCCTGCAGCAAACCAACCTGTCCCCCATACTTTATCCTCCATCACTTACCAGAAATCCACTTCCAAAAAATCCTCCGAGATACAGAACTTCTGGCGTGAGCTTCTTCTGGGGGTCTCTCACAGCCTCAGTGGTCCATCCTGGAAAGAGCAGCAATATGTTACAGAGGATGCATAGGGCGCAGAATGGGTACAAGGAGACCCCGATAAATTTCGAACAGTCGCCTGTGCACATGGCTATAGAGGGAGATGGGGAGGCAAGAGGAAGGGGCTCAATGTGATGGGAGACCCCAGAGACCTCAGGAGGGTTGTGAGCTCCTCCACCGATGGCAGCTTCCTTATTGACTCTTGTGTCACAACTACATAAAACTGTGAAGTTTGGACCCGACGTTCCCCAGAAAGAGATAATACAGAGAATCCGGAAACTGGAGGTGGTGGAACTACAAATCACAGTATACCCTATTGTTATGACACATACACAATAAGGACAGAAGTATGTGCCCCCTCCATATCCACCTCCAGGAGCATTCCTGACCTCATCCTACCTCCATAGACATTAATATGGAGTTGCCCCTCTGCAGATATAACAGCTCCACCTCTTCTGGGGGGATTTCTACAAGATCTTGGAGGGGTCTGTGGGGAATTTTTGCCCCTTTATCCACAAGAGCGTTTGTGAGGTCAGGCCCTGATGCTGGGAGAAGTCGGACTCACAAGGGCCCAATACTGACCCCTGATAACACATAGCATTATCCTCCTCCACCATCTGTACAGGGGAACAATGCAATCAGGGGGTAATGTCCTCCTGGATTCACCAAACCCAGACTCCTCCATCAGACGCAGATAGAAAAGTGCGATCCGTCACTGCACAGAACACGGCTCCTCCAGAGTCCAGCGCTGGCAGCTTTACACCACTCCATCCGACGCTTGGCATTGTGTTGCTTGGTGACGTACGGCTGCATGCAGCTGCTCGGCCATGAAGCCGTGTTTGTGCTGATGTTATACCAAGGGAGGTCTGGACTCAGCAGAGCTGTGGGGACTTACCTGCCCTCTGCTCCTCAGCACTAGGCCCCCGCTCTGTACCGTTACAGGGTCTCCACTTTGTGGCTGAGTTGTTGCCGTTCCTCCTACTTCTCAGTAATGTCCCTCACAGGTAATGGGCGAAGATCCAGGAGAAGAAATCTCATGGATGGATATGTTACCCTGGTGGCTCCTACTACAGGACGGCACTGGCATCAGTGGGCCCTGCACCACCGGCCGATCTGTCATATGTTAGTAAAGGCAGACGACATGGGGGGCCCTGGGGTTATATACACCTGGAGCCAGGGGATGAACGTTATACTGACTGCTGAGCCGTGTATCTAATCCTATCTTGTGTGATATTGACTGCTGAGCTATGTATCTAATCCTATCCTGTGTGATACTATCTGCTGAGCCGTGTATGTGGCGCCCCTGAGGCTCAGTCGCCACAGAGGTACTGCACCTTCTCCTAATGTGCGGTGCCCCACCGTCCTGGTAGGTTGGGAACTCCTTTCCACGCTCCAACACTCGCACCCCACACAACAGGGTAGTTCTGCGCATCACATTGAGGTCCTTTCTTCTCCTATATATTAGGAGCACCTCTGGTGGCTCCCTGCATGGAACACTGGATGTGTTGGGAGGTGGGTGGAGTTTAGATCCATATAAAAGGTTGGGAAGGTTTAGAATGACAAATCAGTTCAGTCCGTTAGGGGAGTCGGGAGAAGGACAATCAGTCAGGAGAGTCTGAGGACAGGTCCGAGGAGAAGGAGAGAGACGTAGAACTGTAAACTAAGCATCCATCAGAAGGAGAGACAAGTACGGAACGAAGGAGTAGAGAACAGAGAGGAGGAGTGGGTTGGAAGAGGACCCCTGCCTATAGGTTCTCAGCGCAAGGCCGGGGCCCAGTCCCCGAGGTTGTATGGACACTTATGGTTCTGCAGCAGACACCGGTGGAGTAGTTGGCTGTAAATGCATTACTCCCATCCAAGACTTGAGGCACAACAGCAACACAGATAGAGAGCCGGGAGCGAGGCGTCCCCGAAGCAGGCTACAGCTGTCTGCTGTGCAAGTAAAGTTCTAGGAACATCTAGTTAGGAGGCATTCCAGGGTTACTAAGTACTGGAGTGCTTCACACCACAAGGCGCATTGGAGGAGTCATTCAGGAAAGGTACATGTTGGCGGAGTGTTGGAGAGGAGAGCCCTGACTTGCCCGGGAGGTTGATTGAGTCTTTACCCTGGAGGACACGGCACGGAGGCAAGCACCAGTGTGTACCACGAACTGTGAGTAAAGCTTTGAAACTGCAAGCTCTGGTGTCCTCCATTCCTTCATCGCTAACACCTTCAGCACAGCTACATCTGGGTACCAGCATCTACACCATCCTGCACTTCTCCAGATCCATTGCCCCTACACTGCCCTGGGACTACAGCTCCACCTGTGGGGAGCTACGCCATCCTTGCTGTACTACACCATCAGTCCCAGCAGATCTGCATGCAGCGTCGGCTTAACAACTCCCTTTCCGAACACCACAGGTGGCGTCACAAACTATTATCCCATTAACTACCTCAAACCACCCTATTACTTGGGCGCCCAAGGCCACGGATCGGGTCACCGCTGCCGCGACACATCCCCCTGACACCGGCCCGGTACCGAGTACCCCATGGCCCTGGGAGGGCGCCCCAACTTGGCGTCACAAACAGGATGACGAGACCCGATGCCATCGGGTTCTGTGCGCCTGGGATTCGTTGGACTTTACACTTTTGAAAATGTGCAGAAGACCTAATTTGATAGACTGTAAAATGGACATTAGAAATGGCCGCTGGCTCGGAGAAAAAGGGCGTGAAGAGATGGGAGGTCCTAGGAAAAGACCGCGAAGAGTCTTGGGCCTCCCCTGCCTGAATTACTATGTGACAGCAACATGGCCCACCCCCCGAGGGGTTCGTATACTGGCTTGGTATGGAGGCGCTGGAAGAAGACGCCGCCCCCAGAGGGAGGGGCAGAAGAAGGCAGTGGCGGGAAAGGGGCTGAGGCAGGAAGAAGAATGCCAGAACGCCATTTTGGAGAGAGAGGGAAGGAGGCCTGCAGAGCGCGGGGAAATGGATCTCCCTGGCGCCATGGCTGAAGGCTCCAACCCGACTTCTGAGATGATCCGCCGGCAGCTGGCAGAAGAGATAGCCGAGCTGACCACCTGGTTGCGGCTGAGGCAGGAGGCCTTGGAAAGGCTGAGCTGGCAGCAAGCCCAAGAGGGGCCTACACCTGCAGTACCCGTTCCACCGGTACCTGCTACCGCTGCACCGTACTGTCCTCAGGCTGCGCTGGTTTACACCTCCACGCTGTCCGTGCAGCTGACTGTCGCTCGCCCAGAAAAGTCATCAGAGACCCCGGGAGCTGAGACTGTGCTCCCGCCCGGACCTGTCGCGGCCGCGCAGGTCCCTACTGAAGCCTCTGCGGACCCGGAGCTGCCATCCGCTCCCCTAACACCAGCACCCGGACCCGCCATTCCGATGGATGTCCCCGCAATGCCCCACCGCCTTGGGCCTGTACTGGAGCCAGAGCACCGCCAGGAGGTCCCAGGTATGACTACAGCCCCTGCACCTGGGAAGGCCCTGGGGTGCGCGCCCGTAGTGGCCGCGGGACAGGTCGTGTTGGACCTCGTCTGGGACCGAGATGCTAGTCCCAAGGGGGAAACATCTGAACCCCTAACGGTGGTACCGCGGGCCCAAGTGGGTGAGAGCAGGTCCCGGGAGGAAGAAAAGACTGAGGCCTGTTGTCAGGCTACCTTCCGGCAACTAGCAGCTGAATACCGGGAGAGGGAGCAGAGAAGGATGTCGGTGCTGGGTCCTGATTTAGACGGCAAAGAGAGAGCCCGTGCTGGTCACTTTGGTCCCCGGGACGCAGCTGGATGGGGGCAAGTTTTGAATGTGAACCAGGAGAGAGGTTTCGGGTTCATTGCAGACCCCAAAAGAATCAGTGACCTGTTCTTCAGTCGGCGAGATGTGGAGTCGCATCTGAGGAAAGGACATCCTGATAGAGACCTGCGGCCTGGGGAGTACGTAACCTTCACCCGGCATGAGGGGCTCAGGGGGTGGTATGCCCTGAATGTACGCCGTATTCCAGAGGAGCTTATTGAGAGATATAAGGCGAAGTGACCTGTTGCTGCCCCTCTACCCACCGTTGCCATCCAGACTGTTCAGGTACCGGCTTTTGGGAAACCAGCTGCCCCTACATCAGCACCAGCCCGGAAGCCTAAGCCAAAGTTCTCCAATTTGACACCATGGGAAGAAGGATACCTAAAGATTGTCAACGATTACTTTGAATCTGTTAGCAGGTCCAGTTCAGCTTCCAGAACCCCAGGAGGGGATCAGCACTAAAGATAAAAATCTCGTTACCCAGGAGGGTTTGTTGAACCAGTTGTGCCTTTTTGTTCATCATGTTTTTGTTTTTCCGGTAGCACCTTTGTTGCCTAGTTTTTGAGTGGCAGCGTTTTTCAACTTTGAACTTCTGTGATCATGAACTTGGAGTGTATCACAAACTCTCTTGTAAAGAGTTTGCACCTCTTTAGGTGCTCTCTCTTGGTTTTACATAAAGACACTTTGCGAAGATGATATTTTGCATGGACACTTTTCGAAGATGATGTCTACCTCTGAGGACACTGCAAGAAATCCCGGCTGGGAGCAGTGTCCAGCACTTACAAGAATCTTTGCACTGTTTTATTGAAAAGTATTTGATAATGTGTTTTATAAGAGTATTAGTAACTGAGAAATAGCTTTTATAGAAGAATTAGGAATGTCTGATATAGAGATGAGCAATTTGAATAAAGAATTGAAAGTGACAGGTGACGGACCAGATACTTGCAGTCAACGTCTTGCGTCAGGAGAAAGAAAGAAAGAAAGAAAGGAAGAAAGAAAGAAAGGAAAAAAAAAAGAAATAATAGGGGAAATGTGTTACAGAATATAGCACTTTTGAATTAATGAAAAATTTGCACTGTTTAACTTAGAATTTTAGATAGAATTGTTGGTAACGTTCAAGATGAGTACCTCGTATACTAGGAAGCCTAGTATAAGAAAAGTTTGTTCTGCATTGCAAAATTTTTTGTATGTTTCTTTGCTGTCAACTTTGTTTACCTTGCAGCCCGCGGATGTGCTGTGTTTAACGGGGGGGTATGTGGCGCCCCTGAGGCTCAGTCACCACAGAGGTACTGCAGCTTCTCCTAAGGTGCGGTGCCCCGCCGTCCTGGTAGGTTGGGAACTCCTTTCCATGCTCCAACACTCGCACCCCACACAACAGGGTAGTTCTGCACATCACATTGAGGTCCATTCTTCTCCTATACGTTAGGAGCACCTCTGGTGGTTCCCTGCATGGAACACTGGATGTGTTGGGAGGTGGGTGGGATTTAGATCCATATAAAAGGTTGGGAGGTTTAGAATGACAAGTCAGTTCAGTCCCTTAGGGGAGTCGGGAGAAGGACAGTCAGTCAGGAGAGTCTGAAGACGGGTCCGAGGAGGAGAGAGACGTAGAACTGTAACCTAAGCATCCATCAGAAGGAGAGACAAGTACGGAATGAAGGAGTAGAGAACAGAGAGGAGGAGTGGGTTGGAAGAGGAACCCTGCCAATAGATTCCCAGCGCAAGGCCGGGGCCCGGTCCCCGAGGTTGTATGGACCCTTATGGTTCTGCAGCAGACACCAGTGGAGTAGTTGGCTGTAAATTCATTACTCCCATCCAAGACTTGAGGCACAACAGCAACACAGATAGAGAGGCGGGATCAAGGCGTCCCCGAAGCAGGCTACAGCTGTCCGCCGTGCAAGTAAAGTTCTAGGAACATCTAGTTAGGAGGCATTCCAGGGTTACTAAGTACTGGAGTGCTTCACACCACAAGGCGAATTGGAGGAGTCGTTCAGGAAAGGTACATGTTGGCGAAGTGTTGGAGAGGAGAGCCCTGACTTGCCCTGGAGGTTGATTGAGTCTTTACCCCGGAGGATATATCTGGGTACCAGCATCCACACCATCCTGCACTTCTCCAGATCCATTGCACCTACACTACCCTGGGACTACAGCTCCACCTGTGGGGAGCTACACCATCATTGCTACACTACACCATCAGTCCCAGCGGATCTGCATGCAGCGTCGGCTTAACACCTCCCTTTCCGAACACCACAGATGGCGTCACGAACTATTATCCCATTAACTACCTCAAACCACCCTATTACTTGGGCGCCCAGGGCCACGGACCGGGTCACCGCTGCTGCGACACATCCCCCTGACACCGGCCTGGTACCGAGTACCCCATGGCCCTGGGAGGGCACCCATGTATGTAATCATGTAATCCTATCCTGTGAGATACTGACTGCTGAGCCGTGTATCTTATCCTATCCTGTGTGATACTGGGTCGCCCTCACACCCAGGGCAGTGGGGTACTCGGTACCGGGCCCGATGGTCCTCAATGGGAGATGTCACGGTAGCTGGAACCCGGCCCGTGGCCCTGGGCGCCCATTATAAATGTTCAGTGTCAATGTGTAAGTCGTGACGCCACCTGTGGTGTTCGGCAAGGTAGATGTTAAGCTGACGCTGCAGACAGTTCCTCTGGGACAGATGGTGTGGTGCAGCAGTGATGGTATAGCCCTCCACAGGCAGGGCTGTAGTCCCAGGGCAGAGTGAATGAAGCGACACTTAGATGGTGTTGTGTCGGGCGCAAGGGATGTAGCAGTGCGGGGCAAGTTGACTCAGGAATAAGTGGAGGACACCAGGGCATGTAGTTCCGAAGCTTTAGTCACAGTCTGTGGTGGCTCAAGAGCCCGCATCGGTGCCGTGTCCTCCGGGTCAGGAGCTCTGTCATCCTCCAGGCAAGATGAAGCACACCTTTACAACACCCCACCAACATATGTGCCTTTGCTGAACGTCTCCCTCTTAGCGCCTTTGAATGAAGTACTCCTAGTACTGAGTTACACTGGAGTTCCTCCTGTCCGATGTTCCTATGAACTCTACTTGTACGGCAGACAGCTGTAGCCTGCTTCGGGGACTCTCTGCTTCTAAGTCCCAGCTCTCTATCTCGTTGCTGTTGTGCCCCCAAGTCTTGTGTGGGAATAAAGTGATGACAAACTTCTATTCCTCTGGTGTTTGTTGCGGGACCATTAGTATCCAAACAACCTCGGGGACCGGACCCCGGCCTTGCGCCTAGAACTTGGGAAGGGTTCTCCTCTAACCCTCAATCCTCTGTTCTCTTCCTCTCCTCACGTTCCATACTAATCCTTTCCTTCTTATGGAGAGTCAGGCTTTCTTTCAGTGTTCATTTCCTATGCCAGCGGACCCAGATCACTGAGGTCGGCTGCAGCACTTTCTCTCCTTCATCCCTCTCAGGGGATCTCCTTACACAGGTCCGACCTCATCAGACTCCTGCGACTAACTCCCTCTATCCTATCCTCTCCCCGCTCTTTTGGTGCAGACTAAACTCCACCCGCCTCCCAGCACGCTTCGTGTTCCTAGCAGGGAGCCACCAAAGGTGCTCTGCTACACTACTATGTTGTGTGGGATGCCGGTGTTGGAGCGTGGTCAGGGGTCTCCACCTTACCTGAATGGTGGGGTACCACACCTCAGGAGGAGGTGCAGTACCTCTGTGGCGACTGAACCCTCAGGGGCGCCACAATACTGTCTGCTGAGCCATGTATCTAATCCTACCCTATGTGATACTGACTGCTGAGCTATGTATCTAATCCTATCCTGTGTGATACTGTCTGCTGAGCCGTGTATCTAATCATATCCTGTGTGATGCTGACTGCTGATCTGTGCATCTAACCCTATCCTGTGTGATACTGACTGCTGAACCGTGTATCTAATCCTATCCTGTGTGATACTGACTGCTGAGCTGTGTATCTAATCCTATCCTGTGTGATACTGTCTGCTGAGCCGTGTATCTAATCCTATCCTGTGTGATACTGACTGCTGATCTGTGCATCTAACCCTATCCTGTGTGATACTGACTGCTGAGCTGTGTATCTAATCCTATCCTGTGTGATACTGTCTGCTGAGCCATGTATCTAATCCTATCCTGTGTGATACTGACTGCTGATCTGTGTATATAATCCTATCCTGTGTGATACTGACTGCTGAGCCGTGTATCTAATCCTCTCCTGTGTGATACTGACTGCTGATCTGTGCATCTAACCCTATCCTGTGTGATACTGACTGCTGAGCCGTGCATCTAATCCTATCCTGTGTGATACTGACTGCTGATCTGTGCATCTAACCCTATCCTGTGTGATACTGACTGCTGAGCCGTGCATCTAATCCTATCCTGTGTGATACTGACTGCTGATCTGTGTATCTAATCCTATCCTGTGTGATACTGACTGCTGAGCCGTGCATCTAATCCTATCCTGTGTGATACTGACTGCTGAGCCATGTATCTAATCCTATCCTGTGTGAAACTGACTGCTGATCTGTGTATCTAATCCTATCCTGTGTGATACTGACTGCTGAGCCGTGCATCTAATCCTATCCTGTGTGATACTGACTGCTGAGCCGTGTATCTAATCCTATCCTGTGTGATACTGACTGCTGAGATGTGTATCTAATCCTATCCTGTGTGATACTGACTGCTAAGCCGTGTATCTAATCCTATCCTATGTGATACTGACTGCTGAGCCGTGTATCTAATCCTATCCTGTGTGATACTGTCTGCTGAGCCGTGTATCTAATCCTATCCTGCGTGATACTGTCTGCTGAGCCGTGTATCTAATCCTATCCTGTGTGATACTGACTGCTGAGCCGTGTATCTAATCCTATCCTCTGTGATACTGACTGCTGAGCCGTGTATCTAATCCTGTCCTGTGTGACACTGTATGCTGAGCCGTGTATCTAATCCTATCCTATGTGATACTGTCTGCTGAGCCGTGTATCTAATCCTATCCTGTGTGATACTGACTGCTGATTCATGTATCTAATCCTATCCTGTGTGATACTGACTGCTGAGCCCTATATCTAATCCTATCCTGTGTGATACTGACTGCTGATTCATGTATCTAATCCTATCCTGTGTGATACTGACTGCTGAGCCGTGTATCTAATCCTATCCTGTGTGATACTGACTGCTTATTCATGTATCTAATCCTATCCTGTGTGATACTGACTGCTGAGCTGTGAATCTAATCCTATCCTGTGTGATACTGACTGCTGAGCTGTGTATCTAATCCTATCCTGTGTGATACTGACTGCTGATCTGTGTATCTAATCCTATCCTGTGTGATACTGACTGCTGAGCCGTGTATCTAATCCTATCCTCTGTGATACTGACTGCTGAGCCGTGTATCTAATCCTGTCCTGTGTGACACTGTATGCTGAGCCGTGTATCTAATCCTATCCTATGTGATACTGTCTGCTGAGCCGTGTATCTAATCCTATCCTGTGTGATACTGACTGCTGATTCATGTATCTAATCCTATCCTGTGTGATACTGACTGCTGAGCCCTATATCTAATCCTATCCTGTGTGATACTGACTGCTGATTCATGTATCTAATCCTATCCTGTGTGATACTGACTGCTGAGCCGTGTATCTAATCCTATCCTGTGTGATACTGACTGCTTATTCATGTATCTAATCCTATCCTGTGTGATACTGACTGCTGAGCTGTGAATCTAATCCTATCCTGTGTGATACTGACTGCTGAGCTGTGTATCTAATCCTATCCTGTGTGATACTGACTGCTGATCTGTGTATCTAATCCTATCCTGTGTGATACTGTCTGCTGAGCCGTGTATCTAATCCTATCCTGTGTGACACTGACTGCTGAGCCATGTATCTAATCCTATCCTGTGTGAAACTGACTGCTGATCTGTGTATCTAATCCTATCCTGTGTGATACTGACTGCTGAGCTGTGTATCTAATCCTGTCCTGTGTGAGACTGACTGCTGAGCCGTGTATCTAATCCTATCCTGTGTGATACTGACTGCTGAGTCGTGTATCTAATCCTCTCCTGTGTGATACTGACTGCTGAGCCGTGTATCTAATCCTCTCCTGTGTGATACTGACTGCTGAGCCGTGTATCTAATCCTATCCTGTGTGATACTGACTGCTGAGCCGTGTATCTAATCCTCTCCTGTGTGATACTGACTGCTGAGCCGTGTATCTAATCCTATCCTGTGTGATACTGACTGCTGATCTGTGCATCTAATCATATCCTGTGTGATACTGCCTGCTGAGCCGTGTATCTAATCCTATCCTGTGTGATACTGACTGCTGAGCCGTGTATCTAATCCTCTCCTGTGTGATACTGACTGCTGAGCCATGTATCTAATCCTATCCTGTGTGAAACTGACTGCTGATCTGTGCATCTAATCCTATCCTGTGTGATACTGACTGCTGAGCTGTGAATCTAATCCTATCCTGTGTGATACTGACTGCTGAGCTGTGTATCTAATCCTGTCCTGTGTGATACTGACTGCTGATCTGTGTATCTAATCCTATCCTGTGTGATACTGACTGCAGAGCCGTGTATCTAATCCTCTCCTGTGTGATACTGACTGCTGAGCTGTGAATCTAATCCTATCCTGTGTGATACTGACGGCTGATCTGTGTATCTAATCCTATCCTGTGTGATACTGACTGCTGAGCTGTGTATCTAATCCTATCCTGTGTGAGACTGACTACTGAGCCGTGTATCTAAACCTATCCTGTGTGATACTGTCTGCTGATCTGTGTATCTAATCCTATCCTGTGTGATACTGTCTGATGAGCCGTGTATCTAATCCTATCCTGTGTGATACTGACTGCTGATCTGTGTATCTAATCCTATCCTGTGTGATACTGACTGCTGAGCCGTGTATCTAATCCTATCCTGTGTGATACTGTCTGATGAGCCGTGTATCTAATCCTATCCTGTGTGATACTGACTGCTGAGCTGTGCATCTAATCCTATCCTGTGTGATACTGACTGCTGAGCCGTGTATCTAATCCTATCCTGTGTGATACTGACTGCTGAGCTGTGTATCTAATCCTCTCCTGTGTGATACTGACTGCTGAGCTGTGTATCTAATCCTATCCTGTGTGATACTGACTGCTGAGCCGTGTATCTAATCCTATCCTGTGTGATACTGACTGCTGATCTGTGTATCTAATCCTATCCTGTGTGATACTGGCTGCTGAGCCGTGTATCTAATCCTATCCTGTGTGATACTGACTGCTGATTCATGTATCTAATCCTATCCTGTGTGATACTGACTGCTGAGCTTTGTATCTAATCCTATCCTGTGTGATACTGACTGCTGAGCTGTGTATCTAATCCTATCCTGTGTGATACTGTCTGCTGATCTGTGTATCTAATCCTATCCTGTGTGACACTGTCTGCTGAGCCGTGTATCTAATCCTATCCTGTGTGATACTGTCTGCTGAGCCGTGTATCTAATCCTATCCTGTGTGATACTGACTGCAGAGCCGTGTATCTAATCCTATCCTGTGTGATACTGCCTGCTGAGCCGTGTATCTAATCCTATCCTGTGTGAGACTGAATGCGAGCCATGTGGCTAATCCTCTCCTGTGTGATACTGACTGCTGAGCCGTGTCCTAATCCTGTCCTGTGTGACACTGTATGCTGAGCCGTGTATCTAATCCTATCCTGTGAGATACTGTCTGCTGAGCCTTGTATCTAATCCTATCCTGTGTGATATTGACTGCTGATCTGTGTATCTAATCCTATTCTGTGTGATACTGACTGCTGAGCCGTATATCTAACCCTATCCTGTTTGATACTGTCTGCTGAGCCGTGTATCTAATCCTCTCCTATGTGATACTGACTGCTGGGCTGTGTATCTAATCCTATCCTGTGTGATACTGTCTGCTGGGCTGTGTATCTAATCCTATCCTGTGTGATACTGTCTGCTGAGCTGTGTATCTAATCCTATCCTGTGTGATACTGACTGCTGTGCCGTGTATCTAATCCTATCCTGTGTGATACTGTCTGCTGAGCCGTGTATCTAATCCTATCCTGTGTGATACTGACTGCTGGGCTGTGTATCTAATCCTATCCTGTGTGATACTGCCTGCTGAGCCGTGTATCTAATCCTATCCTGTGTGATACTGTCTGCTGAGCCGTGTATCTAATCCTATCCTGTGTGATACTGACTGCTGAGCCGTGTATCTAATCCTATCCTGTGTGATACTGTCTGCTGAGCCTTGTATCTAATCCTCTCCTATGTGATACTGACTTCTGAGACGTATATCTAATCCTATCCTGTGTGATACTGCCTGCTGAGCCATGTATCTAATCCTATCCTGTGTGATACTGACTGCTGAGCTGTGTATCTAATCCTATCCTGTGTGATACTGACTGCTGAGCCGTGTATCTAATCCTATCCTGTGTGATACTGACTGCTGAGCCGTGTATCTAATCCTATCCTGTGTGATACTGTCTGCCGAGCCGTGTATCTAATCCTATCCTGTGTGATACTGTCTGCTGAGCCGTGTATCTAATCCTATCCTGTGTGATACTGTCTGCTGAGCCGTGTATCTAATCCTCTCCTGTGTGATACTGACTGCTGAGCCGTGTATCTAATCCTATCCTGTGTGATGCTGACTGCTGAGCTGTGTATCTAATCCTCTCCTGTGTGATACTGACTGCTGAGCCGTGTATCTAATCCTATCCTGTGTGATACTGACTGCTGAGCTGTGTATCTAATCCCATCCTCTGTGATACTGACCGCTGAGCTGTGTATCTAATCCTATCCTGTGTGATACTGACTGCTGAGCTGTGTATCTAATCCTCTCCTATGTGATACTGACTGCTGAGCTCTGTATCTAATCCCATCCTCTGTGATACTGACTGCTGAGCTGTGTATCTAATCCTATCCTGTATGATACTGACTGCTGAGCAGTGTATCTAATCCCATCCTGTGTGATACTGACTGCTGAGCTGTGTATCTAATCCTATCCTGTGTGATACTGACTGCTGAGCAGTGTATCTAATCCTATCCTGTGTGATACTGACTGCTGAGCTGTGTATCTAATCCCATCCTCTGTGATACTGACTGCTGAGCTCTGTATCTAATCCCATCCTGTGTGATACTGACTGCTGAGCTGTGTATCTAATCCTATCCTGTGTGATACTGACTGCTGAGCAGTGTATCTCATCCTAGCCTGTGTGATACTGACTGCTGAGCTGTGTATCTAATCCTATCCTGTGTGATACTGACTGCTGAGCCGTGTATCTAATCCCATCCTCTGTGATACTGACTGCTGAGCCTTGTATCTAATCCCATCCTCTGTGATACTGACTGCTGAGCCGTGTATCTAATCCCATCCTCTGTGATACTGACTGCTGAGCTGTGTATCTAGTCCTATCCTCTGTGATACTGACTGCTGAGCTCTGTATCTAATCCTATCCTGTGTGATACTGACTGATGAGCCGTGTATCTAATCCCATCCTCTGTGATACTGACTGCTGAGCCTTGTATCTAATCCCATCCTCTGTGACACTGACTGCTGAGCCGTGTATCTAATCCCATCCTCTGTGATACTGACTGCTGAGCCGTGTATCTAATCCTATCCTGTGTGATACTGACTGCTGAGCCGTGTATCTAACCCCATCCTCTGTGATACTGACTGCTGAGCCGTGTATCTAATCCTATCCTGTGTGATACTGTCTGCTGAGCCGTGTATCTAATCCTATCCTGTGTGATACTGTCTGCTGAGCCATGTGTCTAATCCTATCCTGTGTGATACTGTCTGCTGAGCTGTGTATCTAATCCTCTCCTGTGTGATACTGTCTGCTGAGCTGTGTATCTAATCCTATCCTGTGTGATACTGTCTGCTGAGCCGAATATCTAATCCTATCCTGTGTGATAGTGACTGCTAAGCTGTGTATCTAATTCTCTCCTATGTGATACTGACTGCTGGGCAGTGTATCTAATCCTATCCTGTGTGATACTGACTGCTGAGCCGTGTATCTAATCCCATCCTCTGTGATACTGACTGCTGAGCCTTGTATCTAATCCCATCCTCTGTGATACTGACTGCTGAGCCGTGTATCTAATCCCATCCTCTGTGATACTGACTGCTGAGCCGTGTATCTAATCCTATCCTGTGGAAGAGGAAGAGTCTTGAGGAGATCATTTGCATATTCCCAGTGCCTTCTGGGATAAGTGAAGAGTCTCCGCGAGCTCAACGATCACTGGGTTTTGGCCGTTGCAGCTGAAAATAGGAAATTGGAAATTTGGCTCATCTTTCATCGTTTTTAAGAAATCTCAAGATGGAAGAGGCCAGGAGTAGTGTTGAGCATTCCGATACCGCAAGTATCGGGTATCGGCCGATACTTGCTGTATCGGAATTCCGATACCGACTTCCGATATTTTTTCAATATCGGAAGTTGGCATCGGAATCGGAAGTTCAAAGTTGATTGACAGCCTGACATCATCATGATTCGCGGTGTGTGCGCATCATGATGCGCCGTCATTTCGGGCCTTCCGGGGGTCTCTGCCGGCCTGCCGGGGGGCTGTGCTGATGTCCGGGGGTCTGTGCAAGCATCGTCCGATGGGACTATAAGTCCCATCTGGCGATGCCTGCTACCATGACAGTGATTGACACATTAGCCAATGATGGGACAGTAGTAGTCCCATCATCCGGCTAATGTGTTAAATGTTAAAAAAAAAAAAAAAATACTACATACATACTACATACATACTACATGCATGCTACATACATACTACATGCTACATACATACTACATATATACTACATGCATGCTACATACATACTACATGCTACATACATACTACATATATACTACATACATACTACATACATACTGCATACATGCTACATACATACTGCATGCTACATACATACTACATACATACTACATACATACTACATACATACCACATATATACTACATACATACTACATGCATGCTACATACATACCACATACATACTACATACATACTACATACATACTACATGCATGCTACATACATAACACATATATACTACATGCATGCTACATACATACTACATGCTACATACATACCACATACATACTACATACATACTACATGCATTCTACATACATACTACATGCTACATACATACTACATATATACTACATGCATTCTACATACATACTACATGCTACATACATACTACATATATACTACATACATACTACATGCATGCTACATACATACTACATGCTACATACATACCACATACATACTACATACATACTACATGCTACATACATACTAAATATATACTACATGCATGCTACATACATACTGCATGCTACATGCATGCTACTTACATACTACATACATACTACATGCTACATACATACCACATATATACTACATACATACTACATACAATACATTCATACAATACATACATAGACATACAGTACATATAACATAGAGTAACATACTTACCAATACTTGTCACATTGTTCCCCGAATCCATTGTCTTTTACGGAATAAATATTAACATAACAAACCACAAAAATACTCACCCACGATCCGAAGCAGTCCACGAGTGTGTCCCATGACGATCTTGGGTAGAGAACTGCAGCATCAGCTGATGCTGCCGTTCTCTACGGGCTGCAGGAATCCAATGACGGAAGGTAGGTATCCTTCCACACTGTATTCCTCCGCCACTTAAAAAAAAAAAAGTCCCTAGTCTCACTTTATGCCATTGCTGCGTGGGAAATTCCCACACAGCAATGGCATAAAGTGAGACTAGGGACTTTTTTTTTTTTAAGTGGCGGAGGAATACAGTGTGGAAGGATACCTACCTTCCGTCATTGGATTCCTGCAGCCCGTAGAGAACGGCAGCATCAGCTGATGCTGCAGTTCTCTACCCAAGATCGTCGTGGGACACACTCGTGGACTGCTTCGGATCGTGGGTGAGTATTTTTGTGGTTTGTTATGTTAATATTTATTCCGTAAAAGACAATGGCTTCGGGGAACAATGTGACAAGTATTGGTAAGTATGTTACTCTATGTTATATGTACTGTATGTCTATGTATGTATTGTATGAATGTATTGTATGTAGTATGTATGTAGTATATATGTGGTATGTATGTAGCATGTAGTATGTATGTAGTATGTATGTAGCATGCATGTAGCATGCAGTATGTATGTAGCATGCATGTAGTATATATGTAGTATGTATGTGGTATGTATGTAGCATGTAGTATGTATGTAGCATGCATGTAGTATGTATGTAGTATGTATGTAGCATGCATGTAGTATATATGTAGTATGTATGTAGCATGTAGTATGTATGTAGCATGCATGTAGTATATATGTAGTATGTATGTAGTATGTATGTAGCATGCATGTAGTATGTATGTAGTATGTATGTAGTATGTATGTAGCATGTATGTAGAATGCATGTAGTATGTATGTAGTATGTATGTGGTATGTATGTAGCATGTAGTATGTATGTAGCATGCATGTAGTATATATGTGTTATGTATGTAGCATGCATGTAGCATGCATGTAGTATGTATGTAGTATGTATGTAGTATGTATGTAGCATGTAGCATGCATGTAGTATGTATGTAGTATATATGTGGTATGTATGTAGCATGTAGTATGTATGTAGCATGCAGTATGTATGTAGCATGCATGTAGTATATATGTAGTATGTATGTTGCATGTAGTATATATGTAGTATGAATGTAGCATGTATGTAGTATGTAGTATCAATGTAGCATGTATGTAGTATGCATGTTGTATGTATGTAGCATGTAAATTTTTTTTATTTTTTTTTTATTTTTTTTTTTATATTCAACACATTAGCCGGATGATGGGACTACTACTGTCCCATCATTGGCTAATGTGTCAATCACTGTCATGGTAGCAGGCATCGCCCGATGGGACTTGTAGTCCCATCGGACGATGCCTGCACAGACCCCCGAAGCCTGCACAGACCACCGGCAGGCTGGCACAGCCCCCCGGCAGGCCGGCACAGCCCACCGGAGCCTGCACAGACCACCGGCCGGCACAGCCCCCCGGCAGGCCGGCACAGCCCACCGGAGCCTGCACAGACCACAGGCAGGCCGGCACAGCCCCCCGGCAGGCCGGCACAGACCACCGGAGCCTGCACAGACCCCCTGGCAGGCCGGCACAGCCCCCCGAAAGGCCCGTACAGACCCCAGAGAGGCTGTACAAGGCAAAAACAGGGTTTTTCTTATTCTGATACCGGAAGTCCCATAGAATTGAATGGGACTTCCGGTATCGGAATCGGCGATACCGATACTTTTTCTTAAGATCGGCCGATCCATTCCGATCCGATACTTTGAAGTATCGGACGGTATCGCTCAACTCTAGCCAGGAGCCATTTGGTGAGCTGCATTTCTTGCTACATGTTCACAGATTTACCAGTGGAAAAGCCAAACTTCACATGCCACAAATGCAAGCTTGTGTCCCTGCTGGAGGAAAAGTTGCAAAATCTCGAAGAGAGGTTGGCTACTTTGAAGATCATTAAGGAAGGTGAAGAGTTCTTGGACAGAGCAGAATTATCTCTTCATGTTACAGAAAGAGAAGAAATTCGAAGTGCACCTGAAGAAACAGAGGAATGGAGACATGTGACCCAGAGAAGCAGGAGGATCAGGAGGCAGTCAGCACCCATACTGCTCAGAAACCAGTACCAGGCTCTCACGCAGGAAAACGATGAAGAAATACATCAGGATAAGACTTTGCCAACAAACAGCAACCTTGTACGCCTTCAGAGTCCTCCTGGATGGAGAAAGAAAAATGTTGTGAAGAAGAAACGGAGAGTGGTGGTCATGGGGGATTCCCTGCTGAGAGGAACAGAGGCCGCTATCTGCAGACCGGATATAACTTCAAGAGAAATGTGCTGTCTTCCAGGTGCAAAAATTAAAGATGTGTCTGACAGGATATCAGGACTCTTCAGACCTACAGATGACTACCCATTCCTGCTACTACATGTGGGGACAAATGACACCGCAAGAAACGACCTGGAAACCATCTGCAGAGACTTTGAAGACTTAGGCAAGGAAGTGAAAGAACTGGGAGCGCAGGTGGTCTTCTCTTCCATCCTCCCAGTGGATGGCCATGGAACAAGGAGGTGGAATAAGATTCTGCAGGTGAACAACTGGCTACGTCGATGGTGCCGTCAGCAACGATTTGGATTTCTGGATCACGGAGTGAATTACTTATACGATGGACTACTTGCTAGAGATGGGGTGCACCTTACGAAGACTGGAAAGCATGTATTTGGAAGTCGCCTTGCTACACTTGTAAGGAGAGCTTTAAACTAGAACAACATGGGAAGGGAAGCAAAAGACCAGAAAAAGCCATACACCTGACAAATGCTATTGAGAACTCTGCTATTAGAAGTGGAAAGGAAGAACAAAGACGAAAGAATCTAATTAATAAAAATATTGGAGAAAGAGAAACCAATCACAAACTAAAATGTTTCTATACTAATGCACAAAGCATGGGCAACAAACAAGGAGAATTGGAACTACTAACACAGGAAAAGAAATATGATGTCATTGGAATCACTGAAACTTGGTGGAACAATACACATGATTGGAATACAAGACTAGAAGGATACAACTTATTTGCAAGAAACAGACTTGATAAACGAGGAGGAGGTGTCGCATTGTATGTTAGAAACGCGTATATCTGCACAGAGATTGAAGCTTCAGAGACTGGGAGTTCTGTGGAAACTGTTTGGGTAAGAATACAAGGACAGAACAATGGAAAGGACACCATTGTAGGCATTTACTACAGGCCGCCTGTGCAAGCCGAAGATATGGATGAACTCTTTATGCATCAGATGGCCAAGTTCTCCAAAAAATATGACATAGTTGTCATGGGAGATTTCAACTATCCAGACATTTGTTGGGAATCTCTCTCAGGCAAAACTAACAGGTCAAGGAAATTCTTATCCTCTCTTGCTGACTTTATCTTCCAAAAGGTAAGGGAGAAAACAAGGGGAACTGCTACCTTGGATCTAATCCTTATAAACAGGGAGGAAATGGTTGAGGAGGTAAAAGTGGCTGGGACCCTAGGAGGTAGCGACCATGCTATTTTAGAATTTTGGATAACTAGATGCGGAAGACCTGTGAAGACTCAGACGTCAAGGTTAGATTTCAGAAAGACAGATTTTAAGGGATTCAGAAAGAGAATTGGAGGGATCCAATGGCTGGATATCCTTAGAGACAAAAATGTCCAGGAAGGATGGGAAATCTTGAAAAATGAAATTCTCAAAGCACAGTTGTTAACAATTCCGAAAAGAGGGAAGAATAGGAAGCATTTAAGGAAACCAGGATGGATGAACACAGAACTTAAGCACATGCTAAAAAGGAAGAAAAAAATGTTTATAAAATGGAAAGAGGGAGGCATATCTAAAGAAGAATATAATGCTGTCTGCAGAACCTGCAGGGCACAAATCAGATTATCTAAAGCTGAAAATGAACTGAGGCTTGCAAGAGATGTCAAAAGCAATAATAAAGGATTTTGGGGATATGTCAAAAGTAAAAGAAAAGTCAAAGATGCTATAGGATTTTTACAGGATGAAAATGATGAAATGGTAAGACAGGATGTTGAGAAGGCTGAACTTTTAAATTCCTATTTTGCATCTGTTTTCTCTCAGAAAGGAAATGTAACATCAACTGTTCTTCACTGTCCTATTAAGGGAATAGAAGAATCCAGGATATCTATAAACAGAAAGATAGTGAGGAAACACTTAGCTAACCTAAATGAATTTAAGTCTCCAGGTCCAGATGAATTACACCCCAGAGTACTGAAGGAGATAGCAGAAGAAATTTTTGAACCCCTCTCCATAATCTTTGAAAATTCTTGGAGAACAGGAGAAGTGCCAGAAGACTGGAGAAGAGCAAATGTTGTTCCTATCTTCAAAAAGGGGAAGAAGGTGGACCCAGGCAACTATAGGCCGGATTCATAACTGGCTTAGTGATCGGACCCAAAGAGTGGTCGTAAATGGCTACACATCCAGTTGGAAGAATATCTCAAGTGGGGTACCACAGGGCTCTGTCCTGGGCCCTGTATTGTTCAACATCTTTATCAACGATTTAGATGAAGGAATTGAGGGTAAACTGATTAAATTTGCTGATGACACAAAGCTAGGAGGGATAGCTAATACTAGAGAAGAGAGAGAGAGAGGATTCAAAAAGATATAAATAAACTGGAGAAGTGGGCAGCAACTAACAGAATGGTTTTTAACAGGGACAAATGCAAAGTACTACATCTGGGCAATAAAAATGAAAAAAGCATATATAGAATGTGAGGAATAGGGCTAAGTGACAGCACATGTGAAAAAGACTTGGGTATACTAATAGATCACAGACTGAATATTAGTCAACAGTGTGATGCAGCAGCAAAAAAGGCAAATGCAATTCTAGGATGTATTAACGGAAGCATACAGTCTATATCACGTGAAGTCATTATTTCCCTCTACTCCTCTTTGGTCAGACCTCATCTGGAATATTGTGTCCAGTTTTGGGCACCACATTTTAAAAAAGACATCAACAAACTGGAGCAAGTTCAGAAAAGAGCGACCAGAATGGTGACCGGTCTGCAAACCCTGTCTTATGAGGAAAGGTTGCAGGATTTGGGAATGTTTAGTTTGCAAAAGAGAAGACTGAGAGGAGACTTAATAGCTGTCTACAAATATCTAAAGGGCTGTCACATTGTAGAAGGATCAACTTTATTCTCATTTGCACAAGGAAAGACTAGAAGCAATGGGATGAAACTGAATGGGAGGAGACACAGATTAGATATTAGAAAAAACTTTTTGACAGTTAGAGTGATCAATGAGTGGAACAGGCTGCCACGAGAAGTGGTGAGTTCTCTTTCAATGGAAGTCTTCAAACAGAGGCTGGACAGACATCTGACTGGGATGATTTAGCGAATCCTGCTTTGAGCAGGGGGTTGGACCAGATGGCCCAGGAGGTCCCTTCCAACTCTATGATTCTATGATTCTATGATACTGACTGCTGAGCCGTGTATCTAATCCCATCCTCTGTGATACTGTCTGCTGAGCCGTGTATCTAATCCTCTCTTGTGTGATACTGTCTGCTGAACCGTGTATCTAATCCTATCCTGTGTGATACTGACTGCTGAGCCGTGTATCTAATCCTATCCTGTGTGATTCTGACTGCTCAGCTGTGTATCTAATCCTATCCTGTGTGATACTGACTGCTGAGCCGTGTATCTAATCCTATCCTGTGTGATTCTGACTGCTGAGCCGTGTATCTAATCCTATCCTGTGTGATTCTGACTGCTGAGCCGAATATCTAATCCTATCCTGTGTGATACTGTCTGCTAAGCTGTGTATCTAATTCTCCACTATGTGATACTGACTGCTGGGCAGTGTATCTAATCCTATCCTGTGTGATACTGACTGCTGAGCCGTGTATCTAATCCCATCCTCTGTGATACTGACTGCTGAGCCTTGTATCTAATCCCATCCTCTGTGATACTGACTGCTGAGCCGTGTATCTAATCCTATCCTGTGTGATACTGACTGCTGAGCCGTGTATCTAATCCCATCCTCTGTGATACTGACTGCTGAGCCGTGTATCTAATCCTCTCTTGTGTGATACTGTCTGCTGAGCCGTGTATCTAATCCTATCCTGTGTGATACTGACTGCTGAGCTGTGTATCTAATCCTATCCTGTGTGATTCTGACTGCTCAGCTGTGTATCTAATCCTATCCTGTGTGATACTGACTGCTGAGCCGTGTATCTAATCCTATCCTGTGTGATGCTGACTGCTGAGCTGGGTATATAATCCTATTCTGTGTGATACTGACTGCTGAGCCGTGTATCTAATCCTATCCTGTGTGATTCTGACTGCTCAGCTGTGTATCTAATCCTACCTTTGCGATACTGACTGCTGAGCCGTGTATCTAATCCTATCCTGTGTGATACTGACTGCTGAGCTGTGTATATAATCCTATCCTGTGTGATACTGACTGCTGAGCCGTGTATCTAATCCTATCCTGTGTGATTCTGACTGCTGAGCCGTGTATCTAATCCTATCCTGTGTGATTCTGACTGCTGAGCCGAATATCTAATCCTATCCTGTGTGATACTGTCTGCTAAGCTGTGTATCTAATTCTCTCCTATGTGATACTGACTGCTGGGCAGGGTATCTAATCCTATCCTGTGTGATACTGACTGCTGAGCCGTGTATCTAATCCCATCCTCTGTGATACTGACTGCTGAGCCGTGTATCTAATCCCATCCTCTGTGATACTGACTGCTGAGCCGTGTATCTAATCCTATCCTGTGTGATACTGACTGCTGAGCCTTGTATCTAATCCCATCCTCTGTGATACTGACTGCTGAGCCATGTATCTAATCCCATCCTCTGTGATACTGACTGCTGAGCCGTGTATCTAATCCTATCCTGTGTGATACTGACTGCTGAGCCGTGTATCTAATCCCATCCTCTGTGATACTGACTGCTGAGCCGTGTATCTAATCCTCTCTTGTGTGATACTGTCTGCTGAGCCGTGTATCTAATCCTATCCTGTGTGATACTGACTGCTGAGCCGTGTATCTAATCCTATCCTGTGTGATACTGACTGCTGAGCTGTGTATATAATCTTATCCTGTGTGATACTGACTGCTGAGCCGTGTATCTAATCCTATCCTGTGTGATTCTGACTGCTCAGCTGTGTATCTAATCCTATCCTGTGTGATACTGACTGCTGAGCTGTGTATATAATCCTATCCTGTGTGATACTGACTGCTGAGCCATGTATCTAATCCTATCCTGTGTGATTCTGACTACTCAGCTGTGTATCTAATCCTATCCTGTGTGATACTGACTGCTGAGCCGTGTATCTAATCCTATCCTGTGTGATACTGACTGCTGAGCTGTGTATATAATCCTATCCTGTGTGATACTGACTGCTGAGCCGTGTATCTAATCCTATCCTGTGTGATTCTGACTGCTGAGCCGTGTATCTAATCCTATCCTGTGTGATTCTGACTGCTGAGCCGAATATCTAATCCTATCCTGTGTGATACTGTCTGCTAAGCTGTGTATCTAATTATCTCCTATGTGATACTGACTGCTGGGCAGTGTATCTAATCCTATCCTGTGTGATACTGACTGCTGAGCCATGTATCTAATCCCATCCTCTGTGATACTGACTGCTGAGCCTTGTATCTAATCCCATCCTCTGTGATACTGACTGCTGAGCCGTGTATCTAATCCCATCCTCTGTGATACTGACTGCTGAGCCGTGTATCTAATCCTATCCTGTGTGATACTGACTGCTGAGCCGTGTATCTAATCCCATCCTCTGTGATACTGACTGCTGAGCCGTGTATCTAATCCTCTCTTGTGTGATACTGTCTGCTGAGCCGTGTATCTAATCCTATCCTGTGTGATACTGACTGCTGAGCCGTGTATCTAATCCTATCCTGTGTGATACTGACTGCTGAGCCGTGTATCTAATCCTATCCTGTGTGATTCTGACTGCTGAGCCGTGTATCTAATCCTATCCTGTGTGATACTGACTGCTGAGCTGTGTATATAATCCTATCCTGTGTGATACTGACTGCTGAGCCGTGTATCTAATCCTATCCTGTGTGATTCTGACTGCTCAGCCGTGTATCTAATCCTATCCTGTGTGATACTGACTGCTGAGCCGTGTATCTAATCCTATCCTGTGTGATACTGACTGCTGAGCTGTGTATATAATCCTATCCTGTGTGATACTGACTGCTGAGCCGTGTATCTAATCCTATCCTGTGTGATTCTGACTGCTGAGCCGTGTATCTAATCCTATCCTGTGTGACTCTGACTGCTGAGCCGAATATCTAATCCTATCCTGTGTGATATTGTCTGCTAAGCTGTGTATCTAATTCTCTCCTATGTGATACTGACTGCTGGGCAGGGTATCTAATCCTATCCTGTGTGATACTGACTGCTGAGCCGTGTATCTAATCCCATCCTCTGTGATACTGACTGCTGAGCCTTGTATCTAATCCCATCCTCTGTGATACTGACTGCTGAGCCGTGTATCTAATCCCATCATCTGTGATACTGACTGCTGAGCCGTGTATCTAATCCTATCCTGTGTGATACTGACTGCTGAGCCGTGTATCTAATCCCATCCTCTGTGATACTGACTGCTGAGCCGTGTATCTAATCCTCTCTTGTGTGATACTGTCTGCTGAGCCGTGTATCTAATCCTATCCTGTGTGATACTGACTGCTGAGCCGTGTATCTAATCCTATCCTGTGTGATACTGACTGCTGAGCTGTGTATATAATCTTATCCTGTGTGATACTGACTGCTGAGCCGTGTATCTAATCCTATCCTGTGTGATTCTGACTGCTCAGCTGTGTATCTAATCCTATCCTGTGTGATACTGACTGCTGAGCCGTGTATCTAATCCTATCCTGTGTGATACTGACTGCTGAGCTGTGTATATAATCCTATCCTGTGTGATACTGACTGCTGAGCCATGTATCTAATCCTATCCTGTGTGATTCTGACTACTCAGCTGTGTATCTAATCCTATCCTGTGTGATACTGACTGCTGAGCCGTGTATCTAATCCTATCCTGTGTGATACTGACTGCTGAGCTGTGTATATAATCCTATCCTGTGTGATACTGACTGCTGAGCCGTGTATCTAATCCTATCCTGTGTGATTCTGACTGCTGAGCCGTGTATCTAATCCTATCCTGTGTGATTCTGACTGCTGAGCCGAATATCTAATCCTATCCTGTGTGATACTGTCTGCTAAGCTGTGTATCTAATTATCTCCTATGTGATACTGACTGCTGGGCAGTGTATCTAATCCTATCCTGTGTGATACTGACTGCTGAGCCGTGTATCTAATCCCATCCTCTGTGATACTGACTGCTGAGCCTTGTATCTAATCCCATCCTCTGTGATACTGACTGCTGAGCCGTGTATCTAATCCCATCCTCTGTGATACTGACTGCTGAGCCGTGTATCTAATCCTATCCTGTGTGATACTGACTGCTGAGCCGTGTATCTAATCCCATCTTCTGTGATACTGACTGCTAAGCCGTGTATCTAATCCTCTATTGTGTGATACTGTCTGCTGAGCCGTGTATCTAATCCTATCCTGTGTGATACTGACTGCTGAGCCGTGTATCTAATCCTATCCTGTGTGATACTGACTGCTGAGCCGTGTATCTAATCCTATCCTGTGTGATACTGACTGCTGAGCTGTGCATCTAATACTATCCTGTGCGATACTGACAGCTGAGCCGTGTATCTAATCCTATCCTGTGTGATACTGACTGCTGAGCTGTGTATATAATCCTATCCTGTGTGATACTGACTGCTGAGCCATGTATCTAATCCTATCCTGTGTGATTCTGACTACTCAGCTGTGTATCTAATCCTATCCTGTGTGATACTGACTGCTGAGCCGTGTATCTAATCCTATCCTGTGTGATACTGACTGCTGAGCTGTGTATCTAATCCTATCCTGTGTGATACTGACTGCTGAGCCGTGTATCTAATCCTATCCTGTGTGATTCTGACTGCTGAGCCGTGTATCTAATCCTATCCTGTGTGATTCTGACTGCTGAGCCGAATATCTAATCCTATCCTGTGTGATACTGTCTGCTAAGCTGTGTATCTAATTCTCTCCTATGTGATACTGACTGCTGGGCAGTGTATCTAATCCTATCCTGTGTGATACTGACTGCTGAGCCGTGTATCTAATCCCATCCTCTGTGATACTGACTGCTGAGCCTTGTATCTAATCCCATCCTCTGTGATACTGACTGTTGAGCCGTGTATCTAATCCCATCCTCTGTGATACTGACTGCTGAGCCGTGTATCTAATCCTATCCTGTGTGATACTGACTGCTGAGCCGTGTATCTAATCCCATCCTCTGTGATACTGACTGCTGAGCCGTGTATCTAATCCTCTCTTGTGTGATACTGTCTGCTGAGCCGTGTATCTAATCCTATCCTGTGTGATACTGACTGCTGAGCCGTGTATCTAATCCTATCCTGTGTGATACTGACCACTGAGCCGTGTATCTAATCCTATCCTGTGTGATTCTGACTGCTCAGCTGTGTATCTATTCCTATCCTGTGTGATACTGACTGCTGAGCCGTGTATCTAATCCTATCCTGTGTGATAATGTCTGCTGAGCCGTGTATCTAATCCTATCCTGTGTGATACTGACTGCTGAGCCGTGTATCTAATCCTATCCTGTGTGATTCTGACTGCTCAGCTGTGTATCTAATCCTATCCTGTGTGATACTGTCTGCTGAGCCGTGTATCTAATCCTATCCTGTGTGATTCTGACTGCTGAGCCGTGTATCTAATCCTATCCTCTGTGATACTGACTGCTGAGCCGTGTATCTAATCCTATCCTCTGTGATACTGACTGCTCAGCTGTGTATCTATTCCTATCCTGTGTGATACTGACTGCTGAGCCGTGTATCTAATCCTATCCTGTGTGATTCTGACTGCTGAGCCGTGTATCTAATCCTATCCTCTGTGATACTGACTGCTGAGCCGTGTATCTAATCCTATCCTGTGTGATACTGTCTGCTGAGCCGTGTATCTAATCCTATCCTGTGTGATACTGACTGCTGAGCTGTGTATCTAATCCTATCCTGTGTGATACTGACTGCTGAGCCGTGTATCTAATCCTATCCTGTGTGATACTGACTGCTGAGCCGTGTATCTAATCCTATCCTGTGTGATACTGACTGCTGAGCCGTGTATCTAATCCTATCCTGTGTGATACTTACTGCTGAGCTGTGTATCTAATCCTATCCTGTGTGATACTGACTGCTGAGCCGTGTATCTAATCCTATCCTGTGTGATACTGACTGCTGAGCCGTGTATCTAATCCTATCCTGTGTGATACTGACTGCTGAGCCGTGTATCTAATCCTATCCTGTGTGATACTGACTGCTGAGCCGTGTATCTAATCCTATCCTGTGTGATACTGACTGCTGAGCCGTGTATCTAATCCTATCCTGTGTGATACTTACTGCTGAGCTGTGTATCTAATCCTATCCTGTGTGATACTGACTGCTGAGCCGTGTATCTAATCCTATCCTGTGTGATACTGACTGCTGAGCCGTGTATCTAATCCTATCCTGTGTGATACTGACTGCTGAGCCGTGTATCTAATCCTATCCTCTGTGATACTGACTGCTGAGCCGTGTATCTAATCCTATCCTGTGTGATTCTGACTGCTCAGCTGTGTATCTAATCCTATCCTGTGTGATACTGACTGCTGAGCCGTGTATCTAATCCTATCCTCTGTGATACTGACTGCTGAGCCGTGTATCTAATCCTATCCTGTGTGATACTGACTGCTGAGCCGTGTATCTAATCCTATCCTGTGTGATACTGACTGCTGAGCCGTGTATCTAATCCTATCCTCTGTGATACTGACTGCTGAGCCGTGTATCTAATCCTATCCTGTGTGATTCTGACTGCTCAGCTGTGTATCTAATCCTATCCTGTGTGATACTGACTGCTGAGCCGTGTATCTAATCCTATCCTCTGTGATACTGACTGCTGAGCCGTGTATCTAATCCTATCCTGTGTGATTCTGACTGCTCAGCTGTGTATCTAATCCTATCCTGTGTGATACTGACTGCTGAGCCGTGTATCTAATCCTATCCTCTGTGATACTGACTGCTGAGCCGTGTATCTAATCCTATCCTGTGTGATACTGACTGCTGAGCCGTGTATCTAATCCTATCCTGTGTGATACTGACTGCTGAGCCGTGTATCTAATCCTATCCTCTGTGATACTGACTGCTGAGCCGTGTATCTAATCCTATCCTGTGTGATTCTGACTGCTCAGCTGTGTATCTAATCCTATCCTGTGTGATACTGACTGCTGAGCCGTGTATCTAATCCTATCCTCTGTGATACTGACTGCTGAGCTGATGTGTGAAAGCCTCTAACCCTGCAGTCAAGCACAACGAATAAAAAATCGGTCCGATTTTAATGGTACGAAATCGCACAAAGATTTCTTGTCCAGGGATCCGTCTGTCTTCTCACTTTCCGGCGATGAATCGATTTTATTCGCATCTAAGCATCAAATTGACATCCAATGCCTGATGCTCTTCCCTGTTGACCAGGAGAAGTCGTGCGATTTTATCGCGACTCACACATCGGGTCCATTTTTAGTCCCATTTTTTCTTGCCCCCATAGACTTGCATTGGCGAATCCGATCCGAAAATCGGTGACAATTGCAGCATGCTGCCGAGGAACGGATCTGATAAAAAATCGGATGATGGGAGCTGCCCCATAGAATAACATTGGGACGAATGCAGTGCGATTTTTTATTGCATTGCATTCGTCCGATTTTATCGCTTCTGTGACTCCGGCCTTATGAGTGTTACTGACTAGAAAGCCGCTGTATCTAATCCTACTACGTGTGATACTGTCTGCTGAGCTGCTCTATCTAAGCATCTTTTGTGTGATACTAACTGTTGAGCTGGTGAGTCCAAGTTGATTATATATATTTAATCTATCTCTTGTCGTGGGTATCTAACCCTCTCATGTGTCATACTATCTGCTGAGCCAGGGTGTCCAAGCAGTGTATGTGTGAATATATGATGCATTGTCCCACAGTTCGGTTACTCTGGAGGAAGCCCACATTACCCCTGGGGAAGCTGACTTTAGTTCTGAGGGAGCTGTCTGTACTTCTGAAGAAGCCTTGTGTTCGGCGAAACGTCCTCTCCGCACAGTGTCATTGTGATGGACTCTCGACCACTCACGTATCCTTTTCACCATACACTTTAACCTGGGGCTTGGTAACATTCTGGGCGCGCGTCCTGTAGATCAGCACTTTGACACACGTGATGCTGCACTTTTACACTTTGCGTAGTTATTGATTATTTTCTATCCCAGCGTGTTTTCTGTGGCTTTCATACCTGTCCTTGATTTGATGTATATGTGTGATCGGTTGCCGATCGCATATATAGGACACTGTGTGAGGCAGGTCTTGGCTGCCGTATCGTGGACAGACATCTTGCGGTTCTTGATTTGTCGTTTGTGGATTTTCTGTGTGTACTCGTTCCTGTCCTTTTGTTGTTTTGTTCCCTTGGTTTTGTAATGAAGCATACCTTTTCCTGTCTTTTGATGTGTTTGTCATCTTTTTTCTTCTTTTATGGTTTCAGGCCGCCCTTTGGTCTTCCTCCTTATTCCTGGCCCCTGTCCAGATCAATAACTCCAGTATGACAGATCAGTGTCTGACGTTACTGGTTCTAGGTGTGTCTCACGTGTTATCTCACATTCCAGAACGTCTCCTCACGCTCTTCTGTCAGAGGAGCAGAGGTAACGGTCACCCACAACAGGATCCTCCAGCACTCTGGCACATATGGTGGGTGGTGGCCCTGGTAAGGATTTTGCATTGCGGTACAAGTTAAAGAACACTTTTCAGGTACTAGACTCTAAAGGGTTGGCTTCTCCATGCCATGATCCCTTTGACTGATAGGTGTTTCCCTATAAATGCACACACGGAGTGACGTCTTAGGGTGCAGAAAAGCAGTCAAGGACTTTCCACTTATACTGCTGTCAGGAGTGTGCATATGCTCCTGGGAGATCTGGGGATAGAAGATCACGACATATTGTGAATGGCAGATTTTTCATTTAGCCTGTGTATTTGTGTCCTATGTTAAATGGATTTGGTTTCCTTTGGTGCTGAAGAGGTTAATAACCTAGGCTATTCAGAAACTTGCAGCTCCATTTCAGCTGCTTCTGATCTGGTCATTACCTCTCCCTATAAAACCTGGCCAGACCTTCTCTGCCTTGCCAGTGAAAACTCTGATTCCTAGCTCCTGTAGACTCTGTGCTGAACAGGAATTCATTGTAACTTCTGGAGATTCTTCTTCCTGTGCCATGTGCCAAAGCTTAATGGATGGAGTAGGGTTGCTGTAGTAGTGTTCTGTGGTTTGCTGTAGTACATGGCTATTTATCTCCTGGTCCCTGCTCCTATTTAGTTTATTCCTCCCTGTCCCTATTGTTGGTTATTGCTTTTGTATGTTTTGTCTTTGTGTGTGGTTTATCTAACATTATCGGCAATGGTGAGGTTGACCCAAGTTGCCGCTTCCTACGAGAGTCTTCACAAGTGATCCTACTAGGTCTTGTCTAACCTACGACTCTTTTCATGCCAGTAAATATTAGTTCATTATATTTAGCCAGATATTCTAAGTGTTTTATTTTTGCTCTGTTAGTTTTTGTACTACAAAGTCTTGTTACCGGCTCACTTTTCCTTATTATGTGGTGTGTGCTCCTTAGCTACAGACTCACCTCCTTCATCGTTATTTCCCCGTATGATCCCATTTCCCATAATACTTCTCAATATGGGGGTTTCTTTCCTCGGTGGTAGAAGTTGATGGTGTTCCTGGAGGTAATGAGTAACCCATATCTCCTTCATAGTCCAATCTCATCATTACGTAAGAACTTGAATAGCTGTCGCAGACGTGGAAGGGCCTCAATAAAAGATGATAAAGCCTGAGGTTCTCCCAACTGTCATGGTAAAACATTGGAGGCAGATGGAGAATCTGTCAGCAGGTCTTTGCTATATAATCTGACAGCAGCCTGATGTAGGGGCAGAGACCCTGATTCCAGAGACGTATCACTTAGTTTATAGGGTGCAGCAGTTGTGATACAATCCCTGTTTTGTCTGCTGCAGATCTAGCAGAGCTTGAATGCTGAGCTGTGTGTAATACCGCCCACACCACTGATTGGACACTTTCTGCCAAAGTAGACAAAAAGCAGCCAATCAGTGGTGAGGACGTGGTTGGACCAGAAGGCACAAGACACCTAGTCCTGTAGGGATAATCTCCTTCTGAGAAAACACTGATTTTATTGAAACAGAAAAACACAATCTAATAAGTGTTACATCAATGGAATCAGTTTCTCTGCCCCTACACCACGCTTTTCTAAATATTTTCTTAAATTTTTATTTTAAAACTTTTTTTTTTCTTTTTGTCCTACTGAAAAGCAAGAAAAGCAAAAAGCTGGGAGACAGAGAAGAAAAGTGCTCCTGAAGTGCCACCATGAAAAAGAGCCTTGAAATAATATTGCCGTATAGAGTCCACATAGTGCTGCCATATCGATCAATTCCGAGCGAAAGACAGAGACGACTTCGCAGCACTCGCTCTAACTGAGCAGTCTCCTCTAAGGGGGTCCTGATCTTCTGACCATGAATGGAGGCCATATTGGTTTATACCTATCTTTCTCTTAAGTAGATATACTGGAAAAATAACCACTCACAGCATGAAGAATCCAGAAGGTAAAGAAATGTAATATAAAAAAAAAGAAAAAAAAACTGCTGATTTATATAAAAGTCGCAAAAAACATTTTTGGTTATTATAAATTAATACAAAAAATAATATATATATATAATACATGCAATATACGCATAATTAAAAACTCCCAGAATGCTTTCTGCTAAAGTCAGCAAATATTTATTGGTCAGAAAGGGTGGAGGGGAGAGGTCCGTCACACCGCGTAGTATGCCCACCTCTCCTTATCTGTCCTCATGGCACAGCGGGGGTGCGCTTGGCACAGAATAGACGCTGGGCGGCTGTGACACTCAGCCTTTATCATGGGGAATTATCCATGAGAGACGCTTTCTTTTCTTTTTCACCACAGAAAATGTTGATGCATCAACCTGAACAAAGGGCAGAAAAAGATCAAATTATTAGTGAAAAAGTTCTAAAAATATAGTATTATCAAATGGGAACTATGTGTCAGCGTATGCCCTGTTCTATGTATTGTGTATGCCTGCTTATCTAGTGTCCTCACAGCATGAACCATATGTGTCAGGATATGTCCAATTCTACACGGGCCTCTCACAAAATCAGAATATCATCAAAAAGGGAATTTATTTCAGTTCTTCAACACAAAAAGTGACTCTCCTCTATTCTATAGAGTCATTACACACAGAGTGATCTATGTCACTTGTTTATTTCTGGTAATGTTGATGATTATGGCTTACAGCCAATGAAAACCCAAAAGTCATTATCTCAGGAAATTAGAATACTTTATAACACCAGCTTGAAAAATGATTATAAAATCCTAAATGTTGGCCTACTGAAATGTATGATCAGTGATTGCACTCAGTACTTGGTCAGGGCTCCTTATGCATCAATTATGGCAGGCACTGTACTGAATAAGGATCGTGTCTCTGACTGTAGAGCCCCCATGGATTTGATGATAAGTGAACTGTGCAGTGCCTCCCCCTCCCACTACTCCCCCCAGGTGTTGCCATAATTAGGACACCCCACTGACCAACAGAAAGAGAGGACGGGACGTCCGGCCACACCCTCAGGGGTTAAATTCAGGTGCTGGGGTGGGGGTCTTTCTCTTTCCTCTCCGGCTGATATCTAGGAGCTTTTGTCCCAGGAATCCCCTGAAGCCATGTCTGAGGAAGTGATGGAGGCCCTGCGGCAGAGAGCAGCACAGGTGGGTGATCCGTGTATTATAGCCCTTTTATCTAAACTGGATGCGCACCCACCTGTGCCCTCTCCTGATCCCCCATTGCCGCAGGCCTCCCCTTTGTCTCCCAGGGCCCAATCCTCCCCTGGGCCCCAGGCTTCTCTGTCACCCTCTCATCCAGCTCTGCTCTCGAGAGCACACAGCCTCCTCATCTCCTGTCTCCTCCGCTGGCCTTCTTCCCCTGCGGCGTCCTCTTCTCAGCAGCCACCCGGCTTATCTGGGGCTGCCCCTGACTCCACTACAGCTGCTCCGGCCTCCTCCACAACAGTCTCGGCGAGACCTGGCAGACGCTCTGAACGCACATCTCGCCCACCAGAGTGTCTCCATGTCGGTGGTGGCGCTGCCCCTGGTCACCGACGTCCCCGGGCTGCGGCTGCTGCGCTGGGCCCTGTTCTGGCCACTCACTCTGCCTCAAGTAGGCCGCAGGCTCACACTCCATTGTTAGGCTCCAGGCGTGTATCCAGGCCCGTTGCCACTCCCACTTCCTCCACCAACGGTCCACCCATCTCACCACCTCTCACCACCCACCCCTTGTCTAGTGCAGAGTGGTGGGCGGAGTCGGTCCGAAGCTCCACCCATTTCCTGCCAGCGTCACCACAAAGGCCCTACCAGCAGTACGCCCACTTCTACTATTTCAATAGGTGCCAGTCATCAGAGCCGGCTGCTGGCTCCGCCCACCCAGCGTCACCACTGCTCCAGTGGCCGGCCCAGCACAGCCCCCACTACTACAATGCCGAGGCCAGGGCAGCAGCTTCGAGAGGGCAGGCAGCGAAGCACTGAGCACAGATTAACCCTTTCCAGTAGCAGCAACGTCCCACTGCCAAGCCTGGTCTCCCACGTCTGTCATACGGGCGCAGCTTTGCCGCCCATGCGGAACGTTGGGAGTTCGGGTGGAAATAGCCATGGTGCTGCTGAGCGTGCTGTCTGGTCCAACCCAACCGCTCAGGACGCTCTGCAGCAAAACCTATGTGTAGCACAAAACACAAACACAGCACACTACACACCACCAACTCCCCCAATGTCACAAACACCTTCGTCGCACACTATTCCATTGGCGGTCAGAACGCCATCCCCCTCAAGACGCACATCACAGCCAGTGAATGCCTATAGTGATAGCAATAATAACTCCACACCACTTATTCGCGAACCTCCCAACAACCTGCATACATCCAACCGTCACGGACGTAGTCACATATGTCACAGATCCTCCACACCCTCCTCAGCGGATTCCCTCCACCACCATTCTCGCTGTCCCTCTGTTTCTCGCTGTTCCCATTACAGGCGAAGGCGTAGCTCCAACAGGAGCCACCACAGGTCACGCTCCTCCAGATGGAGGTCGCCTTCCACATCTGGACGGTCCGATGCGTCCGAGGGGCACCGCAGCAGGCATTCTTGGACAACCAGCAGAAGACGTCGCACGGAATCTCCACCCCACACCAGTAGCCAGAGGTGCATCGATGAGCACCTTGCGACCTCCCGCCAGACCGTCATTCAGGAGGGAGCGCTACCACAAGCTCACGACAGCCATCGGCTGCCACGTGCTCCATCGTCGTCATCAATCCGAGGAGATCCATCTGTATCCATCATGGCCCAACAGGAGGGAGCGCTGCCACGAGCTCACGACAGCCATCGGCTGCGACGTGCTCCATCGTCGTCATCAATCCAAGGAGATCCATCTGTATTTCAGGAGGGAGCGATACCACGAGCTCACGACAGCCATCGGCTGCAACGTGCTCCATCGTCGTCATCAATCCGAGAAGATCCATCTGTATTCCATCATGGCCCCATGTCATCAAAGTTCTATCACCGAGCAATATCGGGCCGCCAGCCGGGAGCAGGATATCGCCAGGGTACCTCCTTCAACTGGAGACACTCGATCGGCGACAGACAGTGGTGAGTCACATATAAACAACACGCATAACAAAATACACAACACAGAAGAGAGCGACCTGGCATCTGCCATCAGGGCGCTAGTCGACCACTTAAATCAGCCCGGAGGTCAACACGTCACCGGGAGCATACCTCAATCAGCTAGTCTACACAAAGACGCCTTTTTCTGCGGAATTAGTCCGCTAGGTACACACATAGACCTAGAGAAGAAAGAGAAGATCTGGAATAATGACTATGTAGACATATGGTCACTCTTATCAGCGGACCAACAGTCAGTGGATAAGGAAAGGAGGACTGGCGAGTGGTCTTACGATAGAAATAGAGGTAAAATAGTGTAGTGTCGGTGGTGGGGTGCCGAGCTGTGGGGGTGATAGGGGGTGGTCCCACTTCTTACCGCGCAGAGATGATAACAGAGACACGATGAGGCAGATTCTGGGTGCAACAGGTCCAAGTTTATTGTTCACCGTCCGACTGACGGTCCTCGCGGTACACCGCGATATCTCTCTCTCTGCCCTCCGTGTCCAGGGCCGCTTCAACACCGTACGTTACGCTAGGGACGTATTTATACGTACCGTCCCGTCTCACACTGTGACAATCCTGACAGCTCAGTTACTGTGGCCGCCTTAGGCCCGTACACCATCAGCACTTTACTGGCCAGTTTCGTCGTTACACATACGGTGTCCTCCACCCAGAGCCTTGTCTCTGCTGCGGTCCTTTCCTGTCAGGACCACCCCCTTGACGTTTCCTCTCCTCAGTCCCCTTGGTCGGATTCTCCTCAGGGCACACAGACTGGCGTAGTCCTCCTGTCACCTGAGCTCCCCCTGGGGACTGGAACCTTCTGGAACCCTCCCTTAGTATTTATAACTCTCCCGGTTCCTTGAAACTGTCACTCTAACTGTCACCACGCCCCCCATGACCAACGGTTTCTAAAGCCCTAAGCTGCTGTAAAGTCCTTTGCTCACACTCCACCCTGCCATCTAATGGTCATCCCAAGGTACTGCACGTCCACTACACTTTCCTAGTTGTTTCCCCACTGTAATCACTGACTCCTACCTACACTGTGCAAACCTATCTTTCTTCACTCTGACTAGTCCGTCCGTCCGTCAGGTCACCTTCCCTACACTCCCCCTTCCTTTGTCCATTGTCGTCCTCGACAATCGTCATCCCTGCCTTCGTCGTTCTGAATCTACACCTACATTCTGTTGTCGGACCAGAAGTTGAGCCAAACCCACTATCTGCGGGGGCCGAACCATACTGGGAGCACTATGCTCTGAGCAGCCTACTGCTACTCACCAGCGCGCACGCCACATGACAACGTCTTTCAAATTGGGCAAGGTACACCCGTATTCTCTCTACGGCGTGTATCTTTCCCCTACTCTCCCCTACTGTTACCTTTCACTATCCGGTACGCCATGATCGAGGCCACTCACCTACCAGATCATTGCCGGTGCCCGCCTTTCCTTCTTCAGGGGTGTCCGTGGTGTTGGGGACCTGACCTAGGACGGCTGTCTTTCTCACGTCTTCCCACTCATTTTCCTTCTTTCAATTACATGTCATGGTCGGCGTCCCGGTCTCCCAGACCTCAACTCTTAGATCCCTACCGGATCTCACACTTTCCTTTGGTCCCGCAGACCTTCCCTTAACCCGGACCTGTTGCATTTTACTTTGGCATATCATACAATAAACAACTTTATAATAGCACAAGTACCCATTTTTATATTATTTTTTTTTTTCATTTTCTTTTGCTTTAAAACTCAACGTTCAACAATAAACATCGCCAGTACTCCTTTTCCCTCCCCCTTCCTTGGACATGAACACTCCCTCTTGTCTTCGTATCCCCTGTCAAGTTTCCAAATCAGTAAAATAACATCCTGTAAGAGGAACATTCTAAAAAAAACAGCTTAATCACATAAAACATTTTTTTTTTTTTAAAACTAGAACTGTTCTTTCAGACTCTGACAGTCCAGGCCATCTCCTGATGGCCGGTAGCAAGGGGCCCACAGCCGTGGAACTCCTGGGGTGAAGGGAGTGTCCAATACAGTCCTCTTTACGGGGGTTCGCGTTCCTCAGGTACCGCCAGTACCGCCACCGCATAATACCCGCGGGGGCAGTATTCTTTATAATAAGAGACAAAGTCCCCTATTTCCAGGGCACGGCCGTGGCGTATGGAGGCTACGTTCACGTATACCTTCTGGCCAGTCTGATCACGTATGAAACCATACCCCCGGTCCACATTGGTGTACACCAGCCGCACCCGGGATCTTTCCACCGCCATGCCAGCCTCCCCTTTTGAATGAAGCAGGCTCCATACCTCCTGCTCTCAAACCTTCTTTTGTTTTACCACCTCCGCAACCCAAACGGAGGGTACCGCGCCAGTCCCTAAGTCCGGTGGGCGGGACCTTGCCGAGAAAGGGCGTGGGGTAGAGGCGGCCGATGATATCTGTGGCCCAGCAGCCGCTGGGGCCGGGTAGCGGATGGGAGCAGCCGTGACTCCGGAGGGCTGGTCCACAGGGCCCGATAAACAGACCCCAGCCGGTTCCAATACTGGCTTCACCGCGGCCACAGGGTAGGCCGCATCCACAACTCCCAGCAAAGCCGGAGTAACGGCCGGTTCGGGTGATGAGGCTGACACCGGCCGAGGGAGTGCAACCGCGCCTTCTGTAAATAAGCTCCGCCCTGGTGACTCTGGGCGGGAAGATTCGGGAACGGGAGCTAGGGCCTTGCTCAATTCTACGTATAGCATAGGGCCCTCCGCAGCCGGGCCTTCCGGTACACTGGAGGCTGCGTGTTGTGGCAAAATGATAGGGGCCGCTTGTGAAGCCGCCGGCAGGGCCAGGGGAACTCTCACCTTCCCCGGCGCCACGGCCTCCGTCACACTACCGCACGGCTCATCCCGCAGCCTCCGCTCTCCAACTCGCTGCTCGGCGGGCCTAGCTTCCAGACTCAGGGACTCCGCGGGGAGACTCTCCGCCGGTATCAATGGCGGCCGCTCCTTCTGGTTCCGCACGGGCTCCGCACAGATTCCTCTTCTTGCCCATGGACCCGAAGATGACGTCTTCTGTCTCAGCTCGTTCTCCTGCCGCCACTGCCATTCTAGGCGGCCAATACCCCGACATCCGCAGCGTCTCATACCGTCCGGTGGGCAGCAATCGAATGGCGCCAAACAGTCGCTCCCAGGCTTTTCTTCGGTGTCACTCCCTCTGTGGGGTGGGGCGTTGGCAGGCCTCTCCACCCACCTGTCAGGGTCCAATGTATGGAAACGTCGGCCTCCGGGCACATACTGCTGTCCACGGGGGTACGTTGGAGGGGGTCCCAGTCCATTCTGAACTACTGCGAACACCCGGACCTCGCCTCTGCGTTGAAGGAGCGCCACCATACTGCACTGTCTCTGGTACCGCCCCGGATCCTCTACTGGCCACACAGATTCATCACTGCGCTCCTCATTTGTAATCCACTGGTAAGCCAATCGTAATCCACCGGTAATTGTAATCCAAACTGAGTAGTCCGAGTCCTTTTCCATTCTTTGAGGCAGGTCTGCCGCAGAAGATGAGGTATTAGCGGCGGCGATCCTGCCAACTACGCCAAATGTAGTGTCGGTGGTGGGGTGCCGAGCTGGGGGGGTGATAGGGGGTGGTCCCACTTCTTACCGCGCAGAGATGATAACAGAGACACGATGAGGCAGATTCTGGGTGCAACAGGTCCAAGTTTATTGTTCACCGTCCGACTGACGGTCCTCGCGGTACACCGCGATATCTCTCTCTCTGCCCTCCGTGTCCAGGGCCGCTTCAACACCGTACGTTACGCTAGGGACGTATTTATACGTACCGTCCCGTCTCACACTGTGACAATCCTGACAGCTCAGTTACTGTGGCCGCCTTAGGCCCGTACACCATCAGCACTTTACTGGCCAGTTTCGTCGTTACACATACGGTGTCCTCCACCCAGAGCCTTGTCTCTGCTGCGGTCCTTTCCTGTCAGGACCACCCCCCTGACGTTTCCTCTCCTCAGTCCCCTTGGTCGGATTCTCCTCAGGGCACACAGACTGGCGTAGTCCTCCTGTCACCTGAGCTCCCCCTGGGGACTGGAACCTTCTGGAACCCTCCCTCAGTATTTATAACTCTCCCGGTTCCTTGAAACTGTCACTAACTGTCACCACGCCCCCCATGACCAACGGTTTCTAAAGCCCTAAGCTGCTGTAAAGTCCTTTACTCACACTCCACCCTGCCATCTAATGGTCATCCCAAGGTACTGCACGTCCACTACACTTTCCTAGTTGTTTCCCCACTGTAATCACTGACTCCTACCTACACTGTGCAAACCTATCTTTCTTCACTCTGATTAGTCTGTCCGTCCGTCAGGTCACCTTCCCTACAATAGCACATACAATGAACAACTGGCTGCAGGCCTTCGCAGTCCTAGGATGTATAATGGGCCAAAAACATCCTGAACGCTGCTCTGAGTTATTCATATACCAGGATTTAATATACCGTATTTTTCGCTTTATAAGACGCACCTGATTATAAGACGCACCCCCAAATGTGGTGAAGGAATAGAGAATTTTTTAATAAATGGGGTCCGTCTTATAATGCCAGTGTCCGTCTAACAAATCATATAGGGTATATGTCCCTCATAGCCCCCCACCCTAAAATTAGCCCCCTTAATCTGGATATGGCCACCTTATATTGAATATAGCCCCCTTGTGCTGGCACACGGGCCCCCTGTGGCTGGCACACATCACCCTGTGGCTGGCACACTGGCCCCTGTGGCTGGCACACATCACCCTGTGGCTGACACACTGGCCCCCTGTGGCTGGCACACATCACCCTGTGGCTGGCACACTGGCCCCCCTGTGGCTGGCACACTGGCCCCCCTGTGGCTGGCACACATCACCCTGTGGCTGGCACACGGCCCCCAGTGGCTGGCACACATCACCCTGTGGCTGGCACACTGGCCCCCCTGTGGCTGGCACACATCACCCTGTGGCTGGCACACTGGCCCCCCTGTGGCTGGCACACTGGCCCCCTGTGGCTGGCACACATCACCCTGTGGCTGGCACACTGGCCCCTGTGGCTGGCACACATCACCCTGTGGCTGGCACACTGGCCCCCTGTGGCTGGCACACATCACCCTGTGGCTGGCACACTGGCCCCCCTGTGGCTGGCACACTGGCCCCCCTGTGGCTGGCACACTGGCCCCCCTGTGGCTGGCACACATCACCCTGTGTTAGATATCGCCTCCATGCTGCTGCTTTTAGTAAAATAAACTCTTTCCTTACCTTCTCAGCGCTGTCCCTCCTCGTGTCTCCCTCAGTGTGGTTGAGCTCCTCCTCCACTTCCTGGTTCTCAGAGCCGGTCATGTGATCAGCACAGCAGAGTGCTGATGACAGCAGCAGCAGAGACACCGGGAGATCAGCGCTGGAGGAGGTAAGGAAAGAGTTTTTTATTTTACTATGGGCAGCAGCATGGGGGCGATATCTAACACAGGGGATCATGTGCGATCAAAGGAGGGCGCAGGCAGCTATAATATGCACCGCTCCCCCAGCCAGTCACCGTGGTGCAGTTTCAGCACCATGGTGATGGACAGCGGCAGTGCATATTATATGAGCGGGAGCAGGAGATCAAAGGCTCCCTTCGGCAGCTTTTACCAGCTCACAGCACCGCTCCAAAGCTGCCCCCACCTCCCCTGGACCCTGCAGTACATATATAAATATACACCCCCTCCCCCGTATATTCGGATTATAAGACGCACCCCCTACTTTCCCCCAAAATTTGGGGGAACAAAAGTGCGTCTTATAAAGCGAAAAATACGGTATAACTCCTATAAGTCTCATGGTGGCGTCGCTTGGAAATGCTATGATGAGGAGTTCCGCAGGAGGCTTGCCCTGCAATCAGATCTAGGATGGGGTGTAAAAGCCACAGATGTCTGGCTACGACTAATGCTTACACAAAAACACCCTCCCTTTTCATCATCGGCCACTAGTTTCTCAGCAGCCGCAGGCCCAAACTCTGTGGTCGTACGGAGACCAGGGGCCTGAATGTTATACAATAAAGGAAACTGTCGCTTCCAGGCGGCATGCAGATATAGACACGACTGCTCAGCCTGCGGCGGCAGACACCCTGCATCCAGGTGTACACGCCTCGCAAGTGGAACTGCTACGAGGCAAAACCCCGGTGAGCGTAGCCGCCCGCAGTTTGGGTATTGGGACATTCTTTTATTTATTGGGCATGCAAAAGAGCAGAGATACGCCCCGGTGGAAAGAAATTTTACTTCCCACAACTAGAGGTCAACTGGAGAGGCATCAGAGGGCTCCAGTGGGATCAGATCTTCCCGGAGCTGGTTAAAATTTCTAAAATGGCAAAAGGGCCACTGATATTGGTGTTACATGCTGGTGGTAATGATTTGTGCAAGACAACAGGTGCGGAGCTCTTCACGGCAATGAAAACTGACATCAAGTGGGCTGTTTGCTTGATACCAGATATGGTGGTTGTGTGTCGATATAATATCACGAACGGTCTGGCACGGAGCTAAAGACCTTAAGGCCATCGACAAGTCAAGGAGAAGGATAAACGCAAAGATGGCAACATTTGTCAAAGAGAACTACGGCAACGTGGTTCACCACCACAACCTGGAAGAAGACATCTCATCCCTCCTGGGACCGGACGGCGTTCATCTCACAGATATCGGGCTAGATGTGTTTTTAACTAACTTGCAGGACGGGGTTGAACAGGCCTTTATGATGTTGTGTGGGGGTCGGAGTCCTGTGTAGGTCATACACATGATCCTCCGTGGCGGTAGTGTAGAGGGGGGCAAGGTTCGTAACCTCTCATCAGCCGACGAGCCCAGCGGTCGCGGGCCTACAGCTCTGAGTCCGTTGTGAATTGTACTTGCCTCTCTCTGCTTATTAATAAACTGTGACCGACCTGTTCAACCCATCCATGCTTGTCGGTGTTTTGGTATTACGGGATTGGTGGGAGGCGGGAAGGCACTGCTTACGACACACAGGTCTCTGCAGTCTGGCAGGCACTGTACTGAATAAGGATCGTGCCTCTGACTGTAGAGCCCCCATGTATTTAATGATAAGCGAACTCCGTGCAGTGCCTCCCCCTCCCACTACTCCCCCCATGTGATGCCATAATTAGGACGCCCCACTGACCAACGGAAAGAGAGGAAGGGGCGTCCGGCCACACCCTCAGGGGTTAAATTCAGGCGGTGGGGGTCTTTCTAGTTCCTCTCCAGCTGATATCTAGGAGCTTTTGTCCCACCCTCCCTCCCTTATTGAGTAGCAGATGTGCAGCGCTAATGTCGTTTAAAATTTAAAAAAAAAAAAATGTATATGATTTTGTGCAAATTCATTATTCATGTTATCTTTTTATTCTGTCACAGCGGTAGTGTAGAGGGGGGCAAGGTTCGTAACCTCTCATCAGCCGACGTGCCCAGCGGTCGCGGGCTTACAGCTTTGAGTCCGTTGTGAATTGTACTTGCCTCTCTCTGCTTATTAATAAACTGTGACCGACCTGTTCAACCCATCCATGCTTGTCGGTGTTTGTTATTATGGGATTGGTGGGAGGCGGGAAGGCACTGCTTACGACACACAGGTCTCTGCAGTCCTGCATCAATGCGGCGTGGCATGGAGGCGATCAGCCTGTGGCGCTGAGGGGTTATGGAAGCCCAGGTTGCTTTGATAGCAGCCTTCAGCTCGTCTGCATTGTTGGGTCTGGTGTCTCTCATCTTCCTCTTGACAATACTCCATAGATTCTATATGGGGTTAAGGTCAGGTGAGTTTGCTGCCAATCAAGCACAGTGATACTGTTGTGTGTAAACCAGGTATTGGTACTTTTGGCAGTGTGGACAGGGGCCAAGTCCTGCTGGTGAATGACATTTCCATCTCCATAAAGCTTGTCGGCAGAGGGAAGCATGAAGAGCTCTAAAATGTCCTGGTAGACGGCTGCACTGACTTTGGTCTTGGTAAAACACAGTGGACCTACACCAGCAGATGACATGGCTCCCCAAACCATCACTGATTGTGGAAACTTCACACTAGACCTCCAGCAGCTTGGACTGTGGCCTCTCCACTCTTCCTCCAGACTCTGGGACCGCGATTTCCAAGGTCTGGTTTACACACAACAGTATCACTGTGCAGATTGGCAGCAAACTCGCCTGACCTTAACCCCAGAGAGAATCTATGGAGTATTGTCAAGAGGAAGATGAGAGACACCAGACCCAACAATGCAGACGAGCTGAAGGCTGCTATCAAAGCGACCTGGGCTTCCATAAGCCCTCAGCAGTGCCACAGGCTGATCGCCTCCATGCCACGCCGCATTGATGCAGTAATTGATGCAAAAGGAGCCCCGACCAAGTATTGAGTGCATTTACATGAACATACATTTCAGTAGGACAACATTTAGGAGTTTATAATCATTTTTTCAAGCTGGTGTTATAAAGTATTCTAATTTACTGAGATAATGACTTTTGGGTTGTCATTGGCTGCAAGCCACAATCATCAACATTAACATAAATAAACACGTGAAATAGATCACTCGGAGGATAATGACTGTATATAATGTAGGAGTTTCACCTTTTGTCTTAAAGAGCCGAAATAAATTAATTTTTTGATGATATTCTAATGTTTTGAGAAGCCCCTGTATGTTTTGTGTATGCCTGCTTATCTAGTCTCCAGCACAATGCAGTATGTACTGTTCCCTTCATAGTCTATCTTTCAGTTTACTGTTGTATTATTAGCTTGTTTTCATGCTTGTCTGCTGCTGCCACCTACTGACCAGAAGCTTTGCCGCACTCCCTGCTCCTTCTTTTCCATTTTTCCTAGCATGTGGCAGTGTCCTGCAGCCTTGTGTATGAGCTCACTTCCTGGCATCCATTTTACTTCCAGTCACCGTGTGAGAAGTACACATCTCTTTTGAGCTGCAGAAAGCAAAGTCACGCTCAGTAGTGGCTCCAAGGGTGGACACCCACAAAACCATAGCTCCCAACCTTCCTGGATTCCGTGGGACAGTCCTGTTTTTGCCCCGTCTACCCGCTGTCCCACCCGGGACTCTATTTTTGCCGCACTGCAGGGAGATAAACCGCACGCCCCCCCATGCACAGACCCCATCCTCATGCTCCCAGAGACCCACCACAGCCCCTTACAGCCTGCAATGATGTCGCTAGGCTGTTCTCTTCTGTGCTCAAAGGACCTGCTGTGATGAGGTCACAGGAGGGGAGGAGTTAGGGGTCACATGATCAGGAACCTCAGTGTATGCAGAACTCTGCTGTGCTGGTCGTCATGGTGCTGGATGATGGTAAGTTTATGTGTGGGGTCAGGAGGGGTTTACAGTATGGATGTAGCAGTGCCGTGCGTGTACAAGGTGTTCAGAGCAGAGCCGAGTGTGTGCGAGGTGTACGGAGTGGAGCCGTGTGTGTACGAGGTGTACGGAGTGGAGCCGCGTGTGTACGAGGTGTATGGAGCGGAGTCATGTGTGTACGAGGTGTACGGAGCGGAGCTGTGTGTACGAGGTGTACGGAGCAGAGCCGTGTGTGTACGAGGTGTACGGAGTGGAGCCGCGTGTGTACGAGGCGTACGGAGCGGAGCTGTGTGTGTGCATGAGGTGTACTGAGCGGAGCCGTGTGTGTACGAGGTGTATGGAGCGGAGTCATGTGTGTACGAGGTGTACAGAGCAGAGCCGTGTGTGTACGAGGTGTATGGAGCGGAGCTGTATGTGTATGAGGTGTACGGAACGGAGCCCTGTGTGTACAAAGTGTACTGAGCTGAGCCGTGTGTCTACGTGGTGTACAGAGTGGAGCTGCATGTGTACAAGGTGTACGGAGCAGAACTGCGTGTGTACAAGGTGTATGGAGCAAAGCTGCATGTGTACAAGGTTTACGGAGTGGAGCCATGTGTGTACAAGATGTATAGAGCGTGGCCACGTGTGTACAAGGTGTATGGAGCAAAGACGCATGTGTACGAGGTTTACAGAGTGGAGGCGTGTGTGCGCGAGGTGTACGGAGCGGAGCTGTGTGTGTACGAGACATACAAAGCGGAACCATGTGTATGAGGTGTGCGGAGCCACGCATGTACAAGGTGTATGGTGGGAAGCATTCATACCTCCCAACCGTCCCGGATCCAGCAGGACAGTGCCGATTTTGAGTCTGCCCCACTGCCCCGGTTGGGAGGTTACTTTTCCTGCAGACGCAGGAGTACATGGCGGAGCCCCAAGGAGCACTTTAAAATTCGCACGTGACGTTCCACCGGAAGTGACATGCTGGAAGCTGACCGGAAATGAGGTAATTTCAGGAGAAGATTGTGACGGAACCATGTAGGCACTTCAGGGAATGCTTCACATCCATCACCGTGTCCTCCTCCGACATCATGGACAGGGGGATTGCCTTGAAATCGGGGATGCCGGCCATGTGAGCGGATCATGATATGTCCTGCAGCAGGAGGCTCGGGTGGGCACTACAATGGGAGCTGGGCTGCTATAGTATCTTTATAGAATCTTTCTTTCTCTGTTTCTTTCTCTCTCTGTTCTCTTTCTTTCCATTCTATCTTTCCTCTCTTTCTCTCTCTCTGTTCTTTCTTTCTCTCTCTGTTCTTTCTTTCTTTCCTCTCTTTCTTTCTCTCTCTGTTCCTTCTTTCCCTTCTTTCTTTCTTTCTGTGTTCTTTATTTCTTTCCCCTCTTTCTTTCTCTCTCCCTCTCTGTTCTTTCTTTCCCCTCTTTTTTCTCTCTCTCTGTTCTTTTTTTCTGTCCACTCTTTCTTTCTCTCTCTGTTCTTTTTCTTTCTTCTTTCTCTCTTTTCTTTCTTTCTCTCTCCCTCTCTGCTCTTTCCCCTCTCTCTGTTCTTTTTTCTGTCCACGCTTTCATTCTCACTCTGTTCTTTTTCTTTGTTTCTTCTTTCTTTCTTTCCCATCTTTGTTTCTCTCTGCTCTTTTTTCTGTACCTTCTTTCTTTCTCTCTCTTCTTTCTTTCTCTCTTTCTGTTTCTTTATTCTCTTTCTTTCTTTCTTTCTTTCTTTCTCTTCTTTCTTTCCCCTCTTTCTTTCTCTTTCTCTCTGTTCTTTCTTTCTCTCTTTCTGTTCTCTCTCTCTCCCTCTCTGTTCTTTCTTTCCCCTCTTTCTTTCTCTCTCCCTCTCTGTTCTTTTTCTTTCCCCATTTCTTTTTTTCTCTCTCTGTTCTTTTTCTCTCCCCTTTCTTTTTTTGTCTCTGTTTCTTTCTTTCCCATCTTTCTTTCTTGCTTTCCCCTCTTTCTTTCTCTTTCTCTCTGTTCTTTCTTTCGCTCTGTTCTTTCTTTCTCTTTCTTTCCCCTCTTTCTTTCTCTAATCTTTCTCTCTCTCTGTTCTTTCTTTCTTTCTCTGTTCTCTTTCTTTCACCTCTTTCTTTCTCCCTGTTCTTTCTCTCTCTCTGTTCTTTCTTTCCCATCTTTCTCTCTATCTCTCTGTTCTTTCGTTCCCCTCATTCTTTCTTTCTTTCTCTCTGTTCTTTCTTTCTCTCTCTCTCTTTGTTCTTTTTCTTTCCCCTCTTTCTTTTTTTTCTCTCTCTCTGTTCTTTTTTCTGTCCCCTCTTTCCTTCTCTCTGTTCTTTCTTTCTCTCTCTGTTCTCTTTCTTTCCGTTCTATCTTTCCTCTCTTTCTCTCTCTCTGTTCTTTCTTTCTTTCTCTCTCTGTTCTTTCTTTCTTTCCTCTTTCTTTCTCTCTCTGTTCCTTCTTTCCCTTCTTTCTTTCTTTCTTTCTCTGTTCTTTATTTCTTTCCCCTCTTTCTTTCTCTCTCCCTCTCTGTTCTTTCTGTCCACTCTTTCTTTCTCTGTTCTTTTTCTTTCTTCTTTCTCTTTTTTTTTTCTTTCTCTCTCCCTCTCTGCTCTTTCCCCTCTCTCTGTTCTTTTTTCTGTCCACGCTTTCATTCTCACTCTGTTCTTTTTCCTTGTTTCTTCTTTCTTTCTTTCCCATCTTTGTTTCTCCCTGCTCTTTTTTTCTGTACCTTCTTTCTTTCTCTCTCTTCTTTCTTTCTCTCTTTCTGTTTCTTTATTCTCTTTCTTTCTCTCTTTCTTTCTTTCTTTCTTTCTTTCTTTCTCTTCTTTCTTTCCCCTCTTTCTTTCTTTCTCTCTGTTCTTTCTTTCTCTCTCTCTCTTTGTTCTTTTTCTTTCCCCTCTTTCTTTTTTTTCTCTCTCTCTGTTCTTTTTTCTGTCCCCTCTTTCCTTCTCTCTGTTCTTTCTTTCTCTCTCTGTTCTTTCTTTCCCCTCTTTCTTTCTCTCTCCCTCTCTGTTCTTTCTTTTCCCTCTTTCTTTTTTTCCTCTCTCTCTGTTCTTTTTTTCTGTCCCCTCTTTCTTTCTCTCTGTTTCTTTCTTTCCCCTCTTTCTTTTTTCTCTTTCTTTATTTCTCTGCTCTTTCTTTCTTTCCCCTCTTTCTTTCTCTTTCTCTTTGTTCTGTCTTTCGCTCTGTTCTTTCTCTTTCTTTCTCTCTGTAATCTTTTTCTTTCTGTCTTTGTTCTTTCTCTCTGTTCTTTCTTTCTCTCTCTTTCTCTGTTCTTTTTTTCTTTCTTTCTCTCTCTCTGTTCTTCTTTTCTGTCCCCTCTTTCTTTCTCTCGCTGTTCTTTCTTTCTTTTCCTTTTTTCTTTCTGTTTCTCTGTTCTCTCTTTCTTTCCCTTCTTTCTTTGTTTCTTTTCTTTCTCTCTGTTCTTTCTTTCCTTCTCTGTTCTTTCTTTTCCTCAGTACCAGTCAATGTGCCAACAGTACCAGCCACTGTGCCCATAATGCCAGCCACTGTGCCTTGATCAGCAGTGCTAAATGGATGCGGTTGGGTCGTGGACATGGGTGTGACTAGTTGTGAAATGGGTGTGGTTGGGGGCTTTTGTCCCTCTTTCCCTTCAAAAGTTGGGAGGTATGACAAAACAACCACAGGAATGGCTACTTCTACCATCTGTATTGTACCGCCTCATGTCTTTGGGTCATGGTTCAAATAAACCACTGGTGATTCATCTCTCTGCATCCAAATTTGAATCCATCCACCCAGGAGCGACACCTGGTCCAGTCTGCCCTGCTTCAAAGACACAAAGGTAGGGCTGCTCACACCATCGCCACACTACACACCTTCCGTCGCCTTAAGTGGGGACACAACACAGTATGACTGTCCTTACCACATGAACCATATGTCAGTATTTGCATCTTCCAATGTATTGTGTATGCCTGCTTATCTAGTCTCCACAATATAACTGCATTTACCACATGAATCAAATGTCAGAAAATTAACTCTTCTATTGTGTTGTGACACAGACATGCTTCTTCATAAACACACGACTGTCTCATGACTCGTCTGTCCTTGCCATCATCTCTTTCTTGTCCTGATCGCAGATTTTAGTGCAGTTTCTCCTAGACACCTGCCAGGCAGAAGAGCAGTGAGCCACCATAGGCCACCGGCATCACTGGGAAGGAAGGATAGTGGGGCTGGCACTGTTATGGGGTCTGTCTTACACTAATTAGGGACATATAGTGGCTGACATTACGGGAGCATTGAGTGGCCTGCATTTCCCTGGGTGGCACTGTGTGACTGGCACCATTATGGGAGGGCTCTGGGGGGCTTTATCAGTTCAATTGTGAGTAAATCCAAACCATACAGACCATAGTTGGAGTGCATGGCTGCTTTTTTCTCTTCTGTGACATACACTGTGCCATCAGACTCAGTAACGGTAGGCAGGGAAGATTTACTCGGAGGGCTTCTTCAATCCCCTAAAGACGCAACAAAATTTCATTTTTGTGCCTTAAATTTTTCCTCCCTTCCAAAAGCCATAACTTTTTTACCTTTTCAGTAGAGTTGAGCGAAACGGGTCGGGCAAATTCAAAAATCGCCGACTTTCGCCAAAGTCGGGTTTCATGAAAGGAAACCCGACCATAGCGTGAGGTCGGCCACGAGGTCGGCGACCCGAGGGCCAAAGTCGCGTTTCAAATAATGCTTCCAGCGCCTTTTCTCAGCCAATGATGGAGGATGCACACTGTGGGCAATGCGATGACATCGGCAGCGGCCACCACCATCGTAGAGAAGGGCATTGAAGTGATTGGCTGGCTTTGTGTGGCGTCACAGGGGCCATCTTACTACTGCCGATCTTAGAATAGGGAGAGGTGCTGCTGCTGATTCTGAACAGGGAGAGCGTTAGGCAGGGAAGAAGCAAAAAAAATAGCTCCTGCTGATAGCGCTTTTCACTGTACAGTTAGTGTGCAGTGAAAGGGGAGGATTTTAGTTGTGTGCAGCAGCGCTGGTGGTGATTAGGCTGCCTTTTAAGGCTACCTGATAGCTGCATTGCTGTGTGCACACTGCTGTTCAAACTGCTTTTTTCAAAGCACTCCAACTTTTATTATTTTGTTCTGCTCATTTACCGAGCGTTCATTTTTTCACACACCATATAGCGGTGTACGCTCCTCACACACTACCGTGTACCGGGTGGTAGCATGGATAAATACAAGCTATCTGTGTGTGACTCTGGAAAAACAAACAGAGGAGATTTTCCATTTTTCCAGACCTACACCCTATACAGCTGTCCGCTTTTCAAACAGTTTCGTATATCTGCTGTTTGATGACGGTCCAAACTATTCAGAGACAGCGTGTGTCAGTCCATATAAACATAGACGGAGATTTATAATTTTCCATACAGACACCGTATAGCGGTGTACGCTCCTCACACACTAACGTGTACCGGCTGGTATCACGGGTAAATTCAAGCTATCTGTGTGTGACTCTGGAAAAACAAACAGAGGAGATTTTCCATTTTTCCAGACCTACACCGTATTGAGCTGTCCGATTCTCAAACAGTATTGTATATCTGCTGTTCGCATTACAGTCACATCTATAGAGCATCAGCGTGTGTGTGTGACACTCCGTAAATACATATACGGAGATTGTTAGTTACACAAAAAACGTATACAGCTGTACACTTCTGATACAGTACCGTATATCTGCTTGTTGTATTTGACATTTTGATTACTTTTTATTCCATTTTTATTAAGTTTTGTTGACCAAAAAACAGCAATTCGGAAGTTTTGATTTTTTTTATTGCTTACGTTAGATAATTTTATACTTTGATAGCTTGGACTTCAATGTGTACGTCAACTTTAATTATCTTTTATTTATTTTTTATTTTTTAATTTGGAATATATGCAAGGGATGATTTAAAACTTTTATATTCTTGTATTTTTTTGAAAACTTTTTCTTTTTACTTTCCATTTTTCAGTCATTCATTTGATCGCATGTACTATATACATGTTTGGTATCTGCAAACTTGTAATGACCTGGAGAATCATAATGGCAGGTCAGTTTTAGCATTTAATGAGCATGGTTAAAAAAAAACACAAAAAACTATTGTGTAAATGCACTTTTTTTGCAATTTCACCACACTTGGATTTTTTCTCCCGTTTTCCAATGCACCATGTGGTAAAATCAATGGTATCGTTCAAAAGTACAACTCGTCCCACAAAAAAAACAAGCCCTCACAAAGCCATATTGACAGAAAAATAAAAAAGTTATGACTCTGGAAAGAAGGGGAGCAAAATACAAAAATGACAAAAATTAAAAATCTTGAGGTTGTGAAGGGGTTAATATGGCCTTTATTCTGTATATATATCCATTGAGAAGCAAACTAAAGCCATTTTTATGAGGAAATAAAAATAACAAAACTAAAATAATGAGGTTGCATAAGTGTGAACACCCTCTTATTATTGGGGATGTGGTTGTGTTCAGAATTAGCCAATCACATTTACATTCATGTTACACAGTCAGTGCACGGTCGCCATTATTTACAGTGATTCTCATTAACCCCATAGAAAGTCTCGCTCTTATAAGAGGATTTTCCTGACATTTCTTAGTTGCATTTTACAGAAAAAGTCATAAACACCTGACAACACAGCAAAGGGTTCTAACTGTGGAAAGTTATTAGTCAGGAGAAGGGTACAAGAAACATTTCCATGGCATTAGATCTACCACAGAACACTGTAAAGATGTCATCAAGAAGTGGCTGGAATTTGGTGCAATGGTGACATTACCTAGAACTGAACGCCTCTCAAAAATTTGAAATGACAGAGAGATAGGCTTTCAAGAGGCTGATAGCAACATTAAAGGAGCTGCAGGATTTTTTGGCTAGTACTGGTTGTGCACTGCATGTGAATTGAAATCTGTCGTATACTTCCTATGTTTGGCCTGTGAGTTAGGGTGGCAAGATGGAAGTCTTTATTTACAATTAAAAAACATCCAAGGCCGGCTATGTTTTGTCAAAACCTTCATCATGTCTGACTATAGCATGTTGGAAAACGTGTTATGACTGATGAGACCAAGGGAGAACTTTTTGGCCATAATTCCAAAAGCTGGAAAGCCAACACTGGGCATCATCAAAAAAATCATACCCTCAGTGAAGCATGGTGGAGGCAGCATTGTGCTTTGGGGCTGATTTTCAGCAGCTGGAACTGAGGCTTTATTCGAGGTGGAGGGAATTATTAACAGTTCCAGATGTTGGTCAATTTTACATCAAAACCTTCAGGTCTTTGCTAAAAAGCTGAAGATGAAGAGGAATTTCACCTTTTAGCATGATAACTATCCTAAACAACCTTGAAATCAACAAAAAAATGGCTTTGCCACAAAATCAATGTTCTGGAATAGCCCAACTCAATCCCAGACCTGAACCCAAGTCCTGGTATGTTTTTCTAAAACCTACTTCAAGTCTGCCAACAGCATGTGGGTAAATATGTTATGGTATGTTGTAGAGATCAAGGTGGAACTTTTTAACCATTATTTCAAAAGGTGCAAGGCCAACACTGCGCATCACCAAAAAATCACCATACCCACAGTGAGACATGGTAGAGTCATCGTTATGGTTTGAGGCTATTTTTTGGCAGCTGGAACTAGAATTTTTTTAAGGTGCAGGGAATTATGAACAGTTCCAAATATCAGTCATTTTTTCTAACAAGACTGTAGGAATAAAAAAGCTGAAGATGAAGAGGAATTTTGCTCTCAGCATGACAAGGACCCTAATCAACAAGAGAATGGTTTCACCAAAAGAAGATCAGAGATTTGGAATGGCCCAGCCACAGCCCATACCTAAATCTATTGGAAAACATGTCGGTGTTCTGCAGAGGGTGCTGGACCCAGGAGATGCCCCCCTAGTCTGACAGATGTGGAGCTACTGCAAGGAAGAGTCGACAAAGATCTGTAATTCTAGATGTGACATGATGATAGAGTCTAACCCAAAAAGATTGAATTCTGTCAGAAACTCCCAGGGAACTTCAACAAAGTATTAGTGTAAGGGTGTGCAGATTTATGCAGCTACATTATTTTAGTTCTTTCTTTTTCCACCTGAAAATATTTCAGTTTATTTTTCAATTGAATCGTGCAGATTATGGGTGACATTAAAGGAGGAAAAAGTTGAAAAAAAAAACATTCTTCTTGGTCTAATTTTTATTTTTTCATAAAAGGAATCTGGAATTTTAACAGGGGTGTGTAGACTTTTTATTTCCACTGTATATATGTCTTAGATGAGATTTCTATTTTGAGTCCGTCCTATTACAGGCCTTGGTAATGTGGCTGTGCATCGCTGCCTTGAATGCACTTAACCCTTCCGTCTCTTTATTTTTTTATGGTGAAAATAAAATGATAAACGAAGTTTACAGCAGCTGTAAATTGAGATGCTCCTGATTTATCTGATGTACTGACATCTAGTGGCCAGTAAAGAAACTGCATTGTCTCACAAGTCACAGAACTACAAATAATAATAATAATAATAATAATAATAAATTTTATTTCTATAGCGCCGACATATTCCGCAGCACTTTACATTTCAGAGGGGATTTGTACAAACAATAGACATTACAGCATAACAATAATCACATAGATTATAACAGATACCAAGAGGAATGAGGGCCCTGCTCGCAAGCTTACAGTCTATGAGGAAAGAGGGAGACACGAAAGGTAGGTGGTAACAGTTACCCTGAATTGTATGGACCAGTCATAATGTTAAGTGTGTAACAGTACAGACACAGAGGGCTAATGGAGGCATAAAGCATGTGGGAACATGATGCGGGGAACCTGGTTATGGTAAAACTTTTGGCTCTGCCACACAGGGATAGATTAGGTTAATGTGTTGGGGTGGTAGGCCAGTCTGAATAAATGCGTTTTCAGGACACGCTTAAAATTGTGGGGATTGGGGACTAATCGTATTGACCTGGGAAGTGCATTCCAAAGAATTGGTGCGGCACGTGTAAAGTCTTGGAGACGGGAGTGGGAGGTTCTGACTATTGAGGATGCTAACCTCAGGTCATCAGCAGAACAGAGGGCGCGGGTAGGGTGGTATACTGAAACAAGGGAGGAGATGTAGGGTGGTGCTGAGCCATGGAGGGCTTTGTGAGTGAGGGTAATAAGTTTATACTGAATTCTGGAGTGGATGGGTAGCCAGTGTAATGACTGGCACAAGGTAGAGGCATCAGTGTAACGATTGGTGAGGAATATGATCCTGGCTGCAGCATTCAAGACAGATTGGAGGGGGGAGAGTTTGGTAAGAGGGAGACCGATTAGAAGAGAGTTACAATAGTCCAGACGAGAATGAATAAGAGAAACAGTAAGAGTTTTTGCAGAGTCAAAGGTAAGAAAAGGTCGAATTCTAGAAATGTTTTTGAGGTGCAGATGACAAGAGCGAGCCAGTGATCGAATGTGGGGGGCAAAGGAAAGCTCGGAATCAAGTATGACCCCAAGACAGCGGGCCTGTTGCTGGGGAGTAATAGTGGAACCACACACAGAAATGGCAATGTCGGGTATAGGTACATTAGTAGAGGGAGGAAACACCAGGAGTTCAGTCTTTGACAGGTTCAGTTTCATATATAGTGAGGACATGATATTAGACACAGCGTTTAGACAATCGCCGGTGTTTTCTAGAAAGGCTGGCATGATGTCAGGAGAAGAAGCATATAATTGGGTGTCATCAGCATAGAGATGGTACTGGAAACCAAATCTACTGATTGTTTGACCAATAGGGGCAGTGTACAAGGAGAAGAGGAGGGGACCTAGAACCGATCCTTGAGGAACCCCAACAGTAAGGGGAAAATGAGCGGAGGAGGAACCGGCAAAAGATACAGTAAAGGAGCGGTCGGAGAGATAGGAGGAGAACCAGGAGAGAACGGTGTCCTTGAGGCCAATGGAACGGAGCATAGTGAGGAGGAGCTGATGATCCACAGTGTCGAATGCTGCAGAGAGATCCAAGAGAATTAGCATGGAGTAATGACCATTTGATTTAGCTGTTAGTAGATCATTAGAGACTTTAGTGAGGGCAGTTTCAGTAGAGTGTAAAGAGCGGAAACCGGATTGGAGAGGGTCGAGAAGAGAGTTTTCTGAGAGATAGCGGATAAGACGGGAGTGGACCAGGCGTTCCAGGAGTTTAGAGATGAAGGGAAGATTAGAGACAGGTCTATAGTTAGCGGCACAGTTTTGGTCGAGGGATGGTTTTTTAAGTAGTGGATGTATGATGGCATGCTTAAATGAGAAGGGAAAAATACCAGAAGAGAGAGAGAGGTTAAATATTTTAGTTAGGTGAGGGGTGACAGAAGGGGAAAGGGACTGGAGGAGATGTGACGGAAATGGGTCACTGGTGCAAGTAGTTGGGTGAGAAGATGCAAGGAGCCTGCTTACTTCTTCTTCTGTGACTGGTTCAAAATCAGAGAGTGAGTTAGATGCAGTGGGGGAGGGAGGACGGTGTATGGTATGAGGTGATTGGGAGATAATTTCCTGTCGAATCTGGTCAATTTTTTCTTTGAAGTAATTGGCCAGATCGTCAGCTCGGAGCTCCGTGGTTGGGGCCTGTACTCTTGGATTGAGTAGAGAATGAAAAGTGTCAAAGAGACGTTTCGGGTTATTGGACAGTGAGGTGATGAGGGTGTTGAAATAGGTTTGTTTGGAGAGGTGAAGGGCAGTGTTGTATGTTCTAAGCATAAACTTAAAATGGATGAAATCTTCGGGTAGATTGGATTTTCTCCACAGACGTTCGGCGCACCTGGAGCACCGCTGCAGGAAACTTGTTTGCACCGTGTGCCAGGGTTGTCGCCGTCTGCGTTGTGGTGTTCTATTTATAGGGGGTGCAAATTCATCCAGGGCACTTTGAAGTGTTTCATTGTAATGCTTCAATGCAGAATCAGGACATGAGAGGGAGGAGATAGGGGCCAATGAAGACTGCAAGTTCTTCATAAGTTTCTGGGTGTTAATGGCCTGTATGTTTCTATAAGTATGGACAGTGGGGGTGACCTGAGCAGCCTGGCAGTTCTTGATAGAGAATGAAAGAAGATTGTGGTCAGAGAGCGGGAGAGGGGAGTTTGCAAAATCATCCACTGCACAAAGCCGAGAGAAGACCAAATCGAGGGAGTTTCCGTCTTCATGCGTTGGAGAATTAGTAAGCTGCGAAAGGCCAAATGAGGAGGTTAGAGATAAAAGGTGAGTAGCAGATGGGGAGAGGGGAAGAGCAATGGGGATGTTGAAATCACCCATGATGAGGGTAGGGATGTCACAGGAGAGAAAATGTGGAAGCCAAGTGGCAAAATGATCCAGGAACTGATGGGAGGGGCCGGGAGGACGATACACCACCGCCACTCGCATGGAGAAGGGGGTGTAGAGTCTGATGGCATGGACCTCAAAAGAAGGGAAGACAAGTGAGGGTACTTGAGGGATAACCTGAAAGGTACATTTTGGTGATAGGAGCAGACCAACGCCTCCACCAGCTCTATTGTCTGATCTTGGGGTATGAGAGAAGTGAAGCCCCCCGTATGAAAGAGCAGCAGCAGCGGTAGTGTCTGACTGCTGGATCCAGGTTTCAGTAAGAGCCAGGAGGTTAAGAGAATTAGAAAGGAAAAAGTCATGGATGAAGGAGAGTTTGTTACACACTGAGCGAGAATTCCAAAGTGCACAATTAAGAGAGACAGATGGCATGCAGGGAATATTAATAAGATTAGAGGGGTTTCTGAGTGTAGCAGTCGGGAGGTTTGACTTTCTATAACATGGGGGACCAGGGTTGGGAGCAATGTCTCCTGCAACTAGGAGAAGGAGGATAGAAAGAGTGAGCAGATGGTTAAGTGATTTGTGAGAGCGTCTCTGATGTTGAATGGTGGGACTGACTGGATCTGTGCAGTTTAACAACGTGAAAAGAGCATGAGTGCTATACATAGGAGAGGAAAGAAGCGAGGGGCCAATGTGGATGGAGTGTAGAGAGTTAATGCCAGGGCGGTTGATGTTTGTGAATGCAGCGGCCAGGATTAAAATTACACAAATGCATATGGTATATATTTGTTGTCCTCCAAATGTACAGGGAGTAGATGTATATAAATGTCCTACCTGTCTCCAGCCCTGTCTAACTGCCATGTTATAACTGCCAGTACTTTGATAAATTGTACTTGGATAAAGTGTGCATAAATGCCCCCTGCATAAATGCTATCCCCAAGCTATGTCTGAATATATAGGAGGATAAGACTTAGAACTTTTTTTTTTTTTTTGGGCTCTCTCTCTTCTCGTTAATCAATCACACTAAATTGAGACACCAGGACCCAATAAAATGTTGTGGTCAATATATTCTCAATATTGTTAATATACTGTCAAATATTGTATCTCTGCCCCCAGATGTGGAGGAATTACTCACATTTGATTTCTTTCTTCATGGTAATGGAGTCAGCGTCCTTCTCGCTGTAACTCGGTTCCTTCTTCATGTCCTTATACTCATTGTCGTCCTTATTACAAGTGCCGCAGATGACTCCAAACAAGCCATTGAAAAACTGAATGGCGCAGAGGATGACCTCAAAGGAGCTGGCAGCCATCAAGATGGAGAACAGGATTATGTTGAACTCCACCACATTTGGGGGTCTCACACATTTACTCCATACATCTCTATGGTAGAGATAGCTGACATTGCTGTAGGATAAAAAAAGATACAAAAGTGAAAGCAACGTCCATAAGTATCACCGTGAGGATCTCACATTCTATTCACATTGATTATGTCATCAATTTTTTTTTATACAAAATGAAATTCAGTGGTTTATTTTTTTTTATTTATTAAAGTAGGTGTCCACTGCTAGTACAGCTCCTTTTTGATCTAAATATTTGACCCTGAAATAATAAAGCCTGTACTCACTTCCCATGCCAGGACTGTTCCTGCAGTATCAGCATTCACGGTCCCGTGGCTTTTCTGCGGTTGTTGTGACACGAGACGCCGGTGCCCAATCAGTGCTGGCGTCACCGTCTCCACCTTCAAACGAACTGAACATGAAGAAGTCAGAGATCAGCTGCAGCCCGGACTTCATCTTCATATTTGATTCACATAAAGGCAGGGACAGTGACACCAGCTCCGATTGTCACAACAACTGCACGAGAACCCTCGGGAGAACAAGTGCCAACACTGCAGGAACAGCATTGGAGGTGAGTGTATGCTTTATTACTTTATCGGGCCAAACATGGGGTATGAGAAGGGGTTCTCCTAGTAGTGGACAACTTTTCTAATGTTTTCAGCAGCCTCTGGGAAAAAAGGAGTGCTTCTCCTAAATTTCCTCCATCTCATACATCTCATACCGTATATGTCCTCCATCTACTATATGTCCTCTATCTCCCGCATCTCCAACATCTCATACATCCCCTGCATCGCCTGCATCTCCACCATCTCCTACATATCCTCCATCTACAACATTTCCTACATCTCCGGCATCCCCTATATCTCCTCTATCTCCAAAATCTCATACATCTCCTCATCTACATTTTCTACATCCCCTGAGGGTTCAGGCGCCACAGAGGTACTGCACCTCCTCCTGAGGTGTAGTATCCCACTCCCCAGGTAAGATGGTAACACCTGACCAGACTCCAGCACCTACATCCAGCACAGACACCTTAGCACAGCAGAGCACCCTTTATGGCAGCTGCTTTGGTTCATGAAGGGTGCTGGGTGGTGGGTGGAGCTTAGAAACATTAGAGGGGAAAGCTGACAGGAAGTTAGTCAGTTCCCTGCAGAGGGAAGCAGAGGTCCTCTCTGCAGAGAATTCCTAACGGGGGATGGAGGGAAAGGACTTAGATGCAGCAGCATCCTGTGAGCTGGAGCTGCTGGCAAGGAAAGAGGAAGAGAGAAAGATCAGTTGTTCAGAAGGAAGATAGAAAAGCACGGAATGTGAGGAGGAGAGAGACTGGGGATTGGGGCTAGTGTAGAGCCCTTTCCTAAGTTCATTATGCCAAGGCCGGGCGCCGGTATCCGAGGCTGTGTGTGATACTAATGATCCTACAGCAGAAACCGGTGGAATAGAAGTTGTGACCACTATATTCTCACCTAAGACTCGAAGACACAGTGGCAACGTGTGTGAGCCAGGACATGATGGTATGGAGTCGCCGAAGCAGGCTACAGCTGCCTGTCATACGAGTGGAGTTATAAGTAACATCAAGAAGGAGGAACTTGAGTGTAATTCATAACTACAAGTACTTCAGATTAGCGCTAGAAAGGAGATGATCAGAAAAGGCACATTTGGAAGGGAGTGCTGGAAGAGTTAATCCATCTGCCTGGAAGTTGGCTGAGTCCCTGACTTGGAGGCTGCAGCATTGAAGCGGGCACCTGTGTATGCCAGAAACGTGAGTAAAGCATTGGAACTGCATTCAGCTGTGTCATTGCCTTCTTCCCGCGCAACCTACTCAGCACTGCTACATCTCTGTCCCCAACACTACACCATCTACCTCAACATTCCATTACTACTGCCCTGGGACTACAGCTCTACCTGTGGAGAGCTATCACATCTTTGCCGCACCCCACCATCTGTCCCAGAGGATCTGCACCGCAGTGTTGGCTTAACACCTTCCTTGCCGAGTACCACAGGTGGCGTCATTTACTACTTACATATAAACTCTATTCCATTCCACCTATTTTACATGGACACCCAGGGCCATGGACCGGGTCATCGCCACTGCTGTGACACATCCCTTTTGAGACACCGGCCCGATACCAAGTGATCCCCATGTGGCGCCCCTGAGGCTCAGTCGCCACAGAGGTACTGAACCTTCTCCTAAGGTGTAGTGCCCCACCACCTAGGTAAGTTGGGAACTCCTTTTCACGCTCCAACACCTGCACCCACACACAGGATAGTTCAGCAATGGACCAGATTGCGACTCCATGCTTAGAGGATAGCAGAGCACCTTTCGTGGGTCCTTGCTTCGTAACACGAGATGTGCTGGGAGGTGGGTGGAGTTAGATATAAAAGAGTGGGAAAGTTTAGAATTGGAGTTCAGTTCAGTCTGGAGGTCAGTCAGTCAGGAGAGTCTGAGGACGGATCCCTGGAAGAGGGATGGAGGAAGGAGTGCTGCAGCTGCCTCGGTGACCTGAGCCAGCTGGCACGGGAAAGGAACAGAAGGTGAAAGATGTAGAACTGCAGCCTAAGCTTCCATAAGAGAAGGAACAGCGCGGAACGAAGGAGTAGGAGAACAGAGATGAGTTGTGGGTTGGAAGAGGAACCCTGCCTATAGGTTCTCAGCACAAGGCTGGGGCCCGGTCCCCGAGGTTGTATGGACACTTATGGTTCTGCAGCAGACACCGGTGGAGTAGTTGGCTGTAAATGCATTACTCCCATCCAAGACTTGGGACACAACAGCAACACGGATAGAGAGCCGGGATCCAGGAGGTCCCTGATCAGGCTACAGCTGTTTGTCATACAAGTAGAGTTGTTAGGAACATCTGACAGGAGGAACTTCAGAGTAACCACGGTACTGGAGCTCTTCACACTAATAGGCGCAATAGCGGAGTCGTTCAGGACAGGTACATGTTGGCGCAGTGTTGGAGAGGAGAATCCTGACTTGCCCAGGAGGTTGATTGAGTCTCTGCCCCAGAGGACACGGCATGGAAGCGGGCACCAGTGGTCACCAAGAACTTTGAGTAAAGCTTTGGAACTACAAGCCCTGGTGTCTTCCAGTCATTGTGCGCCAACACCGTCAGCACCGCTACATCTTGGTATTATCCTTTACACCACATGCGCCTACACACTGCCCTGGGGCTACAGCTTCACCTGTGGGGAGCTATACCATCTATGCTGCAACACACCATCAGCCCCAGAGGATCTGCACGCAGCGTCGGCTTAACATCTCCCTTGCCGAACACCACAGGTGGCGTCACGAACTATTCAATTCCAATAAACTATATTCACCATTGACATTGGGCACCCAGGGCCATGGACCAGGTCACTGCTACTGTGACACATCCCTCTGACACCGGCCTGGTACCGAGTACCCCACAGCCCTGGGATGAGGGCGACCCACCCACACCTGCCCTGGGGGTGATCCATTTACATCTCTTATATCTACTACATTTCTTACATCTACATTTTCTATATCTTCTGCCTCTTGTACATCTCCTCTATCTCCTGCATCTCCAATATCTCTTATATCTCCTGCATTTCCAATATCTCTTACATCTCCTACATATCCTCCATCTACATCATTTCCTACATCTTCTGCATTTCCAACATCTCCTGCATCTTCTACATATCCTCTATCTACAACATTTCTTATATCTCCTGCATCTCTTGAATCTCCTCCATCTCCTACATCTCAAACATCTCCTGCATCTTGTATATGTGGCGCCCCCAGGAGTATGGTCGCCACAATGACATTGCCTTCCTCCAGGGAGGATGATGTCATGCTTGGAAGCAAGGAAGGGTCTCTCTAGCAGTTAATTACATGCAACATGTAACCACTCCAGGCCAGCAGAGGGAGCTCTGAACCAGGATTGGGGGAGGAGTGCGCTCTGAGGGACAGGAGGGGAAATAGTTAGTGTGAGGAGGGCAACGAGTGTAGGCGTGTGGAGAGAAGCTGGAGGTTGAGCTGAGGATAGAGAGCTCCCTCCCTGTGATAGCGCATGATCTGGAGTCTGGTCTCCACGGTTGTATGGATACTGAAGGTCCTGCAACAGAAACCAGAGGAATAGGAAGCTGTAAATGCTCTATTCCCACCTAAGACTCGGAGGCACAACAGCGACCGGTGAGCCAAGAGAGATAGAGGGCTACAGCTGTCTGCCATACGAGGTAGTTCTAAGAGAAGATAAGAAGGAGGAACTTCAGTGTAACATAGTACTGCATGTACCTCAAGCCAGCGCTAGGAAGGAGACTACACAACCCATCTGATAGAGAGATCCCTGAGTTGCTTCCAGGCTAATCAGCTCCTGTGCCATCTGTAATCTGGACCCTGGACTGTGTTTGTCAAGTAAAGGTAAAGAAACTGCACCCTGTTGTATCCTTGCCTCCTTCCTGCAACATCCTCAGCACTGCTACATCTCTGCGCCAAACACTGCACCCTCTTCCCAAACATTCCGCTACTCTGCCTTGGAACTACAGCCCTGCCTGTCGAGGGCTATACTATCACTGCTGCAACACCATCTGTCCCAGAGGATCTGCATGCAGCGTCGGCTTAACACCTCCCTTGCCGAACACCACAGGTGGCGTCACGAATCACTTATAAACTTTATTCCCAACTCAACCCCTTTTACATGGGCGCCCAGGGCCACGGACCGGGTCACCGCTGCTGTGACATTCCCCTCTGAGAGACCGGCCCGGTACCGAGTACCCCACAGCCCTGGGAGGGCGACCCATTTATCTCCTGCATCGCCTCCATCTCCTACATATCCCAAATCTAAAACATTTCCTACATCTCCTGCATCTCTTAGATATCCTGCATCTCCTCTATCTCCTACATCTCAATTGCAAACATCTACTACATTTCCTGTATCTCTTGAATTTCCAACATGTCCTACCTATCCTACCTATCCTACCTATCCTACCTATCCTACCTATCCTACATATCCTACATCTCCTACCTATCCTACATCTCCTACATCTCCTACTCTGTGGCTGCCTTCAGATTTGATCTGGGCATCAAGGTCACATATGTGGGGGGAGCCAGGCGCCATTTTCTTATAGTCCAGAGTGGTGCTGTGAGCAACAATATCCCCCTGTCACAGCTCACAGTGTTCTGCGTGGAGCGTTGATAGGAGTGGCATACAGTGAGTGGTCACTGGGTAGAGAAGATGAGCTGTGGCTGCATCAGGAGCCCAATGGATGAGGCAGTGAGCCCAGACTGGCAACCGGCTATTGTGCTACTAATCCCAGGCTACCAAGCTGTTCTCACTGCTGGAAGAAGTCACCACCACTGGGCTGCTCTGAGCAGTGAGAAGAAAGGGGCTTCAGTAGTGACTCCTTACAGTGGTGAAAACAGCTTGGTAAACTGGGATTAGTAATATAATACCAGGCTGCTGATCACTGGTCACCACCGCTGTAGTGTTCAGAGCACCGAGGTGTAGTCATCACGCTACTGTGCTCTGAGCACTGACTCCGCTCTGCCTTGTCAATGTAAGCCTCATTCAGATGTGCAGGGACATAAGAAGGAGGCTTTACTGCTGCATCTGCAAGGCGTCTCAGAAGCCATCAGTACAGTGAAATGTTTTTGTGTCTTGGGAAGCAAAAACACAATAAAAATATTTATCAAAAAGTATCAAAAGAAAAATAACATAATTGTTTGGTAATTTTATAAGAATATTTTTTTTTTGTTTTTGCAGTTGTTCAGCTGAAATAAAATGCCTGAAAAATTAAAAAACCGCTTAGGCTCTTTTTGTTAAATTACTTTGCTTTTTATAGGGTTAGTTTATTTTAGATATTTTTTAGATATTTAAGTCTTGATGGTGGGAGAGAATAAAGTGCATATCGCTTCTTTGAAGGTTTCCTGATGGAATCCACCCAAATTAGGCACCGTCCAAACAAACCTTGCAAAAAAAAACCTCTCCTTGGGGTATGTGCACACTGCATTTTTTTCTGCGTTTTTGAAGCTTAAACTTGCAGGAAGCAAGGATTTTTAGGAGTTTTAAGTATTTGAAGACTGGGGTGTAAAGGGTAACATGTCTCCTTGCGGAGAGTGACATGCCAAGCCTGGAATGTCAGTGTGAGGAGAGGTAAAAGCCATGCAATGCTCCTCTCGGAAATTAAATATTCAAATTGTCTCTTCAGAGAAGAAGAGGACTTGAACTCTAGCGCCACCTAAAGGAACAAGCGTTTTCTGCTTCCAGTAGGTGGTGCTAGAGTTCAAGTCTTCTTCAAAGTGTTTGAAGAGAATTTGGAGAGTTTCCATTCCAAAAAGTCAGTAAAAAGTCTCAGTGCACAGCTCGCCTTATGGCAGCGTTCCTCCAACTCCAGCCCTCAAGAGCCACCAACAGATCATATTTTCAGGATTTTCTTTGTCACCTGGGAAATACTAAAGAAATCTTGAAAATATGACCTGTCGGTGGCTCTTGAGGACGGGAGTTGGGGAACACTGCCATAAGGCGAGGTACACAATGAGTTTTTTTAAAGAGTTTTTTGAGCAGACACTGAGCACAAACTTTCAGTTTCTGGTCAGTAACTATGTGCACACGGTGTCTGCTGAATTTTTGAAGCAGAAATTGAGCACACCCTCCATAGCTGGAATAAAGGAGTAATATAGAAACCATATTCCTAAATAGGGGATACTATCCAGATAATGTTGGGATCAAATGAAGAATATTGGGAGCTTAAATACCCTTAGTGAGATATATGGATATCCTTGAGTAAAAACCCAGGTCTTGCTTACCAAAAAAATACAAGACGTGCGTTTAACTTTGGCTTCCTCTCTTCCTTTCGCTTTTCCCCCCCGAGGAAGCCAAAGAAAAACGTGCGTCGGGGCCCCGGCTCAACACATAGGCACAATAACATACGGGTGAAAGGTTTACTTTACCATAGTCTTGTATGTCAAGATCATCTGATATATTCTGATGGATGAGTATAAAAAAGCGCGAATTTTTACCTGCGTTTTCTGCCAAGAGATGTAGATTCCATGCAGAAAATTCTGCAGGCAAATCTGCAACATGTGCACATACGCTTACTGTTTCTCTTATTCATTCTCGTCTGGATGATTATAACTCTCTACTAATCGGTCTCCCTCTTATCAAACTCTCCCCTCGCCAATCTGTCTTGAATGCTGCAGCTAGGATCATATTCCTCACCAGTCGTTACACCGATGTCTCTACCTTGTGCCAGTCCTTACACTGGTTACCCCTCCACTTCAGAATTCAGTATAAACTTATTACCCTCACCCACAAAGCACTCCATGGCTCAGCACCACCCTACATCTCCTCCCTCGTCTCAGTCTACCACCCTACCCATGCCCTCCATTCTGCCAATGACCTGAGGTTAACATGCTCAATAATCAAAACCTACCACTCCTGTCTCCAAGACTTTTCACGTGCTGCGCCAATTCTTTGGAATGCACTACCCCGGTTAATATGATTAATCCCCAATCTCCACAGTTTTAAGAGTGCCCTAATAACACATTTGTTCAGACTGGCCTATCACCTCAACTCATTAACCTAACTATCCCTGTGTGGCTCATTTAAAATCTTTTACCATAACCAGGTTCCTCGTATCATGTTCCCACATGCCTTATGCATTTAATAGCCCTCTGTGTCTGTACTGTTACATACTTAAGCTGATAACCGGTTCATGCAGCATTATATGAACACCCGATTCTTACACTATGGCTGGTCCAAACAATAAAAGCAATTGTTACCACCCACCTTTCGTGTCTCCCTTTTTCCCTCATAGACTGTAAGCTTGCGAGCAGGGCCCTCATTCCTATTGGTATCTGTTATGATCTTTGTGTTTATTTTTATGCTGCAATGTAGATTGTCTGTACAAGTCCCCTCTATAATGTAAAGATCTGCGGAATATGTCGGCGCTATAGAAATAAAATTATTATTATTATTATTACATGCATATGTATCCGTATGCACATGTGTTGATACCAGGGCTGCCACTAGGAATTTTGGGGCCCCATACTGGCAAAATTTTGAGGGCCAACTTGAGACTCCGCTTAGGCTCCACCCCTCAAATGTTCCACAGTCCCACCGCCCTCCACTTCTGCACCACATCTTCACCAATCACACATTTACAGTTCCCATCAGCAAATACATAGCCAGCAACTTTTGTTTTGGACAAAAAAAATATTTAATCCGCCATCATGACAACGTGCACTCTTTTGCCTGGTTTCTACTCTACTGTAACTTACTAAACATTTGTTAAAATATCCAATACTCTTTAGGTATAGTTTTATTTATTGTTCAATTTTTAAAATGACCAATAATATCACATACAAGGGAAAAAAACCACCGCACCATGACTGAATCACATATTACCCCTACATGGTGACCAATAATACCACATACAGTACAAGGGACAAATACCGCCACACGATGACCAGATCACATATTACCACCATTTAGTGACTGAATAATACTATATACAAGGAGCAAATCATGCCACATTATGACCAGATTACATATTACCACTACATAGTAACCGAATAATACCACGTACAAGGAACAAATACTGCTACATTATGACTAGATTCCATATTACCACCACATATTGACCGAATCCTACAATACTGATCATTAATAAAAAAAACAAAATACTAATATCACCATAAGTCCCATTATACACAGGAACTCTGTATATAGTGTCAATGTATAGGTGACACAGAAATCAACAGTGACATTATACACAGGAACTCTATATATAGTGTCAGTGTACAGGTAATACAGAGATCATCTGTGACATTACACACAGGAGCTCTGTGTTAGCACCGCTCCCCGTTTCGCCGCCCCTGCTGCCATACTCACCGCTCCTGCTTCTGCCCCGACTCTCTCCTCTGACGCGTCCTGCACGCGCGCCTCCGCTCCCCTCGCTTTCCGGCGGCCGACGTCCCGACGCTCTCCTCCACTTCCCTCGGCCGCGAGCACTGTGCCTCTGCGCACGCGCCGGAGGGATAAGCCGCACGCCTCTGCCGGCAGCCACCTGTCTGGCGTGACCTGACCCGGAGCGGCCTCCCGACCTATCAGAGGCCACCACCAGGTATTTCAGGCCGCCCTCCCTTAGTGGAGGCGCCTGACTATTGAGTTGCCTCTCGGTTGTCTAGGCCGCACTCCCTGCTGCTAGTCCCTTGCAAGCTGCGCCCTAGTTTACTCCTTGTGTCTTGTGCCTCCTGCTAGTCCCTGTGTCTTCCGCCTGTGTCCCCAGTGTTCCTCTGACTCTCCGGTCCGTGCCTCCTGCTAACCCCTGTGTCTCCTTCCCTTTTCAGTTCGCCTCTTCCTGGACCCCCGCCATCCTCCGTCCTTCTCCTTCTTCCTCAGCCTCTGGACCCTGGTCATCCTGGTTCCTCTCCGGACCTTCCTCTGTTCCTCATCATCTGTTCACCCTCCTGAGCCGACCCCTGGTCCTGGCTGCCGTGGCGCTAGAACTTCCCGAGTCTGTTCCCTAATGGTCCCTGTATAGGGGTCGGTCCACTTGGTGCGCTCGCTTGGGGAGGGCTCGGCGCCACGGCCCAGTGGGTCCACTCTCGTCACCTGCGTCCACAGCGTAACAGTATAGTCAGGCCATGGACCCCGCCGGGGCCGCTGCCTAAAAGGAGTTGGTTTTCCTTAGGGAGAACCAGACCCGTATTATGTCTTTTATGAAGACCATGGATTCCCGCTTGTCGGCCTTGCAGGCCGCTGACCCTGGTAACGCCTCCCAACTGGCCAGCCTCCAGCAGGAGCTGGTTCAACAACGGGACACCCAATCCCATATTCTTTCGTACATGGCTTCGGTCGACGATCGGCTGCTTTCCCTTCAATCGGCCGCCGGACGCGATTCGTCCCGCAGTTCTGATCCCGGACCCTCTCCGCCTCCCAGGCTTGGTAGACCGCCTCAGTATGGCGGCGACCCCAAGTTGTGCAGAGGCTTTTTGAATCAGTGCAGGTTGCACTTCGAACTCCTGCCCCAACAGTACCCCACCGATCGGGCCAAGGTTGCCTTCATTGTCTCCCATTTGGAGGGAGAGGTACTCTCCTGGGTAAATCCCCTGTGGGAGCGGGACGATCCCGTGGTCTCCAGTCTCCAGACCTTCACTGACACTTTCCGTAGGGTCTTTGACGAGCCTGGATGGTTGGCTTCCGCCACGGAGTCTCTTTTTTGCCTCACCCAGGGCACTCTTACGGTCGGACAATACGCCATCCGGTTCCGTACCTTGGCCTCTGAGGTGGGGTGGAATAACGAGGCTTTGGTTGGGGCCTTCTGGCGTGGTCTCTCTGGCAAAATTAAAGATGAGCTGGTAGGGCGAGACACCCCAACCTCCTTGGAGGATTTAATTTCGTTGGCCACACGCATCGACCTTCGGTTGCAGGAACGCGCTAGGGAGACTGCTAGGGATAGGAGACTGCTTAGACCATCTGCTTCTTTTCACAGGCCGTCCAGCCCACATCCGCCTGGGGCATCCTCCAGTCCGGCGCCTGAGCCAATGCAGGTGGATCGGGTCAAGTTGGCAGAACAGCGCCATAAGGAGAGACTGATGGAGGGTCTGTGCCTGTATTGCGGCAGCGCGTCTCACTTCCTACGCTCCTGTCCTGAGAGACCGGGAAACTCCTCCACCTAGGGCAGGTAAGAGAGGCCGATCTAGGTGTGTCTCACTCCTCTCACCCCCTTACCCTTTCAGTTCAGTTGGTTTTGGGTCAGAGACGTGGTTCGGAGGTGGCCTATGTGGACTCGGGCGCGGCAGGGAACTTCATTAGGTTGAAGGAGGTGAAGAAGTATCAGATTCCCGTTATCTCCCTGAAGACTCCACGTGTCATCGCCTCAGTAGATGGTAGACCCCTACGAGAATCTGTGTTCCTGGTAACAGAGGAGGTGTGTCTGCAAATTGGGGCCTTGCACCAGGAGCGGATCGCTTTCTACGTCCTTCCCAACCTTTCCCATGCTGTGCTGCTAGGTCTTCCGTGGCTTAGGACACATGAACCTGTCTTGGATTGGCGTTCCGGTGAGGTCCTCCGCTGGGGGCATCCCTGCCAAGAGAAGTGTCTGGGGTCTGTCCGCCTGGCCAATCCCCCACCAGCCTCCTCGGGTCCCGAGGCTCTACCAGCCGCATACTGGGCATTCTCTGACGTATTTGATAAGAAGGAGGCAGAGGTTCTTCCCCCGCATCGCCCGTATGACTGCCCTATTGATCTGCGACCCGGGACCACTCCGCCCCGAGGGCGAATTTATCCCTTGTCCCCTGCAGAGACTACGGCCATGTCCGAGTATATTCGTGAGAATTTAGCTCGAGGGTTCATACGGAAATCTTCCTCCCCGGCCGGAGCCGGGTTTTTCTTTGTAAAGAAGAAAGACGGTTCTCTCCGTCCTTGTATTGATTTCCGGGGCCTGAACGACATTACTGTGAAGAACAAGTATCCATTGCCTCTCATTCCTGAACTCTTTGACCGGTTGCGGGGAGCCCGCATCTTCTCGAAGTTGGATCTACGCGGGGCTTACAACCTCATCCGCATTCGCCCTGGTGACGAATGGAAGACCGCCTTTAACACCCGGGACGGGCATTACGAATACCTGGTTATGCCCTTCGGTCTCTGCAACGCTCCCGCGGTCTTTCAGGAGTTCGTCAATGATATCTTCCGAGACTTGTTATACTCCTGCGTGGTGGTGTATCTGGACGACATCCTTATTTTTTCCCCGGATCTGGCGTCCCATAGGAGGAGTGTTCGTCTGGTCTTACAACGTCTGCGGGAGAATCGCCTCTACGCGAAGCTTGAGAAGTGTCTCTTTGAGCAGTCTTCCTTGCCTTTCTTGGGCTACATCGTTTCAGATTCTGGGCTGGAGATGGATCCTGAGAAACTGTCGGCTATTCTTCGATGGCCTCGCCCTGTGGGGGTCAAGGCGATTCAAAGGTTCCTCGGCTTCGCCAACTATTACCGTCAATTTGTGCCACATTTTTCGTCCATCATCAAACCCATCTCCAGTCTCACTCGCAAGAGCGTCAACTCCTCGTCCTGGCCTCCGGAGGCTGAAGAGGCCTTTTCCTGCCTGAAGCAAGCCTTTGCGACTGCACCTGTTCTACACCGACCCGAGGCTAATAAGCCATTCATCCTGGAGGTAGACGCCTCTTCCACCGGAGCAGGTGCAGTGCTCTCACAGAGGTCCCCGTCCAGCTGACTGATTACCTGCGGGTTCTTTTCAAAGGCCTTCTCGCCGGCTGAGTGTAACTACGCCATCGGGGATCGCGAGCTGTTGGCCATAAAGTTGGCGCTGGAGGAGTGGCGTTACCTTCTTGAAGGGTCGGTCCATCCGTTTACCATCTTTACCGACCACAAGAACCTTGCATATCTCCAGTCAGCCCAGAGACTTAACCCTCGGCAGGCCAGATGGTCCCTCTTCTTTGGTCGGTTCGATTTTGAATTGCGTTTCCGTCCCGGGCCAAAGAACATCAAGGCGGACGCATTGTCCCGGTCTCTGCAGTCCCCTGATCTGATGGAGGAACCAACTCACATTATCGATCCCGCTAAGATCATCACTGTGGCCCCGGTGAGACTGATTACTCCTCCCCCCGGCAAGACCTACGTCCCTGACTCTGAAAGAAAAAAGGTACTGCATTGGGGACATTCCTCTAAAATTTCCGGACATGTCGGAGTCAAGAAGACATTTGAGCTCATCGCTCGTTTTTACTGGTGGCCCTCACTCCGCCAGGATGTGACAGACTTCACGGCCTCCTGTCCCTCTTGCGCCAAGGTCAAGATTCCTAGGCGACCACCCGCCGGCCTTCTGCTTCCTCTCCCAATTCCTTCGGTTCCATGGCAACATATAGGTTTGGATTTCATCACGGATCTGCCTAAATCTTCCGGATCTACGACTATCCTGGTAGCGGTCGACCGCTTCTCCAAGATGGCCCATTTTGTTCCTCTACCTGCGCTGCCCTCCGCTCCAGAGTTGGCGAAGATTTTTATCCAGCACATCTTCCGCCTCCACGGCTTTCCACAGCATATTGTTTCCGATCGAGGTGTACAGTTCACCTCTCGGTTTTGGAGGGCCTTGTGTAAACTTCTAGAGATAAGACTGGACTTTTCATCCGCGTACCATCCCCAGTCCAATGGTCAGGTTGAACGCGTTAATCAGGTACTAGCGTCCTACTTACGGCAGTTCTCTAACGCTCATCAGGATAACTGGGTCCATCTACTTCCCTGGGCAAATTCTCCTACAATAACCATCCCAGCGAGTCATCAGCCAAGTCTCCATTTTTCGTGGTCTTTGGCATGCACCCTGGTGTCCCTCTACCTTTGTCCGGTTCCTCCGGTGTGCCTGCAGCCGATTCCCTGACCCAAGAGTTCTCTAGGATCTGGTCCGAAACTAAGGAGGCCCTCCGGAGGTCTGGGGAGCGCATGAAGAGGCACGCTGACAAAAGACGCTTGGATGCTCCAACCTACCTCCCAGGTCAACAAGTTTGGTTGTCGGCCAAGTACATTAGGCTAAAGCTCCCTTCCTACAAGCTGGGACCGCGCTACATTGGGCCTTTCAAGATTCTCAAACGTCTTAACAACGTATCTTACAAACTGGAGTTGCCTGCGTCGCTTCGGGTTCCCAACTCCTTCCACGTCTCTCTCCTTAAACCGGTTGTCCTGAATCGGTTTCACCCGGCCCCGAACCTTTCTCCTCTTCCTGTCACGTCTGATGACGTCTTCGAGGTAAAAGACATTCTGGCCTCGAAAAAAGTGAGAGGTAAAACCTTTTTTTTGGTCGACTGGAAAGGTTTTGGTCCCGAGGAGAGATCTTGGGAACCGCAGGAGAATATCAATGCCCCACGCATTCTTAAGAGGTTTTTAGCCAGACGCAGTGGAGGGGAGTGTAAGAGAGGGGGTACTGTTAGCACCGCTCCCCGTTTCGCCGCCCCCGCTGCCATACTCACCGCTCCTGCTTCTGCCCCGACTCTCTCCTCTGACGCGTCCTGCATGCGCGCCTCCGCTCCCCTCGCTTTCCGGCGGCCGACGTCCCGACGCTCTCCTCCACTTCCCTCGGCCGCGCGCACTGTGCCTCTGCGCACGCGCCGGAGGGATAAGCCGCACGCCTCTGCCGGCAGCCACCTGTCTGGCGTGACCTGACCCGGAGCGGCCTCCCGACCTATCAGAGGCCACCACCAGGTATTTCAGGCCGCCCTCCCTTAGTGGAGGCGCCTGACTATTGAGTTGCCTCTCGGTTGTCTAGGCCGCGCTCCCTGCTGCTAGTCCCTTGCAAGCTGCGCACTAGTTTACTCCTTGTGTCTTGTGCCTCCTGCTAGTCCCTGTGTCTTCCGCCTGTGTCCCCAGTGTTCCTCTGACTCTCCGGTCCGTGCCTCCTGCTAACCCCTGTGTCTCCTTCCCTTTTCAGTTCGCCTCTTCCTGGACCCCCGCCATCCTCCGTCCTTCTCCTTCTTCCTCAGCCTCTGGACCCTGGTCATCCTGGTTCCTCTCCGGACCTTCCTCTGTTCCTCATCATCTGTTCACCCTCCTGAGCCGACCCCTGGTCCTGGCTGCCGTGGCGCTAGAACTTCCCGAGTCTGTTCCCTAACGGTCCCTGTATAGGGGTCGGTCCACTTGGTGCACTCGCTCGGGGAGGGCTCGGCGCCACGGCCCAGTGGGTCCACTCTCGTCACCTGCGTCCACAGCGTAACACTCTGTATATAGTGTCCATGTACAGAGATCACCAGTGACATTATACACAGGAGCTCTGTATATAGTGTCTGTGTACAGGTAATACAGTGATCACCAGTGACATTATACACAGGAGCTTTGCATATAATGTACAGGTAATACAGTGATCACCAGTGACATTATACACCAGAGCTCTGTATATAGTGTACAGGTAATACAGAGACCACCAGTGACATTATACACAGGAGCTCTGTATATAGTGTCTGTGTACAGGTAATACAGTGATCACAGGTGATATTATACACAGGAGCTCTGTATATAGTGTATAGTGTACAGATAATACAGTGATCACCAGTGACATTATACACAGGAGCTTTGCATATAATGTACAGGTAATACAGTGATCACCAGTGACATTATACACCAGAGCTCTGTATATAGTGTACAGGTAATACAGTGATCACCAGTGACATTATACACAGGAGCTCTGTATATAGTGTACAGTGTACAGGTAATACAGAGATCACCAGTGACATTATACACAGGAGCTGTGTATATAGTGTTAGTGCACAGGTAATACAGTGATCACCGATGACATTATAAACAGCTCTGTACACAGTATGTAGTGTATAGTGTCAGTGTACAGGTAACACACTGACTCATCAGTGACGTCGCTTTTCATTTTCATCCAGTGCACACCGCCAACACTTCTTCCAGCCAGGACTTTTTTCTGCAGGAAATAACACAGTTATCTAAAGCACAACTTGAAGAGCGCATTACATATTTTTTGCCAACTTCTACCCTACATCAGGTGAAGAAAAAAAGGCGACATAATGTCGCTCTGCACAATAACAGGACCCCCCATTGAAAACAGTATCCTGAAAAAATAAATTACATCACTGCAGTAATAATATCCCTTAATTAGCCCCTAAAGTAATAATGTTCCCCATCATGGCCCCTTCTGTTTCATTCCTGGCTCCAGCCATATGTTCTCCCATCCTGGCCCCTTATGTTCTCCCATAATGCCCTCACAAATATCTATTCTGCACCATCTGATGTCCCATATGATCTCACCATTCTTCACTATCCCATGATCCTGCCTCATCTGTCCCGTGATCCTACCTCATCTGTCCCATGAACCTGCTTCAACTGTCCCATGATCCTGCCCCATCTGTCCCATGATCCTGCCTATCTGTCTCCATCTTGCCCCATCTGTCTCCATCCTGCCCTATGTTCCTATCCCATCTGTCTCCATCCTGCCCCATGATCCTGCACCATCTGTCTCCATTCTGCCCCATCTGTTTCCTTCTTGCCCCATCTATCTCCATCCTGCCCCATGATCCTGTCCAATCTGTCTCCATCCCTCCCCATCTGTCTCCATCCTGCTCCATAATACTGCCCCATCTGTCTCCATCCTGCCCCATCTGTCTCCATCCCTCCTCATCTGTCTCCATTCAGTATCATGATACTGCCCCATCTGTCTCCATCTTTCCCCATCTGTCTCCATCCCTCCCCATCTGTCTCCATCCAGCATCATGATACCGCCCCATTTGTCTCCTTCCTGTCCTGTTTCCACCCAATTCCATGATCCTGCACCATCTGTCTCCATCCTGCCCCATCTGTTTCAATCTTGCCCCATCTGTCTCCATCCTGCCCCATGATCCTGCCCCATCTGTCTCCATCCCGCCCCATCTGACTCCATCCAGCATCATGATCCTGCCCCATCATTCTCCATCCTGCCCCATCTGTCTCCATCCTGTCCCATCTGTCTCCATCCTGTCCCATGATCCTGCACCATGTGTCTCTATCCTGCCCCACCTATATCCATCCTGAATCATGATCCTGCCCCATCTATCTCCATTCCTTCCCATCTGCTTCCATCCTGCTCCATGATCCTGCCCCATCTGTCTCCATCCTGCCCCATCTGTCTCCATCCTGCCCCATCTGTCTCCATCCTGCCCCATCTGTCTCCATCCTGTCCCATGATCCTGCACCATGTGTCTCTATCCTGCCCCATCTATATCCATCCTAAATCATGATCCTGCCAAATCTGTCTCCATTCCTTCCCATCTGCCTCCATCCTGCTCCATGATCCTGCACCATGTGTCTCCATCCTGCCCCATCGGTCTCCATCCTGCCCCATCTGTCTACATCCTGTCCCATCTGTCTCCATCCTGTCCCATGATCCTGCACCATGTGTCTCTATCCTGCCCCATCTATATCCATCCTGAATCATGATCCTGCCCCATCTGTCTCCATTCCTTCCCATCTGCCTCCATCCTGCTCCATGATCCTGCACCATGTGTCTCCATCCTGCCCCATCGGTCTCCATCCTGCCACATCTGTCTTCATCCTGCCTACACAGCAATAGATAACTGAACCTGCGTAACAGACGCAGGTTCAGTTACTGCATCGGCAGGATCTTGCCGCTGGGGCCCAGTGAGCAGAAGAGTGGGGGCCTGCAGCAGGGGCCTCATACACCAGTCAGGGCAGTAATGCCCTGATGGTGGCCCTGGTCTGTACCATCAGACTGTGACAACTTTGAATTGATTGGACAAGGGTTGCATGTACCTCGAAGAGGCAATCGTTCCAATTTCTATGTCCACTAATTGGGAGCACAATTTTCTCCTGCATCTCCTTCTCAGGACTTTGAAGGGGTTTATATTATACTGTATTCTAATCCACAGTTGATTCACATAATATGACCCCTTTTGATGCCTCCTCCCTCTCTCTTTTTGATATCTGATATTCCTATTTTGTTGCCCCATGGTTGTATTGTTGCCCCCTGTTTGTATAAAATGTGATTTGTATAAAATGTGATATATGGATCTGCTCATACTCTTATCTGTCTTGTTTATGTGACTTTTTGAATAATAAATATTTGTACTCTTTGGTAAGCAAGGCCTGGGATTTTACTCAAGGATATATCCATATATCTCACTAAGGGTATTTAAGCTCCCAATATTCTTCATTTATTCCCCACTTTTTTATTTTTGTAAGGATTTGGAGAGTTTCTGCTCAGTTTTTGCTCCAAAAATCTCTCAAAAAACTGTGTGCACAGCCTTCAACACGGAATCCTCCCTGAAAAAGCGTGGCAAAACCGTCTAAAAAAAAAAAATGGACACAATGCAGAGCAATGTTCCATCCCTTGCTACTTCTTTTATCTGTTTCAGAGTTTGGAATTGTCTTAATAAAAGATATAAGGTAAAGACGCTGGTGGTGGACAAGTGAAAAAATGGCAGTGTGGACATTTCAAGAAAAATCCACTGACATTTTCCTGAAGTGGCGTTACAATTTTCAAAGACTAAAGTGACAAAATACAGGGCATGTGCGCAGCAAGTTGTTTTCCCATTACTTTGCATATATTCTTTCTTTTTCATTTTTTTAAAGCAGATTTTGGGTGTGTTGAAACTGAGCTATTTTTGCTGAGTTTTTGGTGCAGAACCTCCACGATGAGTTCACAATCCATGAGTTTTTCATCTAAGATTTGAAGAATTTCTGCTCAGAAAGCTCAACAAAACAAACAGTGTGAACACGGCCTTTAACAGAAAAAGCGGAATTTGGAGAGCAAATCGATGTAACTTGGTATAGGGGGATAGAACAATGACTTCTTACTTGTATTCCTGTAATGGCTTTTCGAAGGGACGCCCCCAGATTAGTGAGTCATTCTCAATGGTAGAAGGGGTGGTGGCATTAATCTGGTCGTAATAAGCACAGACGGGTCCTCGGGTTATTCCAACCACTGACATTACAAGGCAGAACAGTGATCCCGTGAGACCGATAGCAGCGCACAGGACGGAGAAGAGCATCTGGGGGTAGAGATATAGGGGTGATGAGAAAACCTCTCAGGTGGGTGAACGGGGGTCTTATTCTCAGCTTGGAGACCCCATGTCCTTATTCAGTTCTTTGCAAAATTGACAAAATTAGAGAATTTTATACAAATTTCTATGTGCACTGTGTTGCGTGTTTTTACGTCCGGTGGGTTAGGGTCCACTAATATTAGTCCTTACAATACAGTTGTGGCCAAAAGTATTGACACCCCTGCAATTCTGACAGATAATACTCAGTTTCTTCCTGAAAATGATTGCAGACACAAATTCTTTGGTATTATTATCTTCATTTAATTTGTCTTAAATGAAAAAGCACAAAAAGAATTGTCCTAAAGCCAAATTGGATATAATTCCACACCAAACATAAAAAAGAGGGTGGACAAAAGTAATGGCACTGTTTGAAAAATCATGTGAAGCTTCTCTAATTTGTGTAATTAACAGCACCTGTAACTTACCTGTGGCACCTAACAGGTGTTGGCAATAACTAAATCACACTTGCAGCCAGTTGACATGGATTAAAGTTGACTCAACCTCTGTCCTGTGTCCTTGTGTGTACCACATTGAGCATGGAGAAAAGAAAGAAGACCAAAGAACTGTCTGAGGACTTGAGAAACCAAATTGTGAGGAAGCATGAGCAATCTCAAGGCTACAAGTCCATCTCCAAAGACCTGAATGTTCCTGTGTCTACCGTGCGCAGTGTCATCAAGAAGTGTAAAGCCCATGGCACTGTGGCTAACCTCCCTAGATGTGGACGGAAAAGAAAAATTGACAAGAGATTTCAACGCAAGATTGTGCGGATGTTGGATAAAGAACCTCGACTAACATCCAAACAAGTTCAAGCTGCCCTGCAGTTCGAGGGTACAACAGTGTCAACTCGTACTATCTGTCGGCATCTGAATGAAAAGGGACTGTATGGTAGGAGACCCAGGAAGACCCCACTTCTTACCCCGAGACATGAAAAAGCCAGGCTGGAGTTTGCCAAAACTTACCTGAAAAAGCCTAAAACGTTTTGGAAGAATGTTCTCTGGTCAGATGAGACAAAAGTAGAGCTTTTTGGGCAAAGGCATCAACATAGCGTTTACAGGAGAAAAAAAGAGGCATTCAAAGAAAAAACACGGTCCATACAGTCAAACATGGCGGTTTCCTGATGTTTTGGGGTTGCTTTGCTGCCTCTGGCACTGGACTGCTTGACCGTGTGCATGGCATTATGAAGTCTGAAGACTACCAACAAATTTTGCAGCATAATGTAGGGCCCAGTGTGAGAAAGGTGGGTCTCCCTCAGAGGTCATGGGTCTTCCAGCAGGACAATGACCCAAAACACACTTCAAAAAGCACTAGAAAATGGTTTGAGAGAAAGCACTGGAGACTCCTAAGGTGACCAGCAATGAGTCCAGACCTGAATCCCATAGAACACCTGTGGAGAGATCTAAAAATGGCAGTTTGGAGCAGGCACCCTTCAAATATCAGGGACCTGGAGCAGTTTGCCAAAGAAGAATGGTCTAAAATTCCAGCAGAGCATTGTAAGAAACTCATTGATGGTTACCGGAAGCGGTTGGTCGCAGTTATGTTGGCTAAAGGTTGTGTAACCAAGTATTAGGCTGAGGGTGCCAATACCTTTGTATGGCCCATTTTTGGAGTTTTGTGTGAAATGATCAATGTTTTGCTTTTTGCTTCATTCTCTTTTGTGTTTTTTTCATTTAAGACAAATTAAATGAAGATAATACCAAAGAATTTGTGTTTGCAATCATTTTCAGGAAGAAACTGAGTATTATCAGACAGAATTGCAGGGGTGTCAATACTTTTGGCCACAACTGTATATACAGCGATCTAAAGTTGTTAATGGTAGTCTATGGTGGTGGTAAAGGGGTTAACAAGCATATTCACAGCACTCTAGCAGGGGTTATGCTCATGTGGTGTGCTCTTTTCTGGCCGGGGCAGTGAAAGGTTAAAGAATATATATATATATATATATATATATACACTGTCTGTCTGTACGTATATAGTGGTGTCTTATACTAAGTTCCAAATCCCCTGTTGCACTTTTTGCAGATTATAATTTCTGGCAACCACCACTAGAGGGAGCTCAATGCAGACAGAATCACACTCTGAGCTATTGTTATACATCCATTGTAAGGAGCTCCCCCTGGTGGTGACTGAAGGATAAATTGCATTATTTTTCTCTACACATGGCGGCAGGGAAATCCTATACAGTAAAAGTTCTTACCCCACATCTGTTACCACAGCAGCCTTTCCTTCCGGTCGCCTGGATCTGAACAGCAGGAATGAGGATCTTTTAGAAGAGAAAATAAATTAAAAAAAATTTACATTTTGACGTTACCGGTTTGCAGTAAACACATTTTGACAAGATATCGGGCAATTGTGGTTTCCCAAAAAAAAAAAAAATTTCAGTGGGGCCCATCTATTGCTTAAAAGATCATCAATAGACCATCACCACCACCACCCTTGTCCATCATGTCCTTGGAGGTGATGCCAGTAGAACATCCAAAAATGAAACATTCTAATAATTTCCCACTAGGGACAGTGGACGTCTTCCACTCTGTTCCCAAATGGCACAAAACATTTCCGAAAGTCCTATAAATTCTCACCATTATTCCACCTCCCACGATGCCCAACAGAGTGGACACCTCGGAGGTCAGTTTGAGTCCTGCGTCCTCCGCGGCCTCCAAGCTCCATCCCGGGAAGTAGAGGAGAGTATTGGACACGATGCAGATGACAGCGAAGGGGTACAGGGCACCCCCGATGATTTTGGCGCACTTGCCAGTGCACATGGTGGGATCCCAGCCGTGGCAGTGCGAGTGATGGCAGGTGTAGGGCCGTGAAGGTTTTATGTCTTGTCTGGAATTGCAGTCACGAGTTGAGCCCCGGCCTCGGAGATTGCTGTCACCAGGGTGAGAGGATGGAGTTTGGACGCCATATAGCTGATAGAGAATGGGAGGCGGACAGATCCGCGCTCTGATAGCGAGTCACGAGAGGAGGTTATGTCACAGAGAAATATATAAAACAGGTGCAAACAAGCAGGAAGTAACAAGGACGGAGCAGGGAAAATCAGAGAAATGCAATAAAAATGCTCTAAACATAATAATATACCGTCTGATTAATATTGTTTCTATCACAGCCCTACTAGCCAAAATAATGCACGGACACTGAAGAGACACCTTAGGATTAGAGCTCTCCTGTATGAAAATCAGACCTGAGACCCCAAAGGGGCAGCAGAAAATATGTAAAAAACACATTTAACATAATCTAAACAATGAATAACTTTCTGATGACACATCCCCTTTACGTAGCTGCTTATTAAAGGCTCTGCCTTGAGGTCTGGCTTTTACTGCCCGTTGCCATTGTCACTATCTAACTGTTAAAGAGGACCTGTCCCCATAGCAGAAGTAGACAGTTATCATTCTTTTTCTTTAATTCCTTTATATGGGGCCGTCATACGCTGGGGGGGCTATAGTGGAGCCATTGTAAAGTGTGGGGGCCATCAAAGGGCAATCATACAGTGTGCAGGCTAATATGATGCTATCATACAGTGTGGGGGGCATCATACTGTGTATAGTAGAGCTGTGGAGGCATCATACTGTGTAGAGGGGAGCTGTAGGCCCATCATACTGTATAGGGAAGCTGTGGGATCATCATACTGTAGATAGAGCATCTGTGGGATCATCGTACTGTGTATATGGTAGATGTGGGCCCATCAGACTGTGTATAGAGGAGCTGTGGGGACATCATACTGTGTATATGGGAGATGTGGGCCCATCATGCTGTGTATAGGGGAGCTGTGAGGACATCATACTGTGTATATGGGAGATGTGGGCCCATCATGCTGTGTATAGGGAAGCTGTGGGATCATCATACTGTATATAGAGCAGCTGTGGGATCATCATACTGTGTATATGGTAGATGTGGGCCCATCAGACTGTGTATAGAGGAGCTGTGGGGACATCATACTGCGTATATGGGAGATGTGGGCCCGTCATGCTGTGTATAGGGGAGCTGTGGGGACATCATACTGTGTATAGTAGAGCTGTGGAGGCATCATACTGTGTAGAGGGGAGCTGTAGGCCCATCATACTGTATAGGGAAGCTGTGGGATCATCATACTGTATATAGAGCAGCTGTGGGATAATCATACTGTGTATATGGTAGATGTGGGCCCATCAGACTGTGTATAGAGGAGCTGTGGGGACATCATACTGCATATATGGGAGATGTGGGCCCATCATGCTGTGTATAGGGGAGCTGTGGGGACATCATACTGTGTATAGTAGCGCTGTGGAGGCATCATACTGTGTAGAGGGGAGCTGTAAGCCCATCATACTGTATAGGGAAGCTGTGGGATCATCATACTGTATATAGAGCAGCTGTGGCATAATCATACAGTGTATATGAGAGATGTAGGCCCATCAGACTGTGTATAGAGGAGCTGTGGGGACATCATACTTTGTATATGGGAGATGTGGGCCCATCAGACTGTGTATAGAGGAGCTGTGGGGACATCATACTGTGTATATGGGAGATGTGGGCCCATCATGCTGTGTATAGGGAAGCTGTGGGATCATCATACTGTATATAGAGCAGCTGTGGGATCATCATACTGTGTATATGGTAGATGTGGGCCCATCAGACTGTGTATAGAGGAGCTGTGGGGACATCATACTGCGTATATGGGAGATGTGGGCCCGTCATGCTGTGTATAGGGGAGCTGTGGGGACATCATACTGTGTATAGTAGCGCTGTGGAGGCATCATACTGTGTAGAGGGGAGCTGTAAGCCCATCATACTGTATAGGGAAGCTGTGGGATCATCATACTGTATATAGAGCAGCTGTGGCATAATCATACTGTGTATATGAGAGATGTAGGCCCATCAGACTGTGCATAGAGGAGCTGTGGGGACATCATACTGTGTATATGGGAGATGTGGGCCCATCATGCTGTGTATAGGGGAGCTGTGAGGACATCATACTGTGTATATGGGAGATGTGGGCCCATCATGCTGTGTATAGGGGAGCTGTGAGGACATCATACTGTGTATATATGGGAGATGTGGGCCCATCATGCTGTGTATAGGGGAGCTGTGAGGACATCATACTGTGTATATGGGAGATGTGGGCCCATCATGCTGTGTATAGGGGAGCTGTGAGGACATCATACTGTGTATATATGGGAGATGTGGGCCCATCATGCTGTGTATAGGGAAGCTGTGAGGACAGCATACTGTGTAGAGGGGAGCTGTAGGCCCCACATACTTTGTATAGGGAAGAATACTTGGGAGATGTTCCAGCAACTTCGACCAAAGGATGGTTAAAATCAAAAGACTTTATTCCAAAAAAATGATTAAAAACAGAATAGATGCATAAAAAACATATGGTTCACCAATGTGACAGACGCTTACGCGTTTCGGACTAGAGGGTCCTTACTCATAGCTATTTTTTGGAATAAAGTCTTTTGATTTTAACCATCCTTTGGTCGAAGTTGCTGGAACATCTCCCTACAAGATTGTGCCTACAAGATTTTCCAGAATCCAAGTTCCCTGCACCGCCCAGGATTGATTGCATTCCTCCAGACTTCGCATTTGCTACGGTTTGGTGAGCTGACAAAAAACTTTTTCCTTTTTGTATAGGGAAGCTATGAGGACATCATACTGTGTATATGGGAGAGGTGGGCCCATCAGACTGTGTAAAGGGGGCTGTAGGAACATCATACTGTGTAGAGGGGAGCTGTAGGTCCATCATACTGTGTATAGGGGAGCTGTGGAGGCATCATCACAGTAGTGTAGAGGGGAGCTGTAGGCCCATCATACTTTGTATAGAGAAGCTGTGAGGGCATCATACTGTGTATATGGGAGATGTGGGCCCATCAGACTGTGTAAAGGGGGCTGTGGGGACATCATACTGTGTAGAGGGGAGCTGTAGGCCCATTATAACATGTAGGGGAGCTATAAGCCCATCACACTGTGTATAGGGGAGCTGTAGGCCCATTATAAAGTGTAGAGGAGCTATGGGCCCATCATACTGTGTATAGGGGAGCTGTAGGCCCATTATAGCATGTAGAGGAGCTATGGGCCCATCATATTGCGTATAGGGGAGCTGTGGGCCTACCATGTTGTGTATAGGGGAGCTGTACATTAGGGGACTTAGGGGACATTATTAAATGTTATGTGGTCACTCATTGTTATAGGGTGTACACAGGATAATTGTGACTGTCAAAAGGGCACATGGGCATTATTGCTTTCTAAGGGGCAAAATGTGGACACTGTTTTCAAGGACACAGGGCTAATATATTCTAGGGGTTTGTTTCACCATCTAGAGAGCACAAAGGAGGCAATTTACATAGTAAGGGGCACAGTGGTGGCATTATTACGTGGGGCAGTAAGAGGAGCCGTTATTGTACCACACAGTAGGGGCAGTAATAGGGACACATACGGCAGCAGCGGCTCAGCATTGGGATATAAGGTGCAGTAATAGGGACACATATGGCAGCAGCGGCTCAGCATTGGGGTATCAGTAGTATTGGGGTTTCACCAGCATTGGAGTATCATATGTGGACCGTGCTGAAATTGTGAGAAATCAGATGTGTCTCTTGTAATCTCTGCAGACGAGTCCCGGCTGGAGAAGTTGTCGTGCCGGTCTGGGCCAGATGGAAAAGATGATAAAAATGAAGGACAGAAAAAACGTTAGCTGTAAGTCACCATCTATAATATACTGTCATCTCTTGTACAGTATGTTCTGCAGCACTGGTATCTACCACTATATGGTGGTAATATCGGTGTTGGTCTTTCTTTAGTGATTTCTTGTCCGTCACAGTCCGGCCATCTGCTGAGGTTCCCCTGCACCCAGTCTAAGTGCCAGTGTAGCTGTAATCTCAGTTACCTGGTTAGGGCCCCACTTAGAGATTTTACCCCCTGAGCTCAATCCCTAACTATACCTCTAGGGAGACACCTACGTCTGCATTGGAGCTTCAGATATAAAAACGGTAGATTTTAAATCTCACAAATTTGCTATATTTTTCATACAGAGTCATCGGAGCAGTAAAGCACATTTTGCAAATGACTACACCCTTTAATAAATGACTTACTGTACCAATAGTATTAATGGGGTTGTCAATAAGGGGAATGACCACCATGGCTTTTTAGACCTGGAGATACACACGCGCCTTGTGGTCTGGGTACAATATCATTGATTCCATTTCATGTTTTACATATGGCTAGAGGATGTGCCGTTTTGATATAACATTTTCGGGAGCATGATGTCTTTATCTATTATACATGTTGCTCACATGTTTTCTAATCTTCATCATGCCTCATTTGTGAATGTGTATGTTCTGCTTTGCATGTCATACTGTGGATACCTTGCAGCTTATTTATAGCATATGTGCTTTTCATTGCTTGGTCCATTTGGTTCATTGTTTATCATGTCCCATACAATTCTCTACCTTCAGGAATGTGGTTTATTTGCCACGTTCTCTTACATGTTTTTTAAGTGGTTTTAATGTTTGCTCTGTCTCAGGTGTCTAAATAAAAACTTTTTATTATGTGGATGTGCACACCATTTTTTTGGTTGGTCGTTCTCTCCAGTCCTCAATCGCCTCCAGAAGTCACATAATTAGTACACTGAGTCCACCTATGTGTGATTCTTTCTCAATATAACTACAACTGTTCTGTGAAGGCCTCAGAGGTTTGTGTGAGAATATTAAGGATCAAACACCATCATGAAAACCAAGGAGCCCACCAGACAGGCCACGGATAAAGTTGTGGAGAAGAGTAAAGAAGGGTTAGCTTATAAAAAAGTAGTCCAAGTTCTGAGCATCTCACAGAGCACTTGTTCAATCTATCATCCAAAAATTAAATGAGAATGGCACAAATGCAAACCTTCCAAGACATGTCTGTCCACCTAAACTGACATCCCAATCAAGGAGAGCACTAACTAGAGATGCAGCCAAGAGGTCCTATGGAGGAGCTACAGAGATCCACAGCTCAGGTGGGAGAATATGCCCACAGGACAACTATTAGTCGTTAACTCCACAAATCTGGTCTTTCTGGAAGAGTGGAAAGAAGAAAGGTATTTTTGAAAGCCATAAGAAGTCCTGTTTGCAGCTAGCAAATGCCATGTAGGGGACACAGCGAGCATGAGGAAAAAGTGGCTCGGGTCAGATGAGACCTAAAGAAAACTTTTTGGACTAAATGCAAAACGATATGTGTGGCTGAAAACTTAAACTGCACATCTGTTATGAATGAGTCACCGTAGGAGGCAAAAACAGAAATACTAGCTAAGTCCAGAAAACCAGAGAAGTTGGCAGCTATCGGATTGCAGACCCCTGAACCTATCAACAACAACTAGCAGCAGCCGTGGGGGGTTCCTACGGTGCCCTAGACCCCTCGATCACAGCCGGAGAACTACATAGCCTAAAGACAGAAAGGGAAATCTAAACTGCCCCAGAGCAGACCACAAAGCAATTGGCAGCCCCCAACATATAATGACGGTGAAGCAAGATGAAAAAACACTCACACAGATAGAAAGATAGGCTGAGCAAATGATGGGGCCCAAGCTAACTAAATAGGACAGGATAGGAAAGCTGCTGTCTGCAATCCGCCAAAAACCCTATCAAAACAAGGGCCAACAGGCTGATAGGGAATAAGGCCCTGAAGACGCTAGGCTTCAAAAAGACTATATCAGCACTCAGGTATTTTCAGAAGACAGAGCAAAAAGGAATTCAACTCACCCCAGCAGGGAATGGCAGAAATTCAGAAAAACAAGGCAAAACAAAACAAAACACAAATGCAAAAAGCAGTGCAGAAAACTTAGCTTTTGAGGAGCAGGAATCAGACTGGTCTCCTAGAATCCCTCAGAGAGATCACCAGCAAGGTAGAAGGGCGTCGGCTGCCTTATATCCAGTCAGCAATTCTCGTCACCCAGTCATCATCATCATACCCAGGTTTTTGGTAATCAGCCTCACTACCTTCCTTCACCAGAAGAGAGAGTTCATCAGACCTCAATGGTGAAGGGGAAAATGAACTCACAACAGTACCTCACCCTTGAGGAGGGGTCACCGAACCCTCATCCACGCCACCAGGGTGATCAGGGTGAGCCCGATGAAAGGCACGCACCAATCTTTTGGCATGAATATCAGAGGCAGAGACCCAGGAATTATCCTCCTGACCATAACCCTTCTACTTAACCAAATACTGGAGTCTCCGTCTAGCCAGACGGGAATCCAGTATCTTCTCTACCTCATATTCCATGTTACCTTCAACCAATACAGGGTCCGGAGGTGCCACCCCAGGAACTACTGGTTCAACAAACCTCTTCAACAAGGACTTATGAAACACATTATGGATTTTAAATGTGACAGGAAGAGCCAAACGAAAAGAGACCGGATTAATAATCTCCAAAATCTTGTAAGGTCCAATAAATCTAGGCTTAAACTTAGGAGAAGCCACCTTCATAGCGATATTTTTTGATGATAACCAAACCATATCACCAACCTTAAACTGGGGACCAATGGTCCTATGTCGGTTGGAAAACCGCTGGGCCTTTTCCTGGGAGAGAGATAACTTATCTACCACTTGGTCCCAGATCTGGTGCATTCTCTCCACCACAGTGTCAACACCTGGGCAGGCAGAAGGCTCCACCTGCCCTGAAGAAAATCGAGGATGAAACCCAAAGTTACAAAAAAAAGGTGACATCAAAGTGGCAGAATTAGCTCTATTATTTAAAGCAAATTCGGCCAAGGGCAAAAATGAAACCCAATCATCATGATCAGCGGAAATAAAACATCTCAAATACGACTCCAAGGTCTGGTTTGTTATCTCCGTCTGCCCATTGGTCTGAGGGTGAAAAGCAGAGGAGAAGGACAACTGAATTCCCAGCTTGGAACAGAAAGTCCTCCAAAATCTAGACACAAACTGAACTCCTCTGTCAGATACAATGTTCTCAGGAATCCCGTGCAGGCAAACCACCTGTTGCAAAAACAGGGGCACCAACTCAGAAGAAGATAGCAACTTAGGGAGTGGTACAAGATGAACCATCTTAGAGAACCTATCACAAATCACCCAAATAACAGTCATTCTCTGAGAGACAGGCATATCAGAGATGAAATCCATTGAAATATGGGTCCATGGCCTCCTGGGGACCGGCAAAGACATCAACAACCCACTAGAGCGAGAACAAGGTTTAGACCGGGAGCAAGTCCCACAGGACTGCACAAAATTCCTGACATCACGAGACAGGGCGGGCCACCAAAAAGACTGACTCACCAGATCTCTAGTACCAAAAATACCTGGATGACCAGCCAATGCAGAGCAATGAATTTCAGACATCACCCTCTTCTTCCACTGGTCAGGAACATACAACTTTCCCCTGGGACAACGCTCAGGTTTGTCCTCCTGGAACTCTTCCAGAGCACGTCTCAAATCGGGCGAGATGGCAGAAAGAACTACCCCTTCGCCTAAGATGGTAGCAGGCTTGGTCACCACAGGAGAATCAGCAAAGAAGCTCCTAGAGAGAGCATCAGCCTTGACATTCTTAGTGCCAGGAAGAAAAGAGACCACAAAATCAAAACGTGTAAAAAACAAGGCCCACCTAGGCTGTCTAGGGTTCAAGCGTTTGGCTGACTCCAGGTAAGTCAAATTCTTGTGGTCAGTGAGGACCACAACTTGATGTTTAGCTCCCTCCAACCAATGTCTCCACTCCTCAAATGCCCATTTCATGGCTAACAGTTCCCGATTCCCCACATCATAGTTACGTTCAGATGGAGAGAACTTTCGGGAAAAGAAAGCACAGGGATTCATTTTAGATGTTACAGGATCCTTTTGGGACAAAACAGCTCCTGCACCAATCTCAGAAGCGTCCACCTCTACCTGGAACGGGAGTGAGACATCAGGTTGCCGCAAAACCGGGGCAGAAGTGAATCTTCGCTTCAGCTCCTGAAAGGAAGAAACAGACTCTGGAGACCAATTCAACACATCAGCACCCTTCTTAGTCAGAACAGTCAATGGCTTGGCAATACTAGAAAATGTTGCTATAAATTTCCGATAAAAATTAGCAAAACACAAAAACTTCTGGAGGGCCTTCAAAGAAGTGGGCTGAACCCAATCATAAATGGCCTGTACCTTGGCCCGGGTCCATTTCAATAGTTGACGGAGACAAAATAAATCCCAAAAAAGAAATCCTCTGTACCCCAAAAAGGCATTTAGATCCCTTGACATACAGGGAATTCTCCCTCAAGATCCAGAACACAGTCCGAACATGTTCCACATGAGAATCCCAATCCTTGGAGAAGATCAAAATATCATCCAGATAGATAATCAAAAATTTTTCCACAAAGTCTCGGAAAATGTCATTCATGAAGCACTGGAAGACAGAAGGGGCATTAGTGAGCCCAAAAGGCATCACCAGGTACTCAAAATTTCCCTCCGGAGTATTAAACGCCGTCTTCCATTCATCCCCATGCTTAATGCGGATAAGATTATACGCCCCCCTGAGGTCAAGCTTGGTAAACCAGCAAGCACCTTTAACTCTGGAGAATAGATCCGAAATCAGGGGTAACGGACACTGATATTTAATAGTAATTTTGTTGAGGGCACGATAATCAATACAAGGCCTTAATGAACCATCCTTTTTTTTTTTGGCCACGAAAAAAAACCCAGCACCTAAGGGTGAAGAGGATGGTCTAATTTGACCCTTCTCCAACGCCTCCTTAATATAGGATCGCATAGCCTCGTGCTCGGGTACAGATAAATTGAAGAGCCGACCCTTGGGAAATTTAAACCCCAGGCTCAGTTCAATTGCACAGTCATAACTCCTATGAGGAGGCAAAGATGCAGACTCATTCTCACTAAATACATCATAAAAGTCCGCCAAATAGTCAGGAACATCATGCGACTGAGGAGAGGTGGAAAAAACCGGAGCCTCACTAAGGGCACACTGACAACCCCAACTCACCACAGACACAGATTTCCAATCCAAAACTGGATTATGAATTTGCAACCAGGGAAACCCCAGAACAATGGTATCATGCAAATTATGCAACACCAAAAATCTGCAATTTTCTTGATGGTCTGGGGCGACCCGCATTACCACCTGGGTCCAAAACTGAGGTTTATTTTTCGCCAAAGGAGTGGCATCAATCCCTCTCAAAGGGATAGGCGTCCGCAGAGGTGTCATCGGAAATCCACAACGTTTAGCAAAATCCAAGTCCATTAGGTTCAGGGCTGCTCCTGAATCCACAAAAGCCTTGGCGGAAAATGTGGACAGGGAGCAGATCAGAGTAATTGCCAGAAGAAACTTAGGTTGAACACCACCCACAGAAAACGTGTGTGCAAAACGTTTCTCTCGTTTAGGACAGACAGAAATAATATGCGAGGCATCTCCACAAAAAAAACACAGCTTATTACGACTTCTGAACTCCTGACGTTGCTCCCTGGACAAAACTCTATCACATTGCATAGGTTCATCAGATTACAAAGGAGAAGGTTTATGGATTAAACGTGCGCTGCTTGACAGATCACTCCTTCCAGATTGTGTTGATAGTACTTTAATTTCCCAACGCGTTTCGAAGTTTACACTTCTTCCTCAGGGGATGACATGTACAGACAGACAAGGCTATCACCGGTTTTATACATACAGAATTTAAAAATTGGCGCCAAAGGTCACATGTTACAGGGAAAAAAAAAAAAAAAAAGTCAAAGTTCATCAGTAAGAGAATGTAAAAACTATATAAAAATATATTGCTAAAAGACAATTAATTATTTTTATTCTTTTCAGATTATTTAAGAACAGAAAAATCATGTGACAAAAGAGCTCGTATCGAACCGAAGAAAAAAAAGGGGGGGGGGGGAGATGGAGAAAGAACCCAAAGCTCAAACCACCACACCAACAGAGCAGGCGAAGAAAAATTGAAAAAAGAGAAAAAGGCATGAAGACTTCCTTGTATAAGAATTCAACCCAGACTTTTTTAATTATACTCTTTGAGAAAATATATATATATATGAAAGTTTTGAATAAAATATATTGAATGCAATATTTTGAATAAAATATATATAATAAATAATAAATAATAGAATAAGAACATGTCATTAATATTTGGGAGCGATTGTGGGAAACAATACGTGGGTAGGACGGTTCAACCGTTACATCTTAGAATTAATTCCCACAGATACAATATTAAAAGAGGTTTTTTGCAACATTGTCTCTCTAGACACTGCACTGTAAAACATAATAGAAATCCAAATGGTTTAAAAATTAGTCCTATTGAACATATACCAGATAATACCCCTGATAGAATAGGGTCATTGAATAGGAAGGAAGTCTTTTGGATTTATAGGCTAAATACCCTAAGACCAAACGGTCTTAACGAAATAACGGAAGTTTTTCTGTAAGACCATGTCAATAACGCTTTTTTCGTTTCTAACAATTATCGTTGTCCTTTATCCTTTCCAATAAGATTGGTTTCCACTAATCATTAACTCTCATTGTGATTTTACTATTGCGATTTTCTGGCTTTTTTAATTGTCTTGGTCATAGCATGTTCTGTCTGATATGCCTCTGCCTCTCGTTTTTTTTTTTTTATCTGTTGCAGTGTCCGGTGTTTTTGAAAAAATTTCTATTTGTTGTGCTGATTCCCCCACACACTATAATAATATGTTTTGCTTGTCCCACGATGTGAGCACGTGTAGTTCCATCGTTCTCTTTTGGATGCGATCCTGCGTCCGCTTTTCATCTTGGACGTTTCCTCTTTTTCGGGATATGGCTTCTTTCCTTGTGAGCCAACGATCCTTTCCGGTCGGGCTCCTTCATCCATGGGGAGTGCTATTTCTGTTCTCACGCCTAAACCTTTATCATGTATTTTTTCCAGTATTTTTTAAGTATATTTTTTAAGTATTTTTATACATTTTTTGTGTATTCATCATCTACCTCATGCACATACATACACATTTTTATATGCACAATTTTTTATATACTTTTTCATATACTTATATCGCTCCCAAATATTAATGACATGTTCTCATTTTATTATTCTATTATTTATTATTTATTATATATATTTTATTCAAAATATTGCATTCAATATATTTTATTCAAACCTTTCATATATATATATATATATATATATATATATGTATATATATAAATATATTTTCTCAAAGAGTATAATTAAAAAAGTCTGGGTTGAATTCTTATACAAGGAAGTCTTCATGCCTTTTTCTCTTTTTTCATTTTTTCTTCGCCTGCTCTGTTGGTGTGGTGGTTTGAGCTTTGGGTTCTTTCTCCATCTCCCCCCCTTTTTTTTCTTCGGATCGATACAAGCTCTTTTGTCATTTTTTTCTTTTTTCTTTTTTCTTTGAATTCATGATTTTTCTGTTCTTAAATAATCTGAAAAGAATAAAAATAATTAATTGTCTTTTAGCAATATATTTTTATATAGTTTTTACATTCTCTTACTGATGAACTTTTTTTTTTTTTCCCTGTAACATGTGACCTTTGGCGCCAATTTTTAAATTCTGTATGTATAAAACCGGTGATAGCCTTGTCTGTCTGTACATGTCATCCCCTGAGGAAGAAGTGTAAACTTCGAAACGCGTTGGGAAATTCGCCTTACTGGAGGCGGGGTTTCCAGATTGTATGTATAACATGTAATTCCTAAATTCGCCAGGTGGAGGCGGCGTATCCACCTGCACGTTTTATTATTTAAATGCGCCCCACTGGAGGCGGGGTATCCAGGGTCACGTGTGTCACATGGGTTCGCCTTGCGGTAGCTGCTGCGTCCAGAGACACGTGACCATGACAAGTGATCTGTCAAGCAGCGCACGTTTAATCCATAAACCTTCTCCTTTGTAATCTGATGATTCGTGGTCACAAAGTGGCCTTTTGGATGTGCAGCAGCCTGACTTTCTGTTCCTATATGTCTGAATCTCCCCTGCATAAGGTGAGTTTAATGATCTGATTTATATCGATCTCTACTCGGGTAAGACCCTATTGTGCTTTTTCTCTTTTAGCTGTCTGACTATTGCATAGGTTCAGACATTTGTTCAACAGGTGGCAACACCTCTCGTGCAGTCCTGCGTTCACGTAAACGCCGATCAACCTGAATGGCTAATGACATAGAATCGTCCAGACCAGAGGGAACAGGAAATCCCACCATAGTATCTTTTACGGCTTCTGACAAACCCTTCCGAAAGAGAGCAGCCAAGGCATTATCATTCCAGGTAGTAAGGACCGCCCACTTTCGGAATTTTTGACAGTACAATTCTGCAGAATCTCGACCCTGGCTCAATGCCAGCAGGGTCTTTTCAGCATGATCAATATCATTAGGTTTGTCATACAACAACCCCAAGGCCTGAAAAAATGCGTTCACATTAGTCAGAATAGGATCATCTGGTTTCAAAGAAAACGCCCAATCCTGGGGATCGCCACGCAGCAAAGAGATGACAATTTTAACCTGCTGCGCGGAGCTCCCTGACGAGTTAGGCTTCAAGGCAAAAAATAATTCACAATTATTTTTGAAATTCAAAAATTTAGACCGATCCCCAAAAAACACATCTTTGGTTCAGCAGCATGTGAATGAGCAAGGTAGGCGGAAATTCCCCGCACTTCCGCAGCGAGCTGTTCCACACGATCAGACAATTGCTTTATCTCCATTGAGAGAAAAAAAAAATTCCCCCTACGGCCTCAGAGATATAGAGGAAAAAATATACACACTTTTTTTTTTTTTTAAATTCTTTCCTGCTATTGAGTACCCTAGGATGTGTGTAAGGCTGGTGATTCTGTTATGAATGAGTCACCGTAGGAGGCAAAAACAGAAATACTAGCTAAGTCCAGAAAACCAGACAAGTTGGCAGCTATCGGATTGCAGACCCCTGAACCTATCAACAACAACTAGCAGTAGCTGTGGGGGGTTCCTACGGTGCCCTAGACCCCTCGATCACAGCCGGAGAACTACATAGCCTAAAGACAGAAAGGGAAATCTAAACTGCCCCAGAGCAGACCCCAAAGCAATAGGCAGCCCCCAACATATAATGACGGTGAAGCAAGATGAAAAAACACTCACACAGATAGAAAGATAGGCTGAGCAAATGATGGGGCCCAAGCTAACTAAATAGGACAGGACAGGAAAGCTGCTGTCTGCAATCCGCCAAAAACCCTCTCAAAACAAGGGCCAACAGGCTGATAGGGAAAAAGGCCCTGAAGATGCTAGGCTTCAAAAAGACTATATCAGCACTCAGGTATTTTCAGAAGACAGAGCAAAAAGGAATTCAACTCACCCCAGCAGGGAATGGCAGAAATTCAGAAAAACAAGGCAAAACAAAACAAAACACAAATGCAAAAAGTAGAGCAGAAAACTTAGCTTTTGAGGAGCAGGAATCAGACTGGTCTCCAAGAATTCCTCAGAGAGATCACCAGCAAGGCAGAAGGGCGTCAGCTGCCTTATATCCAGTCAGCAATTCCCGTCACCCAGTCATCATCATCATACCCAGGTTTTTGGTAATCAGCCTCACTACCTTCCTTCACCAGAAGAGGGAGTTCATCAGACCTCAGTGGTGAAGGGGAAAATGAACTCACAACACACATCACCCTGAAAACACCATCCCCAACATCACACATGGCGGTGGCAGCATCATGCTGTGAGGAGTGTTTTCTTCAGCGGGGACAGGAAAGCTGGTCAGAGTTAATGGGAAGATGGATGGAGCTAAATACAGGGCAATCCTGGAGTAAAAACCTGTTAGAGGCTGCAAAAGATGTGAGACAGGGGAGTAGGTTCACCTTCCAGCAGGACAATAGCCCTAAAATACTGCCAGAGCTACAATGGAGAGTATTCTTTTTCAAGGCACTATACTTGTATTAATATTGTAATGTCAGCAGTATAAATCATCACTGATATAAGTTATCCTTAGGATTGGACTTTACCACTTGTAAGACATGTGATGCTCTGATATTGGGAATGTGATTCACGTGACGACTTCTTATCATCGCATTTCAGAGCTTTTCTTTATGCACGACCAAGGACATAAGGTGTCACGCCACCCAAATATCAGATACCAACTTCATGATCTCATGTACAAGGTGGCTCAGATTACTGGCACTGTGCCTATTGCTAATTAGACCTCTACCCTAAATATACCTCTATCCTGAAGGAGCACCTAGGAGGATGCAGCTGTGAAGGTCATCAGTTTACTGTCCTACAAGATAGGATCATGGAATGGGGGTCTCCAACCTTGGAGCCGCTGCAGCTCAGCTTCTCTTCATTGGGGCAATGTAGTTCATTTATTGTCCTAGCCCTGTATGTGAATTCTCTGGCCAGGCCATTGTAACATATTCCACCCACAGGGATCACCCTGTGCCTCTGATTTTTGTGGCATCACGAAGTGCCCCACCTGCACCACTGGCTTGACTTTAGGCAACCTATGTTGTGACATTGTAGTGTCACAATGTGTACTGTGACCTTAGGCACCTACTCAGTGCTGGAAGTCCCAGGGCAGCCTGAAGATGCCTGAAGAGGAAGTGGTGCTAGAGGGAGGAGGAAACCAGAGGCTGGATTAACAAATGCTAGACTGTGATGGCCAGGTGATCAGCGAGGTGTCATTTTTGGAGGTTTTTGCACCCTACTTTTTCTTTGTTTTTCTTACACCCAATCCGTAACGAAGAACTTCAGTGCCAATCATTTCCCTCCTAAACGCGAGAAATCCGCCAAATTCGATCCTCTCATCTTTAATTATAAGGAGGAGGAACACACGAAGGATTGAAAAGTGGCAAAAATCTCGTCTTCGGTTTCAATGAAAGGCGACTGCAGGGCTGTGTGCACAGGACAGGAGAGGACACTGAAAACAAAGTCAAAGCTTTTGAGGGGTTTTGCACTTTTGAGGAGGATTTGAAGAGTTTCCACTCAGTTTTGACCCCAAAAACTCCTAAAAATTGATGTTTAAAGAATGTGAGGAGAGCTTTCCACGTTCCCCGGGGTTTTGTGCTGTCATAGGTTTGTGCACACGACATTCATATTATGACGGAAAGGATTAGAGGTGATTTCCATTTTTGAGCTGTGGAGATAATGGTTGCAGTAAATACGTGACCAGATGTGTGAGGGATAATATTTATACCCCGACGTAGCAGAGGTAACTCATAGAATAACAGGGAGGGGATTCTGCAAAATGTAGAAATAGGGTCTGCACAAGGTCCCCTTCCCTCACTGCTGCTTCTCCTTGGAGCGGTGCAGTGAGTGCTCACCCGGCAGTCAGTAAGCTGCTTTCACCCGTTTTTTCCTTTTTCACTTTTTTCCTTTTTTTCCCCAAGAGTCAAGAGTATTTATTTTTCCATCCACATAACCATACAAGGGCTTGATTTTGCGAGACGAGTTATACTTTGAATGACATTAGTTATTTTATCATGTTATGCACTGGAAAGTGGGAAAAAATTCCCAGTGCGTTGAAATTGCAAAAAAATTGCAATTCCACAATGGTTTTTGGAATTTTTATTTACCATGTTCAATATATAGTAAAACTGGCCTGGTAATATTATTCCACCCAGGTCAATATGAGTACACAAATACCAAATCTGAGCTGGGATGCAACAGTTGGCCCGGCGGGATGGAGAGGGCCCTGCCACTGCAATGATGTCACTGCAGCATGTATGCAATGGAGCACTAATAAGATATTTATCTTGGGAGCGGGAAGAGGTCAGTCTGATCATGTATAGTGTTTGTAACATTCATAAACATTTGAGAGGGGGACATTATACTACATAGTGGTCATATAGAGGGACATTATACTACATATGAACCACAGAGGGGGACATTATACTACTTAGTGGTCATATAGAGGGACATTATACTACATATGAGCCACGGAGGGGGACATTATACTACTTAGTGGTCATATAGAGGGACATTATACTACATATGAGCCACGGAGGGGGACATTATACTACTTAGTGGTCATATAGAGGGACATTATAATACATATGAGCCACAGAGGGGGACATTATACTACATATGAGCCACAGAGGGGGACATTATACTACATAGTGGTCATATAAGGGGACATTATACTACATATGAGCCACAGAGGGGGACATTATACTACTTAGTGGTCATATAGAGGGACATTATACTACATATGAGCCACAGAAGGGGACATTATACTACTTAGTGGTCATATAGAGGGACATTATACTACATATGAGCCACGGAGGGGGACATTATACTACTTAGTGGTCATATAGAGGGACATTATAATACATATGAGCCACAGAGGGGGACATTATACTACTTAGTGGTCATATAGAGGGACATTATACTACATATGAGCCACAGAGGGGGACATTATACTACTTAGTGGTCATATAGAGGGACATTATAATACATATGAGCCACAGAGGGGGACATTATACTACTTAGTGATCATACAGAGGGACATTATACTACATATGAGCCACAGAGGGGGACATTATACTACTTAGTGGTCATACAGAAGGACATTATACTACATATGAGCCACAGAGGGGGACATTATACTACTTAGTGGTCATACAGAGGGACATTATACTACATATGAGCCACAGAGGAGGACATTATACTACATAGTGGTCATATAGTGGGACATTATACTACATGGTGGCCTTAGAAGGGGACATTACACTACATAGGGTTCAAAGATGTGGACATTATACTATATGGAGGCTATAGAGGGGAACATTGTACTACATATGAGCCAGAGAGGGGCACATTACAGTATTTTACAGTGGGTTAATAGTTGACAATATTATACTACATGGGGGCCATAGAGGGAGACATTTTGCTATATACAGTGAAGACCAAAAAGGTAACAATATTTGAATTCTGATTTTCAGGCTCCATATTGAACTTGAGACTGCCATCATTTTATAGACAATCATCTTGGATATCTCATACATAAATGTGACTTGACTAGTTATGCAGATTCTTGTCACTGCATTGTTACCGTTTTGCTCCGAAAGATCTAAATTTTGATTTCTATTACTTTGTCAGTATTTTGTAAATCCATCTTTGGCTTTCAGCACTGCCTCAATCCTTCTGCTCTCCATCAGATTCAAAAATGTCTCTACCGAAATCTGATCCCAGGTCTCTTCTACATGTTCCCAGAGTTGGTGCATACTGGTCACCTAACTTTGGTATATATACAGTGTTTGATTGGGTTGAAGTCTGGGGACTGTGGGGACAATCCAGCACCTCAACTTCATTGTCATTGAACCATTTTGTCACCGATCTCAGCACATGCTTTGTGTTCTTGTCCTGTTGAAAGAGTATGTCATCGTACTTGAGTGTATGAAGTAACTCGTCTTGTAGAATACTCACATATAACTGAGCATATAACTGAGCATTGAGGCCACCATTGATCCTGGTCAAGTATCCAATGCCTTTGGCTGTGAAACATCCCCATATCATCAGGCTTCCTCCACAGAACTTGACAGTTCCTTCAATTTCTCGATCCATTAGCCCATTTCTCCCTTGTTTCTTCCAGACCCATTTTCACCAATCAGAGCCCAGTCTATTGACTTTTATCTCATCTCTCCAAATCCCCCGATTCAAATCTTCTACTGTCCACTTTTCATACTTGTTTGCAGACTTGAGCTGAAACAGAGGGGGACATTATACTACATGGGGTTCAGAGATGAGGACATTATACTACATGGGGTTCAGAGAGGGGGACATTATACTACAAGGGGTTCAGAGATGAGGACATTATACTACAAGGGGTTCAGAGATGAGGACATTATACTACATGGGGTTCAGAGATGAGGGCATTATACTACATGGGGTTCAGAGAGGGGACATTATACTACATGGGGTTCAGAGAGGGGACATTATACTACATGGGGTTCAGAGATGAGGACATTATACTACATGGGGTTCAGAGAGGGGGACATTATACTACAAGGGATTCAGAGATGAGGACATTATACTACAAGGGGTTCAGAGATGAGGACATTATACTACATGGGGTTCAGAGATGAGGGCATTATACTACATGGGGTTCAGAGAGGGGACATTATACTACATGGGGTTCAGCGAGGGGACATTATACTACATGGGGTTCAGAGATGAGGACATTATACTACATGGGGTTCAGAGAGGGGACATTATACTACAAGGGGTTCAGAGATGAGGACATTATACTACAAGGGGTTCAGAGATGAGGACATTATACTACATGGGGTTCAGAGAGGGGGACATTATACTACAAGGGGTTCAGAGATGAGGACATTATACTACAAGGGGTTCAGAGATGAGGACATTATACTACATGGGGTTCAGAGATGAGGGCATTATACTACATGGGGTTCAGAGAGGGGACATTATACTACATGGGGTTCAGAGAGGGGACATTATACTACATGGGGTTCAGAGATGAGGACATTATACTATATGGGGTTCAGAGAGGGGGACATTATACTACAAGGGATTCAGAGATGAGGACATTATACTACAAGGGGTTTAGAGATGAGGACATTATACTACATGGGGTTCAGAGATGAGGGCATTATACTACATGGGGTTCAGAGAGGGGACATTATACTACATGGGGTTCAGCGAGGGGACATTATACTACATGGGGTTCAGAGATGAGGACATTATACTACATGGGGTTCAGAGAGGGGGACATTATACTACAAGGGGTTCAGAGATGAGGACATTATACTACATGGGGTTCAGAGATGAGGGCATTATACTACATGGGGTTCAGAGATGAGGGCATTATACTACATGGGGGTTCAGAGAGGGGACATTATACTACATGGGGTTCAGAGATGAGGACATTATACTACATGGAGTTCAGAGATGAGGACATTATACTATGTTGTGAGGTCAAGAAACTTTTCAAAGTGCTTTATGATCCATGTAGTGCTGGACATGTGTTTATTTGACCACAACATTTTATTGGGTCCTGGTGTCTCAATTTAGTGTGATTGATTAACGAGAAGAGAGAGCCCAAAAAAAAAAAAAAAAAGTTCTAAGTCTTATCCTCCTATATATTCAGACATAGCTTGGGGATAGCATTTATGCAGGGGGCATTTATGCACACTTTATCCAAGTACAATTTATCAAAGTACTGGCAGTTATAACATGGCAGTTAGACAGGGCTGGAGACAGGTAAGACATTTATATACATCTACTCCCTGTACATTTGGAGGACAACAAATATATACCATATGCATTTGTGTAATTTTAATCCTGGCCGCTGCATTCACACACATCAACCGCCCTGGCATTAACTCTCTACACTCCATTCACATTGGCCCCTCGCTTCTTTCCTCTCCTATGTATAGCACTCATGCTCTTTTCACGTTGTTAAACTGCACAGATCCAGTCAGTCCCACCATTCAACATCAGAGACGCTCTCACAAATCACTTAACCATCTGGTCACTCTTTCTATCCTCCTTCTCCTAGTCGCAGGAGACATTGCTCCCAACCCTGGTCCCCCATGTTATAGAAAGTCAAACCTCCCGACTGCTACACTCAGAAACCCCTCTAATCTTATTAATATTCCCTGCATGCCATCTGTCTCTCTTAATTGTGCACTTTGGAATTCTCGCTCAGTGTGTAACAAACTCTCCTTCATTCATGACTTCTTCCTTTCTAATTCTCTTAACCTCCTGGCTCTTACTGAAACCTGGATCCAGCAGTCAGACACTACCGCTGCTGCTGCTCTTTCATACGGGGGGCTTCACTTCTCTCATACCCCAAGATCAGACAATAGAGCTGGTGGAGGCGTTGGTCTGCTCCTATCACCAAAATGTACCTTTCAGGTTATCCCTCAAGTACCCTCACTTGTCTTCCCTTCTTTTGAGGTCCATGCCGTCAGACTCTACACCCCCTTCTCCATGCGAGTGGCGGTGGTGTATCGTCCTCCCGGCCCCTCCCATCAGTTCCTGGATCATTTTGCCACTTGGCTTCCACATTTTCTCTCCTGTGACATCCCTACCCTCATCATGGGTGATTTCAACATCCCCATTGCTCTTCCCCTCTCCCCATCTGCTACTCACCTTTTATCTCTAACCTCCTCGTTTGGCCTTTCGCAGCTTACTAATTCTCCAACGCATGAAGACGGAAACTCCCTCGATTTGGTCTTCTCTCGGCTTTGTGCAGTGGATGATTTTGCAAACTCCCCTCTCCCGCTCTCTGACCACAATCTTCTTTCATTCTCTATCAAGAACTGCCAGGCCGCTCAGGTAACCCCCACTGTCCAGACTTATAGAAACATACAGGCCATTAACACCCAGAAACTTATGAAGAACTTGCAGTCTTCATTGGCCCCTATCTCCTCCCTCTCCTGTCCTGATTCTGCATTGAAGCATTACAATGAAACACTTCAAAGTGCCCTGGATGAATTTGCACCCCCTATAAATAGAACACCACAACGCAGACGGTGACAACCCTGGCACACGGTGCAAACACGTTTCCTGCAGCGGTGCTCCAGGTGCGCCGAACGTCTGTGGAGAAAATCCAATCTACACGAAGATTTCATCCATTTTAAGTTTATGCTTAGAACATACAACACTGCCCTTCACCTCTCCAAACAAACCTATTTCAACACCCTCATCACCTCACTGTCCAATAACCCGAAACGTCTCTTTGACACTTTTCATTCTCTACTCAATCCAAGAGTACAGGCCCCAACCACGGAGCTCCGAGCTGACGATCTGGCCAATTACTTCAAAGAAAAAATCGACCAGATCCGACAGGAAATTATCTCCCAATCACCTCATACCATGCACCGTCCTCCCTCCCCCACTGCATCTAACTCACTCTCTGATTTTGAACCAGTCACAGAAGAAGAAGTAAGCAGGCTCCTTGCATCTTCTCGCCCAACCACTTGCACCAGTGACCCATTTCCGTCACAGCTCCTTCAGTCCCTTTCCCCTGCTGTCACCCCTCACCTAACTAAAATATTTAACCTCTCTCTCTTCTGGTATTTTTCCCTTCTCATTTAAGCATGCCATCATACATCCACTACTTAAAAAACCATCCCTCGACCAAAACTGTGCCGCTAACTATAGACCTGTCTCTAATCTTCCCTTCATCTCTAAACTCCTGGAACGCCTGGTCCACTCCCGTCTTATCCGCTATCTCTCAGAAAACTCTCTTCTCGACCCTCTCCAATCCGGTTTCCGCTCTTTACACTCCACTGAAACTGCCCTCACTAAAGTCTCTAATGATCTGCTAACAGCTAAATCAAATGGTCATTACTCCATGCTAATTCTCTTGGATCTCTCTGCAGCATTCGACACTGTGGATCATCAGCTCCTCCTCACTATGCTCCGTTCCATTGGCCTCAAGGATACCGTTCTCTCCTGGTTCTCCTCCTATCTCTCCGACCGCTCCTTTACTGTATCTTTTGCCGGTTCCTCCTCCTCTCATTTTCCCCTTACTGTTGGGGTCCCCCAAGGATCGGTTCTAGGTCCCCTCCTCTTCTCCTTGTACACTGCCCCATTGGTCAAACAATCAGTAGATTTGGTTTCCAGTACCATCTCTATGCTGATGACACCCAATTATATGCTTCTTCTCCTGACATCACGCCAGCCTTTCTAGAAAACACCGGCGATTGTCTAAACGCTGTGTCTAATATCATGTCCTCACTATATCTGAAACTGAACCTGTCAAAGACTGAACTCCTTGTGTTTCCTCCCGCTACTAATGTACCTATACCCGACATTGCCATTTCTGTGTGTGGTTCCACTATTACTCCCCAGCAACAGGCCCGCTGTCTTGGGGTCATACTTGATTCCGAGCTTTCCTTTGCCCCCCACATTCGATCACTGGCTCGCTCTTGTCATCTGCACCTCAAAAACATTTCTAGAATTCGACCTTTTCTTACCTTTGACTCTGCAAAAACTCTTACTGTTTCTCTTATTCATTCTCGTCTTGACTATTGTAACTCTCTTCTAATCGGTCTCCCTCTTACCAAACTCTCCCTCCTCCAATCTGTCTTGAATGCTGCAGCCAGGATCATATTCCTCACCAATCGTTACACTGATGCCTCTACCTTGTGCCAGTCATTACACTGGCTACCCATCCACTCCAGAATTCAGTATAAACTTATTACCCTCACTCACAAAGCCCTCCATGGCTCAGCACCACCCTACATCTCCTCCCTTGTTTCAGTATACCACCCTACCCGCGCCCTCCGTTCTGCTGATGACCTGAGATTAGCATCCTCAATAGTCAGAACCTCCCACTCCCGTCTCCAAGACTTTACACGTGCCGCACCAATTCTTTGGAATGCACTTCCCAGGTCAATACGATTAGTCCCCAATCCCCACAATTTTAAGCGTGTCCTGAAAACGCATTTATTCAGACTGGCCTACCACCCCAACACATTAACCTAATCTATCCCTGTGTGGCAGAGCCAAAAGTTTTACCATAACCAGGTTCCCCGCATCATGTTCCCACATGCTTTATGCCTCCATTAGCCCTCTGTGTCTGTACTGTTACACACTTAACATTATGACTGGTCCATACAATCAGGGCAACTGTTACCACCCACCTTTCGTGTCTCCCTCTTTCCTCATAGACTGTAAGCTTGCGAGCAGGGCCCTCTTTCCTCTTGGTATGTGTTATAATCTACTGTATGTGATTATTGTTATGCTGTAATGTCTATTGTCTGTACAAATCCCCTCTGAAATGTAAAGTGCTGCGGAATATGTCGGCGCTATAAAAATAAAATTTATTATTATTATTATTATTTATTACTACATGGGGTTCAGAGATGAGGACATTATACTACATGGGGTTCAGAGAGGGGACATTATACTACATGGGGTTCAGAGATGAGGACATTATATTACATGGAGTTCAGAGATGAGGACATTATACTACATGGGGTTCAGAGAGGGGGACATTATACTACATGGGGTTCAGAGAGGGGACATACTTCATGGGGTTCAGAGATGAGGACATTATACTACAAGGGGTTCAGAGATGAGGACATTATACTACATGGGGTTCAGAGATGAGGGCATTATACTACATGGGGTTCAGAGAGGGGGACATTATACTACATGGGGTTCAGAGAGGGGACATTATACTACATGGGGTTCAGAGATGAGGACATTATACTACATGGAGTTCAGAGATGAGGACATTATACTACATGGGGTTCAGAGAGGGGGACATTATACTACATGGGGTTCAGAGAGGGGACATACTTCATGGGGTTCAGAGATGAGGACATTATACTACAAGGGGTTCAGAGATGAGGACATTATACTACATGGGGTTCAGAGATGAGGGCATTACACTACATGGGGTTCAGAGAGGGGGACATTATACTACATGGGGTTCAGAGATGAGGACATTATACTACATGGGGTTCAGAGATGAGGGCATTACACTACATGGGGTTCAGAGAGGGGGACATTATACTACATGGGGTTCAGAGATGAGGACATTATACTACATGGGGTTCAGAGAGGGGACATACTTCATGGGGTTCAGAGATGAGGACATTATACTACAAGGGGTTCAGAGATGAGGACATTATACTACGTGGGGTTCAGAGATGAGGGCATTACACTACATGGGGTTCAGAGAGGGGGACATTATACTACATGGGGTTCAGAGATGAGGACATTATACTACATGGGGTTCAGAGATGAGGACATTATACTACATGGAGTTCAGAGATGAGGACATTATACTACATGGGGTTCAGAGAGGGGACATTATACTACATGGGGTTCAGAGATGAGGACATTATACTACATGGGGTTCAGATAGAGGGACATTATACTACATGGGGTTCAGAGATGAGGACATTATACTGCATGGGGTTCAGACAGGGGACATTATACTACATGGGGTTCAGAGATGAGGACATTATACTACATGGGGTTCAGACAGGGGACATTATACTACATGGGGTTCAGAGATGAGGACATTATACTACATGAGGTTCAGATAGAGGGACATTATACTACATGGGAGCCATAGAGGGTGATATTATACTACATATGAGCCATAGAGGGGGACATCAAAAACTATATGGGGCCCAAGAAGGAGACATTATTCTACATGGGGGCCAGAGAAGGGAACATTATGATTCATGGGGGCAAGAGAGGGGGCCATTATACTACATATGAGCCAGACATGGGGACGGGGGCATGATAACAAAATTAGTTGGATGATTAGCTCAGGGGAAGAACACTCTCCCTTAAATAGTCTGATTTGCTTACCCCTGGGCAAATGAAATAAACAATTTTATAGAAATGTGTTAAACAGAAAACAATAGAAATGGGCTTGTTGGAAGCAGTAGGAAGAGTGGGATAACGACATGGGTCTGGTCTGTGGGACATGAGGAAGCTGTCAGGTTACCTATAAATACTTGGAAGTTTACCCCTCCCCCTTTTCCTGTCCAGTGACATGTTATTACATGAAGGCAGAGATGCACTTAAAGGGATTCTCCAGTGAATAAAAGTGAGAATGGAGCATTATGTTCAACCCCTGCTCCATAGAATCCTTATGTGGGAGCTGAGGACTGCATTTGGTTTTTCTGGTAGGATAGCTGGAGTGGACCCCACAAGTAATACTATAGATATGGTGATAACTGTGGATAGGTGATAACTTCTATTTACCAATATCTGAATTATCAGTAATATAAATATTTTAATTGCTGTAACAAATAATAGTAGTATAAATGGCTTTTGTGCACTGGATTCTCATTGATATAGCTACATTTGTAATGATGCAGTTTGGCCACTAGATGTCACAGGTTTCCAGGATAATTTCTCCCTTAGGCAGGATGGATGGATGAAGGGATGGATGGATGGCGTGATGGAGGGATGCAGTTTGTGCATCCAGTACAACCCTCTTAGGTTCACATCTATTATATACGAGTTCTGGGATGTAATCTATTGGTCGAATAGATATGGGATCCACTGTTCTGGGATGATTCAAGTCATTTATTTTTCATAATTGACTTATGTTTATTCAATCTACATTTGCATTCAGTGAGATAAATGACATATTTCGTTTTCCATGTCATCTTATGCGATATTATAAATTCCTCCTTGTGGTTGGATAAATAGCTGATAGTAATGTGGTCAAGAAATTAAAAAAGAAAATATTTATTTTGGCGACATCTAGTGGCCACGCTGCATTACTGCAACCGTGGATGTATCAAATAAGAAGAATCCAGCACTCCATACTCATGGACTTGTTACACCAATTATTATAATATTCAAATACTCAAAATGCCTAAAATAAAATAAAAATAACATAGTAGATATAAAAAAAAAAGCAAAAAAGTCTACACGCCCCTTGTTGAAATACCAGATTTTTGTCATATAAAAACTAAATAAAATAATAAAAAAAATCACAGCAGGAAGAATCATGTCAGAATCTTAACAAATCCGTTGAGCAACAAACTAATGTCAATTTGAGGGTCAAAAAATAAAAATAAGAAAGCTAAAACAATGAGGTTGCATAAGTGTGAACACCCTCTTATAATTTGGGTTGTGTTTGTGTTTAGAATTAGGCACTTACGTACACATTAGTTACATAGTCGCCAGTGATTTTTATTAACCCCATAGGCAGCTTTGTTCTTTTATGAGGATTTTCCTGACATTTCTTAGTTGCATTCCGCAGTAAAAGCCGTAAACAGCCGACAACACAGCAAAGGGATCTCACTGTGGAAAGTACAAAAACTTTTCCAAGGCATTAGATCTACCACAGATCAAATGTCTTCAAAGAGGGGCTGAAATGTAGCACAAAAGTGATATTATCTAGAACTGGACGCCCCTCAAAAATAGATGGAAATATAAGAAGAAAACTTGGCATGGGAGGCTGTGAAGAGGCCGACAGTAACATTAAAGGAGCTGCTGGATTTTCTGTCCAGTACTGTCTGTGTTCGGCATGTGACATCTATCTCCAAGATTCTCCATACAGTATGTCTGTCCTGTAGGGTATGGTGGCTAGATGGAAGCCTTTTCTTACAAAGAAAAATATCCAAGCCTGGCCATGTTTTGCCAAAACCCCCATCAAGTTGCCAAAAAGCATGTGAAAAATGAGTTATGTGTGATGACACCAATATGGAACTTTTTGGCGATAATTCTAAAACGTGCCATGCTAACACTGAGCATTGCCAAAAGAATACCATCCCCACAGTGAGGCATTGTGGAGGCAGCATTGTGCTTTGGGACTGTTTTTTGGAAGCTGGAACTGGGGCATTAATCAAGACAGAGAGAATTATGAACAGTTCTGAATATCAGTCACTTTTCCAACAAAACCTTCAGGCCTCAGTAAAAAGCTGTAGATGAAGAGGAACTTCACCTTTGTATGCGACAACGACCCTAAGCGACCTCCAAATCAGCAGAAGACTGGCTTCACCAGAAGATGATGACATTTTTGGACCAACTCAGTGGAAGCCCAGATCTGAATCCAAGTGGGTGGGTGACCTGTAGAGGGCGCTGTACACAAGAGATGCCCCAGCAATCTGACAAATGTGGAGCTACTGCAATAAGTGGGAAAAGATCGCCAGTTCTAGATCTCCCATGTGATAGACTATGACCCCAAAAGGAATGAATGCAGTTGCAAATTCAAAGGAGACATCAACAAAACTCTAACAAGTGCCGAATTCTGCGAAGACTTGGGCAGTTTTGGCAAAGCCGGGGAAATCAGCCAAAATTTTTGGAACTTCTAAACTTTTAAAATCATTAAAAAGAAAGACGGGGAATAAATTGGAATAGGAGTTAAGAGAACCCTTACCAAAATACAGTACCTTGCGAAAGTATTCAGCCCCATGGAACTTTTCAACCTTTTCCCACATATCATGTCTCGAACATAAAGATACTGTCATGATCCAGGCGTGGATCTGTCAGATTAAATGGACAAAGTGAACGTCTTCTCCTCCACCCGGATCCATCACCATCCTGGATCCTTCACCGTAGTGCAGCCTTGGAGCAGAGTCCACCACCAATTGCAGCAGTCCAGTAACAGAGTCCCAAGGACGAGTCAGCCTCTGCCAAGAATTTAAGCATGCTTGAGTCAAGCTCTCGGCAACCAAGTCGAGCATGCAGAGTGCAACTCTCTCCATAGTCGCCACTCCACCAAGCCATGCACGCACTTCCCGCCGACACCTTAAACTGCGACTCCTCCACGCCATGCCAGCAATTCCTGCAGACACCATTAGCTGCCACTCATCCCCTCTGGCTGACTGTGCAGGACTCATGTTCAGCTCCATGTTCACCCAGGCTTCCTTGTCAAATGAACACAATCAATGAATGAATATCACCAGCAGTGATTGCACACCCTGAGACTCATTTATAGAGCCCCACACCTGATTCATAATTACGTACATATTAAACCCAAACTATTGTGCGATACCACTAACCACCACCGGGGCAACTCAGAATGAATGACACCACATGTGATAATTCCAATGGCCACCGGGGGCAATCACGTCACCTTGCCAAAGGAAAAAACGTTTACTTTGTCCATTTAATCTGACAGATCCATGCCTGGATCATGACAGATACCAAATGTAAATTTTTGGTGAAGAATCAACAACAAGTGGGACACAATTGTGAAGTTGAATGAAATTTATTGGTTAGTTTTAATTTTTGTTGAAATTCAAAAACTGAAAAGTGGGGCGTGCAATATTATTCGGCCCCTTTAACTTAATACTTTGTTGCGCCCCCTTTTGCTGCGATTACAGCTGCAGCCGCTTGGGGTATGTCTCTATCGGTTTTGTACATCGAGAGACTGAAATTCTTGCCCATTCTTCCTTGGCAAACAGCTCGAGCTCAGTGAGGTTGGATGGAGATCGTTTGTGAAGAGCAGTTTTCAGCTCTTTCCACAGATTCTCGATTGGATTCAGGTTTGGACTGTGACTTGGCCATTCTAACACCTGGATACGTTAATTTTTGTGAAAAATTCCATTGTAGATTTTGCTTTATGTTTGGGATCATTGTCTTGTTGGAAGACAAATCTCCGTCCCAGTCTCAGGTCTTTTGCAGACTCCAACAGGTTTTCTTCAAGAATGGTCCTGTATTTGGCTCCATCCATCTTCTCATCAATTTTAACCATCTTCCCTGTCTCTGCTGAAGAAAAGCAGCCCCAAACCATGATGCTGCCACCACCATGTTTGACAGTGGGGATGGTGTGTTCAGGGTGATGAGCTGTGTTGCCTTTACGCCAAACATATCGTTTGGCATTGTTGCCAAAAAGTTCATTTTTGGTTTCATCTGACCAGAGCACCTTCTTCCACATGTTTGGTGTGTCTCCCAGGTGGCTTGTTGCAACCTTTAAACAACACTTTTATGGATATCTTTGAGAAATGGCTTTCTTCTTGCCCCTCTTCCATAAAGGCCGGATTTGTGCAGTGTACGACTGATTGTTGTCCTATGGACAGACTGTCCCACCTCAGCTGTAGATCTCTACAGTTCATCCAGACTGATCATGGGCCTCTTGGCTGCATCTCTGATCAGTCTTCTCCTTGTTTGAGATGAAAGTTTAGAGGGACGGCCGGGTCTTGGTAGATTTGCAGTGGTATGATACTCCTTCCATTTCAATATGACCGCGTGCACAGTGCTCCTTGGGATGTTTAAAGTTTTGGAAATCATTTTGTATCCAAATCTGGCTTTAAACTTCTCCACCACAGTATCACGGACCTGCCTGTTGTGTTCCTTGGTCTTCATGATGCTCTTTGTGCATCAAACAGAACCCTGAGTCTATCACAGAGCAGGTGCATTTATATGGAGACTTGATTATACACAGGTGGATTATATTTATCATCATTAGTCATTTAGGACAACATTGGATCATTCAGAGATCCACAATGAACTTCTGGAGTGAGTTTGCTGCACTGAAAGTAAAGGGGCCGAATAATATTGCACGCCCCACTTTTCAGTTTTTGAATTTCAACAAAAATTTAAAATGACCAATAAATTTCGATCAACTTCACAATTGTGTCCCACTTGTTGTTGATTCTTTACCAAAAATTTACATTTGGTATCTTTATGTTTGAAGCATGATATGTGGGAAAAGGTTGAAAACTTCCAGGGGACCGAATACTTTCACAAGGCACTGTATAAGAATGTGATTAAAAATCTCCCATAATGGAAAGCAGAGACCTCTTGAAGTCACTTGCCATAAAAATGTTATTAATCAATACTATAAAAGCCGCTGTTCTCCTGAATCCGGCGATGTTTCTCTCGTGTTCCTGCGCCTCTCCGTTCTTGAGATATGGCCTCCTCTTCCCTATACATAAGTCTAGGGGCTTTTTTTTTTACAAGTGTTTACAAGTGGGTGTGCTCCTCAATTTTTTCTTTGTGGGCGTTTCTGTTGATTACCAAGCCCACTTGGCTAAAGTAAGTACATCTCTAGAGAAGGATAAAAGAGCCATATCTTAGGAATGGAGAGGAGCAAGATCAAAAGAAAATCATCGCCGGATTCAGGAGAACAGCGGCATTTACAGAAGGTCGAAATTATGTATTTATGCCACTTGTCAGGTCCTCAATAAGCACCATTTAAGGCAGGTACTCCAAAAATAAGCAGGATGCACAGAAACAACTGGTATAAAACAAGAAAGGCAGTGGATACGGGAATAGAGCTCTCACCAAAACCTAGAAGTAGGAGCAAATGTCAATATTTCATTTAATTTTTCACAAAAAAAACAGAGAAAAATTATTAAAAACATTATCCTGATTATGGATCATAGAGAAAAAGACTGAGTGTGAATCAAGAGAGAGGCATAAAAATGATAACAGGCAGCAGTGATATAGGATGATTAACCAGAGCAATAATCACCGATACACAGCGCACACCGGCCATAAAAGACAATGCAAACACAGGTGACAACAACAAAGGCGATAAATGAAAGATCCAGATTCTATATTGTGGTAGATTGGCTCACTCGGGTGCACACGGAGGAAGTCACGGGAACACTGAGTCTTTAAGGATGCACTTGGTTTTGTAGAGACGGCATAAACCAAGTTTTAAGCACAAAATAAACACCGCCCTCTTGGCAAAACAGAATGGTAGCAGTATGTGCAGTCCTTGCATTAGTGGGGGCCATCCCACTCATGGTTAGCAATGTCTTTTAACGGGCACCACATGCACAAATACTTTCCTGGAGTCTTCCTCTCCAGGCCCTCAACAGCCCAGACTAACCCTGGAGTCCAGCTATTTAAGCCAAGACCATGTGACTCCTCACCCAGGTCCTGTCGACACAGGGTGGTGCCTGCTCTGCAGGTGGAGATAAGGTGGACAACCTCCCACCCACTCTGTGGTTGTCCACATAAAACCAGCCCATTATGCAACTTACCTTAATCCTCACAACACTTAATGTGCTGGTGGAAAAAACTCTGGAGTTTATATCACTGACGCCATTAGGCGAAGTACAACATATCTCCCCTCCAGCACTTTACCAATGACTTTGTCATAATATATACAGTATATACGCACACGTGGTTAAAATTGTTGGTGCCCCTCGTTTAATGACAGAAAAACCCACAATGGTGACAGAAATAACTTGAATCTGACAAAAGTAATAATAAATCAAAAATCTTTGAAAATGAACAAATGAAAGTCAGACGTTGCTTTTCAGCCATGCCTCCACAGAATTTAAAAAAAATAAAACTCATGAAACAGGCCTGGACAGAAATGATGGTTCCCTTAACTTAATATTTTGTTGCACAACCTTTTGAGGCAATCACTGCAATCAATCGATTCCTGTAACTGTCAGTGAGACTTCTGCACCTCTCGACAGGTATTTTGGCCCACTCCTCCAGAGCAAACTGCTCCAGTTGTCTCGTGTCTGAAGGATACCTTTTCCAAACGGCATCTTTCAGCTCTTTCCAAAGATGCCCAATAGGATTTAGGTCAGGGCTCATATAAGGCCACTTCAGAATAGTCAATGTTTTCCTCTTAGCCATTCTTGGCTGTTTTTAGCTGTGTATTTTGGGTCATTAACCTGTTGCAAGACCCATGACCTGTGACTGAGACCAAGCTTTCTGACACTGTGCAGCACATTTCTCTCTAGAATCCCTTGATAGTCTTGAGATTTCATTGTACCCTGCACAGATTCTAGACAACCTGTGCAAGATGCAGTAAAGCAGCCACAGAACATAACAGTGCCTCCTCCATGTTTCACAGTAGGGACAGTGTTCTTTTCTTGATATGCTTCATTTTTCCTTCTGTGAACATAGAGCTGATGTACAGTACATTGCTGAAAAGTTCCATTTTTGTCTCATCTGTCCATAGGACATTCTCCCAGAAGCTTTGTGGCTTGTCAGCATGTAGTTTGGCAAATTCAAGTCTGGCTTTTTTATGATTTTTTTTCAGCAATGGTGTCCTCCCTGGTCGTCTCCCATGAACTCCACTTTGGCTCATACGACGGATGGTGCGATCTGACACTGATGTTCCTTGAGCTTGAAGTTCACCTTTAATCTGTTTAGAACTTTTTCTGGGCTCTTTTGTTACCATTTGTATTATCCGTCTCTTTGATCTGTCATCAATTTTCCTTCTGCTGCCACATCCAGGGAGGTTGGCTACAGTCCCATGGAGCTTACATTTCTGAATAATATGTGCTTGGAGATGGTCTTATATCTTTTATCTGTAACATGGTTGTGTATAATTTCTTTCTAATCTCCTGAGACAACTGTTTCCTTCGCTTCCTCTGGTCCATGCTGAGTGTGATACACAACATGTCACCACACAGCACAGTGAGTATCTGTAGCCTCTATGCATGCCACTCACTGATTCCAAGACTGTAGACACCTGTGATGCTAATTAGTAGACACACCACGATTTAACATGTCCCTTTTGTCACATTATTTTCAGGGGTACCATCATTTCTGTCCAGGCCTATTTCATGAGATTTAATTTTTTAAATTCTGTGGAAGCATGGTTGAAAAGCAATGTCTGACTTTCATTTGTTCATTTTAATAGATTTTTTATTTATTATTACTTTTGTCAGATTCAAGTTATTTCTGTCACCATTGTGGGTTATTCTGTCATTAAACGAGGGGTAGCAACAAATTTGTCCATGTTTCTATATACAGTGTTAGGAACGGCGGAACGCAAAAAATAAAAATAATAATAAAGTGCGTTCGCCGCTCGGGGTCCACCGTGCAGTCGGTGATATAACCGCTGCTAAGTGGTGGCAGGAGCAATATGGTGGAAATGCGCACAGGGTTAAACTTCACCCGGGTGCGCAGAGCAATCTCAGTTAATTCACAGAGATGCCAAAAGTACAAACACAAAAGACTGAGCCTGTTGAGGTCACAGCACAGTACTCAGTAAAAACGCACACACGGTATCAGGTCACAGGAGTAGCCCAAGACGGCGGCACTACGTCCGTCTAGACCTACCGTGTGCGGAGCGTCGCAACGGCGAACGCAAAGGGGGCTGCTACTGCAGCATGGCGTGGACACTGCCGCTAAACGACAAGGCTAAGGCGCAAGCGCAATGTCGGACGCTAGCAGCTGTGGATGTTGCAGCAGAGGAGCGCTGGCGCTGATTCTAAACTCAGTCCCTAACCACATACGTAATATCAGAGGGAAGGGGTTTCATAATGAGTCATTCACCAGAATCATACATCCGTCCTCATACACACAGCAGCAAGTATGACTATACTAGCGCATGGCGGAACAGCTATGCGCGCCTTTTATAGCAGCCGGGACCTTCTGCACGCCTCCAGATCTCTGAGATGGACCAATGAGAACTGGAGCGGGACCTGAGCACATGACTCCCGATCTCCAATGGGAGATCGTCCCATGAGCATGCTCAGTAGGAGGACAGAAGGACTAAAGGGCCTGTCACACTAAGCGATATTGCTAGCAATATCGCTATAACATCACTGGTTTTGTGACGTTATAGCGATATTGCTAGTGATATCGCTGTGTCTGATACTTACCTCCGACCGGCTCCCCCGCTGGTTATCGCTGATCGCGCGAGAACGTCCTGGACCGTTTCTTGTCGTCAGCTTCCTGCTGGGCTTCCTGTGGCGCCGACGAGCGACGTGTGGACGCGGGCGGGAGGACGTCAGGATCACCTGGTGTGACAGGTAAGTAGCGACCCCCGACCCCTGCAATGTCGCTGGTGCGATCTGCCTGTGTGGCAGCTCACTAGCGACCACTTAGCGATGCACCAGCTCCTGACCGCGTCATATCGCTGATTGGGATCGCTGGTGCATCGCTAAGTGTGACAGTACCTTTAGCCTCAGGAGAGATTTGCTGCAAGGCAATCTCCTCTGCAGTAGATAAACAGCAGGAGACTGCAGAATGTGAGGGTCTGGATCCCTGCAGAGTAAGCGCAGAAATCTGACGCCTAACATACAGTATATATATATATATATATATATATATATATACATTGTGGTGTAATGACCACTGTGTCCACTAGGGGGCGCTGTGTGGATGTCCCAAGAGAACGGATGAGTGGCAGAATCCTGAAGGATAGTTATGTATCTCAAAGTGGGTGGCTTTGAGATGGAGACTTGTGTATGTGTGATCAGCAATATCAGTGCTGAGGTGTTGTTTCTAAGTTTAAGGCTACTTTCACACATCAGGTTTTCGGCGTCAGGCGCGATCCGGCGTCGTGCCGGAACGCCGGATCCGGCAAATGTTTCGTAAAACCGGATGTGACGGATCCGGTTTTCTGGCGGATCCGTCTTTTTCTGGACAGACAAAACCGGATCCGTCTCATCCGGTTCATCCGTTTTTCTATCCGTTTTTCGACGGATTACGCCGGATCCGGTTTTTAAAATTGACCCTTGTGGCCTTCCGAACGGGATTGGCTACTGGAAAACTATATATAGCGTGTTCCTACAGCCCTTCTTTGACAGGTTGTAGAGGAGAAAGTGCAGGTTGGAGAGAAGAGCAAGTTACTGGCGAAGATGGATGTTGTCATTGGAAATATTTTGAAGAATTTGGCGGATTTTATAGCGGAGGCGAATCGTTTGAGGGTGATTGTTCTGGAGAAGGAGAGAGCGAGACAGCAGCGCATCAGGCATCGTAGACGACGTTTGTGGATCCACCCCATCACAGCCAAGAGAATGACGCGTGGGGTCTATTCTACACTATGCATGGACCTTCGACGAAACCCGGATACATTTTTTGGATATGTTCGGATGAAAATGGAGAATTTTGATTACTTGGTGGAGCGCATTGCACACCTCATAAGAAAAGCGGACACCTATTGCCGCTTCTCTGTTTCACCCGCAGAGCGTCTGATGGTGACTTTAAGGTAAGCCACATTTATTGGATATGATCGCATCAGAGCACACTTTCACAGCAATCTTGTTGGTGGTAGTTTGTATCTCCAAGTGTTATAGCTGAGTTTTGGTATGTAATGCTGTGATTTAAAACTAATTTATTGTTTTTTAATTCCCCACAGATTTCTTGCAACTGGAGAATCCCTTTCGTCACTGCATTTCCAGTACAGACTCGGGATTTCCACCATATCTGGAATTGTGAAGTACACATGCCGTGCATTGTGGGACTCCTTAGCTGAAGAGTTTTTACCAGAGCCCACAACAGAGAGGTGGATTGAAATTGCTGACAAGTTTCAACAGATATGTCAGTTTCCAAACTGCTTGGGCGCTGTGGACGGGAAACATATCCGCATTGTAAAGCCAGCCGGATCGGGATCGGAATATTTCAATTACAAGAAATATTTTTCAATTGTCCTCATGGCCATCGCTGACGCGGAATACAAATTTATTGCGGTTGATATTGGGGCCTATGGCCGCTCCAATGACTCTCAAGTTTTCAAACTGTCTGCCATGGGGCGTAAACTGTATGGAAACACCTTCCAGTTCCCACCACCTAGACCGCTGCCGCAAACATCTGGTCCACCTATGCCATTTGTCTGTGTAGGGGATGAAGCCTTCCAGCTGTCAGAACACCTTTTGAAACCGTACTCTAGCAGAGGATTGACAAGACCAAAACGCATTTTTAATTACCGCCTCACAAGAGCAAGAAGAATGGTTGAATGTACCTTTGGTATTCTGACAGCCAAATGGCGGGTCCTATTGACTGCGATCAACCTCAAGACAGAAACTGTGGACGAGGTGATCAAAGCGTGCGTGGTACTCCACAATTTTGTTATCTGCAAGGAACCCATTTCCATTGAGGACACCTCTGAAGAAACCACCTTGCAAGATTACCATGACATTACCACTAGAAGTTCTGTGACGGTTTCAGTAATGAGGGACAATTTTGCACTATACTTTATGTCACCTCAAGGCAGAGTACACTGGCAGGATGACAGAGTGTGAAAGATTTGTGCCCTAACCAAACTTGTGTACCTTCTGGACCAACAGTATACACCTTTGCCAACCAAAGTTGGCTATCTTGTCATGGTCTCTATTTTTAGCTTTAGGCCACAGGTGTGTTCCTGGTTGTGTTTTATGCAAAGTATTTCACCTTTTAACAAAAGTTGTGTACATTGTTAGGAAATCACCAACAATAAACACAACTTTTTAGGTGAAATACTTTGCTTCAAACACAACCAGGAACACAACTGTGGCAAAAAGCTAAAATTTACCCACAGTTATATACCTAGTTTTGAATACCATTTCACCTTTTAAATACCCTGTATTTAACCTTTTTCGCCGCAGAAAGAAATGACAGACAATCAGTGTAAAATAATTTAACTTTTATTGAAAAATGTTTTTTTTAGTAAACTTTTTTAAAATTTTAATAAACTTGTTTAATAAAACTTTGAAACTATAAAACTGAAACCATAAAACTGGTCATTTTTATTTAAATACACACATTATAAATCTGTGTAGTGTGTGGTGGAAATACTGCTGTAGGGGCTGCGGGACACTTCGACACTGGGAGTGTGGAGAGAGGACTGGGATCGTGGTGGGGAAGGAACAGTTAGAGGTGAAGGTGTGGAAAAAACTACAGAATGGGTGGACATGTGGGAAGCAGAAGAGGTGGTGGGTGGTGGAGTGGAGGGTTGGGCAGGGACTGTAGGAGCAGATGATGTTGATGGCAAGTTGTATGGGGAAGGAGTTTGGTACGGGGCAGGTTGCTGGAAGTGGGGAGATGTCTGGTACGGGGCAGGTTGCTGGAAGTGGGGAGATGTCTGGTACGGGGCAGGTTGCTGGAAGTGGGGAGATGTCTGGTACGGGGCAGGTTGCTGGAAGTGGGGAGATGTCTGGTACTGGGGAGGTTGCTGGTACTGGGGAGTTTGCAGGTACTGTGGAGGTTGCTGGTACTGGGGAGGTTGCTGGTGCTGGGGAGGTTGCTGGTGCTGGGGAGGTGGATGGTGCTGGGGAGGTGGATGGTGCTGGGGAGGTGGATGGTGCTGGGGAGGTGGATGGTGCTGGGGAGGTGGATGGTGCTGGGGAGGTGGATGGTATGTAATAGGAGGGGGAGGATGGAAAGTGGCTGGAGGTGGATGGTATGTAATAGGAGGGGGAGGATGGAAAGTGGCTGGAGGGGGTGTAGATGTAATAGGAGGGGGAGGATGGAAAGTGGCTGGAGGGGGTGCAGGTGGAGGAACTACTGTGGTGGGAGGAGGAGGAGGTTGGGAGGTAACTTGCTGGAGAGCAGCGTGGCATGAATGCATTACATGCATCTGCTGGCTAGGAGATAGTGTTGCCATGCGCTCCACAACAGACCTGAAAAAGGTGTGGTTTGGCGAAGATCTTGCTTCTGAATGCATGGTTTGCAGAAGTGTCTTCACCTCCAGAATGCTGGAGTTGATCTGCTGATAGCCTGCGGAGATTTGCTCTGACAAGACTTTTAGACAGTTCTGGAAAGATGCATTCAGATGCAAGAACTCTGGCGCATAAGTCTTTTCCTGACCCCTCTGCCGCTGCCGCCCAGTACCCGCAGGTGTACTAGCCCTCCGTCAGGCGCAATAGATCTGACAGGCACACAGTAATTAGTTTCACTTCTCTCTCCTTGCCCACTTATCAGAAAACCCCACCCCTCCTAGTTATCTCCTGACTCTACAGGCTCTGTGAAACCTGATATCACAGTGACTCAGCAGACCTTCTAGTGAGCAGATATCAACACTTTGGCTTCTCAGGCACATTGCGCCTGATTTCAACACAAATTGAAAGGTTAGTATTTTCTTTTTTTATTCATCACGATTGTGTATTTAGCTTGTTTTATGAAGGATTAATGCTAAGTTAGTGTACATAAGTACTGTTTTCTTAGACAAAAGGAGGGTGGCTTCTAAGGCACATTGCGCCCTAACACATACTCTTTCTCTCTTGCTTCGGATTTTCTGCTGCAATGGCCAGAAAACAGTATGATTCATCTAAACCCCTTCATTTAGAAGAAATGAAGATTTTTTTGTTAGAAGATGATGAGGAAGAACCAGCAGTAACTGAGGATTTAGAGGAATCTAGTGACATTTCATCTGAAGATGAGGTAGCAGAATGTAACACTGATTCTGGAACAGAGCAGGATGGTGATGACACTGATACAGAGGAAACAGACACAGATCTAGCTTATTATTTGGGCAAAGATAAAAATACAAAGGACGTCCCAAGGACGTTCCAGAACAAACATCGACTCTACCACCTTCTAAAAGACGCAGTTGTACTACCTGCTCATTTGTATCTGGTTTCAGAAGGCTTTCTAAATATGACTGCAAAATATGTAAAGAATCAATCTGCCTTTCCCATGCAACTTTCGTCTGCCAGCCTTGCTTTTCTAAGTGTACCTGTGCTGCTTCTGCTGCAATTGAAACCACTGAAGATGAGTAGAAAATAATTAAGTAACATCTAAGTGCAATATCCTTTAAGTTTTTTTCCATAATTTTATATTTAAGCAATAGTTAAGTAAAGATAACTGGAGCCTATTTGGCGGTACTACCGAAAAGTGGTACTTTTTAGTTTTAATAAGTTTATGGTTAATAAATGTTTTTTTTTGCATCTGATTTGGTGTAATCTCTTTTAATACATTCCTATGAAGGTCACTGACTACTTCTATAGTCCTGAAATTGAAATATGTAGCTACTATAGGTGGTTTTCTGACCTGTGCTTGTCAGGCACATTGCGCATGAACTGAGGAGAATCTATATTGCGCCTGACGGAGGGCTAGAGGTGGCAGGGGCAGAAGGGTGGGGTAAAGGGAAAGCGATCTCCTCACCAGCAGCTTCATGTAATGTAGGCGGCCACGATGCTCCTGTGCTGGTGGATGGGACAGATGAGTCGAATGTGTGGGAAGACTGGGAAGGTGCAGATGTACCGGGGCGGTCGAAGTGTCCCTCGGTGCCGGTCTCCTCAGGGATCGCCTCAGAAGGGTCCAATCGTGCCGGCTCCCGAGTGCTGCTCACCGTGCTGTGGAATAAAGAGAAAAAAAAACAATTAAAATACTGACATGGTATGGCCCTGGCTGAAAAAAAAATTTACATATAACATTTTTTTTCACATGTGGTGTGTAATATTTACCTTCTGGTGACCATTGTTTCCCGGAGGAACGACAGGGCTTCTGCGTACTTGTACTTGCTCCTGCGTCCTCCAGATCCACTCGGGGCCCGCATCTCTTTATTGAACTCCTTCTTGAAACGATCTCTCACAGACCGCCACCGATTCACAATTCTGTTCCCTGAAACGAGAAAGGAGTGGTTAGTATACAACATCAGTGTTTCCCAAACTCCAGTCCTCATGGTCCCCAGGGGTCATGTTTTCAGGATTTCCATAGTAAATAGAAATCCTGAACACATGATCCGTGGGGACCACGAGGACTGGAGTTCGGGAAACACTGGTTTACATCAAGCAACCGGTACTGTATATACTTACGCTCTTTAATCTGGGCCCGAGCTTCGAGGTCCTCCCAGCGGCCCACAAGGAGCGAACAGATTTCCTCCCAGAGTCGTCGGGTAACGATCAGGTCAGCGTGGCGGCGGTCAGCCATATTCCAGAGCGGCTCCCTTTCTCTGACGAGATCGATGAGGTGGTCCACATCAATCCCTCCATCCTCACCGTCAGAGTCGGGAGCACGCTGTGAAGGCTGTTAAAGAAAAAGACAAAAATAACATAATTAGCCTCCACAAAAGAAATGAAATAAAAAGTGCAAAAAAACAAAGCAAAAATATTTATACTTACACGCTGGTGACCGCCGCGTTGCTGTCGCCGACGACCCTGGGAGGCACTGCGAGGACCTCTTGGCCGAGCACCAGATTGGGAAGACTAGAGAAGAAAACAAAAAATGTTATGTCTTTGGATGTAGGCATTTGTTTGCTGTGTGTGGTCTGCAGAACATTGTTTTCTATGTGTTGTGTGTAGTGTGATGTTGTGTTTCTGCATTTGATGCAAAAAACTTACCAATTGTGAGCCCACTCCAGGTGTCTGTCCACCCCTTCCTTCTTCTTCTGGGAGCTCCTCTTCATCTTGTGATTCCTGTTTTGAAATAAAAGGCAATGAATAGACATATATTACAGAGAAGATGGATTTTGGAAATAAAAACTTACCGTCAAACGCTGACGATGCGAGGGAGGGCTCCCAGAAGATGATGTGCTGTCTTCCTGGTGGCCACACTCCATGCCTGTGGGTGGTGTTCCAGCTGCTGCCATTGCTGCTGCTGCTGCTGCTGCATCTATTGGGTGGCTGTTGAATAAAGAGAAACAAAGGGCCAATGAATATCTTGATATTCAATAGCCCTAGTTTGGAGGAATGGGTTATTTGATAATTACCGTCTCTCATCTGCTGCTGGCCTCCCCTCCTCAGCATGTTCTATTTGCTGCTCCATTTGGGGTGGTGGTGGTGCGGATGGTGCTGCAGTGGTCTCCTGCCTTCTCCTGCTTCGCTTGGTTGCTTTCTTGGGTGGCATGTTGGGTGTGGCTGTGGGTCCCACTGTCTTGCTTTTATATATGTCTTGTGGGCAGAGCTACTGAGCATGCTCAGACCAAAAAACCGGATCCGGACGTCGGATCCGGCTTTTGCCGGATCCGGCGCATTGCGGCGCTCATAGGCTTTCATTGTGTGAAAAAGCCGGACGCGCCGGATCCGGCGTGTCCGGCTTTTTCGCCGGAGACAAAAAACGTTACAGTCACCGTTTTTTCCAGACGCCGGATCGCGACACATTGCCGGATCCGGCGAAAACCGGATGAAACGCATGGCCATCCGGCGCGATCCGGCGCAAATGCAAGTCAATGGGGGGGAAACCGGATCCGGCATTGCATTTTGCCGGATCCGGTTTTTGTCAAAAGCGCCGGATCGCGCCTGACGGCGAAAACCTGATGTGTGAAAGAGGCCTTAGGGAGAAGTCTTCAGGTAACTAGAGAGATGGGTGGGTTCTGGTTACCTACAAATCCACCCAGGGGTGTGTTTGAAAACACCTATAGTAAAAGGCTTTGTAAGTGTGTGAAGGACCTGTGATGAGGTCATAGTCACGTGACCCGGTGGTCGTGGCTACGGACCATATAACGTGGCCAGGGTAGGTCACAAGGAGTGAATGCTGGGACCTGATTGGTCCAGTTTGGAAGGTCCCATGAGGAGAAGGATCTCCTGGCTAACAGCCTGTGGAGCGGCTGTGTGAGCATTGGCGATGTGTGCCTGAGAGCTCCCTGGAGGGAACTAACGTATGCGATGGTGAAGCCGCATAAGGAACCCTGACGGGTGAGATAATGGTGAGGCTGAATAGCCTATATAATGGACGCTATTCTGATATGAACTTTGTGGCGCTTTCTTTGGGGTTTATGCTGAATAATAAACCTCACGGACTGATATGGTTTTATGGAAAACCCGTACCGGATGTGATTTATTTGCTGCCAAGCGAGTGTCCCCCAACCTTGAATGACAGCGCTGCCTCACAATATACACTCACTGGCCACTTTATTAGGTACACCATGCTAGTAAGGGGTTGGACCCCCTTTTGCCTTCAGAACTGCCTCAATTCTTCGTGGCAGAGATTCAACAAGGTGCTGGAAGCATTCCTCAGAGATTTTGGACCATATTGACATGATGGCATCACACAGTTGGCGCAGATTTGTCGGCTGCACATCCCTGATGCGAATCTCCCGTTCCACCACATCCCAAAGATGCTCTATTGGATTGAGATCTGGTGACTGAGGAGGCCATTTGAGTACAGTGAACTCATTGTCGTGTTCAAGAAACCAATCTGAGATGATTCGAGCTTTATGACATGGCGCATTATCCTGCTGAAAGTAGCCATCAGATGTTGGGTACATTGTGGTCATAAAGGGATGGACATGGTCAGCAACAATACTCAGGTAGGCTGTGGCGTTGCAACGATGCTCAATTGGTACCAAGGGGCCCAAAGAGTGCCAAGAAAAAATTCCCCACACCATGACACCACCACCACCAGCCTGAACCGTTGATACAAGGCAGGATGGATCCATGCTTTCATGTTGTTTACGCCAAATTCTGACCCTACCATCCGAATGTCGCAGCAGAAATCGAGACTCATCAGACCAGGCAACGTTTTTCCAATCTTCTACTGTCCAATTTCGATGAGCTTGTGCAAATTGTAGCCTCAGTTTCCTGTTCTTAGCTGAGAGGAGTGGTACCCAGTGTGGTCTTCTGCTGCTGTAGCCCATCTGCCTCAAAGTTCGACGCACTGTGCGTTCAGAGATGCTCTTCTGCCTACCTTGGTTGTAACGGGTGGCAATTTGAGTCACTGTTGCCTTTCTATCAGCTCGAACCAGTCTGCCCATTCTCCTCTGACCTCTGGCATCAACAAGGCATTTCCGGCCACAGAACTGCCGCTCACTGGATTTTTTTTCTTTTTCGGACCATTCTCTGTAAACCCTAGAGATGGTTGTGCGTGAAAATCCCAGTAGATCAGCAGTTTCTGAAATACTCAGACCAGCCCTTCTGGCACCAACAATCATGCCACGTTCAAAGGCACTCAAATCACCTTTCTTCCCCATACTGATGCTCGGTTTGAACTGCAGGAGATTGTCTTGACCATGTCTACATGCCTAAATGCACTGAGTTGCCGCCATGTGATTGGCTGATTAGAAATTAAGTCTTAACACACAGTTGGACAGGTGTACCTAATAAAGTGGCCAGTGAGTGTATATGCATACAAGAGTGAGTAAAAAATGTCCGCACTCTGGCTGTAGAAATACAATAGTTAGTTTAAGTGCCTTAGGGAGATTAAAAAATTTTAAAAAAAGAAGTTTTTAAAAAATATGAAAAAATAAAAAGTAATTAAAATATATAAAACTTCAAATCACTTTCCCCTTCATTAAAAATAAAAATAATAAATAAATACAATAAATAGTGTGAGGTGCTAAAGGGAGAGGTACTAGAGAACGGATATATTTCCCCTCGTTTCATTTCATATGTCTCCCTGTACTGATAGTGAAGCCGGTTTATTTCACTGGTCCTGGTTTCTTTAGTGATCAGTGTGGAAAAGACTGGTGGTTCCCCGTCCTCACGTTCGATCCAGGTTTTGATTCCTGACGGGTCCAGCTGATATAATCAGGAGGAGCTGGGATCTCTCTCTCTCTCGTTTGCTGGGCTGGGAGCTGACACAGTAAGATTACATGGACTTCTTTGTTGTTGTATAGGTTTATTTTGTAGTTAGCCTGCTATTGTTAGTCAGTGGCCAGACGGCCTTAGACATTTTATTTCATGTTTGGCATGTGTAACATTAAATGACCAATGTGCACAATAAAATACGCCGTGTCCATATCCGTGTGGAACTCGCTAGTCTGCTGTTGTGACTCCATAGCCACCCGCTTGTGCCAAGGCAAAGATCCCAGCTGAGCTTTATATATATATATATATATAGATATATTCCCCACAAATGGTGGAGAATGCAGGCAACTGTCGCTGTTGGACTGTGACTGTGGAGAAAACGCTCTGTGTATGTCCTGGCTGAAAGCTTCTGCGCTTTTGAAGAGCCAAGAGTCCAGTAAAATGAAGGAACTAGTGAAGCAGTTATGGCAAGCAAATGTTCAACAACAGCAGACTAATACTTGCTTCCAGAAGGCTCTGGAGCAGCAACACCAGATTCAGGAAGAGCAGTTGGAGGCAATAAAACAGGCCTTGGTTCGGCAGCCCCGAGATGAGGGAGACCGTGCATGAAGCGCTGCTAGTGCGCAGAAAGCCGTACAGAAGACTTTACTTAAAATGACCGCAGACGATGATGTGTTCAAACATATTGCAGAACGTGAGCACTTACCGCTGGACAGATGAGCTGAAGTAGGTGCTCCATTTCTGAGCGGAGATCCACAAAAGGCCTATTACGATCTAAGTGGAGCAGATGCTATGGACTATATCAAACTCAAAGGCGAAATCCTAGCGAGGCTGGAAGTAAACACATATATACGGGCACAGAGGGTGCATTTATGGACTTTTGTGGAACATCAGCCAGCCCGCTCACAAATGCATGATCTCATCCATCTAGTAAAAAAATGGTTGCAGCCAGAGACTTTGACGTCCGCACAGATGGTGGAATGTGTTGTTCTAGACAAGTACCTGCGGTCCTTACCCGCTAAGATCCAGAGGTGGGTTGGACAGGGTGACCTAACTACCGCTGACCAGTTGGTGAGTATGGTCGAAAGTTACAATGCTTCAGAAAGCCTACTCCAGGGGACGTTATCACTCCGCTGGGTCCCCAAGAAATCGTCAGAGAGTCCTGCGAAACCTACTTCATCTTCAAAAGAAGAGAACGTCTCAATGAAACGTAGCAGACCTACAAAGGACTATGGAGGTGGTATGGTCTCACAGCAAGCCAGTAGACCCCGTCTGGGATCCCCATCGAGGAGGCAAGGGCCTATACAGTGTTGGCGATGTCGCGGGCTTGGCCATGTAGCAGCTAACTGCCCAATGACTACAGAGCCAATGGACTGTAACGCTATGAGGCGTTTTTCGTTTTATGTACAGTCAGTCTGTGTTGCGGAGACCCTCACGGGAAATGAACAACACGTGTGTGGCGTGGAGGTCGACGGCTATAGTGTGAATGCCGTCTTGGATTCCAGCAGTCAAGTAACTTTGGTACATGCCAGTTTGGTGGACCCTAGGGCCCTAACGAACTTAACCGTGGGCATTAGTTGCATCCATGGCAATACTAAGAACTACCCCACTGCCTGGTTTACCCTTGCCACGCCAGTAGGGACCAAAAGACATCAGGCGGCAGTCGTAAAGTCTATGGGACATAATGTAATCCTGGGGAGAGACTTTCCCTGATTTTGGGACTTGTGGAGCTTTAAAAATGGCATAAACACTCTAGGCTCTGGGGCTAGCCCCTGGGCCATTGTGGCAAGACGACGGGGAACCCATCTCAGAGGAAGCACCAGAATCTGTAGACTCTCCTCTGGCTGTGTATGCAGGCGAGGCAGACGACCTAGAGGATGTTTTAGAAATGCCAGGGCTTGAGGTGGCCCGTGGTAAGTTCGGGACCGCTCAGCACCAGGATCCTACTCTAGCAAGGGCATGGGAAAATGTAAAGGTCTCTGAGGGAAGACCATTGTACCCAGGGGCTCAAAACGAGTTCCCACACGTGGCGGTGCAACAGGGTATGCTGTTTCACATAGACAAGGTGCAAAGAGTGGTAGTAGAACAACTAGTGGTACCTAAGTCCTTTTGCCAGATAGTTTTGGACTTGGCACATAAACAACCCTTGGGAGGACACATGGTGGGAGAAAAAACAAAACACCGTATTCTGCAATGTTTCTTTTGGCCAGGTCTAGTGGGATACGTGACCCAGTACTGTCGGTCCTGTCCTACGTGTCAGTTGATCGCACCTACGTCACATTTTAGAAACCCCTCAGTGCCCTTGCCAATAATAGAGGTGCCCTTCGAGAGGATAGCAATGGATATAGTCGGTTCGTTAGTTAAATCTGCCAGGGGTCATAAGTACATTTTAGTAGTACTAGATTATGCCACTCCCTATCCCGAAGCAGTACCCTTGCGGAAGGCCAATGCGAAATGGATTTCAAAGGAGCTAGTTATTATGTTTTCTCGCACCAGCATTCCAAAAGAGATACTTACGGATCAAGGGACCCCCTTTATGTCTCGTATACTTAAGGACTTATGTAACCTACTAAAAATCTCCCACTTGCGTACCTCAGTATATCACCCTCAGACTGACGGATTGGTGGAGCGCTTTAATAAAACCCTAAAGGGAATGTTGAAAAGGGTGGTGGATAAGGACAGCAGAGATTGGGATGCCCTCCTACCATACCTCCTGTTCACTATACGTGAAGTACCCCAATCCTCCACAGGCTTTTCGCCTTTTGAGTTGGTTTATGGGCGGTGTCCCAAAGACCTGTTAGATATTGCCAAGGAGACTTGGGACCATGAGGTGACTCCTTATCGCAGTGTAATTGAACACATAACACTTATGCAGGACAGAATTGAGGCAGTTATGCCAATAGTTAAAGAATGATTAGAGCGCGCACAACATGCCCAAAGCACGGTATACAACAGAGCAGCTAAAACACGAGTCTTTCTAACCCGGAGACAGGGTGTTAGTGTTGGTACCTACCGTAGAAAATAAATTTCTTGCGAAATGGCAGGGACCATACGAAGTACTGGACAGAAGTAAATTATAAGATACACCAATTATATTATAAGATACACCAACCAGACAAGAGAAAACCCGAACAAATATACCACATAAACTTGCTTAAGGCCTGGCGGGACAGGGAGAGTCTGGTGGCAGGAGCTGCCCTTGAGGAAGGGCCCCGAGGGGCACCACCATCTAAGGTAAATGACACCCAGCTAGCTCCGCCAGAAGTGGGTATTGCAGACACGCTATCCGAAAGCCAAAAACAAGAGACCAGGGAGTTCATACAGAGGAACGCAGATGTTTTCTCAGAACTTCCTGGCCGGACTCACCTAATTAAACACGACATTGTTACTGATCCACAGGCGCGGGCACGGCTGAAACCATATCAAATTCCGGAGGCTCGGAGACAAGCCATTGCCCAGGAAGTTAAAAAAATGTTAGAGCTCAGAGTCATTGAGGAGTCCCGGAGTGATTGGGCTAGCACTATCGTACTGATAGCCAAACCCGATGGGACTATCCGGTTTTGTAATGATTTTCGGAAATTAAATGAAGTATCGAAATTCGAAGCCTACCCGATGCCAAGAGTCGATGAACTGATAGAGAGACTGGGTTCAGCCAGGTACATATCCACTATTGACTTAACAAAAGGTTATTGGCAGATTCCCCTCACGGAATCAGCCAAAGAGAAAACTGCCTTTGCTACGTCCCAGGGATTGTTCCAGTACCGAGATATGCCCTATGGGTTGCATGGTGCCGCAGCCACCTTACAACGTCTAATGGATATTGTACTAAAACACCATGTCCAGTATGTGTCTGCATACTTGGACGATATCATTATCTTTAGTGATGACTGGGACACGCATTTGTCAAAAGTACAAGCCGTCTTGGACTCTCTAAAAACAGCTGGGTTGACTGCCAATCCCAAAAAATGTACGTTGGGATTGGAAGAGGCTTGCTATCTGGGATATAGCATAGGGAGAGGAGTCGTGAAGCCTCAGGCCAATAAAGTGGATGCTATTCAGATTTGGCCACAACCGGTAACCAAAAAACAGGTTGGAGCTTTTTTAGGGATCGTTGGTTATTACAGGCGGTTCATCAAACATTTTGCGACCATCGCAGCCCCTCTCACAGATCTTACTAAGGGGTTGAAATGTGTCACAATAAAGGGGAACACAGAGGAGGCCTTTCAACGATTGAAAACGGTCCTCTGTGACCAACCAGTGTTGGTGCGCCAGACTTTAAAACAGGGCTGTGGAGTCGGTAAGCCAAACCTGCGACTCCGACTCCTCAATTTCCCTTACACCGACTCTGACTCCAACTCCGACTCCCACATATATTGCTTATATTTAAGTGAAAAATTTATTGTAGTACAATGTGAACTTCAGACATTTAATCATTTCTATGATCCAATAATCAAGATATTTAGATAGAACATAATATCTATTTATTGGAATACAATGTTAGAACACAAAAAACTGTAATAAATTGTAAATATGTAATACACTATGTAATATCGATTACATACATACGGTACAGACCAAATTTTGGACACACCTTCTCATTCAAGAGTTTTCTTTATTTTCTTGACTATGAAAATTGTAGATTCTCTCTGAAGGCATCAAAACTATGAATTAACACATGTGGAATTATATAATTAACAAAAAAGTGTGAAACAACTGAAAATATGCCTAATATTCTAGGTTCTTCAAAGTAGCCACCTTTTGCTTTGATTACTGCTTTGCACACTCTTGGCATTCTCTTGATGAGCTTCAAGAGGTAGTCACCGGAAATGGTCTTCCAACAGTCTTGAAGGAGTTCCCAGAGATGCTTAGCACTTGTTGACCCTTTTGCCTTCACTCTGCAGTCCAGCTCACACCAAACCATCTCGATTGGGTTCAGGTCTGATGACTGTGGAGGCCAGGTCATCTGGCGTAACACCCCATCACTCTCCTTCTTGGTGAAATAGCCCTTACACAGCCTGGGGGTGTGTTTGGGGTCATTGTCCTGTTGAAAAATAAATGATGGTCCAACTAAAAGCAAACCGGATGGAATAGCATGCCGCTGCAAGATGCTGTGGTAGCCATGCTGTTTCAGTATGCCTTCAATTTTGAATAAATCCCCAACAGTGTCACCAGCAAAGCACCCCCACACCATCACACCTCCTCCTCCATGCTTCACGGTGGGAACCAGGCATGTAGAGTCCATCCGTTCACCTTTTCTGCGTCGCACAAAGACACGGTGGTTAGAACCAAAGATCTCAAATTTGGACTCATCAGACCAAAGCACAGATTTCCACTGGTCTAATGTCCATTCCTTGTGTTCTTTAGCCCAAACAAGTCTCTTCTGCTTGTCGCCTGTCCTTAGCAGTGGTTTCCTAGCAACTATTTTTCCATGAAGGCCTGCTGCACAAAGTCTCCTCTTAACAGTTGTTGTAGAGATGTGTCTGCTGCTAGAAGTCTGTCTGGCATTGACCTGGTCTCTAATCTGAGCTGCTGTTAACCTGCGATTTCTGAGGCTGGTGACTCAGATGACCTTATCCTCCGCAGCAGAGGGGACTCTTGGTCCTTTCCTGGGGCGGTCCTCATGTGAGCCAGTTTCTTTGTAGCGCTTGATGGTTTTTGCCACTGCACTTGGGGACACTTTCAAAGTTTTCCCAATTTTTCGGACTGACTGACCTTCATTTCTTAAAGTAATGATGGCCACTCATTTTTCTTTACTCAGCTGCTTTTTTCTTGCCATAATACAAATTCTAACAGTCTATTCAGTAGGATTATCAGCTGTGTATCCACCAGACTTCTGCAAAACACAACTGATGGTCCCAACCTCATTTATAAGGCAAGAAATCCCACTTATTAAACCTGACAGGGCACACCTGTGAAGTGAGGACCATTTCCGGTGACTACCTCTTGAAGCTCATCAAGAGAATGCCAAGAGTGTGCAAAGCAGAAATCAAAGCAAAAGGTGGCTACTTTGAAGAACCTAGAATATAAGACATACAGTATTTTCAGTTGTTTCACACTTTTTTGCTAATTATATAATTCCACATGTGTTAATTCACAGTTTGATGCCTTCAGAGTGAATCTACAATTTTCATAGTCATGAAAATAAAGAAAACGCTTTGATTGAGAAGGTGTGTCCAAACCTTTGGTCTGTACTGTGTATATATATATATAATAAAAAAAAAGAGAAGAGCCAGCACTGCCAGTGGTCAGAACGCATAACATGAGGTGCATATGCACATATCTTACTGCATTCAAAATGAGACATTTAGCAAAATATTGATCAATATATTGAGCCACCCCGCCATGCCAAGGCAATCTCATATGGGGGGGTCCTACTCTACATTTTTATTTATTCACTGTGCCATTGTGGCCTCCTAAATGTTTTAAAAGCAAGACCATATCAAATGCAATCCATACCTGAAGCATATCTGCATCGATCCCGTGCAGCCAGATGGAGCAGGTGCAGATGAAGGCCAACCAGGTCTGAACACAGACATCTCAGGTTTGACCTCCACACACTGCCTGACCAGCAAACACAGATGAAGGGCAATGCAGGCTCAGACATGGATGCAAAAATAAATAAAGCCTGGGGCAGGGCGGGGCTGCCGTGAGTGTGCACAGCAGCCTAGATCAATCACAATAAACACAGAAAAGATGGCGAACATGACCCAGCGTGCACGGCAACAGTGGTGGTCAGCCACAAAACCAATTTGCAATAAAAAGAGAGAAGCGCCAGCACTGCCAGTGGTCAGAACGCATAACATGAGGTGCATGTGCACATATCTTACTGCATTCAAAATGAGTAATTTGCCCTTCATCTGTGTTTGCTGGTCAGGCAGTGTGTGGAGGTCAAACCTGAGATGTCTGTGTTCAGATCTGGTTGGCCTTCATCTGCACCTGCTCCATCTGGCTGCACGGGAGTGATGCAGTCATGCTTCAGGTATGGATTGCATTTGATATGGTCTTGCTTTTAAAACATTTAGGAGGCCGCAATGGCACAGTGAATAAATAAAAATGTAGAGTAGGACCCCTCATATGAGATTGCCTTGGCGTGGCGGGGTGGCTCAATATATTGATCAATATTTTGCTAAATGTCTCCTTTTGAATGCAGTAAGATATGTGCATATGCACCTCATGTTATGCGTTCTGACCACTGGCAGTGCTGGCTCTTTTCTCTTTATATATATATATATATATATAGAGAGTATATATATATATATACTGTATGTGTGTGTATATATACATAACACACACACACATACACACACACTATGACTTATCTCGGCTAAGACAAAGCCTAGATCCTCAGGCTACATCCACACCATGGGCGTAGCCAGGATCAAACCTGGGGGGGGCAGAACATCATACTGCACACCCCTACACTTGAAAAAAAGCCTGCACCTTAAGGAGATGTGGTGGTGAATGCAGTCTATTTATTCCAACTATCAATTGATGTTGATGTGTTAATGAAGATGAGCAATGCCTGTCCTGGGCGTCCTTTTGGGCAGCTATGAGGTGTACCTGACTGGTGATAAAAAAAGGAGTGTTAGTCTGTGTGCTATCCTGCTTTCATTCTTTTTGGTACAGATATTGATAAATAATAATAATACATTTTATTTTTATAGCGCCGACATATTCCGCAGCACTTTACATTTCAGAGGGGACTTGTACAGACAACAGACATTACTGCATAACAATAATCACATAGATCATAACAGATACCAAGAGGAGTGAGGGCCCTGCTCGCAAGCTTACAGTCTATGAGGGAAGAAGGGGAGACACGAAAGGTGGGTGGTAACAGTTGCCCTGATTGTATGGACCAGCCATAATGTTAAGTGTGTATCAGTACAGACACAGAGGGCTAATAGATGCATAAAGCATGTGGGAACATGATGCGGGGAACCTGGTTATGGTAAAACTTTTGGCTGTGCCACACAGGGATAGATTAGGTTAATGTGTTGAGGCGATAGGCCAGTCTGAATAAATGCGTTTTCAGGGCACGCTTAAAATTGTGGGGATTGGGGACTAATCGTATTGACCTGGGAAGTGCATTCCAAAGAATTGGCGCGGCACGTGTAAAGTCTTGGAGACGGGAGTGGGAGGTTCTGATTATTGAGGATGCTAACCTCAGGTCATCAGCAGAATGGAGGGCGCGGGTAGGGTGGTATACTGAAACAAGGGAGGAGATGTAGGGTGGTGCTGAGCCATGGAGGGCTTTGTGGGTGAGGGTAATAAGTTTATACTGAATTCTGGAGTGGATGGGTAGCCAGTGTAATGACTGGCACAAGGTAGAGGCATCGGTGTAACGATTAGTGAGGAATATGATCCTGGCTGCAGCATTCAAGACAGATTGGAGAGGGGAGAGTTTGGTAAGAGGGAGACCGATTAGAAGAGAGTTACAATAGTTGAGACGAGAATGAATAAGAGAAACAGTAAGAGTTTTTGCAGAGTCAAAAGTAAGAAAAGGTCGAATTCTAGAAATGTTTTTGAGGTGCAGAAGACAAGAGCGAGCCAGTGATCGAATGTGGGGGGCAAAGGAAAGCTCGGAATCAAGTATGACCCCAAGACAGCGGGCATGTTGCTGGGAAGTAATAGTGGAACCACACACAGAAATGGCAATGTCGGGTATAGGTACATTAGTAGCGGGAGGAAACACCAGGAGTTCAGTCTTTGACAGGTTCAGTTTCAGATATAGTGAGGTCATGATGTTAGACACAGCATTTAGACAATCGCCGGTGTTTTCTAGAAAGGCTGGCGTGATGTCAGGAGAAGAAATGGATATATAGATAGAGCGGATTTCTAATCTGCTTTTGCTATTGAAAACATTATCTATGAGCTCAAAAACCTTTCAGGTGATGCAGTTTTTTTAAAAAGCTGATCTGCTTTTGCAACTGAAAAACGTATCCTCAAAAAACGCAGGAAAAACGCTGTGTGTGAATGTAGCCTTAGATCAGGAATAGAACAGTCATTTATAGGACATTTCATAACTTTCCCAAATTCCTATGAAAAAAATATTCAGCACATCCTGCATTGAACTACTGTACCCAATTTATTATATATTTTAGGAGTCGGAGTCGGTCCATTTTATACCGACTCCAACTCCGACTCCACCAAAATGAGCACCGACTCTGACTCCACGACTCCACAGCCCTGCTTTAAAAAGGAGTTTATTGTCCAAACGGACGCCTCTGGGGTGGGCCTCGGCGCGGTTTTGTCTCAAGAAGTGAATGGCGAGGAACACCCAGTGGCCTATCTAAGCAGAAAGCTTACGAGGGCAGAAAAGAACTACAGTGTAGTTGAGTGGGAAGCCCTGGTTGTGAAATGGGCCCTGTACACCTTGCGCTATTATTTACTAGGTCGCCAATTTAGACTAGTGACGGACCATTCACCCCTAACGTGGATGTCCCGGGCAAAAGAGGGCAATGCACGGGTGACACGCTGGTTCTTAGCATTACAAGGGTTTAAATTTTCCGTTGAGCCCAGGGCGGGTGCAGCGCACAGAAATGCAGATGCGTTGTCTAGAACGCACTGCTTGGTGACTCGTCGTGTCCGACCCCACGGGCTCGAACAGAGGAGGGGGGTGTGTGAGGTGCCAAAGGGAGAGGTACTAGAAAACAGATATACAGTGGGGAAAAAAAGTATTTAGTCAGTCAGCAATAGTGCAAGTTCCACCACTTAAAAAGATGAGAGGCGTCTATAATTTACATCATAGGTAGACCTCAACTATGGGAGACAAACTGAGAAAAAAAAATCCAGAAAATCACATTGTCTGTTTTGTTTTCATTTTATTTGCATATTATGGTGGAAAATAAGTATTTGGTCAGAAACAAAATTTCATCTCAATACTTTGTGATATATCCTTTGTTGGCAATGACAGAGGTCAAACGTTTTCTGTAAGTCTTCACAAGGTTGCCACACACTGTTGTTGGTATGTTGGCCCATTCCTCCATGCAGATCTCCTCTAGAGCAGTGATGTTTTTGGCTTTTCGCTTGGCAACACGGACTTTCAACTCCCTCCAAAGGTTTTCTATAGGGTTGAGATCTGGAGACTGGCTAGGCCACTCCAGGACCTTGAAATGCTTCTTACGAAGCCACTCCTTCGTTGCCCTGGCGGTGTGCTTTGGATCATTGTCATGTTGAAAGACCCAGCCACGTTTCATCTTCAATGCCCTTGCTGATGGAAGGAGGTTTGCACTCAAAATCTCACGATACATGGCCCCATTCATTCTTTCATGTACCCGGATCAGTCGTCCTGGCCCCTTTGTAGAGAAACAGCCCCAAAGCATGATGTTTCCACCACCATGCTTTACAGTAGATATGGTGTTTGATGGATGCAACTCAGTATTCTTTTTCCTCCAAACACGACAAGTTGTGTTTCTACCAAACAGTTCCAGTTTGGTTTCATCAGACCATAGGACATTCTCCCAAAACTCCTCTGGATCATCCAAATGCTCTCTAGCAAACTTCAGATGGGCCCAGACATGTACAGGCTTAAGCAGTGGGACACGTCTGGCACTGCAGGATCTGAGTCCATGGTGGCGTAGTGTGTTACTTATGGTAGGCCTTGTTACATTGGTCCCAGCTCTCTGCAGTTCATTCACTAGGTCCCCCCGCGTGGTTCTGGGATTTTTGCTCACCGTTCTTGTGATCATTCTGACCCCACGGGGTGGGATTTTGCGTGGAGCACCAGATCGAGGGAGATTATCAGTGGTCTTGTATGTCTTCCATTTTCTAATTATTGCTCCCACAGTTGATTTCTTCACTCCAAGCTGGTTGGCTATTGCAGATTCAGTCTTCCCAGCCTGGTGCAGGGCTACAATTTTGTTTCTGGTGTCCTTTGACAGCTCTTTGGTCTTCACCATAGTGGAGTTTGGAGTCAGACTGTTTGAGGGTGTGCACAGGTGTCTTTTTATACTGATAACAAGTTTAAACAGGTGCCATTACTACAGGTAATGAGTGGAGGAAAGAGGAGACTCTTAAAGAAGAAGTTACAGGTCTGTGAGAGCCAGAAATCTTGATTGCTTGTTTCTGACCAAATACTTATTTTCCACCATAATATGCAAATAAAATGAAAAAAAAACAGACAATGTGATTTTGTGGATTTTTTTTTCTCAGTTTGTCTCCCATAGTTGAGGTCTACCTATGATGTAAATTACAGGCGCCTCTCATCTTTTTAAGTGGTGGAACTTGCACTATTGCTGACTGACTAAATACTTTTTTTCCCCACTGTATTTCCTCTCGTTTCACTTCATATGTCTCCCTGTACTGATAGTGAAGCCGGTTTATTTCACTGTAATCTGGTCCTGTTTCTTTAGTGATCAGCGTGGAAAAGACTGGTGGGGAACCACACGTTGGATCCAGGTTTTGATTCCTGACGGGTCCAGCTGATATAATCAGGAGGAGCTGGGATCTCTCTCTCTCCTCTGCTGAGCTGGGAGCTGACACAGTAAGAGTACATGGACTTGTTTGTTGTTGTATAGGTTTATTTTGTAGTTAGCCTTCTATTGTTAGTCAGTGGCCAGACGGCCTTAGACATTTTATTTCATGTTTGGCATGTGTAATATTAAATGACCAATGTGCACAATAAAATACGCCGTGCCCATATCCGTGTGGAACTCGCTAGACTGCTGTTGTGACTCCATAACCACCCGCTTGTGCCAAAGCAAAGATCCCAGCTGAGCTTTATATATATATATATTCCCCACAATAGATAAATACATTTGGCATCGCCGCATTCACAAAATTCCGATCTATTACAAATTAGTTTAATTGTCATAACAAGAAAAAATAAATGCAGATTTTCAATCACCAGTCCTTCCTTAAAAAATGCAATAAAAGCAGATAAAAAAAATTATATAAATATCAATAAAATTGTCACTTTGTCACGCAAAAAAGAAGCCTTCACACCGCTCAATGGGCAGAAAAATAAAAATTTGGAAAATGATGACACAAACCCACAATTTTTTTGCAACTTTCTGAAATTTCTTCGTTTAAGCAGATCACAGACATGGCACAAAACTAAAGTCATTTCAAATGGCAACTTTCTGGCTTTAAGAAACACTAAAAGAAATCAAGAACAAATTATGTGGTAGTCGGTAATGGTTACTTTTTTTAGACCAAGCAGAGGGGAAAAATTATGGAATTGCTCAACTTTGTGGGAAGAAGTTATGGAATCACCCTCTAAATTTTCATGCCCAAACTCTTAAAAGAGGGTAAATCACGCAATGTTGCAAAAGATGTTGGTTGTTCACAGTCAGCTGTGTCTAAAATCTGGGCCAAATACAAACAACATGGGAAGTTTGTTAAAGGCAAACATACTGGTAGACCAAGGAAGACATCAAAGCGTCAAGACTGGAAACTTAAAGCAATATGTCTCCAAAATAGGAAATGCACAACAAAACAAATGAGGAATGAATGGGAGGAAACTGGAGTCAACATCTGTGACCGAACTGTAAGAAACCGCCTAAAGGAAATGGAATTTACATACAGAAAAGCTAAACGAAAGCCATCATTAACACCTAAACAGAAAAAAACAAGGTTACAATGGGCTAAGGAAAAGCAATCGTGGACTGTGGATGACTGGAAAAAAGTCATATTCAGTGATGAATCGCGAATCTGCATTGGGCAAGGTGATGATGCTGGAACTTTTGTTTGGTGCCATTCCAATGAGATTTATAAAGATGACTGCCTGAAGAGAACATGCAAATTTCCACAGTCATTGATGATATGGGGCTGCATGTCAGGTAAAGGCACTGGGGAGATGGCTGTCATTACATCTTCAATAAATGTAAACGTTTATGTTATTTTGGACACTTTTGCTATCCCATCAATTGAAAGGATGTTTGGGGATGATGAAATAATTTTTCAAGATGATAATACATCCTGCCATAGAGCAAAAACTGTGAAAACATTCCTTGAAAAAAGACACATAAGGTCAAGGTCATGGCCTGCAAATAGTCTGGATCTCAATCCAATTGAAAATCTTTGGTGGAAGTTGAAGAAAATGGTCCATGACAAGGCTCCAACCTGCAAAGCTGATCTGGCAACAGCAATCAGAGAAAGTTGGAGCCAAATTGATGAAGAGTGCTGTGTGACACTCATTAACTCCATGCCTCAGAGACTGCAAGCTGTTAGAAAAGCCAGAGGTGGTGCACAAAATACTAGTGATGTGTTGGAGTGTTTTTTTGTTGGTGTGTTTTTCATGATTCCATAATTTTTCCCCTCTGCTTGGTCTAAAAAAGTAACCATTACTGACTACCACATTATTTGTTCTTGATTTCTTTTAATGTTTCTTAAAGCCAGAAAGTTGCCGTTTGAAATTACTTTAGTTTTGTTCCATGTCTGTGATCTGCTTTTTTTCTACAAAATTGAACAACTGAATGAACATCCTCCAAGGCCGGTGAGTCCATAATATTTGCCAGGGGTTGTATATATCAAATGTTCCATCTGATCCTTTCTAGGGTATTAGTCACATATAAACTTTTCTTGATGTCAAGCATTAGTGACATTAGGCAGCAAAATTCAGAATGCAGCTCTGAAGGCGTCGAGTAAAAGGCCAAACCTGCAGGAAAGAAGCAGGTTTGCCTCGCAACAAAGTCAGGGAGACGGCATATGACATACCAATAAATCATATGTCTGTAAGAAGTTTATGCTCCACCAATACCATTTTATATAAATAAGACTCTCTAATCTCTTCACAAATTTCAGCTTCATGGAGGAGGAAGAGAAAATATTTATACTGTTGGCAGAAGAAGAGAGCGTGGGGAGAGAGCAGCACAACATGTGAGCGGGGGCAAGAGCAGTACCGTATGTGAGCACGGGAGAGAGCAGCACAGTATGTGATCATAGGGAGAGAGCAGCACAGTATGTGAGCACGGGAGAGAGCAGCACAATATGTGACCACAGGGAGAGAGCAGCACACTATGTGACCACAGGGAGAGAGAACAGTATGTGAGCACGGGAGAAAGCAGCACAGTATGTGATCACGGGGAGAGTGCAGCACAATGTATGAGTGGGGGAGAGAGCAGCACAGTATGTGAGCACGGGAGAGAGCAGCACAGTATGTGATCACGGGGAGAGTGCAGCACAATGTATGAGTGGGGGAGAGAGCAGCACAGTATGTGAGCACGGGAGAGAGCAGCACAGTATGTGATCACGGGGAGAGTGCAACACAATGTATGAGTGGGGGAGAGAGCAGCACAGTATGTGAGCACGGGAGAGAGCAGCACCGTATGTGAGCACGGGAGAGAGCAGCACAATATGTGAGCACAGGAGAGAGCTGCACAGTATGTGAGCACGGGAGAGAGCAGCACAGTATGTGATCACGGGGAGAGTGCAGCACAATGTATGAGTGGGGGAGAGAGCAGCACAGTATGTGAGCACGGGAGAGAGCAGCACAGTATGTGATCACGGGGAGAGTGCAGCACAATGTATGAGTGGGGGAGAGAGCAGCACAGTATGTGAGCACGGGAGAGAGCAGCACAGTATGTGATCACGGGGAGAGTGCAGCACAATGTATGAGTGGGGGAGAGAGCAGCACAGTATGTGAGCACGGGAGAGAGCAGCACCGTATGTGAGCACGGGAGAGAGCAGCACAATATGTGAGCACAGGAGAGAGCTGCACAGTATGTGAGCACGGGAGAGAGCAGCACCGTATGTGAGCACGGGAGAGAGCAGCACAATATGTGAGCACAGGAGAGAGCTGCACAGTATGTGATCATGGGGAGAGAGCAGCACACTATGTGACCACAGGGAGAGAGAACAGTATGTGAGCACGGGAGAAAGCAGCACAGTATGAGATCACGGGGAGAGTGCAGCACAATGTATGAGTGGGGGAGAGAGCAGCACAGTATGTGAGCATGGGAGAGAGCAGCACAGTATGTGATCATGGAGGAGAGAGCAGCACAATATGTGAGCAGGGGGAAGAGAGCAGCACAGTATGTGAGCGCTGGGAGAGAGCAGAGAAGTATGTTAGTGCAGGGAAGAGAGCAGCGCAGAGTGTGATCACGGGGAGAGAGCAGCACAGTATGTGAGGGAGAGAGCAGAATGTGAGCTCGTGGAAAAGAGCAGCGCAATATATTTGCGTGGGGAAGAGAGCAGCGCAATATGTGATCACGGGGAGAGAGCAGCACCAAATGTGAGCAGGGAGAGAGCAGCACAGTATGTGAGCATGGGAGAGAGCAGCACAGTATGTGAGCACAGAGATGAGAGCAACACAATATGTGAGCACGGGGAAGAGAGCAGCACCGTATGTGATCACGGGGAGAGAGCAGCACCAAATGTGAGCAGGGATAGAGCAGCACAGTATGTGAGCATGGGAGAGAGCAGCACCGTATGTGAGCACGGGGGAGAGAACAGCACAGTATGTGAGCATAGGGGAGAGAGCAGTGCAGTATGTGAGTGTGGGGAAGAGAGCAGCACAGAATGTCAGCTGGGAGAACAGCAAAGTATGTGAACGGAGGAGAGACCAGCACTGTATGTGAGAGCGGGGAAGAGAGCAGCGCAATATGTGAGCCTGGGGTAGAGAGCAGCACAGTATGTGAGCACGGGGAAAAGAGCAGCACAGTATGTGAGCGCGGGGAAAAGAGCAGCACAGTATGTGAGCATGGGAGAGAACAACACAGTATGTGAGCAAGTGGGAGAGATCAGCGCAGTATGTGAGCGCGGGGAAGAGCAGTATGTGAGCGCAGGGAAGAGAGCAGCACAGTATATGAGCGTGTGGGAGAGAACACAGTATGTAAGCAAGTGGGAGAGATCAGCGCAGTATGTGAGCACAAGGGAGAGAGAAGCACAGTATGTGAGCACAGGGGAGAGAGACTCACAGTATGTGAGCGTGTGGGAGAGAACAACACAGTATGTGAGCAAGTGGGAGAGAGAAGCACAGAATGTGAGCGTGAGGAAAAGAACAGCACAGTATGTGAGCATGTGGGCGAGAACAACACAGTATGTGAGCACAGGAGAGAGAGAAGCACAGTATATGAGCGTGTGGGAGAGAACAACACAGTATGTGAGCACGGGAGAGAGAAGCACAGTATGTGAGCGCGGGGAAAAGAGTAGCGCAGTATGTGAGCATGTGGGAGAGAACAACAGTATGTGAGCACAGGAGAGAGAGAAGCACAGTATGTGAGCGCGGGGGAGAGGGAAGAGCAGTATGTGAACATGGGAGAGAGCAGCACAGTATGTGAGCATGTGGGAGAGAACAATGCAGTATGTGAGCAAGTGGAAGAGATCAGCGTAGTATGTGAGCACAGGGGAGAGATGCACAGTATGTGAGCGTGGGGGAGAGGGAAGAGCAGTATGTGAGTGCAGAAAAGAGAGCATCGCAGTAAGTGAGTGGGTCCATAGGCTGCGAGAACAAGAACTATGATATGCCATACCTCCCAACCGTCCCGATTCTCGCGGGACAGTCCCGTTTTTGACCCCCCCACCCGCGTCCCGCCAGGGACTCTATTCTTCCCGCACTGCACTGAGCCGCCACGCCTCAATGCACTGACCCCATCCTCACCCTCCCAGAGACCCACTAGCCACCGCAGCCCCTCACAGCCAGCAATGACATGGCTAGGCTGTTCTGTGCACACAGGACCTGTGATGAGGTCACAGGAGGGGAGGAGTCAAGGGTCACATGATCAGGGGCCTGGTGTATGCAGGACTCTGCTGTGCTGGTTGCCATGGTGCTGGATGAGGTGAAGTTTAAAGGTGAAAGAAAGAAGCAGAGAGAGTAAGAAACAGAGAGAGAAAGCAGCAGAGAAAGAAAGATTCTATAAAGATACAATAGCAGCCCGGCTCCCATTGTAGTGCCCATCTGAGCCTCCCGGTGCAGGACATATCATGATCCACTCACATGGCCGGCATCCCAGATTCCAAGGCGATCCTGCTGTCTGTGCTGTCAGAGGAGGACAAGGTGATGGATCTGAAGCATTCCCTGAAGTGCCTCCATGGTTCTGTCACAATCTCCTCATGAAATTACCTAATTTCCGGTCAGCTTCCAGCACATCACTTCCGGTGGACCGTCATGTGTGAGTTTTAAAGTGCTCCTCGGGGCTCTGCCGTATACTCCTGTGTCCGCGGAAAAAGTAAGCTCCCGGCCGGGACAGCAGGGCAGACTTTCAAAATCGGGACTGTCCTGCTGGATCCGGGACGTTTGGGAGGTATGAATGCTCCCCACCATACATCTTGAACACGCACGGCTCCGCACACCTCATACACACACTGTTCTGCTTTGTGTGCCTCGTACACACACGGCTCCACTCAGGACACACACGGCTCCACTCCGTAAACCTTGTACACATACGGCTCCGCTCCGTACACTTCGCACACACACGGCTCCACTCAGTACACACATGGCTCCACTCCATAGACCTTGTACACACATGGCTCTGCTCCGTACACACACGGCTCAGCGCCGTAAACTTCGTACACACAGGGCTCCATTTCATACACCCCGTACACGCGGCTTCGTTCCATACACCTTGTACACACATGGCTCCGCTCCGTACACCTTGTGCACACACGGCTCCGCTCTGCACACCCCATACACAGGAAGATCCGCTCCGTACACCTCAAACACACACGGCTCCACTCCGTACACCTTATACACACACGGCTCCGCTCCGTACACCTTGTTCACATGTGGCTCCACTTCGTACACCTCGTACACACGCGGCTCTGCTCCGTACACCTTGTACACATGCGCTCCGCTCTGCACACCTCGTACACATACGGCTTCACTCCATACACCTTATACACACGGCTCCACTCCGTACACCTCATACACACATGGCTTCGCTCCGTAAACCTCTTACACACACGGCTCTGCTCCGTACACCTCGTACACACAGGGCTCAATTTCGTACACCCCGTACACGTGGCTTTGCTCCATACACCTTGTACACACATAGCTCCGCTCTGTACACCTTGTACACACACAGCTCCGCTCCGCACACCCCATACACAGGCGGATCCGCTCCATACACCTCATACACACACGGCTCCACTCCGTACACCTCATACACACACGGCTCCGCACACCTCATACACACACGGCTTCGCTCTGTACACCTCATACACAAGTGCCTCCCCTTTGTACACCTCGTACACACGCGGCTCCACTCCATGCACCTTATACATGCGGCTCCGCTCCGAACACCTTGCACACATATGGCTCCACTCCGCACACCTCGGTCACACACGGCTCCGCATCATACACCTCGTACACACACGGCTCCGCTCCGTACACCTCATACACACACGGCTTCACTCTGTACACCTCATACACACACGGCTTCGCTCTGTACACCTCATACACACACGGCTTCGCTCCATACACCTCATACACACACGGCTCCACTCCGTACACCTCGTACACACACGGCTCCACTCCGTACACCTCGTACACACACGGCTCCACTCTGTACACCTCGTACACACACGGCTCCACTCCGTACACCTCATACACACGCGGCTTCGCTCCGTAAACCTCATACACACACGGCTCCGCCCCGTACACCTCGTACACACAGGGCTCAATTTCGTACACCCCGTACACGTGGCTTTGCTCCATACTCCTTGTACACACATGGCTCCGCTCTGTACACCTTGTACACACACAGCTCCGCTCCGCACACCCCATACACAGGCGGATCCGCTCCATACACCTCATACACACGGTTCCACTCCGTACACCTCATACACACACGACTTCGCTCCGTACACCTCATACACACGTGGCTCCACTTTGTACACCTCGTACACACGCGGCTCCACTCCATACACCTTATACATGCGGCTCTGCTCCGAACACCTCGTACACACACGGCTCCGATCCGTACACCTCGCACACATATGGCTCCACTCCGCACACCTCGGTCACACACGGCTCCGCACCATACACCTCGTACACACACGGCTCCGCTCCGTACACCTCATACACACGGCGTCGCTCTGTAAACTTCATACACACACGGCTCCACTCCGTACACCTTATAAACACGTGGCTCCGCGCACCATATACACGCGCGGCTCCGCTCCGCACACCTCGTACACACACGGCTCTGCTCCGCACACCCCATACGCTCACGGCTCCGCTCTGCATACCCCATACACACACAGCTCTGCTCCGTTCACCTCGTACACACAAGGCTCCTCTCCGTAAACCTCATACACACACGGCTCCACTCCGTACACCTCGTACACACATGGCTCCACTCCATACACATTATAAACATGTGGCTTTGCTCCGCGCACCCTATACACGCGCGGTTCCACTCCGCACACCTTGTACACACACGGCTCTGCTCTGCACACCCCATACACACACGGCTCTGCTCCGTTCACCTCGTACACACACAGCTCCGCTCCGTACACCTTGTACACACACGGCTCCGCTCCGTACACCTTGTACACACACGGCTCCGCTCCGTAAACCTTGTACACACATGGCTCTGCTACACCCCTCCTGACCCTACACATAAACTTTACCTCATCCAGCACCATGACAATCAGCACAGCAGAGTCCTGCATACACCAGACCCCTGATCATGTGACTCCCTGACTCCTCCCCTCCTGTGACCTCATCACAGGTCCTGTGCGCACAGAACAGCCCAGCCACTTCATTGCTGGCTGTGAGGGGCTGCGGTGGCCGTGGGTCTCTGGGAGGGCGAGGATGGGGTTGGTGCATGAAGGGTGTGGTGGCTCAGTGCAGTGCTTGCAAATCACAGTAATGCTGGCGCCATCTTTGGTGTGCCATTACTGTGACTCGTTGGCCTTGCAGCTCATAGAGGCTATATAAAGGCTGCCGGCACCATCTTGCACACATTGCAGCCAAAAACAGCGTAACGAGAGCGTAGTATGAGCATAGGGAAAGTGACAGGAGCGTAGGGAGAGTGACAGGAGCTTACAGTGTGTGTTATCCTTTCCAAAAAGCTCTTTTAAGAGCTGAAGATTGGGGGAAAGCGTAGGGTGATATTTAATAGGAGAGTGAGTTTAAAGGCACGCACCTGGGTCTTCTCATCATCAAGTACATGCTGCAGATCTCTGCTATTTTTCACTGTGCTGAATAGGAGTATTAGGAACAGACTGTGAGATTAGGGTGAAATAGGGAGGATTTCATCCACTACCAAAATATAAAAATCAGCTATTTGTAGAGGGAAATAATATTAGGTAGTACCAGCATATACAAAACCTACATAATATTCCCGTGTAGCAGCTTATATTTTTTTTTCCCCGCAAAATAATATTCTTCAGCACCAGCATATAGTAACATCCATTTTAAAAGCTAATTTCTAAATATTCCTGGTCTATTGCTTAATTACCTAATATTTCTCTAGCAGTTGTGCAACTGGTGTAAAACCTCTTGATCTACGGAAACGTCACTATTTACCATTAATTTCCCTGAGTCTGCTATTGGCATGTCTCATAAAGGCGATGTAAAAAAATCCCCCAAAAATTATATTTGTTAAAAAATAGCGTATCTTTATCTAGCCGTTGTGCAACTGCTGCAATCCGTGCAGAGATAATCAAACGTCACAATTTAGCCGTGGGAATAATTTTCAGAATTCCGTTGTTGGTGTGTCAGCAAGGCGATATAGAAAAAAATCATAATTTTCTATTGGTTTAACCTCTTTACCCCCAAGGGTGGTTTGCATGTTAATGACCCGGCCAATTTTTACACTTCTGACCACTGTCCCTTTATAAGGTAATAACTCTGGAACGCTTCCATGGATCCTGGTGATTCTGACAATATTTTCTCGTGACATATTGTACTTCATGATAATGGTAAAATTTATTTGCTATTACTTGCGTTTAATCGTGAAAAAAATGGAAATTTGGCAAAAATTTTGAAAATTTCGAAATTTTCAAAATTTTAATTTTTACGCCCTTAAATCAGGGAGTCATATCGCACAAAATCGTTAATAAATGACATTTCCCACATGTCTACTTTACATCAGCACAGTTTTGGAACCAAAATTTTTTTTTTGTTAGGAAGTTATAAGGGTTAAAAGTTAAACAACAATTTCTCATTTTCTTTTTACGGACCACATCACATTTGAAGTCACTTTGAGGGGTCTATATGATAGAAAATACCCAAAAGTGACACCATTCTAAAAACTGCACCCCTCAAGATGCTCAACACCACATTCAAGAAGTTTATTAACCCTTCAGGTGCTTCACAGGAATTTTTAAAACATTTTTTTTAAAAATGAACATTCAACGTTTTTTCACAAAAAATTTACGTCAGATCCAATTTGAGAGCTATAATTTTTTTATATTTTGGCCAACAGAGTCACGTGAGGTCTTGTTTTTTGCGGGACGAGTTGATGTTTTTATTGATACCATTTTCGGGCACATGACATTTTTTAATCGCATTTTATTATGATTTTTTGAGGCAGAATGAACAAAAACCAGTAATTCATGAATTTCTTTCTTTATACGGTTCTGCGTGTGGTAAAATTGATGAGGCGGTTTTATTCTTCTCGTCAGTACGATTACAGCGATACCTCATTTATATCTTTTTTTATCTTTTGTTGCTTCGATACAATAAAAACTATTTTATATAAAAAATAATTATTTTTGCATCACTTTATTCTGAGAGCTATAACTTTTTTATTTTTCTCGTGATGGAGCTGTATGGCTCATTTTTTGTGGGACAAGATGATGTTTTCAGCGGTACCATGTTTATTTATATCCGTCTTTTTGATCGCGTGTTATTCCACTATTTGTTCGGCGGTATCATGATAAAGCATTGTTTTTTTTCCTTGTTTTTTTAATCGGGTTCACTAAAAGGGTTAAGTAGTGGGACAGTGTAACACCACTGTGTTTGTACTCTGTTTACCTGGCATTACTCTGCATATCTCTGTTTTAACCCTTCACTCTTTCCCTCTAATGAGCTGGAATGCTGTTGTCAGTTACCTGTATGGATGCGGTTACATGTGCGGTCCCTGGCTGCTGCTGTGGAAGCTATCCACGGGTTGCAAGGTCCTCTGCAGTTGTGCATGACTTACCACGTGTGTTCAGGCTTGAAGCCGCTGCAAGGTGTCCTTTGCTATGCTGATTTGTTTCTGGCTGTGCTTAGGGTGCGCGCGGTCACACCTCCCATGCTTTTATGAGGAATGGGTGTGTGCTTGAATTGCTGCTCCCAGCCTATCGCTGTGGTGCAGCTCCTATATAAAGTTCCCATGCCCTGTGGGGCATTGCCAGAGCTTCGCATTAAGTTTCTGAGTCTTGCTATGTGTGTTTTGTGTTCAGCACCTGTTCTGCCTGCCTGCAGTCCTAGGTGAGCTGATGCCTGTTTTCCACCTGCTTTGGGGGCAGAGTTCCCAGATCCGTTTCTGTTATCAGCTTTGGAACAGCTGAGTTCCTGGACTTACCCTGTTTATGTGTTGGTACCAAAGTCCTAGTCCTGATTCCTGCTGTGTTATGCTCCTGAAGTCCTTCTGTGTCTTGAACCCTGTACCCATTGACTATGACTCTTTGCTAACTGACTTTCTGTGATCTAACCTGGGTTCATCTTGGAAGGAGGAGTCTGGTGTGTCTGCTGAGTTTCTGCTACTCTGTGCTCAGCTTCTTATTCGGTGCAATCCCCCGCCGGCTCTAGTCCTGCCTGGCAGTACTTGCACCAGACCGCTTGAGTTCCTGTTTAGGTCTCTGCCAGATGTCTGGAGCCTGATGAACGTGGCCTCTTGTCTGGAACCTTATGACCGTGGCCAGATGTCCAGTGTCTGATGACCACTCCCAGATGTCCGGTGCCTGAATTCCTCCGCCAGATGTCCAGATCCTATCCCTCGCTGCCTGATGCCTGGAGCCTGCCGATCGCTGCCAGATGTCTGGAGCCTGATAACTGCGGCCTGATGTCCGGAGCCTGATATCCGCAGCCTGATGTCTGGAGCCTGTCGATCGCTGCCAGATATCCGGAGTCCGATGACAGTGTTCTGATGTTCTACCTGAGACCTGATGTCTAGATGTCCTGATGTCCTACCTGTGTCCTGATGTCCTACCTGACTCCTGATGTACTGATGTCCCACCTGTCTTGATGTTCCACTTGTGTACTGATGTCCTGCCTGAGTCCAGATGTCTGTCCATGTTCCAATGTCCAGCCTGTGTCCAGATGTCCAGTCCATGGTCCTGGTGGTCCAATTTGTGCTCTTGGGTTGGTCCCGCTCATGTTCCTGGATGGATTCCTTCTCCGTAGTTCCTGGGAGTCTCCAGCTCCTTTCCCCGGTGACGGTCCCGTCAGTGAGCCCTGGACCTGACATGCCAATGCCCGGTGCTGTAGTGCCAACATTCCTAGACCTGTTCTATCTGTGTCTTGCTTATGTTCTGATGTCCTGCCAGTTCCCTGGGGTCTTACCCGTGATGGCTCCCGTCATTGTCTGAAGGCTGTCCGAGATCGGTGTTAGATGTTCTCCTGCTGTGCCTGTGCTACGCCTGAGAGAGAGGCCATCCTAGTATGCCCGTGCCAGATAACCCTGGACTGCATCAATCTGTGATGACCTCTTGCTTCGCCTGTCAACCTGAGATGTGTTTCCTTTGTGATGTGCGTAATCCAGGAACCTGGTGTTTTTATGTCTTTTGCTTTTATTTAAATAAACTTTATGTTTCTTTATACCTGAAGTTGTGCCATGTCTTTTAGTCCTGCATATGGCCATCTTGTCCACAAGCTCAACTACCACAGACCCCGGTCACTACCCTTCCCTAGTCCGGCTAGGCCCATGTCCCCCTCTGTGGTCCCGTGGGTCCACATTCCACGATCACCTGGGACGCATACCCCGTCATTAAAGTTCAACATGGGAGCATTGGCTGGGTAAGCCACGCTGTGTCTGTGATCATAACAGACAGTTTTATAGGTCGGGTCATTAAGGACGTGGCAATACCAAATATGTGTACTTTTATTGTTTAGATTTTTTTTCATTCAAATACCGTATTTATTTATTGATATAATAAATATTGATTTTTTTATCCTATTCTTTTAAATATTTTTCCAATTATTTAAAAAAATTTTTTAACTTTATTCTTAATTTTACACTTTGTCCCACTATGGGACAATCATTTTTTGCAGGCTGATCACTTCTATAGCATGCAGATGAAGCAGCATCTGCATGCTATAGAAGCTGTCAGTGATGCAATCCCTGCACATTGAAACTGAAAGACTTCCTGGCATGCACTGCGCATGACAGGAAGTTTCTCAGCTCTGGTAACCCGTATGTCATCATGACGACATTGGGTTACCATAGCAGCGATCAGGACCCCGCGTCACGCCGCGGGGTCTCCAATCCAAAGGCAGAGGGGCTATAAGCCCCTCAGCTGGCACCGGAATGCTGCAATCTTGTTTGATCGCAGTGTTCTGAGGGTTAAAGTGCCAGGAGCAGTCTGTGACCGCTCCTGGCATGTAGTGCCGGGTGTCAGCTGTGAGAATCAGCTGACACCCGGCCGCGATCGGCCGCGCTCCCCCGTGAGTGTGGACGATCGCCATGACATACTATCCCTTCCATGATCTAGTTGTGCTGGGGCACATGGACAGGATAGTACATCAGATGACAGAAAGGGGTTAATAAATAGCGTTTCTTTATCTAGCAGTTGTGCGACTGGTGCAAATCCTGCAGAGATATGCAAATGTAACGATATACATGTAATTTACGTCACTCTGCTGTTGTGTATAATAATGCTGAGATCTGAAAAAAATAGCCACAATTGCGAGATACAGTGAATTTGTACATAAGACCTTTGTGAGGGTACTTGTGAAAAATAAAGTCAGTATTTTTTTGTTTCATAAGCATAACGCATTCAAGATAAGAAAGGGTGATGTTAAGGGACGTGGATGTGGTGGTGCTCGCCAAGGCCGTGTGACAAATCCGAAGTTGACTGTATTTCGTTCTAGGTTCCTGTCAAAATTTGGTTAGAGCGCTACACCACTACCGAACCCAGACAAGTGTGAGGATGTTGTGAGTTGGGTGGCAGACAAAGGCTCAAGTGTGTTGACAAGCAGTACAATGAAGTCTTCCACATGGTCCAGTCTCAGTAGCCAAGAGGCTGGGCCTCTGAATCCTCAACCTGGTCCTCTTTCCTCCCACCATAAAGAGTCCCAAGAGACATATGACCCCAGATATATGACCCAACGCTGGCAACTGTTTACGTTCCCTTGTAACTTGACAGGCCTCTCAATGTGCACCATTAGAGAGGGTCATGAGGAGGTGGAGTGCAGTGATGCCCAAACATTTGAGCACCCACGGCCAGGAGAAAGCCACATTGGGGAAGGTCAATTTATACCTAAAGAGGTGGAAGATAATTATGAGGCACAATTGCCATCAGGACAACCTAAAATCACAATTCAGGAGGATCAGACTGAGGAATTGGAAGACGACGTGGTTGATGGTGAGGCCACTGATCCACCCTGGCATGATGGCATGCCTAGTGAGCACAGCAGTGCAGAGAGGGATGGATCTGTAGCACGAAAACAGGCAAGAAGAAGTAGTGGTTTGACCAGAGGGAGAACTAAAAGAACTGTTCCACAGCGCCCCCCCTCAGCAACATAACAGGCAAAGTGTACGTTGTCCCCCTGTATGGCAGTTTTTTCTGAAATTCCTTCAGACAAAACAACTGTAATTTGCAGCATCTGCCAAACCAAGCTAAGAAGAGGCAAGAACACGGCCAACCTGAGCACCAAAAACATGCAAAACACATGGCAGCCAAGCACCCCGTAGGTGGATAGAATGCCTGGGTACAAAATCTATGACTGAGGGTGAAACCACTGCCACTTCCCCTGTGTTACAACCTTCCCAATCTGCTGACCATGAAGCAGGGGCTGATGCCTTCTGCCCACAACCAGCAGTTGGACATACAGCGGTCAGCAACCACATCCAGTTCATTGTCCCAGAGCAGCGTTTAGTTGTCCCTACCCCAGACGTTTACTAGAAAGCAGAAATATCCAGCCACCCAACCACAGGTCCAGACACCCACATTACCAGATTGCTAGCCTTGGAAATGTTGCCGTTTTGACTTGTGGGAACTGAGTCTTTCTGCAACTTCTTGGCCGTGGCAGCCCACGGTACTCGATTCCCAGCCGCCACTATTTTTCCCAATGTGCAATCTATGCGTTACATAAGCACGAGTAACACAATATTAGCCGTGCTCTGGCCAATGCAGTCACAGGGAAGGTCCACCTAACCACTGACACGTGGACAAGTTCTTGTGGACAGGGACGATACATTTCACTGACGGCACACTGTGTTAACCTGGTGGAGTCTGGGACAGAGTCAGAGGCTGGGACATCAGACATCTTACCCACACCAAGCATAGCGGGCCCAAATTCCATCGGGGTTTCAGTCTTCTCGTATTCCATTACTCCCCAGCTGGGAAATCTGCAGCACTGCCTTGGTGAAGCAGCAGCGCTATCTGCTGAAGCTCATCTGTTTAGGTGATCAAGCTCACAGCGCAGCTGAGCTGTTGAAAGGGATAAAAGACCAGACCGATCAGTGGCTCTCACTGCTAAACCTCCAACCAGGTCTGGATGTGTGCGATAATGGGCATAATTTGGTGGTGGCTTTAAAGCTGTGCCGGCTGGTACACGTTCCATGCATGGCCTACGTGCTGAACTTGGTTGTACAGTGGTTTTTAAAAGCATACCCTGAATTGTCTGACCTACTTGCCAAGGTACGTAGTGTCAGCGCACATTTCCGAAAGTCATCTCAGGCTTTTGCCAGTCTAGCTTCGTTGCAGCAGCGCTTTAGTTTGCCTTATCACCGACTGATTTGTGACCTGCCCACATGCTGGAATTCAACCTTTCATATGTTGGCAAGGCTTAGTGAGCCACAGAGGGCAGTGTCTGAATTCCAGTTTCTCAATATCCATCAGAGTAACACTCAGCCCCCACACATAACAACTGCCGAGTGGGTGTGGATTGCTGAAATATGTGAGGTTCTCAAAACTTTGAGTACTGCACCAATATGGTGAGCGCTGATGATGCTATTATCAGCATAACCATACCGCTGCTCTGTTAAAACGTTCCCTGCAGAATCTCAAAGAGGAAGGTTTGACTGTCGAGCAGGTGGCTATGGAGCAAGATTTTACAGTGGCTGATTCCACACAGTCCAGCCTCACACAATATTCTCAGGCCACATTGGGTGATGATGAGGAAGAGGAGGAGGAACAGGAGTTTTTGGTCTGTGCTACAGAGGGGACTCCCAATCCGAGCTTCATGCCTGTCCAGCATGGATGGCCTGAAGAGGAGGAGGCTATGCATCGTGAGGAGGAGAGGATGGTTATTGTTCTTCATGGTGAGGACACTGAATGTTTGACTCTTTGTAGTCTGCCACACATGGCAGAGTTCATGTCCAGATGCCTTTCCCAAGACCTTCATGTGACAGACATTTTGTCCAACTTGAAATACTGGCTGTGCACCTTTCTTGACCCATGGTACAAGGAGAAATTTGCTTCTCTCATGTCGGAGGCAGACGTGCCATTTTCAGTGCATGCATGACAGACGACCGTTGTGGAAGACTTGCTAAAAAGATTAATGTCAGACAACGCCGCTGGCAGAGGTACCAGCTCTTTTCACCCACAAGGATTACAGGGGAGGGCCACGCACACCAGGTGCAACTCAGGGGGAGAATGTCCACCAACTGGGCCATTTTCATGATACCGTCACATCGGCAAGGGCTGTCTGTAGGTGTAACCATGAAGAGGAGGGAGAAGTTGACCACTATGGTGGACTACTTAAGTGACCATACCAGCATCCTTCCTGATTCTTCAGTGCCCTTTAACTATTGGATGTCCAAGCTGCACACATGGCCCGACATCTCCTTGTACACCTTGGAGGTGATGTCATGCCCTGCCGCAAGTGTGTTGACTGAGCAGGTTTTTGGATTGGCCGGTGCAATTGGGTCACCCTCCCAGGGCTGTGGGGTACTCGGTACCGGGCCGGTCCTTCAGAGGGGAATGTCACAGCAGCGGTGACCCAGTCCGTGGCCCTGGGTGCCCATGTAAAAAGGGGATTGAGTGGTGAAATAAAGTTTATGAGTGATTCGTGACGCCCCCTGTGGTGTTCAGCAATGAAGGTGTTAAGCCGACGCTGCAGCCAGATCCTCTGGGACAGATGGTGTAGTGCAGCAAAGATGTTGTAGCCCTCCACAGGCAGGGCTGTTGGTCCCAGGGCAGTGTTGATAGGTGTTGGGGAAGAGGGTGCAGTATCTGGCACAGAGATGTAGCAGTGCTGAGGAAGTTGCAGGACGAAGGCAAGGACACAGGGGAATGTAGTTTCTTTACCTTTACTTGTAAGTGCAGTCCAGGGTCCAGATTACAGATGGCACAGGAGATGATTAGCCTGGAAGCAACTTAGGGATCTCTCTATCAGATGGGTTGTGTAGTCTCCTCTCTAGCGCTTACTTGAGGTACATACAGTACAGTGTTACACTGAAGTTCCTCCTTCTTCTTCCCTTTTGGATCTACCTCGTTTGGCAGACAGCTGTAGCCTTCTATCTCTCTTGGCTCACCCTTCGCTGCTGTGCCTCCAAGTCTTAGTTGGAAATAGAGCATCTACAGCTTCCTATTCCTCTGGTTTCTGTTGCAGGACCTTCAGTATCCATACAACTGTGGAGACCAGACTCCAGATCATGCGCTATCACTGGGAGGAAGCTCTCTATCCTCAGCTCAACCTCCAGCTTCTCTCCACATGTCTACACTCGTTACCCTCCTCACACTAACTCCTGATTTCCCTTCCTGGCCCTCAGAGAGCACTCCTCCCCCAATCCTGGTTCAGAGCTCCCTCTGCTGGCCTGGAGTGGGAACTGTGTTGCATGACATGGTTAACTGTTAGAGAGACCCTTTATTGCCTCCAAGCCTGACATCACCCTCCCTGGAGGAAGGCAATACCACCGTGGTGACCATACTCCTGGGGGCGCCACACAATCATAACGGATAGGCGCACACGGCTGTCAATGGAAAATGCAGACATGCTGACTCTTCTAAAATTGAACAAGGGCTGGATTTCATCCAACCTTGTAAGCCCTACAGATGACAGAAACTTAATGTAAATGAGGAGCAACTTTTTTTTTCGGAAGTTGTCTTAACTTCCATCCCTTACCATCCAAACCCATTTTGTTCTGAAAATCACCTCCTCCTCCTCCTGCTTCTGCAACAAGTACTTGGTGTTCATCTATGTATACCACACATGGGTAATGTTTTGTACTTTGTGAAAACTTGGCACATTGTGCATTGTGAAACTTGTACTCCCTATCTCTACCTCTTGGGGTAATTTTTGGAAACCTTTGTACTTTGTGCAAAGGTCAAATTTCTACTCTCAATCTCTATATATTCTATTATTATAATTATTTTATTGTGTTGACTTCTCACGGTCTTTTTGAGCGTGTATCTGGTAGCCTGATGTTGTTTTTTGGGTCTGCACATAGACATTTTGGTACATGAATGCATAAATATGCTTCACACAATTCAATTCTTCTGGTTTCAGCCTTACACAGAATAATAATATGAGGAATGAAACATGCGCTATATACAGTATATGCTGGTAGTTCAAACATTTTACCCACACATTCCTTTATAAAGGGAAATTCAACATAATACCTCTCTTAGCATATTTGTGGTAGGGGGCCGGATTGGGGGGTGGTCCACTGCTGACCGCAACCAGACGATGCAAAGACGAGACGGAGGCAGATTCCAATTGTAACAGGTCCGAGTTTATTGGCCGTCCTCCTGACGACCGTAGCCACACACCGCAGCACCTTTACAGCTCTCCGTATCTAGGCCCGGGTACCTTCACCTTTCCTTCAGTCATGGTGACGTTCCTCGCGGATCTTTCGCTGGGGCTGTCCTAGACCAATCTACCGCCAGCGCTTCACCTGCCTTAGGCCGTCGTCCAATCGGTACCCCCGGGGCCTCGTTTGTCCTGCGGTACGTCGTGTCAGGGCCACCCCCTGACTGTCTTCTCCTGTCAGTCCCTTGGTTGAGCTCTCCACCGTTGTCAGTCTTCTGTAGTAAGTCTCTCCACCTGAGCGCCTCCCGGGACTAGCCACACCTGGAACCTCAACCTGTCCTATTTTTCCCCTCTCTCACTGGGAATTTCCCTCCTGGGTTCCTATCTCCCCTCCCCCATGACTAAGTAGTTTCTATAGCCGTAAGCTGATGTCAAGTCCTGTACTACACTCCCCTCTGCCATCTTGTGGTCAAATTTCGGTACTGCACTCCCTTTTCTGTCTTTCCCTGCTGTTACCTTTCTGTCACTGCCAATCTCCATCTATAGTGCACAAATCGTCCCCTCCGGGGAAGATGGGTGGAGAAGCCGACCATCGCCCCACCCCAGGGCAGGAGTGACCCAGGTGGGAAGACAGGCTGCGGCTGTTTGGCGCCATTTGACTGCTGTACACCGGACAGGATGCGACTCTGCAGCTGCCGTGGCCTCGGATGCCTGGAATGGCGATGGTGTCAAGAGGTCGAATCTCACTGGGAGACCTGCTTTCTGGAGTCACTGACAGCCCCCCAGACATCGGGCGGACAGCAGACGCGACTGCGGGCCCTGCGGGAGCAGCCGCCGAAGACATCGCCTGGGAGCCTCCCCGCAGGACCCACGGGCCTGGAGGCTAGCCCTGCCGGATGGCAGGGTGAAGATCGGAGGCTGCGGGAGGAGCCGCGGGGTGGCCTGTCGGAGGCCACGGCGCCGAGGAAGGTGAGAGGTTCCCCGTCTCGGCCGGCGGCTCCGTAAAGCCCTTGGAATGTCACTATGTACACCCTGTGGCGCATCAGTAATGAAAACCCTGCTGATAAATAAAGTTGAACTGTTAAGAATGTATGCCAAATCTTGAGTTGTTTGTGAAACCCGAGGATCAGGAGCCGGAATGGTAGCAGAGGGAAGTGCAGCAACAAATGTGTGTTCTGTTGTGTATGCTGCACATTCAGCAGAAGGGACATTCTGTTTCATTTGTGGGGTGCCAGGGTGTGAGAACACTACAGCTTTTTGCCACAACTACCACCTTGGCTGCCTTACACAGGAAGGAGGCATTGAGGCCTCCTGTCCACAACCTGCAGTTGCACATAAACAGCTAGCAACCACATCCAGTTCGCTGTCCCAGCGCAGCGTTCAGTTGTCCCCTGTCAGCATATGTCTGTTCACAATTTGTGAGATAGGGCATACATATTCGTTAGCACTTTACATTGTCCGATGCTGGACAAAGACCGTTGCTGACTTTTCCAGACTCCTAAATGAGACTTGTGCCTCTTTATTAAACTGTTGCTTCCCTTACATTTTCTAAATTTGTGTCCTAACAAAAAAAATCGTGGTTGGGTATAAGCACATCTAAGGGACTGGGTTAATATGCTCCACAGACCTATTCAGGCCGCAGCCTTACACATATTGGAACATGGTCATTGCCACGCTGAGGCCTTTACCTGAGCTCTGTAGCACTGCCTGTCACCTGAGTAATGCACTCCACAGACCTCGTCACTCTCTGGGACTTATCCTGTAATTACGACATTGTTGCTCAAAACCATTCAAAAGATCCATTCTGCCTGGTTGGGTAGTTTCCAGAAGAAGTGCTTGGTCTTGTGCAGATTGGTCAGTGGCACTCCTGTCTTCCTTGAGGAGGCTTCTTCCAAGTTACATGAGGCTTGTACATGTCCCTGACATGGGTTTGAGGCCTGACAGACTGACCACAATACCGGCCCTCGCTTGTTACACTGTATTCAGAATTTTATTCTAACGCTATTGTGTCTGGTAGAATCCAATTTCCTGACATTGATCATAAAGATCCCCCAACTCCTGTATATATTCACCTTACCGCGGCTTCACCCGCTATGACAGAGGCTCCATTGGGATCCGGTAGCAAAAAAGAACTGTGGAGCTCACAAAATGCAGGTTTCACAGCACCCGCTGGTCCTCTGAAAATGTGAAGCGAGGGTCACATAATGACATGGAGGTGGACATGGTGGTGGTGGCGGGCATGTTTTGGCTGGCATTGTAAAGGGATGGGGAACATGTATTCCACTGTGGCTAACTATTTGGAATGAGGCACGGACCTCCCAAATGTAGGAGTGAGAGCCCTCACAAATGTAAAAGGAGAAACTAAAGCCAAAACGCTCTGTGTGAACATATGCTAAAGGGGAGATATAATTTTTTTTATTTTTATTTTGAGCTATATTCATGAAATTATGAAGGAAAAAAAATACTTCTTAGCATTTCTCCTTCATTAAAAAAAAAAATTGATTTGGTTTGGTAGGTCTTCTTATAAATCCGTAAAACCTGCGCAATAGTCTGACAACATTATTCCCAGATACGATATGTGAGTCAGAAAGGCATGCAGGCATCTTCTCCCTGCTCTTCCCATTTAGTTTTAGCTCTTTTCCATCCATTTCAGCTTATTTCTCAGGCCCCCAGACCAGTTTGTTGGGTCCAGCAGAAAAATATTCGGCTTTCCCTTTGACTTGCATTGGATTCGTTATTCAGTTTGAATACACGGATATTAGAAATTATTTGTGCTGATTTTACCGAATCCAAATATTTCACTATTCGCTCATCATTATTTTGTACCTATCAATTATCTATCTATCTAATGTGAGGCAGTGACAGATATCATATGTGAGGGTCAATATGTGTCCCCCAGGATGCGGACGGAGCCCTATTAGACCCGCTGGAGTGCCATATGGTCACAGCAGGATGCCTGTGACTCTCAAGGAAAAATAAAAGTAAGTGTGGACCTGGTCAAGCTATTTGGCCAAGGCAATGTTCAGGAAAACCCGTTATGGGCTTTCATTTTTGAAATGGACTATAGGATGGTAGTGGGGCGGTTTGCTTCCTCCAGCCTGGTCTTACAAGTGGCCCATGGCCACAAATTCCAGTTTAAAAACTCTGCAGCAAAGGGTTGGGTTGTCAGTGTTTGTTTGCAAGTGGCAGAGCAGGTGGCTCTGCAGCGTCCAGCCTGCACCCCCTCAGCGTGATATGGCGGTGCAGTCGCCCTCGGTAACCGGTCTCAGATATGGACTGTTGTGACGCCCCGGCTGCGATCCGGAGGATACCGTGTGCTGTTTATATTGAGTTTTGGACATTAAACTACGTTTGCTTTGAACTGTCCTTGGTCACTGACTCATCACTGCACAGTGTGAACACCTCTGCACGACACTATCTATTATTTATATATCGCTCTATTATCTATCTATAATCTACATATTATCTATCTGTTATCTACCTATCTATTATCTATCTACTATCTATCTATCTATCTATTATCTATCTATCTATATTCTATCTATCTATCATCTATCTATTATTGATCTATTATCTTTAGAAAACGAAAAGCAGCACAGGCAGATAGCGTTCCTGGGTTCCGTGCCTCCCAGGCAAAGACCAAATCTTCATATACAGACAAAAAAGGAAGGCAGCACATCAGTTCAGGGTGAAAAAAATGTGGCTATTTAATTGCAGAAAATGGCGACGTTTCGGCTCAGGATTGTGAGCCTTTCTCTAGCCTGAACTTGTGAAAGACTCACAATCCTGAGCCGAAACATCGCATTTAGGCAATTAAATAGTCACATTTTTCACCCTGAACTGATTTGCTGCCTTTGTTTTTTTTTGTCTGTATCTATCCATCCATCTATCTATCTATCTATCATCAATTATCTATCTATTATTATCTAATAACGTCATAAGATAACTAAATATTGTCACAACACCAACATATAGTAACCAAGTAACAACATACAATGCCTACATGCTACCAGACAGTGCTGGATTAACACCAACATACAGTCGTCAAATAACTCCAGAAATGCAAAAAATATTGTCATATAGTGCTGAAATAAAGCTATCATACAGTAACATGATAATGCCATAAATTACCAAAATGCTGTCATATAGTGGTCAAGTTGCATCAATATAGAGTGGCCAAATAATATAGTTACCTTAAAAGCCAAAATACAGTCACAAGGAAAGACTAGAAGCAATGGGATGAAACTGAATGGGAGGAGACACAGATTAGATATTAGAAAAAACTTTTTGACAGTTAGAGTGATCAATGAGTGGAACAGGCTGCCACGAGAAGAGGTGAGTTCTCCTTCAATGGAAGTCTTCAAACAGAGGCTGGACAGACATCTGACTGGAATGATTTAGCGAATCCTGCTTTGAGCAGGGGGTTGGACCAGATGGCCCAGGAGGTCCCTTCCAACTCTACGATTCTATGATTCTATGATTCTAGTGCTGAAACAACACTACAAGAGACAAATAATGCTGTTTGGTGCCCAAGTTACACCAATATTACAAGAGGATAGAATCCACTTTCTGAGCAGGCCGCATGGACCATGGTGGGGCACGGCGGATCTTAGGGAGCGTCTTGGGGCGTATGACTGCGGGATGACTCTCGTATCATTGAGTTGAATATCTCTGATGTTTGGAGAGTAATAATTGGGGGAAATAAGGACCTTGTGTAACTTTTGACAACAGGTGCAGGTGGTGAGTGGCTACAGGGCGGCAGGCAGCAGATGTCCTATGTGCAGGAGCAGAGGACTTTGTACCATTTTCTACAGGATGCCGGGGTGTGGGCGCTCCCAGATCAATTCCACACATAGATCGCACTTATGATCCAGACACCAGGTCTCATGATGCATTTCAACAGCAGAATGACCCAGCAATAAAATTTGTGATTTTGCAATAATTCCGGAAATATCATATACACGGAGACTTGCACGAGTATTAATTACCATAGTTTCTTCCAAGCCTCATATCCGGTTATGCAGGTCTTAGAAATGTAAATCCATTGACACCTTTATATGTTCAATCTGTTGCTGCCTTTTTATTCATATACAAATGAGACATTAAGTGCTCTGGGCATGACTGAGCACTTCCCAAGCTTCTGCCTCTCAAGGTTGTTCTTCTGCCCATCACCAGCCTCTTTGGCTTGATTAATAACTCACTGCCTGATTTTCGTTGCCTAGTATCTGACATCACATAGGCGTTGATCAATCAGTCAAGATAAAGGGGCTGGTGCTGGGGGGTGGAAGGAACCTCAGAGGGCAGAGGCTCGGGAAGTGCTCTGTCGCAACCTCCAGAGCACTGAATGTCAAATTTGCATATACCTTAAAATGTTTATTTTGGGGGGAATGCAGCAACAGATAGAAGATATAAAGGTGTCAATGGATTTAGATTACAATGAATTGCATGTCCATATATGTAACTTGGAGGAGGGGGGTTGATCATTTTGACACATTCCCTTTAAATACATGGAAATGTTCTTTACTGTGCCCTACTTGTTAAAGGGATCCGTCGACAATAACTTGATCACATTTTCTCTTCCTGCTGGATCTTTGGGAATGCTGCAGCAAGCATTCACTTTCCCTGCAGCGCCACCACAGGACAAATGAAGCATTACACAGCGTCCATTCACATCAATGATACAGGACAGGATGGGTCCTCCAAAGTGCAATTCCATAATTGTTTTTTTTTTTTTTTCTATTTACCATGTCCACTATATGGTAAAAATGACCTGGAAATATGATTCTCTAGGTTAGTACAAGTCTGCAGATACCAAACATGCATAGAATATTTTTTTTAATTTATGTGGTGAAAAAAATTGAAAAAATTTGTACGAAAAAGTTTTTTTTTTTGCTTGTGCCGCCATTTTCTGAGACCCGTAACATTTTCATTTTTCGGGATCTGGGACTGACATTTTTATTGAAACCAGTTTGGGGTAGATGCGATGTTTTGGTCGCCTGTTATTACATCTTATTTCAATGCTGCGATGACCAAAAAAATATAATTTTGCGAAATATGTGTATTTTTTAATTTTTTTTAATTGTTTTATTTATTATGGGGCAAAAAGGGGGGTGATTTGATTTTTTTTTAAATTTATTTCATACTTTTATTTGTTACTATTTGTTAGTCCCCTTAGGGGACTTTAAGCTGCGATCATGCGATCGCTTGTGCCAATATTGTGCTGACACACTGCTATGTATAACAGAAATCACAGTCTCCTATGAACGCCGGCCATGGGGCATCGTAATGACAGCTAGAGGGGTCATGACAACCCATCGGCACCCCTGAGAATGTGGAATGATGCGCGCCCCTGTCGGCAGATGTTAAAACCTGCTGTCAGAGATTGACAGCAAGATTTAACAGGTTAATAGCCAGGAATGAAGTTACACTCCATCCGCGGCTGTTAAAGACTCATGATGGGTGATTAAAGGTGCGGTGTGTGAGGACACGACATATGACATAAATATACATCATATGTTGTGAAGGGACTAAAGGGAATCTGTCAGCAGGATTTCACCACCCCCAAACTATTTATATGGGCATGTAGCTTTTTCATAGACAAGTCCAGCAATACCTTTTCATGGCCAGTCTGTTCCTCCACGACTGATCAATCAGTGTTTGAATTGATAGGCAAATATCTATGGTAGATCTGAAGCCTCTGTCACTCCAGCTCTATTCTTTATCCAATTTTGGCTCCTCCTGATTGACTGATGGCTCCCTGGCCTTAAATAACTCAGCAGAGAGGCTGCCAGTAAATCAGGAGGAGACAGAGCGGAGCTGGGAATAGAGCTGGAATGACATAGGCTTCAGATCTACCATAGCTCTTCAGCCTCATTTGTAAATCAAATTAAACATCAGTTTCTCAGTAATGGACCAGCCATGTAAAGGTGTTGCTGGACTTGTCTTTAAAAGAGCTACATGCACATATAAATAGTTTGTGGGGTGAATTTCTCCTGACAGATTTCCTTTAAGACAATAATTTATGGTTAATTACATATGTTAAAATTCTATGATTTAATACATTCATGTAATTACCTTTAGATGCTTTTCAATTATTAATAAATGACAATAACCAGTGGAGCCCCGGGTCACCTTAATTCACATCCTTGTAAGTTTTTTTTTTTAATCTCCCAGGTGTCTTGGGGTGAATCCTACTTCAACTTCCCTGAAGTTTGGTGCGAAACATATATTTGTGGCTGCGTTCGGTTCTGTAGCTTTCTCTCATAGAAAGTTAACTAGCTATGAACCCGTTCTACGCCCGGGTGGCGAGCATTTTTATTGGTATATGGTCTCCCATCCTGGTATGTGCTGCCCCCTCCTATCCTGGTATGCATGGTACCCTCACTCCCCCAATCCTGGTATGCATGGTCCCCTCATCCCCCAATCCTGATATGCATGGTCCCCTCACCACCCCCCTATCCTGGTATGCATGGTCCCCTCACCCCAGATCCTGGTATGTATGGTCCCCTCACCTCTATCGTGGTATGCATGGTATCCCTCATCCCCCAATCCTGGTATGCATGGTCCTCTCACCCCCCTATCCTGGTATGCATGGTCCCCTCGCCCCCCAATCCTTGGTATGCATGGCCCCCTCACCCCTTATCCTGGTATGCATGGTCCTCTCACCCCCCTATCCTGGTATGCATGGTCCCCTCGCCCCCCAATCCTTGGTATGCATGGCCCCCTCACCCCTTATCCTGGTATGCATGGTCCTCTCATCCCCCAATCCTGGTATGCATGGTACCCCTCACCCCCTATCCTGGTGTGCAGGGTACCCCTCATCCCTCAATCCTGGTATGCATGGTACTTCATCATCCCTATCCTGGTATGCATGGTCCTCTCACCTCCTATCCTGGTATGCATGGTACCCCTCATCCCCCAATCCTGGTATGCATGGTACCCCTCATCCCCCTATCATGGTATGCATGGTCCTCTCACCCCCCCTATCCTGGTAAGCATGGTCCCCTCATCCCCTATCCTGGTATGCATGGTACCCCTCACCCCCCAATCCTGGTATGCATGGTACCCCTCACCCCCCAATCCTGGTATGCATGGTACCCCCTTATTCCTATCCTGGTATGCATGGTGCCCTCACCCCCCAATCCTGGTATGCATGGTACCCCTCACCCCCCTATCCTGGTATGTATGGTACCCCTCACCCCCCAATCCTGGTATGCATGGTACCCCCTTATTCCTATCCTGGTATGCATGGTGCCCTCACCCCCCAATCCTGGTATGCATGGTACCCCTCACCCCCCAATCCTGGTATGCATGGTACCCCTCACCCCCCAATCCTGGTATGCATGGTACCCCCTTATTCCTATCCTGGTATGCATGGTGCCCTCACCCCCCAATCCTGGTATGCATGGTACCCCTCACCCCCCAATCCTGGTATGCATGGTACCCCCTTATTCCTATCCTGGTATGTATGGTCCCCTCACCCCCAATCCTGGTATGCATGGCACTCCCTCATCCCTATCCTGGTATGTATGGTCCTCTCATCCCCCAATCCTGGTATGCATGGTACCCCTCATCCCCCAATCCTGGTATGCATGGTCCCCTCACCCCCCTTTTCTTGTATGCATGGTCCTCTCACCCCCCAATCCTGGTATGTATGGTACTCCCTCATCCCTATCCTGGTATGTATGGTCCCCTCATCCCCTATCCTGGTATGCATGGTACTCCCTCATCCCCTATCCTGGTATGCATGGTACTCCCTCATCCCCTATCCTGGTATGCATGGTGCCCTCACCCCCCAATCCTGGTATGCATGGTACCCCTCACCCCCCAATCCTGGTATGCATGGTACCCCCTTATTCCTATCCTGGTATGTATGGTCCCCTCACCCCCAATCCTGGTATGCATGGCACTCCCTCATCCCTATCCTGGTATGTATGGTCCTCTCATCCCCCAATCCTGGTATGCATGGTACCCCTCATCCCCCAATCCTGGTATGCATGGTCCCCTCACCCCCCTTTTCTTGTATGCATGGTCCTCTCACCCCCCAATCCTGGTATGTATGGTACTCCCTCATCCCTATCCTGGTATGTATGGTCCCCTCATCCCCTATCCTGGTATGCAGGGTACCCCTCATCCCCCAATCCTGGTATGCATGGTACTCCCTCATCCCTATCCTGGTATGCATGGTACCCCTCATCCCCCTGTGCCTGCTGTGATGACAGGAGAGGGCGGGTTGTTGCTCCGGAGTCGGCGCCTGCGCATTCCTCTCTTTCTGGCGCCATTGTCTTGAAGACACACTGCAGTGTGTCTTCCCCAAAATGGCGCCGGAAAGCGCGGACTGCGCATTCACCGCTTCCGGAACAGCAACCCGCCCTCTCCTGTCATCACAGCAAGACGCAAGACCCCGTGGCCAAACCGAATCGGTAAGGTGTCGTGCCGGCGGGGGGGTGCGTCTACCGCGATCTCCAGGGGGGGTGCATCTTCCGCGATCCCCTGGGGGGGTGCGTCACTCTGTCTGGAGCCAGACTGCGCAGGCGCGCCACGCTTGCGCAGTCTATAAAGGCTTCGGACAGAGTGACGCTTAGCCGGTTATATTATAGATGAGTTATAGCTACAGTACCAGGCATATCTGCCAATTTCCTACTCTCCAAAAAAAGATAAAATTACAAAAAATACAATAAAAATAGATATTAAAAAATATTTAAAAAAAACAGACAGAAGGAAGATGCTACTGCAAAATCTCAATTTAATTACAAATTTACAATATAAATTATATGGAAAAATATAACAGCTATATACACATCGCATGATGGGACATTCAGGGCCGGGGTCAGGAAGATACCCTTCATTCTGTCACTTAAAGTTCACGCTGTCTGTCGTCAATGATGAAGAAGGGTTAATTATGTGTTCAAGGCAGGGGCGCTCAATGTAAGAAGCCCTCGATAATTCAGTTCTTCTTTATGTAGCATGATAGGGGGTGCGATGAGTCAAACTATAAAAGAAAAATAAAATACATGAATAAAATAAATCCATGACAATAGATAAGTAATTATAACAAACAGCCTCTCCCAGGATTCAAACCCATGACCCATGCTGTAATAAGGCGGCAGTGCCAACCATGAGATCTTTGCTCACTGGCCTTGGTCAGCAGCTTGCAATCTAAATCTAATCAGTAAAGCAGTAAATGATATTGCTCCGCGCTATTAATGCCATTATGTACCTTACCAGAATATAATTATTGATTAGTGTTATCTCCATGCCAAGTCTTTTTATACAGTTGTGAAAGGATTTTTGTATTTCTGCTCACATCTTAAAGAGACCTGCCACCAGGTTAAAAGTTATCAGTTTTTGCCCTTATTTTATTCCCCCTGCTCCCCTGAGTATTCCGCTTTTTTCCTTTTTAAAATCTGTCATGCTTTCCCAGACATATGAGGCTTTTTATTTAGAGCTAAATTTTATGGTCTTTACAAAAGGGGGGTGGCTCACAGGGAAATAATGCAGAGCAGTCTAAGACACGCCCCCAGTGGTCTGTTAGTCACGCCTCCTTGTAAAGACTGCAGATATTGGCACTAGCTAAAAACTCCCATATCTTTGGAACAATATAGGGGATTTAGAAAAAGAAAAAAGTCAGAATACTCAGTGAAACAGTGAGAATAAAATAAGAGCTAAAACTGGCTACTTTTGATCTAGTGACTGGTCATCCTTAAAGCAGTGTAAGTGTTAGTATTTGGCCTACACACCTTTTAATCCTTGTTTCGGCAGGTTCCACAGAGGCAGCCAAACAGGCCATTGAACATCTGGATAGTGCACAGAACCAGAGAGATACCCGTTGAGGCAATGACCATAGAGAAGAGGATGACGTTGAACATCACCACCTTTTCGGGATACGTGCAGATACCCCACCAGTCTTGATGGAACAGGTAGTTGTCGTGACTGCAGGAGACAATTGGAAAGATAAGCATTCAGTCCTGAAGTCAAAAGTTACCAACAGGTCTTCCAGCTACAGCTTTAGACACCATTTTATCTTGTATAGTCGGTATTATAGTGGAAAGGGGTAAATCTACTTGGCAGAAAAGTCAATGTGATAACCTCGAGTAGTAGTTTTAAAAAAAATGTAATGTGAAGAATATGTCAGGATGGGCAATACTCACTTGAAATTTTCAAGTTCCGACTCAAATGGTCGCCCCCATATGAGACCCAAATATTGGCACTGAGGTCCTTTCACCATTCCTACCACAGATACCACAAAGCCGTAGAGAGATCCAACAACTCCAACCGCGGCAAAGATGATTGATAGGAACATCTGTGGGAGGAAAGTGAAGAATTTAATAAGATTGTTTCAAGCTCTACGTATAAATAAAGTCAACCTTCTCCAAACAAGGAAGGGCCGTGCTACTGAAGAAACAGCGTTTGGAGCTTTTGAGCAGCATCCGAGAGTTCGAACTATCCTGCCTTCCCAATGGATGATATAAACCTAAACAGGACTCCTCCCTCTACATATTTTCCATGTTTAAGGGGGTTGTCACTGGTAACAGAAGTGTTGGGAAGAGTAAATGGGATGTACGAGTAATAAGTCTAATGTAGAGATTAGTGAATCGATGAGAAGCCAAATTCAGATTTGTCAGAATCTTCAATTTGATTTAGGGCCTGGAAGGAGTTAAAAAAATGAATAGTCATCTATCCCTCACCTGACCCACCTTAGCTCCGCTCTTCTCCTCCCCCAGTCACTCATTAGAGGTCTTCAGTTCTGATTTGGCCTCATGACATCGCCTAATCAATATTGGAGGTGTCGAAAAAACATGAAGAGTGACTGGAGCTGCAGGGAGTCTTGTGGTGGGACTGGTGAGGGCAACGGAGAAGCCCTAAAGCAAACCAAATCTGAAGATATTTGGATTTCATTTTTTTTTGTAAACCATGTGGTCTGGAGAAACCTCAAAAAATAATAATAGTCTTTAAATGGCAAATTCGATTTGTGTAAAGCACATTTTTTTGGCCAAATTTGAGCGAACCAGTCAAGTTTTCATTTCAGCAGATTAAGACATCTCTATTCTCCTCAACTAGGATGGGTGGTTCAGAATATTGGTATAAGCCAAAGGAAGGAGGGACTATTTTCCTCTGGGTGTGCATGAGTTTAACACTAAACTTTAATGGAGCTTTATGAGGGCAAGCTTTTAAGAACTCAAAAATGCAAAAAATCTCCCACCCTAAGTCATGGAATAAAGAATAATGGTGGACGGTTAAAACTTTCTATGATCAGTATTGCTTCCTAGTCTACATGCCCTAACGGCTGTTGGCTTGTTTGAAACAATAGCATAAAGATAGTAGACTCACCCCACATCGATTATTGCAGCAGCCCTCTCGACCGGTGGCTTGGATATGGATCGCTGGAATGAGGACCTGGAATCAGAACACAATGATTATGGGTTTGGACAGAGGTGAAACACATGATTTTGAAGCTAAAGCTTTAGTCAGGCTGATAATCTTACCAGTATTCCTCCTCCGATAACCCCTCCAAGGTAAATAACTTCTGGAGTCATCTGTTCTGATGGTTTTGTTATTGGTTCAGTCTTCCATCCTGGAAAGAACTGGATCACATTGCAGACAATAGAGATGACAGCCAATGGGTACAAGGAAATCCCAATAAATTTCGCACATTTCCCAGTGCACATGGTGGTGGGATGAACTAGAGGCTGAGAGCAGATGAACGAGGCTTGAGCTGTGGTCACGATACTGATCTGGTCCCTTATATGCCCAGCCCCAGCCCCATAGATAACAGAATGAGTCACATGAGAGTGAAGTTTGAACTCCATTTGACGCAGGGAGGTAGAGTGAGACGTCACTTTTTCCAAAGAACAACCCTCGTTTACCTTAGGATGGAACAATACATGGGTCATATATAAGTTTAGACATTTTTGAAGTGGAGGTCATCTGATGCCTCAAATGTATTCTCCTTAAACATTGTATGTCAGAAAGTTCAACTTGAACTCGATATTCCGAGAATTGATTCCCTCATCTCTACCATCAATCTGCAACATTGGTGACCAGGACCAGAATTGGTTCCTTTTCTAGATCATTAGAAGTCTCATTGACCAGACCTCATCAAGGTGACGACTACTCTCCTGCTTCTTGCGACCAACATCTATGCCTTTCTCTAGATCATCTCAACACAAGGGATGGGGATAGAGAGATTGCAAAAAGCAGGTTGTTTCTCCACAGATAACATGTCACTGCAAGGAACTGTTCAAATGGCTGACACCCCTAATAGGTACTATGTTTTTACTCATGAAGGCATGTGCACACCTAGACTAGAGGTCAGTTTGCTTCTATTAATTTCAAGAGCGCCTAAATTTTACTTTTTCAAAAACATCAAGAGGTTTCCATAAAAATATGTCGACTAGGTGGCTCTATAAATAATATTACTATTGATTATATTTTTAATACATATCACCATTTGCACGTTATTATGAGTAATCGGAGAGTTATGAGTTAACTGGACTTTAATAATTAAGGAATATGAATCACATTAATGATCTCGGCGTTTGACTTTCACAATGATGCAACCATAAATACTATTAATTTTTAACTGCCTTGAACGTTGGAGTGCCTGGTTTTGGATCTGAAACTTGATTTACATGTAGTTATCTGTCTTCTTATTAGGTGGGTTATATTGACACATATTAGGGAAACTATTAGATGAAGGCACAGCCAGTCCATTTCGTTATCCAAGATAGAACCCCTGTTACTGGTGACCACTTGATAGGATGGGCGACATATATACCAGGATGGGCCTTTAATGTGGGAAGTACTGTACATACTGGGTATTGGTATATATGTCGTCCATCTTGGCAGGGCCGGCGATACCACCCGGTCAAGTTCCAAGGCCCTGGAAAAACTCACTGCCGAGGACACCAGCATGCTATGGGGCTTGTGAGTCAGGGTGGCAGTGCCAACGCAGGCACCAGGGCCCCCCACGCATCGTACTTTTAACTAGATGCCGATACAGTAGAAAACAATGATGGAAGAGGGAGCCTTCAGCTGACGCTCCCTCTCTCATCATTCTCCTGTATGTAGTACCATGTGGGGCCTATTACACTGTATGGAGAAATATATGGGGTCCATTATACTGTATAGAGCACTATGTGGGGCCATTATACTGTATAGAGCACTATATGTTGCTCATTATAATGTATGTAGCAATATAGGTGGCACATTATTCTGTATAGAGCCCATTATACTCTATGGAGCATTATATGGGGCTCATTATACTGTATGGAGTACTATGTGGGGCCCGTAATATTGGATGGAGGACTATGTGGTGCCCATAATACTGTATTGAGAACTGTGGTACCCATAATACTGAATGATGGACTATGTGGTTCCCAAAATACTTTATGGAGGACTATGTGGTGCCAATAATACCATACAGAGGACTATGTGGTGCTCATAATTCTGTATGGAGGACTATGTGGTGCCCATAATACCATGTGGAGGACTATATGGTGCCCATAATACTGTATGGAGGACAATGTGGTGCCCATAATACTGTATGGATGACTATGTTGTACCCATAATACTGTATGGAGGACTATGTGGTGCCAATAATACTGTATGGAGGACTATTTGGTGCTCATCATAATGCATGGATCATTATATGGGGCCTAATATACTGTATGGAGGACTATACGGTGTCCATTTTTTATTTATCACTATTTATTTATCATTATTTTTCCTGCGCTTCGCCTTTTTTTTTCCTGTTTTCACTGACTCAAAGAAATATGATTTACTTGCATCACCCAAACAATAGAGTGTGCGGTGAATTTTGATTGCATGGACTTAGGGTCATCTGGCCCATTACACCAGCACCTTGCTACGTGACAGAGTGCAAGCCAAAACTTCCTCTTCACAAACTCAGTTAATCAGTCAGACTTTAACCTCTACAACACGGGCAAGACCAAAGAGCTTTATAAGGATGTCAGGTACAAGATCATAGACCTGCACAAAGCTGGAATGGGCTACAAAACCATAAGTAAGACGCTTGGTGAGAAGGAGACAACTGTTGGTGCAATAGTAAGTAAATGGAAGAAATACAAAATGATTGTCAGTTGACATTGATCTGGGGAACCATGCAAAATCTTACCTCGAAGGGTATCCTTGATCATGAGGAAAGTGAGAGATCAGCCTAAAACTACATGGAGGGAACTTGTTATTGATCTCAAGGCAGCTGGGACCACAGTCACCAAGAAAACCATTGGTAACACATTATGCCATATAGGTTTAAAATCCTGCAGTGCCCACAAGATCCCCTGCTCAAGAAGGCACATGTGCAGGCCCGTCTGAAGTTTGCCAATGAACACCTGGATGATTCTGTGAGTGATTGGGAGAAAGTACTGTGGTCAGATGAGACAAAAATTGAGCACTTTGGCATTAACTCAACTTGCCGTGTTTGGATGAAGAGAAATGCTGATTATGACCCAAAGAACACCGTCCCCACTGTCAAGCATGGAGGTGGAAACATTATGTTTTGGGGATGTTTCTCTTCTAAGGGCACAGGACTACTACACCGCATCAATGGGAGAATGGAAGGAGCCAGGTACAGTAAAATCCTGAGTGACCACCTTCTTCCCTCCATCAGGACTTTAAAAATGGGTCGTGGCTGGATCTTCCAGCAAGACAATGACCCAAAACATACAGCCAAGGCAACAAAGGAGTGGCTCAAAATGAAGCACATTAAGGTCATGGAGTGGCCTAGCCAGTCTCCAGACCTTAATCCTATAGAAAACTTATGGAGGGAGTTGAAGCTCCGAGTTGCCAAGCGACAGCCTCAAAATCTTAATGATTTAGAGATGATCTGCAAAGAGGAGTGGAGCAAAATTCCTCCTGACATGTGCGCAAACCTCACCATCAACTACAAAAAACTTCTGACTGCTGGGCTTGCCAACAATGGTTTTGCCACAAAGAATTAAAGCCCCCGTCTCACATAGCGAGATTGCTAGCGAGATCTCTGAAGCATCACAGATTTTGTGACGCAACAGCGACCTCGCCAGCGATCTCGCTACATGTGACATGCAGCGGCGACCGGACCCCCCGCTGGATATAGCTGATCGTGCTCGATTGTCCTGGGTCATTTTTTCATCGTAGGCGTCCAGCTGGCCAGCATACATCGCTGTGTTTGACCCGACGAGCGACCTCGTTGGCGACGCAGAACTCAGGGATGCAGGCTGGAATCGTCAGAAAAGCTGCTGTGTGACAAGGTCCCAATGACCGTCGAGGATCGCTGCATGGTTGCTGTGTCGCTGAAGAGAGCTGCCTGTTTGGCAGCTTACTAGCGACCATTTAGCGACGCACCAGCGATCCCTACCAGGTCATATCGTTGCCAGGATCGCTGGTGCATTGCTAAGTGAAATGGGACCCTTATTAGTCTTATTTGCCAGAGGGATCAAATACTTATTTCTCACTGCAAAATGCAAATAAATGTATATAATTTATACAATGTGATTTTCTGAATTTTATTTTTGAAATTCTATCTCTCAATGTTAAAATTAACCTACCCTTAAAATTATAGACAGTTCATGTCTTTGTCAGTGGGCAAACTTACAAAATCAGGAGGGGATCACATAATTATTTCCCCCACTGTGTATATATATATATATATATATATATATATATATATATATATATATATATATATAATGTTCCCCATCCTGGTATCCTGGTACATATGTCCCCTGACCCCCATCCTAGTTTATATGTCTTCCATCCTGGGCCCATTCTTATATATGTCTCCTATCCTGGTATATATGACCTCCATCCTGTTATATATGTCCCCCATCCTTGCCCCTTCCTGGTATATATGTCCCCCATCCAAGTATATTTCTCACCCATACTGACACCTTCTTGGGTTATATGTCCCCCATCATGGTACATATGTCCCTCATTCTGGGCCCATCCTGACATATATGTCCCCTATCCTGGTATACAGTATACGCCCCCATCATGGGGCCCGTCCTCTTCAGTAGCCAGTGCTTGCATGCAAGCGAAGGGCTACACATGACATCACTGCCATGTGCCGCCAGAGTATTGCATGTCCACAGCAGCTGCCAACCTCTGATTAGACAGCAGCATGTAATGCAGTGCAGAGACCCAGCTGGTCTCTGCACCTCACTGCACTTCAGCTTAATGTGCTTCCACAGCCCCACATCCAGATGATATATGCGCTAGTGTGGATGGGCCACCCTCTCGCACGGCCCCAGACACCGTTGTATGATTTCCCCATCTTTAACTGGTGGAACATGGTATAAGTCATGCTTGGAATATATGGAAGGACTGGAAGACATCTATGAGTAATGTAGTTAGGGACAAGGGTTTATTGTTGCTTTTTGTAGGATATTGTATTGAGTAGAGTTGATCGGGTTTGGCTTTAAGGTCAGGTGGGTTAGGGATGAAAATAAATCCTTTTTAGTAACTCAGGCCCTGAGAGAGTGTCGGAGGGTTATCGACAAGAGAAGGCAAGTTTCTCATGAGTTGTTATTATTCTTGAGCACTAGAGCAGGCAAGATGAAGTGGCGTGCAAGTCAAAATGGGAAACTAGTTTCTTTTTGCTTATTAAAAAAATGGCTTAGGGTTAGCCTTTATGTTTGTGGCAGAAATTAAGGTGGTGTTCTATTTCGTAAAGGTGCGGTTTCTCAACTAGTCTGGATTATGGGCCATTTGTTCGTATTATGGGTGCCATTATAAGCATCGGTTTGGCCTATGGGCTGTCAGCTGGAATTTTTGAGGGAAGAGGCTGCAATTTGATGGATTGGTAACCGTGGCATGGTGGTCAGGTTCTTCTAGAATTTTACTGTTCATAGAATCATAGAATGGTGGCGTTGAAAGGGACCTCCTGGGTCATCTGGTCCAACCCCCCAGGATTTAATAAATCATCCCAGATAAATGTCTGTCCAGCTTCTGTTTGAAGACTTCCATGGAAGGAGAAGTCACCACCTCTCGTGGCAGCCTGTTCCACTCATTGATCACCCTGTCAAACAGTTTTTTCTAAAATCTAATCTGTGTCTCCTCCCATTCAGTTTCATCCCATTGCTTCTGGTCTTTTCTTGTGCAAATGAGAATAAAGTTGATCCTTCTACAATGTGACAGCCCTCGAGATATTTGTAGACAGCTATTAAGTCTCCTCTAAGTCTTCTCTTCTGCAAGCTAGACATTCCCAAATCCTGTAACCTTTCCTCATAGGATATGGTTTGAAGACCGGTCACCATTCTGGTCGCTCTTCTCTGAACTTGCTCCAGTTTGTTGATGTCTTTTTTAAAATTTGGTGCCCAAAACTGTACACAGTATTCCAGATGAATACTGACCAAAGAGGAGTAGAGGGCAATAATGACTTCACGTGATCTAGACTGTATGCTTCTGTTAATACATTCCAGAACTGTATTTGCCTTTTTTGCTGCTGCATCACACTGTTGACTCATGGTCAGTTTATGATCTATTAGTATAACCAAGTCTTTATCACATGTGCTGTTGCTTAGCCCTATTACTCCCATTCTTTATATGTTTTTTTCATTTTTATTGCCCAGATGTAGTACTTTGCATTTTTCCCTGTTAAAAACCATTCTGTTAGTTGTTGCCCACTTCTCCAGTTTATTTAGATTTATGGTTGGATCAAACCCCTGATACCTTGGAGCTTCATATCTAGGCAATAGTTTGGGAGGAGACGGTTCCAAGAGGGATTAAGTTTGACCTATCGGGATTATGGGCAAATGTTTCCAAGGCTATTTTCTGGGGTTGGACATAATTCTGAGCAAAGTATGGTGGGATGATAGATCAGTGGTGATAGTGAAAAAGGCGAGATTTAAGGTTAGTGGGACTGTGTCTCATTTTATGGCTTGGAATGGTGCAGTGGCAGTGCGTCATACAGATTTGAAATCAGAAGAGGATGAATTTTGGAGGCAGGATGGGGTACACTTTAATACAGTGGGAATGGATATGTGGTATTTTGTCATACAGGAGGGCATCAAATTTGGGCAGAGGTTGTGGAGGAGCATAAATGTTTGAGGTGTGCAAACCATTTATGTTGGTGGCAATGGAGGGAGGTCCTCGAAGTTGGGTGATGTGGTTGATGGTGGATGGGTGGGAAAACTGAAAGGCGCTGGACTGCACAAGTGGACTCAATTTGGCTATAGCAGAGCATGGAACTAAGATGTTGAGGGACCCGCGGGTAGTGGTTTATAATTAAAATGCCATATTTCTTCAAAGGCTACGAGGACCATCCCCATTACATATAATAAGAGGATGGGGTAATTTGGGGATTGGCATACAACATTGTCTGGCCACATGGAGAGAGACTGATGTCTACCATCGGTCCCCTGAAGAACCCTGGATGATGCTTGGCGAAACACTTTGGAACAGCTAATGAGGGACTACAAATGATAAGTGTCATTTCTCTATTTCATTGATACCATATTGATGGTGTGGATGCTACAAGAGTTGATATTGATATAGGCAGTTGAATAAATTGAAGCAATCAGGGCTATTTATATATGTATACTCTTCTTCCCCAACAATAACAATGACATTTTGGAGACTGCACATTAGTTGAGGGTTAGGGGGCCTCCCTTGTACCCCAGGATTACCTCTAGCTGTGAGATCTTCGTGTCTCAGTCACTTCCAATATTTACTCAAATTACATATGGCTGTGGGTGTACACCTCTAAATGCTAATCATGTGAACAGAATCTGGTTATACACCACTATTGTTCATCATGTCAAACTGAATTTTGATATACATATGTGTATTTTCTATCTTTCTATCTGTATGGTGTCTATGAATTGGGATAGGGTGTAATAGGGCTAGGAGGGATACTGATGTTGAGCGGGGGCGTGCAAATTAGGGTGCCAGCCTCCGGAAAGAAGAGGAAGAAGGGACAGTAAAGGACTTGACAGGTCCATTTATACTGCTTCCTGGCACAACTAAGACTAACCCTGTGTGTTCTGTATATACCCTAAGGTATCTCTGTCTGATACACATTTTTTAGAATGATTAGTCCTATACACTTTTAAATATCAATAAAAGTTAATTTTCAGGGGTCTAATATTTGGTTTCTCAGTTGGTTTGGGGATTATCAGAATTTATGTCGTTTATTTGAATAAAAGCTGCTGTCGCCAACTTAATCCATCTCACTGTGTAGACTACTTATTTTAGGGAAGGTGGAAAAGAGGAAGTAATAATCACATAGTGGCTTATCAATACCCTTTGTCATGTAAATATAGTCTTCCAGCTAAATGGATGTGATCCTTAACTCTTCTCTCTGGGCGTCTTCTTCACAACGTCCACTTGGGGAACAGAGTTTGATTAACAGTGAGGGTGAGGTAAGAAATAAGTATGTCATAAGGATTAGGGCTAGGTTTGGGGTTAGGAGTATTTTTAGGCAACGCGGGCAGATATGGTGACACCATAGAACTCCATGAACTGCATTGCAATTATATCTGTGTCGAAGATGAGCAGTGACCAGACAGACCGAGATGTGACTGAGACTCTGGAGGATCAGCACCGGTTTATAAGGCAGGGCTATTTTTTGGATTTAGAATAGGTTTAGCGTGAGGTTTAGAGGGAGGTTTTGAATTAGGAAGAAGTTTAGTGTGAGGGTTAGGACTTGGTTTACAATGAGCATAAGAGTAGGATCATTTTTAGGGTAAGGACTAGAGTGAGGGGTGGGTTTTGGGTTATGTAGATGTAAGGTTACATACAAGGTAGGACACGGCTGCTGTTGTACACTATTCTCCCATGTTGTACACTATTCTCCCGTGTTGTACACTATTCTTCCGTGTTGTACATTGTTCTTGGGTTTTACACTATTCTTCTGTGTTCTACATTATTCTTCCATGTTGTACACTATTCTTTTGTGTTGTACACTATTTTTCCATGTTGTACACTATTCTTCCATGTTGTACACTGGTTTTCAGTGTTGTACACTATTCTTCTGTGTTGTACACGATTATTCCATGTTGTACACTATTCTTCCGTGTTGTACACTTTTCTTTTGTTATTTTGTGTTGTACAGTATTCTTCCATGTTGTACACTATTCTCCGATGTTGTACACTAGTCTTCCATGCTGTACACTATTCTTCCATGTTGTACACTGTTCTTTCGTGTTGTACACTATTCTTCCGTGTTGTACACTATTCTTCCGTGTTGTACACTGTTCTTCCGTGTTGTACACTATTCTTCATTGTTGTACACTATTCTTCCATGTTGTACACTATTCTTCCGTGTTGCACACTATTCTTCCATGTTGTACACTAGTCTTCCATGCTGTACACTATTCTTCCATGTTGTACACTGTTCTTTCGTGTTGTACACTATTCTTCCGTGTTGTACAATATTCTTCCATGTTGTACACTGTTCTTCCGTGTTGTACACTATTCTTCATTGTTGTACACTATTCTTCCATGTTGTACACTATTCTTCCGTGTTGCACACTATTCTTCCATGTTGTACATTTTTCTTCCATGTTGTACAATATTTTCCCATGAGGTACACTGTTCTTCCGTGTTGTACACTATTCTTCAATGTTGTACAGTATTCTTCCGTGTTGTACACTGTTCTTCCGTGTTGTACACTATCCTTCCGTGTTGTACACTATTCTTCCGTGTTGTACACTATCCTTCCGTGTTGTACACTATTCTTCCGTTTTGAACAGTACACTGTTCTTCCGTGTTGTACACTATTCTTCCAGATTGTACATTGTTTTCCATGTTGTACACATGATTCTTCCATGTTGTTCACAATTCTTCCATGTTGCAGATGATTCTTCCATGTTATACACTATTCTTCTGTCTTCTACACTATTCTTTCATGTTGAACAGTATTCTTCCGTGTTGAACACTTTTCTTCCTTGTTGTATACTATTCTTCTGTGTTCTACATTATTCTTCTGTGTTGTACACTATTCTTCCGTGTTGTACACTATTCTTCCATGTTGTACCCTATTCTTTCATGTTGTACCCTATTGTTCCGTGTTGTACACTATTCTTTCGTGTTGTTCACTGTTCATCTGTCTTCTACATTATTCTTCCATGTAGTACACTAGTCTTCCGTGCTGTACGGTATTCTTCCATGTTGTACACTATTCTTCCGTGTTGTACCCTATTCTTTCGTGTTGAACACTATTATTCCGTGTTGTACACTATTCTTCTGTGTTGTACACTCTTCTTTCATGTTGTACCCTATTCTTCCGTGTTGAACACTATTGTTACACCCGGTCTCTGTCCTGGTGGGAGCCCAGGTCTGCCACTGTTACACCTGGTCCCCGTCCTGCCGCTGCATCCAGGTCTGCCGCTGCCTCCAGTTCTGGACACTCACCTCGTGCCTTGCATGCTGTCCTTAGGCAGCAGCCGGCTTCCTCTGTGTCTCATGCAGCTGCCCAGCATTCAGGTCTCTCTCCTTCCCCCACCTCCTGGCATCCTGTTGGCAGATCTGCAACTAGAGCTATTAGAGCACACCCGCGTGCTCTCCTGCTTTCTTAAAGGGACAGCGTGCATTTTTCAAAATGGGCAATTAACCAATGGCAGCGCACTGGCTGCTATTTCTGGCCTCTCCTCCATAAGGAGAGTGCCGGAGCAATGAGTATCAATTATTGCTACATTCGGTTCTCTTGCTAACTTGTCTGCGCTGCGTCTGCAGTCTCTGTGCATTCTCTAATGCTATCTGTCTCCACAGAATATCAGTATCCTGATCGTCCTGGTTATATCTGCAACCATCTTGGCGAAAGCCATCCCTTTCCGCCAACAGCCATCCGAGTCCGAGGACTGTGTCTAGGTCACTGGAACCAGCTACCTGGATCCAGGACCCATCTCACTACGGACTCTGCTGTAACTACTGTTATCCCTTTTGGTCCCGCTAGGACAGCTGCCACGTGTCTGGGGTCTAACTGGAGGTAGCACATGTGTGTACCGGGTATTCCATTCTGGTCCTGTCTGAGAGGCTTAACTACGGGTACCCAGGGCTCACTAGTCACGCCCACTTCAGAGCCCCCCGGACCGTGGTCCCGAGGTTCCACTTTAAAAATAAAAAACGAATGTGAACTTCACCATCTCTGCCTCTGCTTCCATTCGTTACAGATTGCTCCGGCCATGGAATCTGCTGGACCCCAGAGGCCTCCGACTATGGAACTGTGCCAAGAGGTGACCCGCTTAAAAGATCAACAGGACAAGATCACATCTTATCTACGTAACCTGTCCACCCGCATGTATTCACTGCTGAACTCGGCTGCTCCTGATTCACCTATCAACACCCAGGTACCTGCTGTCATGGCAAGCAAGGGTCATCGCCTGGCGGCTCCTCCCCGCTTCCATGGTGATCCCACTCAGTGTCGAGGTTTTCTCATTCAGTGTACCCTACACTTCAAAATCTTGGGGCACTTGTTTGCTTCTGACCATGCCAAAGTGGGCTTCATTATGACACATCTAGCAGGAGAGGCTCTCGCCTGGCTAAACCCGTTATGTGATCAAGGAGACCCGCTGGTTCAATCTTTCCTAGAGACTTTTCGCAGGACCTTCGATGAACCTGGCCGGGCCACGTCGACCGCTTCTGCTCTGCTTCGCTTACGCCAAGGAACCCTCACAGTGGCTCAGTATGCTGTTCAGTTCCGCACCCTCTCGTCTGAGTTATCCTGGAGCAATGAGGCCTTGCTGGCTACCTTCAGGGAGGGCCTATCTGGAAAAATTAAGGATGAGCTGGCGGGACGGGACAGGCCTACCATCTTGGATGACCTGATTTCCTTGGCGATCCGGATTGACCTGCGTTTTCGTTTTCAGGAGCGTTCCATGGAGATCAAGCGAGACAAGAGGTCCTACCACCTGGACTGTAGTTCTTCCAAGATGGCTACCTCATCTTCTTCTTCCAAAGCTATGGAGGTAGATCGAGTAAGTCTGGCCAGCCGCCGCCAGGAGGCGTGTCGCAAAGACGGAAGCTGTCTATATTGTGGTAGTTCCGAACACCTGATCCGCTCCTGTCCAAAGAAGTCGGGAAACTCCTGTGCCTAGGCTCGGTAGGAGAGGCCACCCTAGGTAGAGAATATTCCTCTCTTTCATTGCAGATCTCGGTCTCCGTGACCTGCGGAGCAATAACATTTTCTGGACTCTGTCTGTTGGATTCCGGAGCCGCCGGGAGTTTTATCCAGCAGATGCTTGTGGATCGTTACCGCTTACCAGTTCAGGATCTTACCAATCCGTTGCAGGTGACCGCTGTCGATGGCCAGCTACTGACCGAACCCATCCAGTTCCAGACTGAGCCAGTGGAACTCCGGGTAGGTCTTATGCATGAAAGAATCCATTTTTATGTGTACCCTGGTTTGTCTCACCCCTTGCTTTTAGGTTTGACTTGGTTCCAGAAACACGAACCAGTCCTTAATTGGAGAACAGGCGAAATTCTGTGTTGGGGAGATTCCTGCTCGGACCGTTGCTTAACCCGGATTGAACCAGTTTCACCACCGGTCCAACCTGCTACCCTGCCTGGATTACCATCCGCTTACTGGTCCTTCTCGGATGTCTTCGGGAAAAAAGCTGAAAAACTTCCTCCCCACAGGTCATATGACTGTGCAATAGATCTTCTTCCTGGAACATCTCCTCCCCATGGGAGAGTCTACCCTCTTTCCCAGGCAGACTCAGGCTATGTCGGACTACATCCAGGAGAATTTGGCCAGAGGGTTTATCCGAAAATCATCATCACCAGCAGGAGCAGGATTCTTCTTTGTGAAGAAAAAGGACGGATCCTTGCGGCCCTGTATCGACTACCTTGGACTGAACCAGATCACGGTAAAAAACAGGTACCCTTTGCCTCTAATTTCAGAACTGTTTGACCATCTCCAAGGGGCCAAAATCTTCACCAAGCTAGATCTCAGAGGTGCCTACAACGTGATCCGAATCAGGGATGGAGACGAATGGAAAACAGCCTTCAAAACCCGTGATGGTCACTAGGAGTACCTGGTAATGCTGTTTGGTCTAAGCAATGCACACGCTGTTTTCCAAGAGTTCATCAATGATATTTTCAGGGACCTGCTTTACACCTGTGTTGTTGTCTATCTGGACGACATTCTGATTTTTTCCACTGATTTGGTCACGCACCGGAGGCAAGTACGCCTAGTCTAACAGAGGCGCAGGGAGAACAGACTGTATGCCAAGTTTGAAAAGTGCCTCTTTGAACAATCCTCTTTGCCTTTCCTCGGTTACATGGTTTCCTCCACAGGATTGAAAATGGATCCAGAGAAGTTATCGGCTGTACTTACAGTGGGGAAAAAAAGTATTTAGTCAGTCAGCAATAGTGCAAGTTCCACCACTTAAAAAGATGAGAGGCGTCTGTAATTTACATCATAGGTAGACCTCAACTATGGGAGACAAACTGAGAAAAAAAAAATCCAGAAAATCACATTGTCTGTTTTTTTTCATTTTATTTGCATATTATGGTGGAAAATAAGTATTTGGTCAGAAACAAGCAATCAAGATTTCTGGCTCTCACAGACCTGTAACTTCTTCTTTAAGAGTCTCCTCTTTCCTCCACTCATTACCTGTAGTAATGGCACCTGTTTAAACTTGTTATCAGCATAAAAAGACACCTATGCACACCCTCAAACAGTCTGACTCCAAACTCCACTATGGTGAAGACCAAAGAGCTGTCAAAGGACACCAGAAACAAAATTGTAGCCCTGCACCAGGCTGGGAAGACTGAATCTGCAATAGCCAACCAGCTTGGAGTGAAGAAATCAACTGTGGGAGCAATAATTAGAAAATGGAAGACATACAAGACCACTGATAATCTCCCTCGATCTGGTGCTCCACGCAAAATCCCACCCCGTGGGGTCAGAATGATCACAAGAACGGTGAGCAAAAATCCCAGAACCACGCGGGGGGACCTAGTGAATGAACTGCAGAGAGCTGGGACCAATGTAACAAGGCCTACCATAAGTAACACACTACGCCACCATGGACTCAGATCCTGCAGTGCCAGACGTGTCCCACTGCTTAAGCCTGTACATGTCCGGGCCCGTCTGAAGTTTGCTAGAGAGCATTTGGATGATCCAGAGGAGTTTTGGGAGAATGTCCTATGGTCTGATGAAACCAAACTGGAACTGTTTGGTAGAAACACAACTTGTCGTGTTTGGAGGAAAAAGAATACTGAGTTGCATCCATCAAACACCATACCTACTGTAAAGCATGGTGGTGGAAACATCATGCTTTGGGGCTGTTTCTCTGCAAAGGGGCCAGGACGACTGATCCGGGTACATGAAAGAATGAATGGGGCCATGTATCGTGAGAATTTGAGTGCAAACCTCCTTCCATCAGCAAGGGCATTGAAGATGAAACGTGGCTGGGTCTTTCAACATGACAATGATCCAAAGCACACCGCCAGGGCAACGAAGGAGTGGCTTCGTAAGAAGCATTTCAAGGTCCTGGAGTGGCCTAGCCAGTCTCCAGATCTCAACCCTATAGAAAACCTTTGGAGGGAGTTGAAAGTCTGTGTTGCCAAGCGAAAAGCCAAAAACATCACTGCTCTAGAGGAGATCTGCATGGAGGAATGGGCCAACATACCAACAACAGTGTGTGGCAACCTTGTGAAGACTTACAGAAAACGTTTGACCTCTGTCATTGCCAACAAAGGATATATCACAAAGTATTGAGATGAAATTTTGTTTCTGACCAAATACTTATTTTCCACCATAATATGAAAATAAAATGAAAACAAAACAGACAATGTGATTTTCTGGATTTTTTTTTCTCAGTTTGTCTCCCATAGTTGAGGTCTACCTATGATGTAAATTATAGACGCCTCTCATCTTTTTAAGTGGTGGAACTTGCACTATTGCTGACTGACTAAATACTTTTTTCCCCACTGTAAGTGGCCTCGTCCATCTGGGCTGAAGGCCATACAGCGATTTCTGGGCTTCACCAACTACTACAGACAGTTCATTCATAACTTCTACACCCGAGTGGCGCCCATCTCAGCTCTGACCTGGAAAGGTACAAGTCCCAAGGATTGGCCTCCTGATGCTGAGGAGGCTTTTGTTTCTCTCAAAAAGGCATTTGCTGTTGCACCTGTTCTTCATCATCCTAACGCCAATGAACAATTTTTTCTTGAGGTCGATGCTTCCTCCATAGGTGCGGGAGCCGTACTTACCCAGAAATCGTCCACTGGGAGAATGAACTCCTGTGGTTTTTTTTCCAAGGTTTTTTCTTCCACAGAGAGGAATTATTCCGTTGGAGATAAGGAATTGTTGGCTATCAAATTGCCTCTGCAGGAGTGGAGGCATATTCTAGAAGGAGCTCTTTATCAGGTAGTTATATACACCGATCACAAAAACCTTGCTTACCTCCAAACTGCGCAAAGGATGAATCCTCGTCAAGCCCGCTGGGCTTTATTTTTTGCTCGATTTAATTTTGTTCATTTTCGCCCAGCTGACAAAAATGGCAAAGCAGACGCACTTTCCAGAGCCTTTCTACTTCCAGATCAAGAAGAAGAACCGCAGCACATCATTGAACCCTCAAGGTTAGTCGCTGTCGCTTCTGCCGATCTTACCCGGCTTCCCCCTGGGAAAACTTTCGTGTCTTCTTCTGAACGTACTCGTGTCCTTTGGTGGGGTCACTACTACAAGTTGGCTGGTCACGCCGGTCAGAGAAACACTCTGTAATTCATCACCCGATACTACTGGTGGCCTGCTATGGCTAAGGACATCCAGGAGTACGTCACAACCTGTCCTTCCTGTGCCCGTAACAAAACGGCCAAACACCTACCGCAGGTAGGCTTCAGCCTCTTCCAATTCTGTCTGCTCCCTGGCAACACATTGCGATGGACTTCATCACAGATCTTCCGATCTCATCTGGCTGTTCTGTGGTGTGAGTAGTGGTGGACCGCTTCTCTAAAATGGCTCACTTCATTTCGCTACCCGGTCTTCCAACTACTCCCGAATTAGTGGATCTGTTCATCCGGCACATCTTTCATCTCCATGGTTTCCCTCTCCACATCGTGTCCAACAGAGGAGTCCAGTTCACCTCAAGATTCTAGAGAGCAGTTTGTAAACTGGTAAGAATTGAACTGGATTTTTCCTCAGCATACCATCCCCAGTCCAATGGACAAGTGGAGAGGACAAATCAAATCCTGGCTGGATTCCTGCGTCACTTTGTCAACGCGCATCATGACGACTGGGTAGACTTACTGCCCTAGGCCGAATTTTCCTACAATAACCAAGTAAGTGAATCTTCTGGAAAGTCTCCCTTTCAGATTGTCTTTGCACTGCAACCCGGAATACCTCTTCCCATTTCCAGATCATCTGGCTTTCCTGCTGCCGATACTTTCTCCAAAGATTTTTCTAAGGTTTGGAGGGACACCAAAACTGCTCTGGAGAAAGCCTCCCAGCGTATGAAAAGGCATGCGGACAAGAGATGTTTGGCTGCACCTATCTTTCACCCCGGAGACAAGGTATGGCTCTCCTCAAAGTATATCCGTTTAAAGATGCCATCCTACAAATTGAGCCCCGGGTTCATCGGACCATTTGAGATCTTGAGACAAATCAATCCAGTCTCTTACAAGCTGAAGTTGCCTACTTCCCTACGTGTGCCGAACTCCTTTCATGTTTCTCTCCTCAAACCAGTAGTTTTGAGCCCCTTTAAGGATCCGGGTACCACTCCTGACCCTGTCTCGGAGGATGATGTTTTTGAGGTAAAACATATCCTGGCCGTGAAGAAAGTAAGGGGTAAGACCTACTACCTGGTGGACTGGAAGGGTTTTGGTCCTGAGGAGAAATCTTGGGAGCCTAGAGAGAACAACCAGGCTCCTCTTCTCCTTAAAAGAATCTACGCAGGTTTGAAGAAGAGGGGGTGTAAAGAGGTGGATAATGTTACACCCGGTCTCTGTCCTGGTGGGAGCCCAGGTCTGCCACTGTTACACCTGGTCCCCGTCCTGCCGCTGCATCCAGGTCTGCCGCTGCCTCCAGTTCTGGACACTCACCTCGTGCCTCGCACGCTGTCCTTAGGCAGCAGCCCCGCTTCCTCTGTGTCTCATGCAGCTGCCCAGCATTCAGGTCTCTCTCCTTCCCCCACCTCCTGGCGTCCTGTTGGCAGATCTGCAACTAGAGCTATTAGGGCACGCCCGCGTGCTCGCCTGCCTTCTTAAAGGGACAGCGTGCATTTTTCAAAATGGGCAATTAACCAATGGAAGCGCACTGGCTGCTATTTCTGGCCTCTCCTCCATAGTGAGAGCGCCGGAGCAACGAGTATCAATTATTGCTACATCCGGTTCTCTTGCTAACCTGTCTGCTCTGCGTCTGCAGTCTCTGTGCATTCTCTAATGCTATCTGTCTCCACAGAATATCCTGATCGTCCTGGTTATATCTGCAACCATCTGGGCGAAAGCCATCCCATTCCGCCAACAGCCATCCGAGTCCGAGGACTGTGTCTAGGTCACTGGAACCAGCTACTTACCAACTACCCAGATCCAGGACCCATCTCATTATGGACTCTGTTGTCACTTCTGTTATTCTTTTTGGTCCCGCTGGGACAGCTGCCACATGTCCGGGGTCTAACTGGAGGTAGCACCTGTGTCCTCCGGGTATTCCATTCTGGTCCTGTCTGAGGGGCTTTACTACGGGTACCCGGGGCTCACTAGTCACGCCCCCTTCGGAGCCCCCCCGGACCGTGATCCCAAGGTTCCATTTTAAAAATAAAAAACAAATGTGAACTTCACCATCTCTGCCTCCGCTTCCATTCGTTACAACTATTCTTCCGTGCTGTACACTATTCTTCCATGTTGTAACCTATTCTTTCATGTTGAACACTATTCTTCTGTGTTGTACACTGTTCTTCCATGTTATACACTATTGTTCTGTGTTGTACACTATTCTTTTGTGTTGTACTCTGTTCATCTGTCTTCTACACTATTCTTTCATGTTGTACACTATTCTTCCGTGCTGTACGGTATTCTTCCATGTTGTACACTATTCTTCCGTGTTGTACACTGTTCATCTGTCTTCTAGACTATTTTTCCATGTTGTACACTATTCTTCCGTGTTGTACACTATTTCTTTCAGGTTGAGCACTATTCTTTCATGTTGAACACTATTCTTCTGTGTTGTACACTATTCTTCCGTGTTGTACACTATTCTTCCATGTTGTACACTATTCTTCCATGTTGTACACTATTCTTCCATGTTGTACACTGTTCATCTGTCTTCTAGACTATTCTTCCATGTTGTTCACTATTCTTTCGTGTTGTACACTATTCTTCCGTGTTGTACACTATTCTTCCGTGTTGTACTGTTCATCTGTCTTCTAGACTATTCTTCCATGTTGTACACTATTCTTCTGTGTTGTACACTGTTCATCTGTGTTGTACACTGTTCTTCTGTGTTTTACACTGTTCTTCCGTGTTGTACACTGTTCATCTGTCTTCTACACTATTCTTCCATGCTGTACACTATTCTTCCATGCTGTACACTATTCTTCCCTGTTGTACACTATTCTTCTGTGTTGTACACTATTCTTCTGTGTTGTACACTGTTCTTCCGTGTTGTACACTGTTCTTCCATGCTGTACACTATTCTTCCCTGTTGTACACTGTTCTTCTGTGTTGTACACTGTTCATCTGTGTTGTACACTGTTCATCTGTGTTGTACACTATTCTTCCATGCTGTACACTATTCTTCCCTGCTGTACACTATTCTTCCCTGCTGTACACTATTCTTCCCTGCTGTACACTATTCTTCCCTGCTGTACACTATTCTTCCATGTTGTACACTATTCATCTGTGTTGTACACTGTTCTTCCGTGTTTTACACTGTTCTTCCGTGTTGTACACTGTTCTTCCGTGTTGTACACTGTTCATCTGTCTTCTACACTATTCTTCCATGTTGTACACTATTCTTCCGTGCTGTACCCTATTATTTCGTGTTGAACACTATTCTTCCATGTTGTACACTGTTCTTCCATAGTGTGTTATCAGCAAATTGCAGCAGTACACACAGAGGTGTCTGTTATCTCATTACCGGGATTGACTCATGTGATTACTGCTGGTCCATAATCTGTGTCCTTCAGTGAGTAATAAATTCTCAGTGTCTGACATAAATTCTCAAGTCACCATTCAGTTACATCATCTGAATTTTTGACCCTCAGATTTGCCCTCTGGATATTAGGCTAAGTGCACACGTAGCAGAAATTTTCTGCTGAAAAACAGGACTCCCTTCCCAGAAACTGAGCGTTTTTTCTGCGCATTTTCCGTGCGTTTTTACTGCGATTTTTGAGCGTTTTTTTGCGGGGTTTTTTCCGCGCGGTTTCTAGACACATGGAAAGAGCCAGAAAAGCGTAACAAAACGCGAAATTAATGAGCATGCTATGTTTTTTACCGCGATGCGTTTTTTCGCGGTAAAAAACGCATCAATGTGCTCAAAAAGTGCTAAATGCATAGAAATGAATGGGAAGCTTCATATTCGCATTTTTCCCTCAGATTTTTTGGCAAATCCGCTGGAAAAAAAACGCGAATAAAACGCTGTGTGTGAACACAGCCTTACACAAAGGGAGTCGCCGTTATCTGTGAGCTGATCTATTTCCTAGTAGAAAAGAAGTGGCTGCTACTCTATTACATTTTCTACCTGAAGATGCACAAACAGGGCCGGTTCCAGGTTTTCATCGGTCTTGGCCAAAAAAGTCTCAGTGGTAAAGATGAGCAAAACTTTCGATATTCGATTCAGTTCGGAATCACCAAACGGACCTCCGAACGGTTCGAGGAATGTATCTGAACCCCATTAGATTCAATGGGAGGCAAAACCAAACACCTTAAGGGGTGGCAAAAAGCTTCCCAAATAGCTAAAATTAGGGGAAGACACCACGAAAAGTGGCATCAATTGACCAACAGTAGAAATTTGCAAATGGCACAGCAGCAGTCAGCTATGGGCCATACATGAGGTATCAGGGTCTGGCCCAGCATTTACAGCTTGGAATTGAGGTTTCAATGAAGACCTGGTGGTTAAGGGAGCGGTGTAAGCCTTCTAAGCTAAAAGACCTCAAACCTTATGCAACACCTCAAATTTTTTTTTTATTTCAGCCACACTCAGATGGCACAAACATCATCAAATGTAAGAATAGTACCACAGGTAGTTGACTGAAAGTAAGTGCAGGCCTGCCTGTCTGGGAGCCCTACTTACACAGGCAACCCACCAGATGGAGACCAAATCTGGAGTCTCCACATTTCAACAAATTATTGCCACACACCTCTAAAGTAGCATCAATTTCCACAGAGTAGAAACAGTATAATAGGCCTCTGATACCCCTTTCACTACAGGTAACCCATCAGATGGAGAACCAACTTGAAGTCTCCACTTGTAACATCAGCAATAGTAGCAACAGCAGACACAGAAGCCACTACAAAGGAGGCACAGACTGCAATAACGTGAGATCAAAACATGTCATTAAAAACAAGATGATTGCCTAGTCTGCCCAATCTGTGACTGAGGTGCAAAAGTTATGGGAAATCCATGACTTCATCATTTTGATGAAATTTAGGTGGTCTACACTTTCAGGGGACAGCCATATGGGCTAATCAATCAGGACACCACCAGCAATGCTGTAGACACGTTCTGAGAGAAAGCTGGCTGCCGGACATGACAAAACCTCCAATGCGTGTGAGGTGAGCTCAGGCCATGCCTCCATTTTGGAAACCAAAATGTAAAAGGGTTCAACCCCCCTGATGGCATTGATATTGAGCTCCAGATACTCCTGCACCATCCTCTCCAGTCATTCACAATCTGTTAGACTTGTACTCTGTTCTGCTGGTGCACGGGCTGGTCTAAAAAATGTGTTAAACAACTTACAGAAATTGCTTATACCACTTACGCTGCTACTAATATTTTGGCAATGACACCTTGACGTTCCTGGGGATAGACATCTAGAATTTCGATGCACAGTGTGCCTCACTGCTGTCTTGGGGAAAACCACCCTTACGATTGTCTACAAGTGTGTTTTGATAGTCCAGCATGCGCACATCCCTTTTCAGGGGGAGAAACATCTGGCTAAATTTGCTTTTGTACCATGGATCTAAGGCTAGGTTCACATTAGCGTTTGAGTCGGCAGCGTATCATCCGCATGCACAAACGCATGCAAAATGCATGTTTACGCAGCATTTTTTATCCGCATCATCTTATGCATGACGGGAAAAAAATGCTGCGCGTGCATGTGTTTGTATATGTTTTTGAATACGTTTGCATTGTTTATGTGCATGCATTCTCCACCCTCCTGTCAAGATCACACCTCACCACTTGTGTGCTTGGCCCGCTCCCGTCCCACCTCATCCCTAATCTTGCCACAGTCTTCATCCCAACTCTAACACACCTCTTCAACCTTTCACTTACAAATGGTGTCTTTCCCTCATCCTTCAAACACACCTCAATCACGCCCATCCTCAAAAAGCCCTCCCTCGACCCATCCTCTGTGTCTAACTATCGCCCGATATCTCTTCTCCCTTACACCTGTAAGGTAGCGCTGTCATTCAAGCAGGGGATTCTCGCTTAGCAGCCACAAAACCAGATCCAGCACAGGTTTTTCACCAAATCATAACTCCATGCGGTTTATTATGCAGCATAAACCAAGGCAAGCAACATAAAGTTCATATACACAGCAGAGCGTCCATGACAGAGCTTCACTCTGTTTATCCTGTCGTCATACAGGTTATGCAATGTTCAATGTGCAGGCTTTCTAGCCACTAAGTTATCTCACCCAGTCAGGGTTTACCTCACGACTAGAGTTGAGCGATACCGTCCGATACTTCAAAGTATCGTATCGGATGGTATCGGCCGATCTTTAAAAAAAGTATCGGTATCGCCGATTCCGATACCGGAAGTCCCATTCAAGTCTATGGGACTTCCGGTATCGGAATAAGAAAAACCCTTTCCTGCCCTTGTACAGCCTCTCTGGGGTCTGTACGGGCCTTTCGGGGGGCTGTGCCGGCCTGCCAGGGGGTCTGTGCAGGCTCCGGTGGTCTGTGCCGGCCTGCCGGTGGTCTGTGCAGGCTCCCGGGGGCTGTGCCGGCCTGCCGGGGGGCTGTGCCGGCCTGCCGGGGGGCTGTGCCGGCCTGCCGGGGGGCTGTGCAGGCTCCGGGGGTCTGTGCAGGCATCGTCCGATGGGACTACAAGTCCCATCGGGCGATGCCTGCTACCATGACAGTGATTGACACATTAGCCAATGATGGGACAGTAGTAGTCCCATCATCCAGCTAATGTGTTAAATGTAAAAAAAAAAAAAAAAAAAATTACATGCTACATACATACAACATGCATACTACATACATGCTACATTCATACTACATACTACATACATGCTACATTCATTCTACATAAATACTACATGCAACATACATACTACATATATACTACATGCATGCTACATACATACTGCATGCTACATACATACCACATATATACTACATACATACTACATGCATGCTACATGCATGCTACATGCTACATACATAACACATATATACTACATGCATGCTACATACATACTACATATATACTACATGCATGCTACATACTACATGCTACATACATACTACATATATACTACATGCATGCTACATACATACTGCATGCTACATGCATGCTACATACATACTACATACATACTACATGCTACATACATACTACATATATACTACATACATACTACATACATACTACATGCATGCTACATACATATCACATACATAACACATATATACTACATGCATGCTACATACATACTACATGCTACATACATACTACATGCATGCTACATACATACTACATGCTACATACATACTACATATATACTACATGCATGCTACATACTACATGCTACATACATACTACATATATACTACATACATACTACATGCATGCTACATACATGCTACATACATACTACATATATACTACATGCATGCTACATACATACTGCATGCTACATACATACTACATACATACTACATGCTACATACATACCACATATATACTACATACATACAATACATTCATACAATACATACATAGACATACAGTACATATAACATAGAGTAACATACTTACCAATACTTGTCACATTGTTCCCCGAAGCCATTGTCTTTTCCGGAATAAATATTAACATAACAAACCACAAAAATACTCACCCACGATCCGAAGCAGTCCACGAGTGTGTCCCACGACGATCTTGGGTAGAGAACTGCAGCATCAGATGATGCTGCCGTTCTCTACGGGCTGCAGGAATCCAATGACGGAAGGTAGGTATCCTTCTGCACTGTATTCCTCCGCCACTTAAAAAAAAAAAAGTCCCTAGTCTCACTTTATGCCATTGCTGTGTGGGAAATTCCCACGCAGCAATGGCATAAAGTGAGACTAGGGACTTTTTTTTTTTTAAGTGGCGGAGGAATACAGTGCGGAAGGATACCTACCTTCCGTCATTGGATTCCTGCAGCCCGTAGAGAACGGCAGCATCATCTGATGCTGCAGTTCTCTACCCAAGATCGTCGTGGGACACACTCGTGGACTGCTTCGGATCGTGGGTGAGTATTTTTGTGGTTTGTTATGTTAATATTTATTCCGGAAAAGACAATGGCTTCGGGGAACAATGTGACAAGTATTGGTAAGTATGTTACTCTATGTTATATGTACTGTATGTCTATGTATGTATTGTATGAATGTATTGTATGTATGTAGTATATATGTGGTATGTATGTAGCATGTAGTATGTATGTAGTATGTATGTAGCATGCATGTAGCATGTAGTATGTATGTAGCATGCATGTAGTATGTATGTAGCATGCATGTAGTATATATGTAGCATGTATGTAGTATGTATGTGGTATGTATGTAGCATGTAGTATGTATGTAGCATGCATGTAGTATATATGTAGTATGTATGTAGCATGTAGTATGTATGTAGTATGTATGTAGTATGTATGTGGTATGTATGTAGCATGTAGTATGTATGTAGCATGCATGTAGCATGCATGTAGTATGTATGTAGCATGCATGTAGTATGTATGTAGCATGCATGTAGTATGTATGTAGCATGCATGTAGTATGTATGTAGTATGTATGTAGCATGCAGTATGTATGTAGCATGTATGTAGTATGTATGTAGTATATATGTAGTATGTATGTAGCATGTAGTATGTATGTAGCATGCATGTAGTATATATGTAGTATGTATGTAGCATGCATGTAGTATATATGTAGTATGTATGTAGCATGCATGTAGTATGTATGTAGTATGTATGTAGTATGTATGTAGCATGTATGTAGCATGTATGTAGTATATATGTAGTATGTATGTAGCATGCATGTAGTATGTATGTAGCATGTAGTATGTATGTAGCATGCATGTAGTATGTATGTAGCATGTATGTAGTATGTATGTAGCATGCATGTAGTATGTATGTAGCATGTATGTAGCATGCATGTAGTATGTATGTAGTATGTATGTAGTATGTATGTGGTATGTATGTAGCATGTAGTATGTATGTAGCATGCATGTAGCATGCATGTAGTATGTATGTAGCATGCATGTAGTATGTATGTAGCATGCATGTAGTATGTATGTAGCATGCATGTAGTATGTATGTAGTATGTATGTAGCATGCAGTATGTATGTAGCATGTATGTAGTATGTATGTAGTATATATGTAGTATGTATGTAGCATGTAGTATGTATGTAGCATGCATGTAGTATATATGTAGTATGTATGTAGCATGCATGTAGTATATATGTAGTATGTATGTAGCATGCATGTAGTATGTATGTAGTATGTATGTAGTATGTATGTAGCATGTATGTAGCATGTATGTAGCATGTATGTAGCATGTATGTAGTATATATGTAGTATGTATGTAGCATGCATGTAGTATGTATGTAGCATGTAGTATGTATGTAGCATGCATGTAGTATGTATGTAGCATGTATGTAGTATGTATGTAGCATGTATGTAGTATGTATGTAGCATGTAGTATGTATGTAGTATTTTTTTTTTTTTAACATTTAACACATTAGCCGGATGATGGGACTACTACTGTTCCATCATTGGCTAATGTGTCAATCACTGTCATGGTAGCAGGCATCGCCCGATGGGACTTGTAGTCCCATCGGACGATGCTTGCACAGACCCCCGGACATCAGCACAGCCCCCCGGCAGGCCGGCACAGCCCCCCGGCAGGCCGGTACAGACCCCCACAGGGTGCACAGACCACCGGCAGGCCGGCACAGCCCCCCGGCAGGCCGGTACAGACCCCGGGCAGTCCACACAGCCCCCCGGCAGGCCGGCACAGCCCCCCGGCAGGCCGGCAGAGACCCCCGGAAGGCCCGAAATGACGGCGCATCATGATGCGCACACACCGCGCATCATGATGACGTCAGGCCGTCAATCAACTGAACTTCCGATTCCGATGCCGAATTCCGATATTGAAAAAATATCGGAAGTCGGTATCGGAATTCCGATACAGCAAGTATCGGCCGATACCCGATACTTGCGGTATCGGAATGCTCAACACTACTCACGACTGCTTCATACTCCAGACGTTCATTCCCTCCCCTGGGAACGCTCAGATACTGGCAGCCATTACATCCAGCATTCACATGCTGTCAGGAAAGAAATCCCCATCTCCCAGAGGGACCTTCCACAACGGACCAACCGGGTCCCTGCATTCACCTCATGTGACCTACCCTGGCCACCTTATATGGCCTGTAGCCACGCCCACCGGGTCACATGGCTATGACCTCATCACAGGCCCTTGAACCACTCATATACATTTTACAATAGCGTTCTTAACCACACACCTGGGTGGATTTGTAGGTAACTGATCCCTGACACATTGAAACAGCACCTCAGCAGTATCACTGCTGATCCAGACACACATATGTCTCTATCTTAAAACCACCCACCTTGGGATACATAACAGTCATTCAGTATTCTACACCTATCAGGACACTGGAAATGCTTATACTCTCGTCCTGGGACATCCACAAAGCGCCCCCTAGCTGACACAGTGGTCACTACACCACACACCTCAAAACTACTGGAACAGCATGTATATCGTGAACTGTCCTCCCACCTTTCCTCCTGTTCCCTCTTTGACCGGTTACAGTCTGGCTTCCGACCGCATCACTCAACTGAAACTGCCCTAACTAAAGTCACTAGCGACCTACTAACCGCCAAGAGCAAGCGACACTACTCTGTCCTCCTTCTCCTGGACCTGTCTTCTGCCTTCGACACCATGGACCTTTCCCTCCTGCTGCAGATTCTCTCATCTCTTGGCATCACAGACTTGGCCCTATCCTGCATCTCATCATACCTAACAGACAGAACATTCAGTGTCTCCCTCTCACACACCACCTCCTCACCTCACCCCCTGTCTGTCGGTGTTCCTCAAGGCTCAGTCCTCGGACCCCTACTCTTCTCCATCTACACCTTCGGCCTGGGACAGCTCATAGAATCCCATGGCTTGCAGTACCACCTCTATGCCGATGACACCCAGATCTACCTATCTGGACCTGAATTCACCTCCTTACTGACCAAAATCCCACAATGTCTGTCTGCTATTTCAGCCTTCTTTTCTGCTCGCTTTCACAAACTGAACATGGACAAAACAGAATTCATCATCTTTCCCTCATCTTACTCTACCCCTCCACCAGACCTATCCATCAATGTCAATGGCTGCTCTCTTTCCCCAGTCCCGTACGCTCGATGCCTTGGGGTGATCCTCGACTCTGCCTTCTCTTTGAAAACACATATCCAAGCCCTTGCCTCCTCCTGCCGCTTCAAACTCAAAAATATTTCCCGGATCCACGCATTCCTCAACCATGAAACAACAAAAAAACTAGTGCACGCCCTTATCATCTCCCGCCTTGACTACTGCAAACTCCTACTCTCTGGCCTCCCCTCCAGCACTCTGGTACCACTCCAGTCTATCCTACACTCTGCTGCCCGACTAATCCACCTGTCTCCCCGCTATTCCCCAGCCTCCCCCCTATGCGAGTCCCTTCACTGGCTTCCTATTGTCCAGAGGCTCCAGTTTAAAACCCTAACCATGACATACAAAGCCATCCACAACCTGTCTCCTCCATACATCTGTAACATGGTCTCCCGGTGCCTACCCGCATGCAACCTTCGATCCTCCCAAGATCTCCTTCTCTACTCCCCTCTCATCTCTTCTTCCCACAACCGCATACAAGACTTCTCCCTTGCTTCCCCCATACTCTGGAACTCTCTGCCGCAACACATCAGACGTTCACCAATAACGGAAACCTTCAAGAAGAACCTGAAGACCCACCTGTTCCGACAAGCCTACAGCCTGCAATGATCCTCCATCTACTGAACCACCGCACAACCAGCTCTACCCTCTCCTAGTGTATCCTCACCCATCCCTGTAGACTGTAAGCCCTCGCGGGCAGGTTCCTCTCTCTTTCTGTACTTGTGTGCCCCTTGTCTTACATGTTTAATGTACTTGTCTATATTTCCCCTTTTCCCTGTAAAGCGCCATGGAGTAAATGGCGCTATATAAATGTATAATAATAATAATGACACCAGACACCCAATAGGCGCGTCTCATGGGATTTCTATATATAGACTCACTGCACAGATGAAATCCTCGTCTTTTGCTGCTGTATTCAGCTTCAAGATAGATCTTAGCATGGAAAGCTTCCTTGTTCATCTTGATTTGTCATTGAAATTGGCTTTTGCCTTTGCTTGTGAAGAAGAAAGAAGAAGAGACAGACGGTGATCGCTATTAGCAACACCCCATCGTTGAAGTCCGAGAGAGTCATGGAGCCTACCACTCCTTGTACACTGAGCTACGTGAAAACACGGAGAAGTTTTTCGAGTACACGAGAATGTTGGAACAGAGCTCCCATGACTTGCTGCTACGTGTCCGAGGAGCCATCACCAGGCAGGACACACAGCCACATCGAGCAATTCCTGCTGACCCTGAGGTACGTAATTTTGAAAAACAAACACATGTCATTATTATTGATGTTATAAAAGCCATGTACTTAATTTTTTTCCATTTTCTGCTCGGCAGATTCCTGGCTACCGGAGAGACCGTATCATCTCTACATTTTCAATTCCGGGTTGGAGTGTCCACACTTTCTGGGATTGTTGGAGACACCTGCCGTGCTTTATGTGATGTTCTGCATGAAAAATTCCTCCCCCAACCCACAACTGAACTCTGGCTAGAAAATGCTGCAAAATTCCATGACATTTGTAATTTTCCTAACTGTTTGGGGGTTGTGGACGGCAAACACATTCGGATTATGAAATCTGCTGGAAGTGGATCTGAGTATTTCAATTACAAAAAATACTTTTCCATTGTTCTCATGGTGATTGCAGATGCTAATTGTCGATTTGTCGCCATGGTCGCGGGCTCATTTGGACGAGGAAATGACAGACTTTCAAAAACTCTGACATGGGCCAACTTTTGTATGGTAATGATTTCAATTTTCCACAGCAACAAGCTCTTCCAAACACTGAAGGACTGCCAATGCCGTTTGTTGTGGTTGGGGATGAGAAGTTTCAAATGTGTGTACCAACCTCATAAAACCGTACTCAAGTCGGGACTTGAATCACACCAAAAGGATTTACAACTACCGACTGACAAGGGCAAGAAGAACTGTGGAGTGTGCCTTTGGATTGCTGGTATCTAAATGGCGCATTTTGGAAACAGCCACCAATCTAAAAATTGAGACAATTGTTGAGGTTGTGAAAGCGTGTGCTGTATGCACAATTACATCCTGCTGAAAGAGCGACAACAATTAGAACTTGACAAACCTGTTCATACTACATTGCAGGATTACCAAGATCACCCTCTGAGGACAACAGTGGAAGTTGCCCAAATGAGGGATAAATTTGCTGCCTACTTTGTTTCGGATATTAGATGTGTGGCATGGCAAGAGGAAATGGTTTAAGCCACTAAGTTAAATGGACCTGTAATGTTATGTACCTGTAATGTTTGCTGACTTTAATATTAACATCTTGACTGTAACCTTAATAATAAACACCTTTACTGTAACACCTGTTAATACTTCACTCAACAATACACACATGTTTAAATAAAGAGATAAAGAAACAGGTATTGTGAACCAAAATAATTTTTATTAACAAACATAAGAGGAAATTTGACAAATAAATAACAAAAAAGAAAAAAAAGGGGCTTTACTTTTGGGATCTGCGGGAGGGAGTTACATTGTGGACCTGGGGGGTGATGGGCTGTGAAGGTAGGCTAGGAGTGGTTGGGGAAGCTGTTACAGGGGAAGTGGCAGTCAATTGGAGGATTGAGTCAGAAACATTGGCAGAGGACACATTAGGGGAAGAGGACACATTAGGAGTGGAAGTGGAAACAACTTCCTGGACATGTTCAGTCTGATGTATGCATGCGTTTCAAACGGATGTCCTTGCATACCAATGCGATCCCAGTAATGCATTTTTTGATGCACTCATCGGCATGCGCATGCCTGCACATATTTGACGGATTTTTGATGCCTCAAAAAATGCAACATGTTGCGCACACCGTGATACAATGCATGCGTACGCATTCGCATGCAAACGCATGTCCCTGCGTACACCATGTTAAAGGTATGTACGCATGACGCATGCGGATCTAAAAATCTGCGCACAGATACGCAAATGTGAAACCAACCTTACAGAGTGGTAACCCAGTAGTCAGTATTATTTGTAACCCTAAGAATATGGGCATAGTGTTGAAGATAGTGCAGCAAGAAGGCACTCATGTGTCAGGCGCTTCTGTTATGAATGAGTCACCGTAGGAGGCAAAAGCAGAAATACAAGCTAAGTCCAGAAAACCAGAGAAGTTGGCAACTATCAGATTGCAGACCCCTGAACCTATCAACACAACTAGCAGTAGCCGTGGGGGGTTCCTACGATGCCCTAGACCCCTCGATCACAGCCGGAGAAATACATAGGCCTAAAGAAAGAAAGGGGAAATCTAAACTGCCCCAGAGCAGACCCCAAAGCAATAGGCAGCCCCCAACATATAATGACGGTGAAGCAAGATGAAAATACTAACACAGACAGAAAGATAGACTGAGCAAAGACGGGGCCACAAAACTACCTAGATAGGAAAGGACAGGAAGGCTGCTGTCTGCAATCTGCCAAAACCCTATCAAAGACATAAGCCAACGAGCTGATATGAAAAAGGCCCTGAAGCAGCTAGGCTTCAAAAACTGAATCAGCACTCAGGTATTTTCAGAAGACAGAGCTAAATGAATTCAGCACACCCCAGCAGGGAATGGCAGAAATCCAGAAAAACAAAGCAAAAACAAAGTCAAAGCACAAAAGCAAAAGGCCGAGCAGCAAACTTAGCTTTGGAGGAGCAGGAATTCAGACTGGTCTCCAAGGATCCCACAGAGAAATCACCCGCAGGGCAGAAGGGCGTCGGCAGCATTATATCCAGTCCCTAACTCCACTCAGCCAGTCACAATCATCAGCCTCAGGTGTTTGACAATCAGGCTCACTACCTTTCTTTACCAGAAGAGGGAGTTCCTCGGGCCTCAGTAATGAAGGGGAAAATGAACTCACAACACGCTTCCATGAGGTCTAAGTCCATCCTGTGTTGGTGGCGGGGTAACAATCAAGGTTGCTACCTCCTGTTGCTCGCGCCAACAACGGACAACAGAGAGCGTATCATTATCCTCTTTATCTCCTAACTGTTGCGCATCCACCACCTCGTCCTCCTCAACTTGTTTCTGGGCTCTTGCACCTTCACTAACTGTTTGACTGGTACCATGAGCCCCCCTTGATCGCTATAAGCCACCCTCTCATGGCAACCGTCTGTGTGACGACAGTCTGGAAATTTTAGATATTGTTATCTCTTCCGAATCCTCCTCTGCTTCCACCTCTTGCTCTGGGACCATCACCTTCTCAGGCTATTCAAAGTGTGCTCCAGCATGTAGATAACTGGAATAGTGATGCTGATGATGGCATCAGAGCTACCACTAAGAATTTCGGGGCCACATACTTGCAAAATTCATGGGGCCCCCTTGAGATTCCGCCCAGGCTCCACCCCCAGTTCCGCCTTCACCGTAGCTCCTCCTCCACCATGCGAACCTTCCAAAATTCCTCCGCCCTTTCTTGGAAAAACTTCACTTCTGCACCACACCCTCACCAATCACATATTAACACCATATCATATACATAGCCATCAGCTTTAGTTTTGACCAAAAGATTTTTTAAGCCTGCCACCACGACAAGGTAGACCCTACTCTACTCTAACCTATTAAACATTTGGTAACTTTTTTAGCCATTATTGTGCATCCATCTTCAGACAATGACCAGATGATACTGTGTCAGTGCCCGTCTAACTCTAACCTACTCCAGCAAGGTGGCAAAGGCAATCCCTTATATTAGGTTGGTCACATATTACATCAATGTAATTGTACCCCCCATGAGACCCCCAGATTCTGTTCCCCCTTCCGTCATGGCTCTTTGGGCACCGCCACTATGCCATCGGAGACGGAGCCATGGAGACGTCGGAAAGAGTCAGAGTGAGACAGACAGTCTACTCGCCCTGCTCACTCGCTGCCGCCTCGTCACTGGTCTGCCAGTGCCTGCCATCTGCGCCTCGCCATCCACCGTCCCGCTGCCGTCCACGGTCACCGTCCTCTGCTCCCAGTCGGGTCCCACCACGTGGCACGCTGGCACAGCCTATGGGCGATGGTCACACAAAATCCCTCATGCTCCATTCAAACATGGCTTTAGGACCCCAACTTCTCAGAAAAGGACTTTTGGCTGCCAACTATGTAAGATGTATGTGCACCCCAAAACATGAGAGATCGCAGACATCAGCACTTCAGACCAGACATGCTTCTGTAGACACGGACTGTGCTAACAAATAGCCAGTGATCAGCACTGACACTGGTATCCGAGGTTCCAGCAGTCAAAGATGACAAGATGAGAATGGAGGGGCTGCCATGTCCCTGACTAATATGTCCCCACTGCTACAGATCTGATAGTGAACTGCCAATCAGATCAATTTACCTGCATGACATTGACATAGGTTATTTCCTTGTGCTCTAATCAGAAACTGGAAAATCCCCAATGTTCAGCACTAGACCGGTAGTGATGGTCAGCCCTAAGAGTAAGCACACGAGCAGCACATTCAATGTGGACATTCCTCAACAAAATCATGTGACACGTGTGGATCTTGTCACATACAAGTGACACACTGTGGATTTTAAAATGCGCATTTGAGTGGGAATCTCCCACTCATTTGTATTTATCACACATTTCCTGGAGGAATAGAAATGCATATTTATAAGTATCTAATGGTCCCAGGACTGCGCTTTATGTTACATTACCATCACAAATCTGTTCTGTCAAAAACCCATAAAAGAGCCCTAACCCTAAAAATGGCACAGAGCGGACCGAGAACCAGTCAATTATACACTGCAAAAACACCATCATATGACAAGTGTGAAGTTTTTATGGGGGAGGAATGAACAAGTTCGCATGAGGTCAAAAGCAGACTTCTCCGCTGCCTCGCACATTGTGAGAACAGAGCAGGGGACTTTATAAGAGTTGTCAAAAGGTGACCCCAAAAAATCCCTGAGGTAAGAAAAGACTAGATAATATTACCCCCTCCCCTATGTCTGACTCTGAACCCTGTGCAGGGGAGGGAGAGGACTGGGGGGCTTTATTTACTGTATTGGGAGTCATCTGGGGACAAGTGAAAGACCCCTAGAAGATGACATCTCATGCACACAGGGCAACCTGTAACAGTGGGGTAAGCGGGCATGAGCCGGCTCTGCAGCACAGAATATAGGGCAGGTGGGTGGGAGTCTGCCCCGTGGGCAGGGGTGAACCTAGCCTATCTGCTGCCTGAGGCAAACAGCAAAATGACGGCCCCCCCCCCGCACACAAAGTAAATTTTCATATCTATCCTGTAAAACTGAGTATAGTAGTGGACATTTTGATTTAGATAAATAGAAAAAAAAAGGTGTCCAAACACAAGAATGTCAGCGCCATCACACGCACATACAAGAACAACACGTAAGTATCTAGAACGAGGGTCAATAATGGCAACGGTAGGTCTGGCACAGGGCTGGACTGGGACAAAAATGCCGCCCTGCCACACAAATCCCACCAGCCCACAACCTATAACACTCTTCAGCCCCAATCAGTGAATTTTTGCTATACTTTGTCGTCCCCTCATCACTCTCTTTAAGGAGTTATTTGAAGAGCCACATGTGAATGCACCACAGTGCGTATGACTGACCACAGCTCCATTTACATCATGGGGGTCCCAGCGGTCTGATCCACAACAAAGTCATCCCTTATCCCCACATAATGCTCCAAACAGTATTATGGACCCCATATACTACTTCATACAGTATAATGGGCACCATATACTACTTCATACAGTATAATGGGCCCCATATATTACTTCATACAGTATAATGGGCCCCATATATTACTTCATACAGCATAATAGGCGCCATATATTACTTCATACAGTATAATGGACCCCATATATTACTTCATACAGTATATTGGGCCCCATATATTACTTCATACAGCATAATAGGCGCCATATATTACTTCATACAGCATAATGGGCACCATATATTACTTCATACAGCATAATAGGCACCATATATGACTTCATACAGTATAATGGGCCCCATATATTTCTTCATCCAGTATAATGGGTCCCATATATTACTTCATACAGTATAATGGGCCCCATATATTACTTCATACAGCATAATAGGCGCCATATATTACTTAATACAGCATAATGGGCACCATATATGACTTCATACAGCATAATGGGCCCCATATATGACTTCATCCAGTATAATGGGCCTAATATATTACTTCATACAGTATAATGGGCCCCATATATAACTTCATACAGTATAATGGGCCCCATATATTACTGTACACAGTATAATGGGCCCCATATATTACTTCATACAGTATAATGGGCCTCATATATGACTTCATACAGTATAATGGGCCCCATATATAACTTCATACAGCATAACAGGCACCATATATTACTTAATACAGTATAATGGGCACCATATATGACTTCATACAGCATAACAGGCACCATATATTACTTCATACAGTATAATGGGCCTCATATATTACTTCATCCAGTATAATGGGCCCCATATATGACTTCATACAGTATAATGGGCCCCATATATGACTTCATCCAGTATAATGGGCCTAATATATTACTTCATACAGTATAATGGGCCCCATATATTACTGCATACAGTATAATGGGCCCCATATATTACTGTACACAGTATAATGGGCCCCATATATTACTTCATACAGCATAATAGACACCATACTGTATATTACTTCATACAGTATAATGGGCACCATATATTACTTCATACAGTATAATGGGCCCAATATATTACTTCATAGAGTATAATGGGTCCCATATATTACTTCATATAGCATAATGGGCACCATATATTACTTCATACAGTATAATGGGCCCCATATATTACTTCATACAGCATAATGGGCACCATATATTACTTCATACAGTATAATGGGCACCATATATTACTTCATACAGTATAATGGGTCCCATATATTACTTCATACAGTATAATGGGCCCCATATATTACTTCATACAGTATTATGAGCACCATATATTACTGCATACACTATAATGGGCACCACATATTACTTCATACAGTATAATGGGCACCAAATATTATTTCATACAGCATAATGGGCCCCATATATTACTTCATACAGTATAATGGGCCCTATATATTACTTCATACAGTATTATGAGCACCATATATTACTGCATACAGTATAATGTGCCCCAATATTATTTCATACAGCATAATGGGCCCTATAAATTACTTCATACAGTATAATGGGCACCATATATTACTTCATACAGTATAATGGACCCCATATATTACTTCATAGAGTATAATGGGTCCCATATATTACTTCATATAGCATAATGGGCACCATATATTACTTCATACAGTATAATGGGCACCATATATTACTTCGTACAGCATAATGGGCACCATATATTACTTCGTACAGCATAATGGGCACCATATATTACTGCATACAGTATAATGGGCACCATATATTACTTCATACAGTATAATGGGCACCATATATTACTTCATGCAGCATAATGGGCACCATATATGACTTCATACAGCATAATGGGCACCATATATGACTTCATACAGCATAATAGGCACCATATATTACTTCATACAGTATAATGGGCCTCATATATGACTTCATACAGTATAATGGGCCCCATATATTACTTCATCCAGTATAATGGGCCCCATATATTACTTCATACAGCATAACAGGCACCATATATTACTTAATACAGTATAATGGGCACCATATATGACTTTATACAGCATAATAGGCACCAGATATTACTTCATACAGTATAATGGGCCTCATATATGACTTCATACAGTATAATGGGCCCCATATATTACTTCATCCAGTATAATGGGCCCCATATATGACTTCATCCAGTATAATGGGCCCCATATATGACTTCATACAGTATAATGGGCCCCATATATGACTTCATCCAGTATAATGGGCCTAATATATTACTTAATCCAGTATAATGGGCCCCATATATTACTTCATACAGCATAATAGACACCATACTGTATATTACTTCATACAGTATAATGGGCCCCATATATTACTGCATACAGTATAATGGGCCCCATATATTACTGTACACAGTATAATGGGCCCCATATATTACTTCATACAGCATAATAGACACCATACTGTATATTACTTCATACAGTATAATGGGCACCATATATTACTTCATACAGTATAATGGGCCCCATATATTACTTCATAGAGTATAATGGGTCCCATATATTACTTCATATAGCATAATGGGCACCATATATTACTTCATACAGTATAATGGGCCCCATATATTACTTCATACAGCATAATGGGCACCATATATTACTTCATACAGTATAATGGGCACCATATATTATTTCATACAGTATAATGGGCACCATATATTACTTCATACAGTATAATGGGCCCCATATATTACTTCATACAGTATTATGAGCACCATATATTACTGCATACAGTATAATGGGCACCACATATTACTTCATACAGTATAATGGGCACCAAATATTATTTCATACAGCATAATGGGCCCCATATATTACTTCATACAGTATAATGGGCCCTATATATTACTTCATACAGTATAATGGGCCCTATATATTACTTCATACAGTATTATGAGCACCATATATTACTGCATACAGTATAATGGGCACCATATATTACTTCATACAGTATAATGTGCCCCAATATTATTTCATACAGCATAATGGGCCCTATAAATTACTTCATACAGTATAATGGGCACCATATATTACTTCATACAGTATAATGGACCCCATATATTACTTCATAGAGTATAATGGGTCCCATATATTACTTCATATAGCATAATGGGCACCATATATTACTTCATACAGTATAATGGGCACCATATATTACTTCGTACAGCATAATGGGCACCATATATTACTTCGTACAGCATAATGGGCACCATATATTACTGCATACAGTATAATGGGCACCATATATTACTTCATACAGTATAATGGGCACCATATATTACTTCATGCAGCATAATGGGCACCATATATGACTTCATACAGTGTAATGGGCCCCATATAATTCTTCTACCCAAACCCCGCTGTTCTGTCTCCTCAGTGTATTCTGATCCTCCGCAGTGCTTGGCACAGGGAAATCATTAACTTTACCTATATAATTGTCCACTTAGACTGATAGTAATAGTGATTTGTTTGTACCCTGTTGTCTGGCGCTGGCCCACTTTATGGGGGTCCTCAGGGCATATGATTATACACCAGTAAAAAGTATGAGAGGCTCAATGTGACCAGTGCCACCTAGTTTCCTACCCCTCTTATTCGACTGGTACTGTGGGCACACTGACTTGTACTGAGGAAAAGAAAGAACAGAGAGAAAAAGAAAACAGAGAGAGAAAGAAAGAAGAGAAAGAAAGAAAGAAATAACAGAGAAAGAAAGAAGAAGGAAAGAAACAGAGAGAGAAAGAAAGATTCTATAAAGATACTATAGCAGCCCGGCTCACATTGTAATGCCCACCTGTGCCTCCCGATGCAGGACATATCATGATCCGCTCACATGGCTGGCATCCTGAGTCCACGGCGATCCTGCTGTCCATGCTGTTGGGGGAGGATACGGTGATGGATCTGAAGCATTCCCTGAAGTGCCATGGTTCCATCACAATCTCCTCCCGAAATTACCTCATTTCCAGTCAGCTTCTAGCACGTCACTTCCAGTGGAACGTCACGTGCGAATTTTAAAGTGCTCCTCAGGGCTCCGCCGTGTACTCCTGTGTCCGCGGGAAAAGTAAGCTCCCAGCCGGGGCAGTGGGGCATAATTTCTCTCAAAATCGGGACTATCCCGCTGGGAGGTATGAATGCGCCCCACCATACACCTTGTACACGTATGGCTCTGCATACATCATACACACACGGTTCTTTTTATGCCTCATACACACACGGCTCTGTTCTGTGCACCTTGCGCACACATGGCTCCACTCCGTAAACCTCGTACCAGAGCTGTGGAGTCGCTAAGCCAAACTTGCGACTCCGACTCCTCAATTTCCCTTACACCGACTCCAACTCCGACTCCCACACATATTGCTTATATTTAAGTGAAAAATGTATTGTAGTACAATGTGAACATCAGACATTTAATCATTTTTATGATCCAATAATCAAGATATTTAGGTAGAACAGAATATATATTTATTGGAATACAACTTTAGAGCACTAAAAACTGTAATAAATTGTAAATATGTAGTACACTATGTAATATCGATTACATATGTACAGTACAGACCAAAAGTTTGGACACACCTTCTCATTCAAAGAGTTTTCTTTTATTTCATGACTATGAAAATTGTAGATTCATTCTGAAGACATCAAAACTATGAATTAGCACATGTGGAATTATATAACAAAAAAGTGTGAAACAACTGAAAATATGTCTTATATTCTAGGTTCTTCAAAGAAGCCACCTTTTGCTTTGATTACTGCTTTGCACACTCTTGGCATTCTCTTGATGAGCTTCAAGAGGTAATCACCGGAAATGGTCTTCCAACAGTCTTGAAGGAGTTCCTAGAGATGCTTAGCACTTGTTGGCCCTTTTGCCTTCACTCTGCGGTCCAGCTCACCCCAAACCATCTCGATAGGGTTCAGGTTTAGTGACTGTGGAGGCCAGGTCATCTGGCGTAGCACCCCATCACTCTCTCTCTTGGTCAAATAGCCCTTACACAGCCTGGAGGTGTGTTTGGGGTCATTTTCCTGTTGAAAAACAAATGATGGTCCAACTAAACGCAAACCGGATGGAATAGCATGCTGCTGCAAGATGCTGTGGTAGCCATGCTGGTTCAGTATGCCTTCAATTTTGAATAAATCCCCAACAGTGTCACCAGCAAAGCACCCCCACACCATCACACCTCCTCCTCCGTGCTTCATGGTGGGAACCAGGCATGTAGAGTCCATCCGTTCATCTTTTCTGCGTCGCACAAAGACACGGTGGTTGGAACCAAAGATCTCAAATTTGGACTCATCAGACCAAAGCACAGATTTCCACTGGTCTAATGTCCATTCCTTGTGTTCTTTAGCCCAAACAAGTCTCTTCTGCTTGTTGCCTGTCCTTAGCAGTGGTTTCCTAGCAGCTATTATACCATGAAGGCCTGCTGCACAAAGTCTCCTCTTAACAGTTGTTGTAGAGATGTGTCTGCTGCTAGAACTCTGTGTGGCATTGACCTGGTCTCTAATCTGAGCTGCTGTTAACCTGCAATTTCTGAGGCTGGTGACTCGGATGAACTTATCCTCCGCAGCAGAGGTGACTCTTGGTCCTTTCCTGGGGTGGTCCTCATGTGAGCCAGTTTCTTTGTAGCGCTTGATGGTTTTTGCCACTGCACTTCGGGACACTTTCAAAGTTTTCCTAATTTTTCGGACTGACTGACCTTCATTTCTTAAAGTAATGATGGCCACTCATTTTTCTTTACTCAGCTGCTTTTTTCTTGCCATAATACAAATTCTAACAGTCTATTCAGTAGGACTATCAGCTGTATATCCACCAGACTTCTGCACAACACAACTGATGGTCCCAACCCCATTTATAAGGCAACAAATCCCACTTATTAAACCTGACAGGGCACACCTGTGAAGTGAAAACCATTTCCGGTGACTACCTCTTGAAGCTCATCAAGAGAATGCCAAGAGTGTGCAAAGCAGAAATCAAAGCAAAAGGTGGCTATTTTGAAGAACCTAGAATATAAGACATACAGTATTTTCAGCTGTTTCACACTTTTTTGTTAATTATATAATTCCACGTGTTAATTCATAGTTTTGATGACTTCAGAGTGAATCTACAATTTTCATAGTAATGAAAATAAAGAAAACTCTTTGAATGAGGTGTGTCCAAACTTTTGGTCTGTACTGTATATATATATATATATATAGTGTGTATATGTGTATATTGTGAGGTAGCGCTGTCATGTAAGTAAGGGGTTCTCGCTTGCAGCGATCGAAAAACACATCCGGCACAGGATTTTCCAACAAATCATAGTCTATGAGGTTTATTCATCCTTCATAAACCTCCAGCAGCAATATACACAGCATTACAGGAGAGCGTCCATTATACAGGCTATTTAGCCCCAGGGTTATCTCACCCACGTCAGGGTTCCCATATGGCTGTTTCTCCAGGCCGCAGAAGTCCACTCACTCCTCAGGGACTCTCAGATACTGGCCGCCATTACACACACAGCCGCTCCACAGGCTGCTGTTAGTGAGGAGATCCTTCTCCTCACGGGACCTTCCAAACTGGACCAATCAGGTCCCAGCATTCACTCCATGTGACCTAACCTGGCCACATTATATGGTCCATAGCCACGCCCACCGGGTCACATGACTATGACCTCACCACAGGTCCTTCACACAGACATATATACTTTACAATAGCATTCATAAACATACATATGTCTCTATCTCATGGTCACCCACCTTGAGATACATAATGGCTCTTCAACCACTCACACTCTTGGGACATCCACACAGCGCCCCCTCGTGGACACAGTGGTCATTACACCACAATATATATATATATATATAGATATATAAAATATAACACTATGACTTATCTCAGCTAAGACAAATCCTAGATCCTCAGGCTACATTCATACCATGGGCGTAGCCAGGATCAAACCTGGGGGGGTGCAGAACCTCACACTGTTCCGCAGAACTTCATACAGCACACCTCAGCTGCTGCAGAACCTCATACTGCACACCCCTACACTTGAAAATAAAGCCTGCACCTTAAGAAGATGTGGTGGTGATGAATGCAGTCTATTTATTCCAACTATCAATTGATGTTGATGTGTTACTGAAGACGAGCAATGCCTGTCCTGGGTGTCCTTTTGGGCAGCTATGTGTATCTGACTGGTGCTAAAAAAAGGAGTGTTAGTCTGTGTGCTACCCGGTTTTCATTCTTTTTGGTACAGATACGATATGGATAGACAGATATGGATATATAGATAGAGCAGATTTCTAATCTGCTTTTGCTATTGAAAACATTATCTATGAGCTCAAAAACCTTTCAGGTGATGCGGTTTTCTAAAAAGCTGATCGGCTTTTGCAGCTGAAAAACGTATCCTCAAAAAATGCAGGAAAAACGCTGTGTGTGAATGTAGCCATAGAACAGTCATTTATAGGACATCTCATAACTTTCCCAAATTCCTATGAAAAAATATTCAGCACATTCTGCATTGAACTACTGTACCCAATTTATTATATATTTTAGGAGTCGGTCCATTTTATACCGCCTCCAACTCCACCAAAAAGAGCACCGACTCCAACTCCGACTCCACAGCCCTGCCTCGTACACATGTGGCTCTGCTCCGTACACCTTGTATACACGTGGTCATGCTCTGTAAACCTTGTACACAAATGGCTCCACTCCGTAAACCTTGTACACATGCGGCTTTGCTCCATACACCTCGTACACACGCGGTTCCGCTCCATACACCTCACACACATGCGACTCTGCTTCGTACACCTTGTACACGTGCGGCTCTGCTCCGTACACGTGAGGCTCTGCTCTGTACACCTCGCACATGTGCTGCTCCGCTCTGTACACCTCGCACACGCGCTGCTCTGCTCCGTACACCTCGCACACGCGCTGCTCCGCTCCGTACACCTCGCACACGCGCTGCTCCGCTCCGTACACCTCGCACACGCGCTGCTCCGCTCCGTACACCTCGCACACGCGCTGCTCCGCTCCGTACATCTCGCACACGCGCTGCTCCGCTCCATACACACGGCTCCACTCCGTACACACATGGCTCAGCTCCGTACACATGCGGCTCTGCACCTTACACCTCGCACACACGTGGCTCTGCTCCGTACACCTCGCACACACAGCTCCGCATACCCCACACACTCGCGGCTCTGCTCCGTACACATCTCTACAACGTATGCCTCGCACACGCGCTGCTCCGTACACCTCGCACACTCGCGGCTCCGCTCCTTACACCTCGCACATGCGCGGCTCCGCTCCTTACACCTCGTACAAGCGCGGCTCCGCTCCTTACACCTCGTACACGCGCGGATCCGCTCCTTACACCTCGCACACACGCGGCTCCGCTCCTTACACCTCGCACACGCGCGGCTCCGCTCCGTACACCTCGTACACGCGCGGCTCCGCTCCTTGCACCTCGTACACGCGCGGCTCCGCTCTGTACACCTTGTACACACGCTGCTCCGCTCTGTACACCTCGTACACACTCGAGGCTCTCCTCCGTACACTTCGTACACACGGCTCCACTCCGTACATCCGGTACACGTGCAGCTCTGCTCCGTGCACCTCGGTCCTTGTACACACGCGGCTCTGCTCCTTATACCTTGTACACACACGGCTCTGCTCCTTACACATGACTCCGCTCTGTACACCTCGGACACACACACGGCTCCACTCCGTACACACATACAGCTCCACTCCGTACACATCTCTGCTCCGTACACCTCGTACACACCCGAGGCTCTGCCACATACACCCTGTAAACCCCCCTGAGCCCACAGATAAACTTCCCTCATCCAGGACGATGACAGCCAGCACAGACAGCGGAGTCCTGCATAAAACAAGGGCTGATGCGCACAGGACCTGTGATGAGGTCATAGGAGGGGAGGAGTCAGGGTCACATGATATCCGGATGGAAGACGCTACAGATGAGGAGAGGGTAGATGCTAGACTGTATGGGCTCCTTCCAGGTGTGATGTCAGTTCTGGGGGCGTGTCATACCGGGAGTGGGCGTGTTCTGACAGCAAAGGCAGGAAGAGAAGACGCCATTACACCTGTGTCTCTGCCGTCTGGTGCAGGGAGAGAAGCCTCCATTACACATTTGTCTCTGCTGTCTGGTGCCGGCCTTGTGAGCAGTGTGGAGTGAGGTCAGCGGCGTCAGTGACAGACAGGAGGGTTTAGTAAGTAACAGGTTGGTGTCTTCTTAGATGTTTGGTTGATGGGGGCTGATACTTGGGGCTAACTAGTGGGATTTGGGGGCTTATCTGGGAGCTGTTGGGCTCCCGGAGGGGGGATTAATGCACACTGGTGGGGTCTGCTTGTGTGGTTAATGCACGCACACGAGGTCTGTTTAGGGTCCGGAGGGATTAATGATTTCTTGTGGAGTCTGCTTGGGCTACCAGGGGGGTTAATATATGCTTGCAGGGTCTATTTGGGGTCCGGGGGGTTTAATGCATGCTTGTGGGGTCTGTTTGAGGCAGGGGGCTTGGGGGTTAATGCACACTTGTGGGGTCTGGCTGTACTTCGGGGGTACTAATGCATGCTTGTGGGGTCTGGCTGTACTTCGGGGGGTACTAATGCATGCTTGTGGGGTCTGTTTGTGGCAGGGGGTTTAATGCACGCTTGTGGGGTCTGTTTGGGTAGGGAGGTGGAAGTTAATGCATGCTTACGGGGTCTGCTTGGGCTCCCAGGGGAGTTATTGCATGCTTGCAGGGTCTATTTGGGGTCCGGGGGGTTTAATGCATGCTTGTGGGGTCTGTTTGAGGCAGGGGGCTTGGGGGTTAATGCACACTTGTGGGGTCTGGCTGTACTTCGGGGGTACTAATGCATGCTTGTGGAGTCTGGCTGTACTTCGGGGGGTACTAATGCATGCTTGTGGGGTCTGTTTGTGGCAGGGGGTTTAATGCACGCTTGTGGGGTCTGTTTGGGTAGGGAGGTGGAAGTTAATGCACGCTTACGGGGTCTGCTTGGGCTCCCAGGGGAGTTATTGCATGCTTGCAGGGTCTATTTGGGGTCCGGGGGGTTAATTCATGCTTGTGGGGTCTGTTTGGGTAGGGGTTAATGCACACTTGTGGAGTCTGCATGGGCTCCCAGGGGGGTTAATGCATGCTTGCAGGGTCTATTTGAGGTCCGGGGGTATAATGCATGCTTGTGGGGTCTGTTTGGGTAGGGAGGTGTGGGTTAACCCCTTCCTGACATCAAACGTACTATCCCGTCCATGGGACCCGGGCCCCTATGCCCATGGACGGGACAGTACGTCTCAGCGATCAGCGGCGCCCACGTGGTGAGCACTGCTGATCGTGGCCGGGTGTCAGCTAATTATCACAGCTGACACCCGACACAATGTGTCAGGGGCGGTCACGGACCGCCCCCAACACGTTGACCCCTTGCACACCGCGATCAAACATGATCGCGATGTACCGGGGGTTAAAGGGAAGCATCGGCAGGGAGGGGGCTCCCTCCGTGCTTCCCTGAGCCCCCCACAGCAGCGCAATGTGCAGCGCTGCTGCGGGGGGCTCCATCCCTGCAGGCCCCCGAATCCAAGATGGCGACGGGGGCCTGCAGGGAGCCGGCTTCCTCAGTGCCTCCAAAGCGCAGGCATGAGGAAGTCTGCAGCACTGCCTGTGACAAATCGCTGATCTGTCACAGTGATCAGCGAGGTCCCACCTGGGATAATGTAATAAAGTAAAAAAAAAAAGCGTTAAAATAATTTTTTTAAAAATCGCCAAATAAATTAGAAAAAAAAATATCGCCCAATAAATCTATTTTTTGGAAATAAAAAAAAAATAAAAGTACACATATTTGGCATTGCCGCGTCCGTAACGACCCGCCCTATAAAACTGTCCCATTAGTTAACCCCTTTAGCAAACCCATTAAAAAATAAAAAACGAAGCAAAAAATGATTTATCATACCGCCAAACAAAAAGTGCAATAACGCGATCAAAAAGACGCATATAAATATCCATGGTACCGCTGAAAACGTCATCTTGTCCCGCAAAAAACGAGCTGCCATACAGCATCAGAGAAAAAATAAAGTTAAAGCTCGCAGAATAAAGCAATGCAAAAATAATTATTTTTTATATAAAATTGTTTTCATTGCATAAAACCGACAACATAAAAAAAGACCTAAATGAGGTATCGCTGTAACCGTACTGACCCGAAGAATAAAACCGCTTTATCAATTTTACCGCACGCGGAACTGTGTAAACACACCCCCCCAAAAGAAATTCATGAAATGCTGGTTTTTGTTCATTCTTGAATAAAAAGCGATCAAAAGATGTCACATGCCCGAACATGGTACCAATAAAAACGTTAACTCGTCCCGCAAAGAATAAGACCTCACATGACTCGGTGGGTCAAAATACGGAAAAATTATAGCTCTCAATATGTGGTGATGCAAAAACTATTTTTACAATAAAAAGCGTCTTTTAGCGTGCGACAGCTGCCAAACATAAAAACCGCCATAAATAGTAAATCAAACCCCCCGTTATCACCCCCTTAGTTAGGGAAAAATAATAAAATTAAAAGAAAATGTATTTATTTCCATTTTCCCATTAGGGCCAGGGCTGAGATTAGGGTTAGGGCGGAGATTAGGGTTAGGAGTGTGTTGGGGTTAGGGTTGGAGTTAGAATTGGAGGTTTCCACTGTTTGGGCACATCAGGTGCTCTCCAAATGCAACATGGCGTCTGATGGGCAGCACAGTGGCTCAGTGGTTAGCTGGGATTCTGGGTTCGAATCCCACCAAGGACAACATCTGCAAGGAGTTTGTATGTTCTCCCCGTGTTTGCGTGGGTTTCCTCCGGGCACTCGGGTTTCCTCCGGGCACTTGGGTTTCCTCCGGGCACTCGGGTTTCCTCCGGGCACTCCGGTTTCCTCACACACTCCAAAGACATACTGATAGGGAATTCAGATTGTGAGCCTCATCGGGGACAGTGATGAAATGTGTGCAAACTGTAAAGTGCTGCGGAATATGTTAGCGCTATATAAAAATAAAAGATTATTATTATCTCGATTCCAGCCAATTCTGAGTTGAAAAAGTCAAATGGCGTTGCTTCCCTTCCGAGCTCTGCCATGCACCCAAACAGTGTTTTACCCCCACATATGGGGTATCAGCCTACTCAGGACAAATTGCAAAACAACGTTTGGGGTCCTATTTCTCCTGTTACCCTTAGAAAAATAAAAAATTGGGGGCAAAAATATAATTTTTGTGGAAAAAAATGATTTTTTTTATTTTCATGCCCGGGCATTATAAACTTCTGTGAAGCACTTGGGGGTTCAAAGTGCTCACCACACATTTAGATAAGTTCCGTGGGGGGTCTAGTGTCCAAAATGGGGTCACTTGCGGGGAGTTTCCACTGTTTAGGTACATCACGGGCTCTCCAAACGTGACATGGCGTCCGATCTGAATTCCAGCCAATTTTGCATTGAAAAAGTCAAACTGCGCTCCTTCCCTTCTGAGCTCTGCCATGCGCCGAAACAGTGGTTTCCCCCCCTCCACATATCAGGTATCAGTGTACTCAGGACAAATTGTACAATAACTTTTGCAGTCCAATTTCTCCTGTTACACTTGGTAAAATAAAAAAAATTGAACCTGAAGTATTTTTTTGTGAAAAAAAAGTTAGATGTTCATTTTTTTTTTTAAATATTCAAAAAATTCCTGTGACGCACCTAAAGGGTTAATAAACTTCTTGAATGTGGTTTTGAGCACCTTAAGGGGTGTAGTTTTTAGAATGGTGTCACTTTTGGGTATTTTCTATCATATAGACGCCTCAAAGTGACTTCAAATGTGATGTGGTCCGTAAAAATAAAATGGTGTTGCAAAAATGAGAAATCGCTGGTCAATTTTTTACCTTTATAACTTCCTAAGAAAAAAAAATTTTGGTTCCAAAATTGTGCTGATGTAAAGTAAACATGTGGGAAATGTTACTTATCAATTTTTTTGTGTGCCGTATCTCTGTGATTTAAGGGCATACAAATTCAAAGTTGGAAAATTGCGAAATTTTCACAATTTTTGCCAAATTTCCATTTTTTTTCACAAATAAACGCAAGTTATTTGAATGAAATTTTACCACTAACATGAAGTACAATATGTCACGAGAAAACAATGTCAGAATCACCGGGATCCATGGAAGCGTTTCAGAGTTATTACCTCATAAAGGGACAGTGGTCAGAATTGTAAAAATTGGCCCGTCATGAACGCGCAAACCACCCTTGGGGGTGAAGGGGTTAATGCACACTTGTGGGGTCTGGTTGTACTTTGGGGGGTACTAATGCATGCTTGTGGGGTCTGTTTGGGGCAGGGGGGTTAATGCACGCTTGTGGGGTCTGTTTGGGTAGGGGGTGGAGGTTAATGCACGCTTACGGTGTCTGTTTAGCGTCCGGAGGGGTTAATGCATGCATGTGGGGTCTGCTTGGGCTCCCAGGGGGGTTAATGCATGTTGGACGTCCTATGGGGTTAATTCTGTGGGGGAGGGGCGTCCAATGGGGGGTTTAAGCTGGGGTGGTATCCGTTGGGGGGGTTTTGCTTGGGGGTGGAGGGTGCATGATGGGGATTTATGCTTGAGCGGGCGTCTGATGGGGATTTTTGCTTGGGGGAAGGGGGCATTTGGGCTTTGATGGGTTTATCATGTGGGGTCCACTGATTAGTGTGAGGTGGAGGTTTATGATTGGAGGGGGGGTACCCTGTGTGGCCCTCTGGTTGGAGTGCGGGGTGGTTAATGCTTCATTGGGACGCACAAAACTATGGTTGTATGCTGCCTATGCTGGGAGGGTACACCACCAACTGGCATGAAGCTAATCCTTTTTAGCTTAGTTGGTGTCAGGAGGCAGACAGGGGTCCGGACCACCCACGCTGGTTTCTGCCTTAGTTCTTGATTTTTTTTATTAATGATTTCCCTTTTTCTTTCAGATATGGCTTTTAAGGGCGACAGAGTGGAATTATCCCTCTGATCTCCCACCTAGAATTGTCACTACCACATCATCTGTGGTCTACGAGGCAGGGCCCTAACACATTAAGAGTGTTTGCGGTTTTCCGGCGGACAGTCCTTGTCACTAATCCCCCTACCCTCTCGCCCCCCCAGATCCAGATAGAGTAGGGAGGGAAGACAAATCAGTTACCTGCCAGTCGCCGGAAAGTCTGTGTTCAGGCTATTCCATGTCCATCTTCATCACCAGTCTGCAAAGAAGGATTTGAAATCTTCAGGACAGGTACCGTATATCCTACCAGGCAGTGAGGGGGCTCCATTGAAAAAATGAAGGGATAAGACAAATATGTCCTAGTTTTCCCCTGAGCAATATGGACATCTCCTGGGGAAACCTTTCTATTCATGCTGCCTCCACGTTTAACAGAGGCTCCTGCGACCCTACTCTTAAAAAAAATCCAGGCTCTTGTCTAGCCTCTGGTGGCCAGGCCACACCGCCAGCGCCCTGAACAATCATGCACGCCAACTTTCTAGTGCTTCCTGCCCTCTGCCTATCAGGGTAAGAGTACTTTTCTTCTGCAACAGAGGACTAAACTCCTGGTTCTCAAGAGGTGCACAGTCCAATTGTGTTTGTTTCGGAAATGTTCAGTCCAAAAAAGCAACCAACAGGACAACTCTCCTACCCGCCATGAAAAGAAACCTTCCTTCAGGCTCAACCCCCTCCTGGCGTCCACAAACCCATCAGCGCTGGTCTACTAGGCCTGGATCTAGCAGACTCCCTTCGGCATGACGGGGCGTTCCCACCTTGGATGTCTCTCAGGGTTGGCTGCCGTCTCCTTCACTATTCAAGGCTGGTATTATGATAACTGGTCCTAGACACCGGAATCAGGCCGAGCCACAGACCCATCAGATCTGCCCGCATGTGTAGTGTCGGTGGTGGGGTGCCGAGCTGGGGGGGGTGGTCCTACTTTTGTACCGCGCAGAGATGATGACAGAGACACGATGAGGCAGATTCTGGGTGCAACAGGTCCAAGTTTATTTCATTACTTGCCGTCCGCCTGACGGCCTCCGCAGCACACCGCACGTTTCTTCACTTATCGGCCCTCCGTTTCCAGAGCCGTTTACACACCGTACTTTTACAATAAGGACGTACATATGCGTACTGTCCCTCCTTCACTTGTTCGACGCTCCTGACAGGTCCGCCACTGTGGCCGCCCTAGGCCCAATAACCAACAGCGCTTTCACTGGTCAGTCGTCGTGTCAAATACGGTATATGGCACTCACTGCCTCGTCTCTTCTGCGGTATCTTTCTGTCAGGACCACCCCCTGACGTTTCCCTCTCCTCAGTCCCCTTGGTCGGATTCTCCTCAGGACACACAGACTGGCGAAGTCCTCCTGTCACCTGGGCTCCCCCTGGGGACTGGAACCTTCTGGAACCCTCCCTCAGTATTTATAACTTCCCCGGTTCCTTGAAACTGTCACTAACTGTCACCACGCCCCCCATGACCAACGGTTTCTAAAGCCCTAAGCTGCTGTAAAGTCCTTTGCTCACACTCCACCCTGCCATCTAATGGTCATCCCAAGGTACTGCACGTCCACTACACTTTTCTAGTTGTTTCCCCACTGTAATCACTGTCTCCTACCTACACTGTGCAAACCTTTCTTTCTTCACTCTGACTAGTCCGTCCGTCCGTCAGGTCACCTTCCCTACACTCCCCCTTCCTTTGTCCATTGTCGTCCTCGACAATCGTAATCCCTGCCTTCGTCGTTCTGAATCTACACCTACATTCTGTTGTCGGACCAGAAGTTGAGCCAAACCCACTATCTGCGGGGGCCGAACCACACTGGGAGCACTATGCTCTGAGCAGCCTACTGCTACTCACCAGCGCGCACGCCACCTGACAACGTCTTTCAAATTGGGCAAGGTACACCCGTATTCTCTCTACGGCGTGTATCTTTCCCCTACTCTCCCCTACTGTTACCTTTCACTATCCGGTACGCCATGATCGAGGCCACTCACCTACCAGATCATTGCCGGCGCCCGCCTTTCCTTCTTCAGGGGTGTCCGTGGTGTCGGGGACCTGACCTAGGACGGCTGTCTTTCTCACATCTTCCCATTCATTTTCCTTCTTTCAATTACATGTCATGGTCGGCGTCCCGGTCTCCCAGACCTCAACTCTTAGATCCCTACCGGATCTCACACTTTCCTTTGGTCCCGCAGACCTTCCCTTACCCGGACCTGTTGCATTTTACTTTGCATATTATACATCATACAACTTTATAATAGCACAAGTACCCCATTTTTTTATAATTTTTTTTTTTCATTTTCTCTTGCTTTTAAAACCAAAATATAACATAACATTGCATTTCCTCTTTCTTCCTCCCCCCTTCCTTGGACCTGGACACTCCTCCACTTTTCCGTATCCCCGTTCTGTCAGGTAAACATATTTTCGTATATAAAGAACATAGAAAGAAGAAAGAAAGAGAGAGAGAAAATAGTTGCATCAGTTAAACAACAACAAAACTTTTTTCTAAATGCAACTGTCCTTATAATCTGCACAACGGTGCATCGAACTCCTGACAGTCTATACCACTCTCAATGGACAGAGGTGAGGGCTCCACGGGGATACTGAGGGTGTCCATTCAAGTCCTCTTCTTTTCCATGACGGCCTCTCCTTGAGTGTGGAGCAGGTTCCACACTTCCTGCTCCCGGGCCTTTTTCTTCCTGATCACCTCCGCTTCCCACACGGAGGGAACAGCACGGGCCCTGGAGTCCGGTGGGCGGGACTCCGCTGAAAAAGACCGCAAGACAGAAACGGACGAAGATTTCTGCGGCCCAGCAGCCGCTGGGGTCAGGTGGCAAATGGGGAGAACCGGGTCCTCGGGGGCTGGAATCACAGGGCCCGCTAAATCGGTCGCAGCCGACTCCAGCAGCGGCATAACCGCGGCCTCAGGACAGGCCGCATCCACTACTTCCAACGGAGTCGGAGTAACGGCCGATTTCAACAATGCAGCTGCTATTAGCAGGGAAAGCGCAGCAGCATCTTCTTTGGGTGAGCTCTGCACTGGTGACTCCGGGCGGGGTAGTTCAGGGACATGAGCGGGGACCTCGCTCAGCTCTACATACACCACAGGGCCCGTGGTAACTAGGCCTTCCGGTGCGCAGGGCGCCGCGTGCTGCAGCAGAATGGTGGGGGCCGCTTGCGGAGGCACTGGTAGGACCGGGGGTACTCTCACCTTCCCTGGCGCTGCGGCCTCCGTTCCATCATCACGCAGTTTCCCCCGCAGCCTCCGTTCCTTGCTCCACTGTCCTGCGGGCCTTCCCTCCGGACTCGGGGGCTCCGCTGAGAAGTCCTCTGCTGGTATTGGTGGCAGCCGTTCTCGCTGACTCCCCTCAGGCTCCGCTCCCCGGCTCAGCATCCCGCTGCCTGCCCGTAAATCTGAAGATGACTTCTGGTGCAGCTCCATCTCTCGCCGCCATTGCCACTCTAGGCGGCCGATGCCCCGACACCCGCAGCATCTCATACCGTCCGTTGGGCAGCACTCGAATGGCGTCAGACAGCCGCAGCCAAGTTTTTCTTCTGTGCCACTCCTCCTGCTGGGTGGGGCGTTGGCAGACCTTTCCATCCATCTGCCAGGGTCCAATATATGGAAACGTCGGTCTCCGGGCATATACTACTTCCTTTTGGGGTACGTTGGAGGGGGTCCCAGTCCATTCTGAACAACTGCAAACACCCGGACCTCTCCTCTGCGCTGAAGTAATACCGCCATCTTGGGCAGAATCAGCTACTGCCTTGGATCCTCTGCAAGCAACACAGATCCGACACAGCGTCCCAATTTGTAATCCACAGGTCAGTAATTTTTAGTCCACAGGTGTTTATAATCCGAAATAGAGCAGTCTAAGTTTTCCTCAGTCCTTCAGTTGCAGGCCTGCCGCAGAAGATAGCGTATTAGCGGCGGCGATCCTGCAGACTACGCCAAATGTAGTGTCGGTGGTGGGGTGCCGAGCTGGGGGGGGTGGTCCTACTTTTGTACCGCGCAGAGATGATGACAGAGACACGATGGAGGCAGATTCTGGGTGCAACAGGTCCAAGTTTATTTCATTACTTGCCGTCCGCCTGACGGCCTCCGCAGCACACCGCACGTTTCTTCACTTATCGGCCCTCCGTTTCCAGAGCCGTTTACACACCGTACTTTTACAATAAGGACGTACATATGCGTACTGTCCCTCCTTCACTTGTTCGACGCTCCTGCCAGGTCCGCCACTGTGGCCGCCCTAGGCCCAATAACCAACAGCGCTTTCACTGGTCAGTCGTCGTGTCAAATACGGTATATGGCACTCACTGCCTCGTCTCTTCTGCGGTATCTTTCTGTCAGGACCACCCCCTGACGTTTCCCTCTCCTCAGTCCCCTTGGTCGGATTCTCCTCAGGACACACAGACTGGCGAAGTCCTCCTGTCACCTGGGCTCCCCCTGGGGACTGGAACCTTCTGGAACCCTCCCTCAGTATTTATAACTTCCCCGGTTCCTTGAAACTGTCACTAACTGTCACCACGCCCCCCATGACCAACGGTTTCTAAAGCCCTAAGCTGCTGTAAAGTCCTTTACTCACACTCCACCCTGCCATCTAATGGTCATCCCAAGGTACTGCACGTCCACTACACTTTTCTAGTTGTTTCCCCACTGTAATCACTGTCTCCTACCTACACTGTGCAAACCTATCTTTCTTCACTCTGACTAGTCCGTCCGTCCGTCAGGTCACCTTCCCTACACATGCACCAACAGCATATTACAGTTGTACAATCCATAAGAAATGCATTACATGAAATAAGCAAAAGTTTTCAGTGCAAAAAATGCACTTTTATAAAATTAGACAGGTTTCTATATATGTTAAAATGTTATTTAGCCAATATTTCTGTAAGAAAAAGTCTGATATTTGTGGGAAATCTTAATTTGTTCCTCTTAAACTGGTTCTGAATGTAAATATAACATTGCTCTGATTTATAAGTCTCCATGTTGTAATTTAGCCTTTTATTTCATGCTTGGGGCAGGACAAGCCCATGATGCATCTGTGTAACATGTAGGGAACTGTAATAACAGGGTGAGACAGGTAAACCACTTTTGAAATAGTGAAGTTCACTTGTACAAGCTGCATAGATGTAAACCTGCCAAAAGGGAACCTGTCACCAGGATTCCCCATAAAGAATGATACGAACTGGTGTGTATGGAGAGTGTAAGCGCACGTTCACACTGGCCACTGAACAGAAAAAAAACACAAGCATGATTGAATACCCTGCAGTAAATGGCATAGTGCATAAAAATAATATAGGGGATTTAGTTAACATGTTCTTTATTAAAAAAGCCAAAGCCATCCCACCACTTCATGGTGACGTAATTAGGACAGTCCTAACTCTAATGCCCCCCCTTATAAAGTACTACCACTACCTGTATGTCGCCATATACAGCACTCTAGAATGCTGTTTATATAGTACGACCACTACCTGTATACCCTCTATATACAGCATTTTATAAAGCACGTCCACTATCTGAATGCCTTTATATAGACACAACATTCTAGAATGCCAATCTGCATAACTTTGTTTTGTTTTGTTTTTTATTAGATTTGCCTGCGGGGAAGCCCCATCCAGTGGGCTTCGCTAGTCTTAATCCGGTGCCTCCTCCTCTTCTATCACTGTCCTTCGTTCTTTGAGTCGACGACGCGTCCTAAGTCCATCCCACACAGTGTCTTCCATCATGCAGGCTCACTTCTCTGTGCGCTTTGCACTACTTTGCTTTGTGATCGGCAGGGCAGAGACATGTTCCTGCACAGAAGCGTCATGGGGGAGGTTGTGTGGATGATGTAGGACGAATCATCCACGGGAAGGAGGACTGTACTGGAAGAAGAACAGTGACAAACATAATACCAGACCGCCCCATAGGCAAGATGTTCACATTTGCCTCAGACCACACGTGAGGACGTTTCGAGACTGCGCCTCAGGCCACGCGTGAGGACGTTTCGAGACTGCGCCTCAGGCCACGCGTGAGGACGTTTCGAGACTGCGCCTCAGGCCACGCGTGAGGACGTTTCGAGACTGCGCCTCAGGCCACGCGTGAGGACGTTTCGAGACTGCGCCTCAGGCCACGCGTGAGGACGTTTCGAGACTGCGCCTCAGGCCACGCGTGAGGACGTTTCGAGACTGCGCCTCAGGCCACGCGTGAGGACGTTTCGAGACTGCGCCTCAGGCCACGCGTGAGGACGTTTCGAGACTGCGCCTCAGGCCACGCGTGAGGACGTTTCGAGACTGCGCCTCAGGCCACGCGTGAGGACGTTTCGAGACTGCGCCTCAGGCCACGCGTGAGAATATTCCTACGCCTGCCATGCCTGAAAGTGGCACAGAAAGCAGAGTAGAAAGTTGGTCATTGTATTTTAATCCCTTCATGACAAAGCCTATTTTGACCTTAATGACCAGGCCATTTTTTGCAATTGTGACCAGTGTCCCTTTATGAGATAACTCTGTAATGCTTCAACAGATACTAGCGATTCTGAGATTTTTTTCATGACATATTGGGCTTCATGTTAGTGGTAAATTTAGGTCGATTAATTTTTGAGTTTATTTATGAAAAAATCAGAAATTTGGCTAAAATTTTGCAATTTTCAAATTTTGAATTTTTATTCTGTTAAACCAGAGAGTTATGTGACACAAAATTAGTTATTAAATAACATTTCCCACATGTCTACTTTACATCAGCACAATTTTGGAAACAAAATTTTTTTGTTAGGAAGTTATAAGGGTTAAAAGTTGACCAGCGATTTCTCATTTTTACAACAAAATTTACAAAACCATTTTTTTTAGGGACCGCCTCACATTTGAAGTCACTTTGAGGGGTCTATATGGCAGAAAATACCCAAAAGTGACACCATTGTAAAAACTGCACCCCTCAAGCTACTCAAAACTACATTCAAGAAGATTATTAACCCTTCAGGTGCTTCACAGGAACTAAAGCAACGTGGAAGGAAAAAATGGACATTTTTAATTTTTCCAACAAAAACTTTCTTTTAGCATCAATTTTTTTTCATTTTCACATGGGAAACAGGATAAAATGGATCCTAAAATTTGTTGGGCAATTTCTCCTGAGTACACCGATACCTCATATGTGGTCATAAACCACTGTTTAGGTGCACAGCAGGGCTCAGAAGGGAAGGAGCGCTGTTATGAGTTCATTTTCCCCTTCACTCTTGAGGTCTGATGAACTCCCTCTGCTGGTGAAGAGAGGTAGTGAAATTGATTGGGATGGGAAAAACCTGTCATCTGAACAGGCGGAGCGTGATTGGACACCCGGAATCACTGAGTGGATATAAGGCAGCTGATGCCCTGCAGGGTTGCTGGTGATCCTTTCTGCTCTGAGCTCTTGCAAACCAGTTCAGTACCTGTCTTCTGAAAGCTAAGTTTTTGCTCTCTTATTTTTCCATGACATTGTGTCTGTTTACTTAGTGTTTGTGTTCTGCCTGCCCTTGTTGGTACAGGCTGAGCTCCATTTTTGTCTCTGGTCAAGTTGATCTTTTGCTCAGTCTTCAGAATATACCTGAGTGCTGATATAGTGATTTTGAAGTTTCTCCTTAAACTTTTTAACTAATTTTACTAAACAAAATCAAAAAATTAGGAACATTTTACAGGATCATTGGTCTGTTCTTCTTAATGATCCAGTGTTGGGGAGTATGCTACCGAATAAACCAGGACTAACCTTTAAAAGATCCTCTACTCTTAGAAATATACTGGCCCCCAGTCGCCTGAAAAAAGAAAAAATTAGGGATGAACAATGCAAAAAACCAGGAGTCTTTAAATGTAATACCGCTCGGTGTCTGTGTTGTGGCATGATTATGCATAATATGACGACATTCAGTTCAATTCAGAATAATAAGGTGTTTGATATAAAGTTTTCCCTGAATTGTAAAAGTAGTTTTGTGATATATCTGATAGTATGCGAATGTGGTTTACAGTATGTGGGTAAAACCACACAAGAACTGCATAACCGCATGAATTCGCACAGACACAATGTAATTGAAGGTTTTATGTTCCATGGAGTATCAAAACATTGCACTATAAGACATGGGAAGAAACCATGTATTAAAGTGGCCCCAATTGATTATGTTTCAGAAGACACTGTGAACAGGAGTGTCATTCTGAGAAGAAAGGAAATTTACTGGATTCATAGGTTGCAGACTCTGCAACCATACGGTTTAAATGAAATATCTGACATCTTTAAATAATTTTGGTGCTCTGCATATTTGTCTGCTAAGGATTGGAGTAGTATTGTCATCTGTTAATTATGTGATGTCCATGCTATAACATTACAGTAAGGGAATGATCATATCGCTAACATATAAAGAGATACAATCGGCGGTATTCTACTATGATTGGAATAGTTGGCTGGTGCCTTGAAAAGGTACTGACAGCTCAGGAGATGTGGAGCCTTTGGCTGAGAGAACAGAAACGTTTCTTGAGTGCAGAGCATGGGTCTGCTGTGCAGGATCGAATCCGCATAGGAGTACATACATTAATTAGTATATGATCATCTGCCTGAAATATAAGGAAAGTAAAAGTATAATATGTTGAATGAAGGGTTAATACTGAAAGGAAAATATAAGTGCGGTTTTATAAGAGATTTGTGAATGTTGTTCTGTTAATTGATATGATGCACTAAGAAATTTAGATTTTTATTGAGTATAATCATAATTTTATTATAATGTTTTACATTTTTTCTAATGTGAAGTTTTACATATGTGTGTTTCCATAGAAGTGTGTTTTTTATAGATGAATTTTAGTGATTTTTGTGATTTTATATTATGTTGATTGTTATGTGTGAATTTTTTGAGTGCAATGAGCATCTACCTCACTTCCTGGGGAAGCTAGTATATAAGGAGAATGGAATGTGATGCCAGTGTAACTTTTGCTCCTGAGGAAGTGTACAGTGTGTACACGAAACGCGTAGAGTTTATGGAATAAAAAGGAAGTTATAATCACTGCTTGGTCCTTGGATTAACTCCTTGTGAACTTTGGACTGGAACAGCGCGATCCTGAAAGCCGGATTTCTTTCCTTCTTATATATGTAATTCTAGTGACCGGCTAATTGCTGCAGTTCATCGGATCCTACCCATTTGTGCTTATGGTTGTTGTGTTTCACACAACTGAACCAGGTGAGTGGATCCATATCTGTGAAACGTTTATATCACTGGATAAGACCCTATTGTGCGCTTCTGTCTCCCCCTTTTTTAAACAATTTTCCTGGCAGTTGTGGAGGACATTTTTGCTGGTCTACCAGACCATGGTTTTGTATTTACAGAGCCCCTGATTTTCCCCTTGTTAATCACAGTTTGAACGCTGCTGACTGGCATTATCAATTCTCTTGGATATCTTTTTGTATCGCTTTCATGTTTCATATAGTTCAACTACCTTTTCCCGTAGATCCGTTGACAATTCTTTTGCTTTCCTTATGACTCACAAACCAGAATCATCAGTGGCTGGATGAAAGATGCAAGAGTCTGTCTGGAACCCAGGGCCTCACTCAGCTTTTATGCACAGACACTGAATACAAGCAAACAGGTCACAGGTGAGGATGTTAGGTTCAGTAGCCATTCAAACCCATTTGTGTCAACTTCTGTGCATGTTATCAGGCCCAAATCACCAGGATATGTTAACTTCAGATGAGGGCCATTTGGATGTTTTGGGTTGTCATTATGATTTAAAAAGAGAAAACACAATAGTTTGACAATAAATGGCTTCACCCAACCACTAACCATGAGTGGAGAAAAAGGTTTGGTGTCATCATTCATATTCTGTGAAAAAAAACGCCAAGAAAGCAAAAATTCTGCTTTGTTCTGTAAACTTTTGAGCACAACTGTGTGTGTGTGTGTGTGTGTATGTGTGTGTGTATATGTATATATATATATATATATATATATATATATATCTCCTTTGTTACCACATCAGAGAATTCCAAGCAAAGGAAGTTCACCTACTGCCATATTGGGAGACCCTAGTGATCGGTGTCTCAATCTGGAAACTGCTGCTGGCACCAACCTATTGCGTGGTACCAGAAGTGGAACACCATCGCACCACACACACCACACACTCTATACGCCGTACGCACCACACTCACACACTCTCATTCACACAGCCTTTTGCGCGGTACCACCAGCAGAACACCATCGCACTGCACCTGCGCGAATTCTAGGCAGGCGCAGTGAATCATTCAGCTGATCCCGGCGGCAGATGTGTGACATGTCTACAAGCAGAGGAAGCTGGTCACATTAATTAAAGGGGTTTTACCACGATCGAAAGTTCATTTTAAAAATTGTCTGTGACTGTGTATGGAGCATACCACATCTCCTGGGCAGGGGAGGAAGCAAAAGATAATACTAACATTACAGCAGGGGATCACAGAGGATACATTTTGTGAGGTAAAATATTTCACTGACTGTTTTTAAACAATATTTTACCTCACAACATGTATGTTTTGTGATTGCCTACTGTAATTTCAGTATTGTCTTTTGCTTCCTCCCCTGCCCAGGAGCTGTGGTATGTTCTGTACACTGTCAGACACAGGGGTGAGAGAGACAGAGCACAGGCGGAGACAGCTCAAATGGGACAGCACATGAGGGGAGAACACAGCACAGGAAGGAGAGAGACAGCAGACAAGGAGGATAATAGATGGGGTAGACAGGTCAAAGAAGAGAGCAGATGGGAGAAGTCAGCACATGGGGAAAGAGAGAGTGGATAGGTGGGTGAGCACATGGGGGGAGATTCTCAACGCTGCAAAGCCTGCCCCCATCGTGACATTACCGCCCTCCCAATGCAATAGCATCCGGCCTCCATCTAGTATATATCAGTAGGTATGGAAAATATTCATACCCCTTTAAATTTTTCACTCTGTTTCATTGCATCCATTTGGTAAATAAAAAAAAGTTAATTTTCTTCTCATTAATGTACACTCTGCACCCCATCTTGACTGAAAAAAACAGAAATGTAGTAATTTTTGCAAATGTATTAAAAAAGAATAACTGAAATATCACATGGTCATAAGTATTCAGACCCTTTGCTCAGTGTTGAGTAGAAGCACCTTTTGAGCTAGTACAGCCATAAGTCTTCTTGGGAATGATGCAACAAGTTTTTCACCCCTGGATTTGGGGCTCCTCTGCCATTCTTCCTTGCAGATCCTCTCCAGTTCCGTCAGGTTGGATGGTGAATGTTGGTGGACAGCCATTTTCAGATCTCTCCAGAGATGCTCAATTGGGTTTAGGTCAGGGTTCTGGCTGGGCCAGGCAACAATGGTCGAAGAGTTGTTCTGAAGCCACTCCTTTGTTATTTTAGCTGTGTTGTTAAGGTCATTGTCTTGTTGGAAGGTGAACCTTCGGCCAAGTCTGAGGTCCAGAGCACTCTGGAAGAGGTTTTCATCCAGGATATCTCTGTACTTGGCCACATTCATGTTTCCTTCAATGTCAACTAGTCGTCCTGTCCCTGCAGCTGAAAAACACCCCCATAGCATGATGCTGCCACCACCATGTTTCACTGTTGGGAATGTATTGGGCAGGTGATGAGCAGTGCCTGGTTTTCTCCACAGATACCGCTTAGAATTATCACCAAAATGTTCTATCTTCGTCTCATCGAACCATAGAATAATATTTCTCATAGCCTGGGAGTCCTTCATGTGTTTCTTAGCAAACTCTATGCATACTTTCATATGTCTGGCAATGAGGAGAGGCTTCCGTCGGGCCACTTTGTCATAAAGGCCCCACTGGTGGAGGACTGCAGTGATAGTTGACTTTGTGGAACTTTCTCCCATCTCCCTACTGCATCTGTGGAGCTCAGCCACAGTGATCTTGAGGTTCTTCTTTATCTCTCTCACCAAGGCCCTTCTCCCATGATTGCTCAGTTTGGCTGGACGGCCAGGTCTAGGAAGACTTCTTTTGGTCCCAAACTTCTTCCATTTAAGTATTATGGAGGCCACTGTGCTCTTAGGAACCTTGAGTACAGCAGAAATTCTTTTCTAACCTTGGCCAGATCTGTGCCTTGCCACAATTCTGTCTCTGAGCTCCTTGAACAGTTCCTTTGACCTCATGATTCTCGTTTGGTCTGACATGGACTGTGAGCTCTTATATAGACAGGTGTGCGCCTTTACAAATCAAGTCCTATCAGTTTAATTAAACACAGCTGGACTCCAATGAAGGAGGAGAACCATCTCAAGGAGGATCACAAGGAAATGGACAGCATGTGACTTACATATGAGTGTCAGAGCAAAGGGTCTGAATACTTGGGACCAAGTGACATTTCGTTTTTTCTTTTTTTAATAAATTTGCAAAAAAATTTTACATTTCTGCTTTTTTTTTCTCTCAAGATGGGATGCAGAGTGTACATTAATGAGAAAAAAATGAACTTTTTTGAATTTACCAAATTTCTGCAATGAAACAAAGAGAGAAAAATTTAAAGGGGTCTGAATACTTTCCGTACCCACTGTATGAGGAAAAAATTGTCGTAACATGCTATGCTCCCTAGTCATCCTTATATCCTATGTGGGGTGCTGTGGGAGCCTATGCACTCTAAACTTCCAGGGGTGCTGGCTACCCTCAATCTGCCACTGGGTGATGAATACAATTTTTAGTAAAAAGACATCAGCAGATATAGGAGAAAGGTGTAGACAATTGACATCATATGTAGATATACAGCAGGTGAAATAAGTATTGAACACATCACCAATTAAGTAAATCTATTTCTAAAGCTGCTACTGACATGAAATTCTCACCAGATGTCAGTAACATCCCATCCAATCCACACAGGCAGAGATCAAACCAAAGATGTCCATAAATTAAGTTCAATACTTCTTTCAGCAGCTGTATTGCTGACAGCACAACCTGTCAATGCCTTTATATTTTTGTCAGGTGGGTGACACCAAGTGGTAGAAAGTGGCAGCACATCTGCAGTGAATGGGAATGATGCATCATGGAATATATTTTTTTCATATAACTATAATTGTATAAATAACAAATTATTGGTATATGGCTGCCCAAGCAAAATTTGTAATGGCCTCCAACTAACTTGTCATTTATACTTCTGTTTTGGCCCCTAACTTACAGCAAGGAGACTGAATGCCTAAAGGCCTATACCTAGCCTTTAGGTATTCACTCATTCCTTGTCAGGATTCGCTTGTTTCTCATAACTGCAATGATTGTTCTTCAGTGCAGACAAAGGAGAGGACTAAGGATAAAGTAATCCTCTCTCATCTATCATTATTGGTATGGCGGGAAAATATTTGCAATCCATAGCCGAGTGATAAATGTAAGTGGCACTCAATGACATTCGCACATGGCACTGGTGACTGGTCTTGTCACAACACTTGTTAGATTACCCGGGGCCAGGAACTTTTTCCATGTCCCTAAAACTAGGGGTGCCCTAGCTATCCCTGCTCCCCAGATTACTTCTGACAATGAAGACGCCGGGGCCATGTTCTTTTTTGAACTCCTGAAACAGCCCTATATCTGTCCCCTTCCCCTACCCAGGGATATGGGGAGTAATAGTGTATGTATATGCACAAACCAGCCTAACAAGAGAGGACGTACTGGGATAAATTAAAATACCAAACATGCAAATGGCAATTCACAGACAATAGAGAGGAACACTGGGGAGAAAATGAAGGAAAACCAAATAGGAGAGAAAGAGGAATTGTACACAGCCAAAACACCAAGCAACAGTCACAGATCAACACTCCAAACACCTCTACCAACAACCGACACCTCCACTCCTCACCAAGCAGTATAAGGCTAACACTGGCAATCCAGATTGCCATAGGTGAGTATATATAGGAGCAGGGAGTGACCAATTCTGAACAGCTGAGATCATCCAAACAGGAAAGCTTCAGAGACACTAAGCTGAACAGTTTAACCCCTGCACTGATAACTGACACCTTTACCATTTAATATGAAGGTGAATTGATTCTAATCAGTGCAGGAGTATGTGGAAAAGGATACGAGTTAAAACAGGGCAAAAAAAATCACAACCTAAAAGGAGAAAAAGGCAGAAATAAAAACATAACAAATAACATACCAAATAAATTATATATACTGCTCAAAAAATAAAGGGAACACTTAAACAACAGAATATAACTCCAAGTAAATCAAACTTCTGTGAAATCACACTGTCCACTTAGGAAGCAACACTGATTGACAATCAATTTCACATGCTGTTGTGCAAATGGAATAGACAACAGATGGAAATTATTGGCAATTATCAAGACACCCTCAATAAAGGAGTGGTTCTGCAGGTGGGGGACCACAGACCACATCTCAGTACCAATGCTTTCTTGCTGATGTTTTGGTTACTTTTGCATGTTGTTTGTGCTTTCACACTCGTGGTAGGATGAGATGGACTCTACAACCCACACAAGTGGCTTAGGTAGTGCAGCTCATGCAAGATGGCACATCAATGTGAGCTGTGCCAAGAAGGTTTGCTGTGTCTGTCAGCATAGTGTCCAGAGGTTGGAGGCGCTACCAGGAGAAAGACCAGTACACTAGGAGACATGGAGGGCAACAACCCAGCAGCAGGACCGTTACCTCTGCCTTTGTGCAAGGAAGAACAGGACGAACACTGCCAGAGCCCTGCAAAATGACCTCCAGCTGGCCACAAATGTGCATGTGTCTGCACAAACTTGCAGTAGAAAGCGACTTCATGAGGATGGTCTGAGGGCCCGACGTCCACAGATGGGGGTTGTGCTCACAGCCCAACACCATGCAGGATGCTTGGCATTTGGCACAGAACACCAGGATTGGCAAATTCACCACTGGCGCCCTCTGCTCTTCACAGATGAAAGCAGGATCACACTGAGCAGATGTGACAGTCTGTAGACGCCGTGGAGAGTGATCTGTTGCCTGCAACATCCTTCAGCATGACCGGATTGGCAGTGGGTCAGTAATGGTGTGGCATGGCATTTTTTTGGAGGGCCACACAGCCCTCCATGTGCTCACCAGAGGTAGCCTGACTGCCATTAGGCACCGAGATGAGATCCTCAGACCCATTGTGAGACCATATGCTGGTGCGGTTGGCCCTGGGTTCCTCCTAATGAAGGACAATGTCAGACCTCATGTGGCTGGAGTGTGACAGCAGTTCCTGCAAGATGAAGGCATTAAAGCTATGGACTGGCCCACCCGTTCCCCAGACCTGAATCCGATTGAGCACATCTAGGACATCATGTCTCGCTCCATCCACCAACGTCACGTTGCACCACAGACTGTCCAGGAGTTGGCGGATGCTTTAGTCCAGGTCTGGGAGGAGATCCCTCAGGAGATCATTCGCAACCTCATCAGGAGCATGCCCAGGCGTTGTAGGGAGGTCATACAGGCATGTGGGTGCCACACGCACTACTTAGCCTCATTTTGACTTGTTTTAAAGATTACATTCCAGTTTAATTTTGTGGGTGACTCCAAATCCAGACCTCCATTGGTTAATAAATTTGATTTCCATTGATGATTTTTGTGTGAGTTTGTTGTCAGCACATTCAACTTTGTACAGAACAAAGTATTCAAAGGGAATATTTCATTCATTCAGATCTAGGATGTTATTTGAGTGTTCCCTTTATTTTTTAAGCAGTGTTTATACAGTGGGTACGGAAACTATTCAGACCCCTTTAAATTTTTCATTGTTTGTTTCATTGCAGCCATTTGGTAAATTCAAAAAAGTTCCCTTTTTCTCATTAATGTACACTCTGCACCCCATTTTGACTGAAAAAAATGGAAATTTCAAAATTTTTGCAAATTTATTAAAAAAGAAAATTCTAAAATATTACATGGCCATAAGCATTCAGACCCTTTGCTCAGACACTCATATGTAAGCCACATGCTGTCCATTTCCTTGTGATCCTCCTTGAGATGGTTCTACCCGTTCATTGGAGTCAGCTGTGTTTTTAATTAAACTGATAGGGCTTGATTTGTAAAGGCGCACACCTGTCTATATATGACCTCACAGTCCATGTCAGACCAAATGAGAATCATGAAGTCAAAGGAACTGGCCAAGGAGCTCAGAGACAGAATTGTGGCAAGGCACAGATCTGGCCAAGGTTACAAAAGAATTTCTGCAGTACTCAAGGTTCCTAAGAGCACAGTGGCCTCCATAATCCTTAAATGAAAGAAGTTTGGGGCCACCAGAAGTATTTTTAGACCTGGCAATTCAGCCAAACTGAATCGTGGGAGAAGAGCAGGGGCGTACCGTCAATAGTAGCAGACCACGCAGCTGCTATGGGCCCCAGAGAGGTGAGGGGGCCCGGATGGGTGAGGGGGGGCCAGCGACGGCCGCTGCGATTTGGCAGCTGTGCTGTGCTGACACAGTACTATCTCCTTTAATTAAATGTAAGCGACGGCCGCCGCCGGCTGTATACCCCCTGGCTGGGCCCCTTTAAGCTTTCCTTGTTTCCTGGTCAGCAGTTGGCTGAAGTCTCTGGCTGGATTTGCATAAGAACGCCACGCCTCCTAGCAGCCAGAGAGGTAGCAGCACAAGTGCATTGCAGGAAGCAGAAGGGTCTCTGGTGCTGATGGGCTACATGTACAAGGTGATGTGTTATAATGAAGGGTCCTGTCTGCACGTGTACGCTGTCTGTCAGTGGTGGGCTGTGCTTGGTCAGGATGTAGCAGAGGTGGATGAGGTGTGTGAAGGACTTTGACTTCCTCCCTGTGAATTGTGACATAACATTGCTTCTTCAGTAGTGATGTGTCGTTCATGAACTATCCTATTCAAAGAGTTGGCTCCCCGCTGTGAACGAAATGAGCCGGCTCTGCAGGGAGAACAGTGAGGTTTTTTTTTCTTCTCGCGCCTGGCAGCTTAGTGAAGCCTGACTTTGACTCATTTGGAGGAGGAGCAGTCAGGAGAGGAGGAGATGTGGAGTTGTGGGCTGTAAATAAATGCATGTGCGTTAACCCTTCAGTCCAAAATATACACTGCCAGTTCCTCCATGGCATATATGGCATGTGATTATGTGTAGTAGGAGGAGGGACTCAGCACATTATCATCATCATCTGCAATGACCTGTGCGTTACCTTTAGTCCCAAATAGAGATATACTTCACTGGCCCCTCATCCCTGGCATATACATACAGTATATTGTATGTGTAGGAGGAGAGGCTCAGCACATTGTTTGGTATATCATCTTCTCATAGTGTTAGGCCAGGTTCACATTGCGATAATGGCCCTGCGTTCAGCGGGATCGTTACATAGCGGCACTAACGCTGTAACGGGTGAGATAACGCACCCATTGGCCACAATGCTACTAACGCATCCAAAATCGGCATGATGCGATACTTCATGGCGCACCCCCAAATACTGCAGACCGCGTTCCAGGGTACGTCATGAAGTAATGCATCATGCCGATTTTGGATGCGTTAGTATTGCAGCCAAAGGGTGCGTTAGTGCCGCTATGTAATGGATCCCATTGAACGCAGGGCCAGGAGGATTCAGGACAACAGTACAGGGAGGAGGATAGACAACGTCAGTTGTTGCTGCTAAGGGCTCATACTAGCGAGAGAGTCGCGTGATTCTCAAGAGTCTCTCACATGGAAACCTGGCACTGCCGCCAGCACTCGGACCGGAGCATGCAGATACATGTATTTCTATGAAGCCGCCCCCCCTGTCCGAGTGCCAGCGGCAGTGCCAGGTTTCCATGTGAGAGACTCTCACGAGAATCACGCGACTCTCGCTAGTGAGTATGAGCCCTAAGGGTAGGGTAAGGAATATAAAGTGATTTTAGGCAAAACCTGTGGAGAGATCAGGTCCAGCCCCAATCATTATATAGAGGTAAGCTGGTTTCACACTTGCATATTTTGGCTGCACATGGATCCGTTTTCGTCTCCATTGACTTTCAGTGGTGACGGATGGGACTGTGCATCCAGTTGTCACCGTTTTCCCACAGATCCGCGTGTCTGCATATTTTTTCAGATGCACAAAAACGCAACTTGTTGCAGTTTTGTGTCATCTGAAAAACACGCAGGCGCAGGGAGACGCACGGATCCGCGGCTACAGGTCTGGAATTAACATGGAGCTCTATGGAGCACGGATCCTGGAGAACACAGATCCGTGTGCTTCCATGTGCAGGGATCCGTTCTGCGGCACTGAGCATGCTCGGAAGCGAAGGATGTGCTGTATGGGACCAGTAGGTAGACATAATATAGACTATGTCCGCATGCTGCTCTGTCATACAGTGATCTTTCCTGCCTCACTAGAAGGGCTTGTGCCCTGTGTTATAGTGTGGATGATAATAAAATGTATTGGGAGCATGTATATGACATGGGGGCACCTGGTTAGGGGCTGCAAGAGTGGGGCTGCGTTCACACTAGTGTTTTGGTACGGTGCGTTGTGATGCGTAGCAATCCTGATGCATCCTGATCCAGATTACAGATAAAGGAGGCAATTAAGCATTAAGTGCTACAGTACGTCCAGCTGTACAAGAAATGGGACCAAGTGTGAAAAAATAAACATCAGGAAGGGAAAAAAAAAATGTGAAAATGAGCTGATTTTCCTGAGTAATGAGCGAAGAGCTGTAATCAGCAGAACACAACGGCGATTAAACACTAATTGGATGGAGGATGAGCGATGCTGCCGGAGAGGAGATAGCACTGTGTTGCGCTATGGGGCAGGATTACAGATGTTTGCAAGAAACTAAGGCATATAGAGGAGTAATGTGTGGGCAAGAATGCTTTAACCCCTTCTCGCTGCCAAAACATATACTTGCATCCTAGATATGATGATCGTGCCTTTTGTCGGTTTAGAAAACCCCTGGGAGGTGATGGGAAGACACAATGTGTAGTTCTTGCCATTTAAAATTCCTTTATGTATCACTCATCATAGTGACCTATTGTCATTCAATCTGATTCTGGGGGGGGAAAAAACTTAAAGGGAGTCTGAACACAAAATGAAAAGTACAGGTGCTCAGTGCCCCCTTGGTGAGGCCTGTCTAGGGCACCTTCTGTCTGCTTTCTATCTAGCTCTGCCAAGGGTGCACTGAGGACATATTTGGTGTGAGCAGTCATTTTGTGCCGACAGATGCCATAATCGCTGGTCTTATTGTAGACAGCTTAATGAGGTTGTCCTGCTTAATCTTCCATTTTGACTTTTACAAGGAATATATCAAATTGGATGTAAGTGTTTTACTTTTTCTTTTACTCAAATGAGAAAAAAATCTAGCTATAAAATTAATTGTTTGACCTATAACATGCATGCCTGGAGTTAAGAGCACCTGTTGTTTTTTTATTTTTTTTGGGGGGGCCCCATTCAGACTTTTGCTATGGGGCCCATGATTTCTATGTACGCCCCTGGAGAAGAGCCTTGGTGAGAAGTAAAGAAGAACCCCAAGATCGCTCTGGCTGAGCTCCACAGATGCAGTAGGGAGATGGGAGAAAGTTCTACAAAGTCAACTATCACTGCAGCCCTCCACCAGTGGGGCCTTTATGGCAGAGTGGCCTCTTCTCAGTGCAAGACATATGAAAGCCCGCATAGAGTTTGCTAAAAAGCACATGAAGAACTCCCAGACTATGAGAAATTAGATTATCTGGTCTGATGAGACGAAGATAGAACTTTTTGGTGATAATTCTAAGCGGTATGTGTTGAGAAAACCAGGCACTGCTCATCACCTGCCCAATACAATCCCAACAGTGAAACATGGTGGTGACAGCATCATGCTATCGGGGTGTTTTTCAGCTGCAGGGACAGGACGCCTGTTTGTCATTGAAGGAAGCATGAATGCAGCCAAATACAGAGATATCCTGAATGAAAACCTCTTCCAGAGTGCTCTGGACCTCAGATTGGCCGAAGGTTCACCTTCCAACAAGACAATGACCCTAAGCACACAGCTAAAATAACAAAGGAGTGGCTTCAGAACAACTCTGTGACCATTGTTGCCTGGCCCAGCCAGAGCCCTGACCTAAACCCAATTGAGCATCTCTGGAGAGACCTGAAAATGGCTGTCCACCAACATTCACCATCCAACCTGACGGAACTGGAGAGGATCTGCAAGGAAGAATGGCAGAGGATCCCCAAATCCAGGTGTGAAAAACTTGTTGCATCATTCCCAAGAAGACTCATGGCTGTACTAGCTCAAAAGGTGCTTCTACTCAATACTGAGCAAAGGGTCTGAATACTTATGACCTTGTGATATTTCAGTTTTTCTTTTGTAACAAATTTGTAAAAATGTCTACATTTCTGTTTTTTTCAGTCTAGATGGGGGGCAGAGTGTACATTAATGAGAAGAAAATGAACTTTTTTGAATTTGCCAAATGGCTGCAAAGAAACAAAGAATGATGGGTCTGAATACTTTTCATACCCATAGAAAAACATCACATATACAATACTTAGGAAATATGTATAAATGAACCTCAATGTAGAAATTAAACTAGAAACTTGAGTTATAACACCGGTGCTTAACCTGATGCACTGGGAGGTTAATGTCTGGGGAATATAGAGCTGCTGGTGGAGAAAATGGGTCTGCTGACCCCCTAACAAAGTGTCAACTTGGATATGAGTGTTCACTACTGTGCTACCGTAGATAAACTAATGACAGAAGAAGTACAGATGATTTAGGTGACAGAGACCAAGAAATAGTGTGTGTGTGTGTGTGTGTGTGTATATATATATACACACAAACACACACGAGAGTATGTTCACACTTCACTAGCGTTGAGTGAATGTGTTTGGTAATACTCTGATATCACTCGAGTATCTGGGGGCTTGGCTGTGCTCGGCAAGCATTAGTCGGTGCTCGAATTTGAAACTCAAATCCCTCCCCCCATGTTTAACGCCTGTTGCACAACCAATAAGCATGCAGGGATAGCCTGCCAGTCACTGTAATGCCGCAGCCATCTTGGTAGTGGCATTAGTGTCATTGGCTGGCCGTATGACATCTTCAGGGGTTATAAAAGTGCAGGTGATGCCACGCTCGGCACGCTGAGGCCATTGCTCAGCTCAGGGACAGCTCTCCTTGGACAGAGAGCGTGCTTGTCCAGGGCTGTGTGTGCACAGTTTAACAAATCAGAGGCTTTGCAAAATTGCAAAAATTTTCAAAATTTTTGCCAAATTTCCATTTTTTCATAAATAAAAGCAAGTCATATCGTAGAAATTTTAACACTAACAAGAAGTACAATATGTCACAAAAAAACATTCTCAGAATCACCGGGATCCGTTGAAGCGTTCCAGAGTTATAGCCTCATAAAGGGACAGTGGTCAGAATTGTAAAAATTTGCTTAGTCATTAAGGGATTAAATGACCATACACCTATCAATGTAAGTTTATGGAACGTCTGTGTTAGATGTGTGGGGAGGAGGACCCCCATATAGTGTTTGGGCTGGAACCAGGGAGACCGCCATCAGGGTTATTGAAGGAACCACACCAGGGGGATTACAAAGGGAGACATGCGACTGAAGTTGTCAGGGCAATAGGGGGCGGGGCTAGGACACAAGGAGCAGGGGGCGCGCTGAGGTGGCAGTTGGGGGAGAGCCAGAGAGAAGGCAGGAAGGAGGGTGACTTGCAGGGGCACCGACAGGAGCCTGTGAGTAGGAAACTGCGCATTTACCAACAAGAGAGATGGAAGAGACTGTTACCGGAGACTACTCCCCACCCCCGCTCTCAGAGAATCATCCCTGCTGCCCCCCGCCTTTGTGGGAGAGAATCTTTACCTCAGGTTGTGGCCGTGAGTACACATAACCAGGCCGCGGAGGCTTGGACACTTCCCCCCAGCCTTCCCCCACCACGGCGACCCTGCCGTCACCAGCCTGAAGATACGCCACCTCGTCATAGGCGAGATTAAAGGCCCGCTAACCCGGCTTTGGGAGAGACTCTTTGAAAAAGACGGCCTCAGATCATCTGTGGTACTGCGTCATCACCGCGCGCCACCAGCATCGCTTTCTTCAGGGCCTGTTGCTCCCCACCGGCATCGTTTTCTTCAGGGCCTTTTACGCCCCACCGACATCGTTTTCATCAGGGCCTGTTGTGCCCCACCGGCATCGCTTTCTTCAGGGCCTGTTGCGCCCCACCGGCATTGTTTTCATCAGGGCCTGTTGCGCCCCACCGGCATCGCTTTCTTCAGGGCCTGTTGCGCCCCACCGGCATCGCTTTCTTCAGGGCCTGTTGAGCCCCATTCCTTCCTGGAGTAGCGAGGCGTCAGGACAGCCGCCTCAGCGACCTCTACGCGGCCGCGCTCTCGAAACCGGCAACCCCCTGGAAGGCTAAGTGCAACATAGTATTGTTAATATTGTTGAGTCCCTGCGTGGACTGTTAGTTTTTTTTTCTTTCATATATGTTGGTTCAGCCAAGCCTAGCGGCTACAGTTTTATAAAAGTTATTTCACAAACCACCATCCGTCTAGTGTCTAGTCACTGCATCCTGCGAACCTGCTCAACCCTACAGATGACCCCAACAGCAATAAAACTCAGCTTACACCTTGCAGAGGATAAGATTGATGACTTTTCTTTACAGCGCAACAAATGTGTGATTCGTTTGTGCTTAAGAAAATAGAAATAAGTAAAAAAACTAAGGGATGCGATTCTGATTATAAAGAGGAAAGAGTGAAATGAGAAAATTCTATTTCATAATTGTTTTTATCAGACTTATAAGATGAAACGAAAATTGAGAGATATGGTGGATTAGTAGTGGAACATGAGGTCTTTATTTAGGTTTAACCCCTTTGGTACCCCACTGTCAATTTTATAAATCCATGCACGCTTCTCTGTTTCTCAGGATTTGACCCAAATCTCTTCCCTTGCATGTTTTTTTTAATCTTCTCTATTGTATATATTTTATTGCTAAACTATAATTATGGCTGTTGATGAAATGCCTAGAGGCTTGTGACATATTTCTAATGTTATTAGCATTTTTAGTCGTATAAATGTTCCCTAATTCTGGTTTGAACATGACCTTTCGTACTTCCCACATATTTCACGTTGCACATGGTACATTTATTTATAATGTATGACAAATTATGTTCTGCGAAGAACTAATGGGGAAAATATTTTTTCCTTCTGAGTCTATGAAGTTGTCACATCTTTTCACACGGGGGACACATTTTACAACTTTTGGATCCACATTTGAAAAACCCCTTTTTTGACTGAAAATTGTTGGTAGAAAACTAGGAGTAAGGCTAAGTGCACACGTACCGGAACTCTCGCGGAAATTACCGCGAGAATTCCGGAATTCCAGTCCGTGGGAAAAATCGCATTTTAAATTCCCGCGATTTTCCCGCGGAAAAACTAGCATTTTGCAAGCGTAATTAGCTTGCAAAATGCTAGCGTTTTCCAAGCGATCTGTAGCATCGCTTGGAGAACTGATTGACAGGTTGGTCACACTCGTCAAACATAGTGTTTGACGAGTGTGACCAACTTTTTACTACTGAGGCCGCCTATGCGGCATCAGTAGTAAAAGATAGAATGTAAAAAAAAAAATAAAAAACGGTGTTATTCTCACCCTCCGACGTCCCGCGCATCCGTTCCCAGTAATCCTTTGCGAAAATGCCCGCGATGACGTCAGTTCTCGCGAGATCGCGACGTCTCTCGGTAATGAGAATAACAATATTTTTTATTTTAAATTCTATTTTTTACAGGGATATGGTACCCAAAGCCCGGAGGACAGTCTTCTCTCCTCCGGACCATGGGTACCATCCGCAATTGTTCTGCTTACTTTCCGCATGGTGTGCACAGCCACATGCGGGAAATAAGCGGAACAATGCATTCCTATGGGTGCGGGATCGCCGCGATTCCGCAAATTAATGAGCATGCTGCGGTTTTTACCGCGAAGCGATTCCGCAGCATTAGCACAGCATTGCGGAATCCCATAGAAATGCATGGGATGCTTATTTTTCGCGTTTTCGCGGCAAAATCGCGCGGTTAAAACCGCCGCGGAAACGCGAAAAAAACGCCACGTGAACTCAGCCTTAACAACTAACCAAGAGAAGTGGCACGTCTAGGTACAACACAATTTGCTTTAATTTGTTGAAATCATCTGATATATTGGAGCATTAGAGATTACATCCGAATTTTGGATAGGTATGTTGATTCTAAAGTTTGGATTGGTTTGAACCATTTTATTTGCTGTTTGAAACCTCTACATTTTAGTCTCTTGTATATTAGAAGTTTCAGCTAGAAAAGCTTCATTGGTGTTGCGATTTTGCACGAGTTAGATCTCCCACTGGAATATCACTTATGGTATGGCTGGGACAGTGACTACTAGTGTGCAATATCGTATTTCCTGCTGTTGGCTTCCTAGATGTGGTTGTAGTCACTGTAGAAAATGCTTGACCTGTAAGTTTTAGGTCTAGAAATTAAACTGATTACATTTTGGATTCTACTTTGAAGCTTAAATTGAAGAGATTGCTGTTCAAAAATTCAGTCAGTGGGCAGCAACTATCAGAATGGTTTTTAACAGGGAAAAATGCAAAGTACTACATCTGGGCAATAAAAAAGAAAAAAGCATATACAGAATGGGAGGAATAGGCCTAAGCAACAGCACATGTGAAAAAGACTTGGGTGTACTAATAGATCACAGACTGAATGAGTCAACAGTGTGATGCAGCAGCAAAAAAGGCATATGCAATTCTAGGATGTATTAACAGAAGCATACAATCTAGATCATGTGAAGTCATTATTTCCCTCTACTCCTCTTTGGTCAGACCTCATCTGGAATATTGTGTCCAGTTTTGGGCACCACATTTTAAAAAAGACATCAACAAACTGAAGCAAGTTCAGAAAAGAGCAACCAGAATGGTGACCGGTCTGCAAATCCTGTCTTATGAGGAAAGGTTGCAGGATTTGGGATTGTTTAGTTTGCAAAAGAGAAGACTGAGAGGAGACTTAATAGCTGTCTACAAATATCTAAAGGGCTGTCACATTGTAGAAGGATCAACTTTATTCTCATTTGCACAAGGAAAGACTAGAAGCAATGGGATGAAACTGAATAGGAGGAGACACAGATTAGATATTAGAAAAAACTTTTTGACAGTTAGAGTGATCAATGAGTAGAACAAGCTGCCACGAGAAGTGGTGAGTTCTCCTTCAATGGAAGTCTTTAAACAGAGGCTGGACAGACATCTGACTGGGATGATTTAGCGAATCCTGCTTTGAGCAGGGGGTTGGACCAGATGGCCCAGGAGGTCCCTTCCAACTCTACGATTCTATGATTCAGTTTTTCTGTAGGAAGTATTTGTTGTGAAACCAAAAATAATCGTATTGCATTAGAAAATTGACTGCCTCTAAAATAGAACATCTACATTCCATGGTGATGTCACTATACAGTCATGGCCAGTGCTGGCACCCTTGAAATTGTTCCAGAAAATGAAGTATTTCTCCCAGAAAATTACTGCTATTCCACACGTTTTGTTTTACAAATGTTTATTTCCTTTGTGTGTGTTGAAACAACACAAAAGAACTGAAAAAAAGTCAAATTGGACATAATTTCTCACAAAATCCCCAAAATAGAACTGACAAAATTGTTGTCACCCCTAACTTAATATTAGGTTGCATACCCTTTGGAATAAATTACTGCAATCAATCGCTTACTATAATCATCAACAAGCTTCTTATACCTCTACACCTTTCAACTGGAATTTTGGAACACTCTTCTTTTGAAAACTGCTCCAGGTCTCTCATATTTGAAGGCACCTTCTCCCAACAGCAATTATAAGATCTCTCCACAAGTGTTCAATAAGATTTAGATATGAAATCATTGCTGCTGTGGGAGAGAGGGTCCCCGCCGAGTGTCCGGGTCAGAACCTAGGTTCCGGGGGAAACTGTTTCCGGGGGCAGAGTTCAGGGATGGACCGTGGAGACTGACAGGTGGGCTGGAAGAGGAGCCAATATAAAAGGGGCGGGGATCGCTAGTCACAGTGAGTCAGCAGAACGGGACAGAAGGAGCAGGAGACCGTGGGAGCGACTGAGAGCCAGAGCGACTCACCGGAGCCAGGAAGGAGGCCAGAGACAGGAGAGACACTCCCCCTGGACATCAGTGGGATGGCGCAGAGATGACCGTCCAAGAACCTCTTCCCCGCATCGACCAGCGGCCGCTGCTGCCTTACTCCAGCCCACGGCTGCGGCCTGCCAGCGGACACTCGTGGCCATTGCCGCCTCACTCCTGCCCACGACTGCGGCCTGCCCGCGGGTCCCAGCGGTCGTTGCTGCCTCATGTCAGCCCATGGCTGGGGCCTGTCCCCCGCCACCTGCAGTCGCCCCGCTTCTACTCGTGGTCTCGGCTAGTTCAGTGCCGTCGGCGGCCGCCACTGTCCCTCTCCAGTCTGTGGCAAGGGCCGGGCCGTTGCTCGCCGCGGGTTCTCCGTTGCAGTCGCTGGCTGTGCAGGTGGCATGCCAGCCGCCACTCCGCATCGCCGCTGCTTGCCCCTATCCGGGGGCTGCGGCCCATCTGTCCAAGGACTCCTCCAGGGCCTGTTGTGCCCCTGCTTCACCGGAGCATTGGAACGCTTGAAGACTATGAAAGATCTTCAGTGGCTGGGCCCAGCGGCTGCTACACCGAGGAACCATCGTCCAGGATGCCGAGGGATGTCGGGATGGTTAAGTGACACTATATACAGTAGCTAAGGACCCGTAGTCGGCCATACCGCGGCCCTATATTGACCAGCTTTGCCGGACGTAGTCGTGTTCTTATACTTCCGTGTTTGTTTGTATTGAGTCCCTGCGAGGACAATCCCTGTTATTTGTTCGGTTGCTTAGACTACCCCTGCGAAAAGTTACCTATAAACCTACAAGAGTCATTACCAAAAACTTAAAACCGTCTCGCGTCTCGTCACTGCATTCTGCGTACCTGCTAGTACCACACTGCCACTTCAGAACTCTCCAGCATGTTCTTTCCATCCATTTCTGGGTGCTTCTTGAAGTATGTTTGGGGTCATTGTTTTGCTAGAAGACCCTTGACCTAGGATGCAAACTCAGCTTTCAGACAATAGGCACTACATTTTCCCAAAAAATCCACTGGTAATCTTCAGATTTCATGATGCCTTGCAGACAGTCAAGGCACTCAGTGCCAGAGGAAGCAAAATAACCTCAAAACATCTTTGAACTCCCACCATATTTGACTGTAGGTACTGTGCTCTTTTCTTTTTAGGTCTCATTCCATTTTCAGTAAACTGTAGAATAATGTGCTTTACCAAAAAGCTCTATCTTGGTCTCATCTGTCTACAAGATGCTTTCCCAGAAGGATTTTGGCTTTCTCATGTACATTTGTTAAAGTGCGGGAAAATATTTGCATTGCCACTAAAGTATTTTGAGCACATTGACTAGGATAGTGGTGGTGTATTAAAAGCGTGGGGCACGTGTTTGCTGAGGGTAGGGGGTTGGCAGAGCTCAGAGGAACGTCGTGCTTGTAAATTTTTTTTGTCTAACTTTATGTGTGCACATTGCGGCTAGCCAATCAATGCACAGGAAACACCCACAATATTCTGACACAATGGCTTGTGTCATTGGCTGCTGAAATCACATGTCGCTCTTTATATAAATACTGGACATCTTTTAGCGCCATTTTGTCACTAGTACATTACAGAGAGGCTGCTCCTGACACCAGACCTGGGTGCTGATAGATTTTAGCCAGTTAGCTTGGCGGTTGTTTCTAAGTCGGATAGTTTAGCTAGCTGCTGTCTACTGCGGCTGTGAAATCGACCTTCCAGCAGATTTTTTTTTTGTGCCATTACTGAGGTCCACAGACAAAGCCAGCAGGGCACATGTCATACAAGTGTGTTGTGCACTGCTTCTATTGTGCTCCATGCACGAGTATAGCATTCTAAATCTTATTTTTTCAGTTGCTAAACGTGGTACATCAAGGCATATGTCACCTTGTCGTTTAGTGGTGGTGAAATTGTTCTGTGATTTGAGCTGTTGCACAGTAAAAAAATATATTTGGGACAGCTGCGAACGTGATTCAGCACGCCATATCTCACCCTGTCATTTAGTGGCGGTGAAATTCATCTTTCTGCACAGCTGTTGGACAGTAAAAAAATATTTATAGGGTCGTCAGGTGGCCCTCAATCAAAATCTATATTGGATCATCAGGTTGCCCTCACTCAAAATCTTTATAGGGTCATCAGGCGGCCCTCACTCAAAATCTTTATAGGGTCATCAGGCGGCCCTCACTCAAAATCTTTATAGGGTCATCAGGCGGCCCTCGCTCAAAATCTTTATAGGGTCATCAGGCGGCCCTCGCTCAAAATTTTTATAGGGTCATCAGGCGGCCCTCGCTCAAAATCTTTATAGGGTCATCAGGCGGCCCTCGCTCAAAATCTTTATAGGGTCATCAGGCGGCCCTCACTCAAAATCTTTATAGGGTCATCAGGCGGCCCTCGCTCAAAATCTTTATAGGGTCATCAGGCGGCCCTCTCTCAAAATCTTTATAGGGTCATCAGGCGGCCCTCGCTCAAAATCTTTATAGGGTCATCAGGCGGCCCTCTCTCAAAATCTTTATAGGGTCATCAGGCGGCCCTCGCTCAAAATCTTTATAGGGTCATCAGGCGGCCCTCTCTCAAAATCTTTATAGGGTCATCAGGCGGCCCTCGCTCAAAATCTTTATAGGGTCATCAGGCGGCCCTCGCTCAAAATCTTTACAGGAAGAAGTGATAATCTATCATGATAGATTATCACTTCTTCCTAAGCCCTGTAAGAAGATCATATATCATTAATCCACTGTGATTATATAGAGGTTGTCTGTCTACCCCAGGTCCTTGGTTCTGTACTAGGCTCTTTGTCCACGTTGAAATTTTAAAAGTATTGTGTAATACTGTGTATTTAGATAAATAAACTTTTGGTATTTTTTCTATATATATGTTGTAAAGCACTCCATTCTTTTGGTTTAATACTTGAATATTATAGGAGTTTACAACTTGTTACCTTTTCCAGTGAAACACTATATGGAGGCACTTAAACTATTTTTAAAAATATGTTCCCACCTTTTGAGATTCAGCTATTCTCTGTGATTTCAATATTGTTCATACGCAAGATACTGTAGTTGCAAGTCACATTTATGTATGAGATATCCAAGATTGCCTAGAAAATGATTGTAGTTTCATGTTCGAAGCAGTAGTAGATGGTGAGATATGGAGTCTGAAAGTGAAAAGTTCAAAACATTGTTAAACTTTTGTTCGTCAGTGTATTTCTTTGAACTGTCATTTTAAAAAAAGAGAAAAGAAGAAAGGGGAAGGATACATGTCACTAGAGAAGGGATAAGAAACAAAAAAAAGGAATCATGCAGAGAGGTGTTTTGGTCACAGATCCGTCATCTGTCTAAGAAGTTGGTTGTGGCATCATAGACGTCTTATTTCTGTGCAAATTTGTCCAGGGTGTTATTGAGGGACACCGTGTAAGAAGGTGAGACAAGACGGAGTCAGTGGTGTGCGGTGCCCTTTCAGGCCGGAACTAACGGGGCTGTCACCACTGCTAGCGGGGGAGATTTCCTCTGGGAGGAAGAAACCATCCGGTCAGACAGCAGGGGGTGCGGGGTACTTAAGGGAGCCTGAGCATGGGAACGAGTCAGACTTGGCGGGAAGGCGAGAGGAGACGGTTGACTCCCTCTCCACAGCTCCCACTGACGACTCCCCTGTTTCCAGACCTTCGTGTTCTTACTTGGAGATTATCCCTGACGCTATTGAGTTACCGTCTGTAACCAAACCACTGAATACCTCTGCTTCACCCAAGATACCGTTACTACAGCCTAGAAAATACTCCGAGAGACGGCGGATTGTTGTGGCTAGTGCACATGCTCACGACCCGTGCCCGGGACCAATCCTGGGGCATTCATGCAAAGGATTGTTTCCACGTTCCAGCGTACCAAAGACAAAAAGGATTGAATCCTTTGGCACTGTCGGGCGGCAGTGCTACTCGTTTCTTCGAAACAGAGCCAGAGACTTTGTACACCATTTGAGACGCCGTCGGGAGATATTCCAGCCTCCCCCTGTCAGAACTTCAACCGATAAGTTTACCGTTTATCCTGTATATTCTCTTTTCCATTATCTTTACCTCCCTGCGAGGAGTATTGCTGTTATGGAAAGTTTAGTAAATACTTGTTAACCCCTTCTCTGTCTCCGGTTACTCACTGCATCAAACTAACTGCTTTCTCCTCTTTCAACCGTAGGGTGCTCCAATGAGTGGACTTGGTTTAGTTGCCCATATACAGTGGGGAAAATAAGTATTTGATACACTGCTGATTTTGCACTTTTCACCACCTGCAAAGAATGGAAAGGTCGGTAATTTTTATCGTAGGTACACTTCACCTGTGAGAGACAGAATCTAAAAATAAAAATCTAGAAAATCACATTGTCTGATTTTTACAAAATTAATTTGCATTTTACGGCATTAAATAAGTATTTGATACAATAGAAAAACAGAACTTAATATTTGGTACATGATGTACAATAACAAATTATATTGTGGTACCGTGTTGGCCAGAAAGATCGATGAGAATACTTTGTCATCCCTGGGCAGAAAAGTATTGTCGGAGTGAGACCTTTATTCCCTAACCAGAAAAAAATATTTGTTTGCGAACTTTCAGAGCGCAGACAGAGGCTGCTTCTTCAGGCATGATTACAAATGAATTAGGCCAGGTTCATACTGCGTTAAGGCAGCCCGTTCAAAGCATAGCGTTGACAGGCTGCATTAACGCTATAGCATAACGAGATCACGTTATGCTATACCGATAGCGCAAATGATTCATCTGTGCTAGCGGTGACGGAGCCTCAGACGCTGCAGCCTGCATCCGAGGGTCCGTCACTGAATGACGGCACAACGCTAGCGCATGCCAATTATGGCATGCGTTCCCGATGCGCCCGATAATAGGGGTTAATGGCAGCGTTAACGGACTGCGTTACACCGTGTTATGCCGCGGTGTAGCGCAGTCCGTCTAACGGACTGCCATAATGCAGTATGAACCCAGCCTTAATAAATGTTGTGCCTTTGTCTTATTAATTAATTTGTAATACTGCCTGAAGAAGGAGTCTCTGCACTCTGAAAGCTTGCAAGCACTTTTTTATTCTGGTTAGCCAATAAAGGTATCACTCCAAGAATACTTTGTCATCGTTGGGCATAAAAGTATTTACATTGAATATTTGACACAAACCTTTGTTTGCAATTACAGAGGTCAGTTCTTGACCAAGTGTGCACACACTGCAGCAGGGATTTTGGCCCCCTCCTCCTTACAGATCTTCTTCAGATCTTTCAGGTTTCGGTGCTGTCACTGGGAAACATTGAGTCTCAGCTGCCTCCAAAGATTTCCTATTGGGTTCATGTCTGGATACTGGCTAGGCCACTCCAAGACCTTGAAATGCTTCTTACGGGCCACTCCTTAGTTGCCTTGGCTGTGGGTTTCAGGTCTTTGTCATGCTGGAAAACCCATCTGTAACGGGGTCTACCAAGCTGGGGTACCTCTTTCAGTACCACCCCGTGTTTTCGGAGGTCCGCTCTGCGTTGGCTGGAGTCTGAATGAATGACACTGGCTGGATTTCCTTGGTTACATGGGGGCATATAAAAGATCACTGCTTCTCCACTATTTCCAGTCTGACCACACTTTACTCACAGGACACAGAATATATCACACAGATACAGAGGGCCGGCCAATAGAAAAGCGGCAGGCCAGACATACATTACAAAAGCCGCAGGTGGCCGGAGGCTGCCGATGTTTACTGTGGGAATTACAAAGGTGGGGGGAGGGCGGACAAAAGGAGAATATCGTGTCCCCTCTGCCCAGGGGCGCAGCCTGTGAACTGATGCATTAGGGACATGCATCTCACATGGAACCTATTATACATACATATAACTGCACAACATATTCTGGGTGCTGAGTGGTTCTGTAACACGTAACACTATCCATGACACCTCTTCAATGCTCTTACTGAGGGAAAGTGGTTGTTGGCGGAAATCTCGCAATGTGTTACCCTATCCATCCTCCCTTCAATACAGTGCAGTTGTATGGTCTTCTTTGCAGAAAAGCATCCTCAAAGTATGATGCTTCTGCCACCATGCTTCACGGTTGGGACGGTGTTCTTGGGATTGTATTTATCCAGTGGAGTGGATGCTAAAAAGTTCTATTTTGGCCTCATATGACCAAATGACCTTCTCCCATGCCTTCTCTGGATCATCCAGATGGTCATTGGTGAACTTTAAACGGGGCCTGGACATGTGCTGGGGTGAGCACGAGGTCCTTCGGTGCCCTACAGGATTTTAATCCATGAGAGCACAGTGTGTTACTAATGGTAATGTTTGAGACTATGGTCCCAGCTCTCTTCAGGTCATTTAATCAGGTCCTCCCATGTAGTTCTGGGCTGATTCCTGACTTTTCTCAGAATCATCCTTGTCCCATGAGGAGAGATGTTGTATGGAGCCCCAGACTGAGGAAGATTGACAATCATCTTGCATTTCTTCCATTTTCTAATACTTGTGCCAACAGCTGTTTCCATCTCACTAAGTTGCTTGTCTATTGTCCTGTATTCCATCCCAGCCTTTTGCAAGTCTACAGAATTCTTACTGGTCAGTAGGTGATCAAATACTTATTTCATGCAATAAAATGCAATTTAATTGTTTAAAAATAATCTAATGTGATTTTTTATTTTTTTTTTTAGATTCTGACCCATAGGAGAAGTGTACCTACTATAAAAATTACAGACCTCTCCATTCTTTGTGGGTGGGAAAACATGCAAACTTGACAATACTTTGAATACTTATTTTCCCCTTTGAAGAACTAGACTAAATGGGTTGGGGGGCTCTTTGCTTTCATTTCCTTGCCAGAACATGTGACTGTCCCTCTTCATATACATATATATATTTATAATATATACACAGGTAAATGTAAAAATCTATAGTAGCAAGAAAATGGAGGCAGAGCACCATTAACAAAATTAAAAAATTGTGTTTTAATAACTCACTGGGGCTCAGCAATGTTTCAGTTCTACTGAGAACCTTTTCCCAGGAGAACCAAAACTCTTTTTTTTTTTTTCTTCATTTTGTCTAAATGGTGTGCCGCCTTCATTTTTTTACTGCTATATTGAAGATCGGTAAATGCCTGGAATGTTTGGCAGCCGTATACAGTATACTGTATATACACACATATATGCACATATATATATATATATATATATATATATATATACACATACATACACACACACACACCCTGTGACTTGGTCCTGTAGCCGGGGTGAGGGTCCTATCATCTCATATTGTAAATCCAGGGTGGCCAGCGTGAAAACCCAATTACGGTATATAACTTATTAAAAAAAAATAACCCCGACAAAGTTGAGGATGAATATATATGATAAAGAGCCAAATAGAAGAAAATATAAACAGCCAGCAGGTGCGTATAGCTGATCACATATAGACCCCTGAACGTATACTCAGTCTGGACAAGACCCCCCCAAAGGCAGAAAAGGGAATAAAAGAGAAGAGGTACCAGGGGTGCACTTTCTTCTTTACATGAGTAATATTTTACCTCCCTCTCTTCTAATTCCCTCTTTCTTTCCGGTTCCCTCTTTGGGGTCTTGTCCAGACAAGAGTATTTCTTTTAGGGTCACCTGGGTACATTCAGGGAGCTATACCCATACGCCGGCCTCTATACCCATACGCCGGCCTCTATACCCATACGCCGGCCTCTATACCCATACGCCGGCCTCTATACCCATACGCCGGCCTCTATACCCATACGCCGGCCTCTATACCCATACGCCGGCCTCTATACCCATACGCCGGCCTCTATACCCATACGCCGGCCTCTATACCCATACGCCGGCCTCTATACCCATACGCCGGCCTCTATACCCATACGCCGGCCTCTATAAACACCCACTATCTGTTTCTATTTTCTTCTATATAGTTCTTTGTCTTATATATCAGAGCTGTGCAAGTTGTAGCCACAGACAGAGACCAGAATCAAAGGAACGGGAGCTACAACGGGGGCCATTATACAGTGTTAGAGCTAATTCGGGGGTCATTGTACAATGGATGAGCTAATGCGAGAGCCAATATACAGCGTGAGAGCTAATGCAGGGGTCATTATAGAGTATAGGAGCTAATGTGGGGCCAGTGTATGCAGGGGCCATTATACAGTATGGGAGGTAATGCAGGGGCCAGTGTATGCAGGGGTCATTATACAGTATGGGAGGTAATGTGGGGCCAGTGTATGCAGGGGTCATTATACAGTATGGGAGCTAATGTGGGGCCAGTGTATGCAGGGGTCATTATACAGTATGGGAGCTAATGTGGGGCCAGTGTATGCAGGGGTCATTATAGAGTATGGGAGCTAATGTGGGGCCAGTGTATGCAGGGGTCATTATACAGTATGGGAGGTAATGTGGGGCCAGTGTATGCAGGGGCCATTATACAGTATGGGAGGTAATGCAGGGGCCAGTGTATGCAGGGGTCATTATACAGTATGGGAGCTAATGTGGGGCCAGTGTATGCAGGGGTCATTATACAGTATGGGAGCTAATGTGGGGCCAGTGTATGCAGGGGTCATTATACAGTATTGGAGCTAATGTGGGGCCAGTGTATGCAGGGGTCATTATACAGTATGGGAGCTAATGTGGGGCCAGTGTATGCAGGGGTCATTATACAGTATGGGAGCTAATGTGGGGCCAGTGTATGCAGGGGTCATTATAGAGTATTGGAGCTAATGTGGGGCCAGTGTATGCAGGGGTCATTATAGAGTATTGGAGCTAATGTGGGGCCAGTGTATGTGGGTCGCCCTCCCAGGGCTGTGGGGTACTCGGTACCGGGCCGGTGTCAGCGGGATGTGTCACAGCAGCGGTGACCTGGTCCGTGGCCCTGGGCACCCAAGTATTAGGGGAGATTTGAATGGTGGATGTAGTTGATTAAATGAATAGTTTGTGACGCCACCTGTGGTGTTCGGCAAGTGAGATGTTAAAGGCCTGTCACACTAAGCGATATCGCTAGCAATATCGCTATAACTAGTGACGTTATAGCGATATTGCTAGCGATATCGCTGTGTCTGATACTTACCTACAACCCGCTCCCCCACTGGTTATCGCTGATCACGCGAGAACGTCCCGGACTGTTTCTCGTCGTCAGCTTCCTGCGGCGCTTCCTGTAGAGAGACGAGCAACGAGCGTGGAGCTGGGCGGGAGGACGTCAGGATCGCCTAGTGTGACAGGTAAGTATTGACCCCCGTCGCCAGGGATGTCGATGGTGAGATCTGCCTGTGTGGCAGCTCACTAGCGACCACTTAGCGATGCATCAGCGATCCTGACCGCGTCATATCGCTGGTGCATCACTAAGTGTGACAGTACCTTTAAGCCGACGCTGCATGCAGATCCTCTGGGACTGGTGGTGTGGTGCAGCCAAGATGGTGTCGCTCCCCACAGGTGGAACTGTAGTCCCAGGGCAGTGTAGATGTAGGGGTAGAGGAAAGGCACAGGCGGTGTAGAAGCTGGTACCCCGATGTAGTGGTACAGGGTGTGTTAGCGCAGGAATAAATGGAGGACACCAGGGCATGTAGTTCCAAAGCTTTACTCACAGTCTGTAGTACACAGGTGCCTGCCTCCATGCTGTGTCCTCCGGGTCAGGGACTCAGTCAACCTCCAGGTCAGATAGAATGCTCCCTTCCAACACTCCGCCAACATGTGCCTTTCTGAACGTCTCCTCTTATAGCGCCTTTGGTGTGAAGTACTCATAGTACTGAGTTACACTGGAGTTCCTCCTGACAGATGTTCCCAAGAACCATACTTGTACGGCAGACAGCTGTAGCCTGCTTTGGGGACTCCTTACTCCTGAGTCCCGGCTCACTATCCAAGTTGCTGTTGTGCCACCAAGTTTTAGATGGGAGTAGTGCATTTACAGCTCACTACTCCACCGGTGTCTGCTGTAGGACCATTAGTATCCATACAACCTCGGGGACCGGGCCCCGGCCTTGCGCTTAGAACTTCTAGGCAGGGTTCTCTCCTAACCCACGTCCTCTGTTCCCTTTTACTCCTTCGTTCCGTACTAGCCTCTCCTTCTTATGGAAGGTCAGGTTTCTGTTCAATGTCTTTCTCCTTCTTTCCTTTCCCGTGCTAGCAGACCCAGGTCACTGAGGTCTGCTGCAGCACCTCCTTCCTCCATCCCTCTCAGAGATCTTCTCTCCTCACTCTCTCCACTCACTGACTGACTGACTGACTTGAAATCCTAAACCTTCCCGCTCTTTTATGTATTCTAACTCCACCCGCTTCCCAGCATGTTTCGTGTTCCAAGCAGGGAGCCACCAAAGGTGCTCTGCTACACTCCAAGCAGGGAGCCGCAATGTAGCTTTGCTGAACTACTGTGTTGTGTGGGATGCAGGTGTTGGAGCGTGGTCAGGAGCCTCCAACCTACCTGGGTGGTGGGGTACCACACCTCAGGAGGAGGTGCAGTACCTCTGTGGCAACTGAATCCTCAGGGGAGCCACATTCCCCCCGTTAAACACAGCATGTCTGCGGGCTGCAAGTCAAACAGAGTTAACAATACAGGAACATACAAAATTTTTTTGCATTGCTGAATAAACATTCCTTATACTAAACTTCCCAATGTGGGAGGCACGGTTTCTTGAACGTTGCAAACAATTCTTAGTTAACTATCTAAAGTCTTAATTCAAAAGTGCAAGTTTCATCATCAACCTATTTCTTCATCATCTTTCCTTTTTCACATTTTCTACCCTTCTGTCATTAGCTTAAAGTGATAACCGCTGATACCTGGTTCATCACCTACATTTTCCAAATCTTCACTCTTTATTCGAATCTCTCATTTCTTTATTAAAACATTCCTACACCTTATATGAAAGATATCATAAAACACATTATCAAATACTTCACATTAGAACTTTCAATAATTCTTGTAAGTGCTGGACGCCGCTCCTAGCCGGGATCTCTTGCAGTGTCCTTTGATTGGAGTCATGCTCCAAAGGAGCATGACATTATCTTTGCAAAGTATCTATGTAAAACCAAGAGAGGGCACCTAAATAGGTGCAAACTATGTGCAATAACAGTTCTGGACCATTCAGCGTTCATGATCTCTGCAGTTCAAGTGTGAAAGCTGCCATTACAACTGGGCAACAACTGGAAAAACAAAACTAAACCATGATGATCAAAAAATAGGAAACAAAAAGGCACAACGGTGCAAATACCCTCCTGGGTAACGAGTGTTATTTATTATTGCTGGAGATTGCTAGTGGTGGTCTCCTCCTGGGATCTCTGGAAACTGGTTACTGGAACTGCTTCCAGGGGAGAAAAATACATTGGCAGTCCGCAGGCAGTCCTCTTCCATTGGAGTCAAATTTGCAGCTTGCTGTACTCTTGGCTGCAGGACTGGTGTTGATCCAGCTTGGCACATGGGGGTAGGCACAAACGCTGTTTTGGTAATCACTGGGGGTGAAGGAGCAGTAGGCGGTTTCTGCCTGCAGGTCTTGATGAGATCCTCCGGGACCCATCTGATATTCATCGCATACCAGCCTCTCAATCCTTCGTGTCTGGTAAACGTCACATGGTCTCCCGGGTGTAGGTTTCTGGCAGGGTGCCCCTTCCTCAAGTGTGATTCCACATCCCTCCAATTGAAGAACAGATCGGAGATTCGGCTTGGGTCATGGATGAAGCCGAATCCCCTCTCGTGGTTCACATTTAAAACGTATCCCCAACCTGCAGAGTCCCGGGGACCGTAGTGACCGGCACGAACCTGCTCTTTCCGTTCCAACTCAGGGCCCAGCACAGCCAACTTGTGCTGCTCCCTCACCCGCTGCTCGGCTGCCAGCTGTTGTATGGTCGCTTGGCAGCTAACCCAATTTTCATCTTCTTCCCGTTCTTCCTGAGACCGATCCCGGCTCGTCGCGTACCGCGGCACCACCATTAGGGGTTCCAGTGTCTTCCCCGGGGGACTGGTATCCTGGTCCCAGACCAGATCTAACACAACCTGGCCATCCGCTGCGACCGCGGTACACCCCAGGGCCTTCTCAGGTTGCGGTGGCATCAGACTTACCTGGAGCCTCCTGGCGGTGTGGTCTCTGCTCCGGTGCAGGCATGGTGGCTGTGGGTGCCATTCGGTGGGATACCGGGAACGGCGGTGGAGCTAATGGCTCCGGGTCTGCAGGAGTCTCTGGAGGGACCTGCGCGGCCGCTTCAGGTCCGGGCGGGAGCTCTTCTTCCTCCACTTCGGCTCCCAGGACCTTGTACAACTCCTCCGGTGGTAGCGGCAGAGAGGGAACACTATACGCTGCCGGTGGTATGGCAGCGATTGCAGGCTCCACAAGGTCTGCCTGGAAAAGACCTGTTGCAGCGGCGGCCGGTACCAGTGTCGCGGGTACCGCAGGTGTAGGCCCCTCCTGGGCGCGCTGCAGATTCAAAGTCCATAGCGCTTCCTGCTTCAGTTGCAGGCGGCGTGTCAGCTGGGCTATTTCGTCCTCCAGCTGCTGGCGGTTCATCTCAGACACTGGGTTGGAGCCTTCAGCCATGGCGCCGGGGAGATACAGCATAACCTCCTTGCGTTCCGCAGGCCTCCTCCCTTCTTCTTCCAAGATGGCGTTCTGGTGTTCTTCTTCCTGTCTCAGCTCTTTTCCCGCCACAGGCTTCCGCTCCTCCTTCTTGGGGCGGCGGCGTCTTCCAGCTCCTCCATACCAAGCCAGTATACGAACCCCTTGGGGGGTGGGCCATGTCGCTATCGCATAGTAATTCAGGCAGGGGAGGCCCAGGACAGTTTGCGGTCTTTTCTTGGGACCTCCCAGGTTGCCACGCCCGTCTTCACCGTGCCAGCGGCCATTTTTAACATTCATTTCACAGTCTATCAAATTGGGTCTTCTGCACATTTTAAAAAACTTTAAGTCTTCGGCTGGTTTCACATTAGCGCTTTTGTGCGCAGCGGATGCGCACCTATGTTTAACATGACGTGCGCATGGTGTTGCGCACACTTGCGTTTTCGTGCGCATGCGGTTTTTTTTGTCTTTCGCCCCAGGCACGCCAGACGCAACATGTTGCATTTTTTGGTGCACCCTGTCTCGGCAAAAAAACGCATGCGCATGGTTGCACACGGAATGCGCAAAAACAACACATAGAAGTCCATGGGAACGCATGCGTGCGCATGGTCTTGCGCACGCTTGCGGTTTTTTGCGCATGCGTTTTTGAGGTAAACAAGTCTGGAATGTGGTCTAGACAATGGAAAAAATGGCACACCTAAAAACGCAAACGCATGCAAAAACGCATGTATAACGCAAGCAACGCTTCGTTTTTTGATGCATCAGCGTACGCATGACGCTAAAAAAAGCGCGTTTGTTTTGCGTTTTTCTTTGCGTTTTTTATGCGCACGATGCGCTGCGCAAAAAAATGCTAATGTGAAACTAGCCTTCGGCACACAGAACCCGATGGCATCGGGTCTCGTCATACTGTTTGTGACGCCAAGTTTGGGTCGTCCTCCCAGGGCTTTGGGGTACTCGGTACCGGGCCGGTGTCAGCGGGATGTGTCACAGCAGCGGTGACCTGGTCCGTGGCCCTGGGCGCCCAAGTATTAGGAGAGATTTGAATGGTGGATGTAGTTGAGTAAATGAATAGTTTGTGACGCCACCTGTGGTGTTCGGCAAGTGAGATGTTAAGCCGACGCTGCATGCAGATCCTCTGGGACTGGTGGTGTGGTGCAGCCAAGATGGTGAAGCTCCCCACAGGTGGAGCTGTATTTCCAGGGCAGTGTAAATGTAGGGGTAGAAGAGAGGCACAGGCGGTGTAGAAGCTGGTACCCCGATGTAGTGGTACAGGGTGTGTTAGCGCAGGAATAAATGGAGGACACCAGGGCATGTAGTTCCAAAGCTTTACTCACAATCTGTAGTACACAGGTGCCTGCCTCCATGCCGTGTCCTCCGGGTCAGCGACTCAGTCAACCTCCAGGTCAGATAGAATGCTCCCTTCCAACACTCCGCCAACATGTGCCTTTCTGAACGTCTCCTCTTATAGCGCCTTTGGTGTGAAGTACTCCTAGTACTGAGTTACACTGGAGTGCTTCCTGACATGTTCCCATGAACCATACTTGTACGGCAGACAGCTATAGCCTGCTTTGGGGACTCCTTACTCCTGAGTCCCGGCTCACTATCCAAGTTGCTGTTGTGCCCCCAAGTCTTAGATGGGGTAGTGCATTTACAGCTCACTACTACACCGGTGTCTGCTGTAGGACCATTAGTATCCATACAACCTCGGGGACCGGGCCCCGGCATTGCGCTTAGAACTTGTAGGCAGGGATCTCTCTGAACCCACGTCCTCTGTTCCCTTTTACTCCTTCGTTCCGTACTAGTCTCTCCTTCTTATGGAAGATCAGGTTTCTGTTCAATGTCTTTCTCCTTCTTTCCTTTCCCTTGCCAGCAGACCCAGGTCACTGAGGTCTGCTGCAGCACCTCCTCTCTACATCCCTCTCTCTCAGGGATCTTCTCTCCTCACTCTCTCCACTCACCGACTGACTGACTTGAAATCCTAAACCTTCCCGCTCTTTTATGTATTCTAACTCCACCCGCCTCCCAGCACGTTTCGTGTTCCAAGCAGGGAGCCACCAAAGGTGCTCTGCTACACTCCAAGCAGGGAGCCGCAATGTGGCTTTGCTGAACTACTGTGTTGTGTGGGGCACCACACCACAGGAGGAGGTGCAGTACCTCTGTGGCAACTGAATCCTCAGGGGCGCCACATATGCAGGGGTCATTATAGAGTATGGGAGCTAATGCAGGGGCCAGTGTATGCAGGGGTCATTATACAGTATGGGAGCTAATGCAGGGGCTTGTGTATGCAGGGGTCATTATACAGTATGGGAGCTAATGCGGGGGCCAGTAAATGAAGGGGTCATTTTAGAGTATTGTAGCTAATGTGGGGCCAGTGTATGCAGGGGTCATTTTAGAGTATTGTAGCTAATGTGGGGCCAGTGTATGCAGGGGTCATTATACAGTATGGGAGCTCATGCAGGGGCCAGTGTATGCAGGGGTCATTATACAGTATGGGAGCTAATGCAGGGGCCAGTGTATGCAGGGGTCATTATACAGTATGGGAGCTCATGCAGGGGCCAGTGTATGCAGGGGTCATTATACAGTATGGGAGCTCATGCAGGGGCCAGTGTATGCGGGGGGGTCATTATACAGTATGGGAGGTAATGCAGGGGCCAGTGTATGCAGGGGTCATTATACAGTATGGGAGCTAATGCAGGGGCCAGTGTATGCAGGGGTCATTATACAGTATGGGAGGTAATGCAGGGGCCAGTGTATGCAGGGGTCATTATACAGTATGGGAGCTAATGCAGGGGCCAGTGTATGCAGGGGTCATTATACAGTATGGGAGCTAATGCAGGGGCCAGTGTATGCAGGGGTCATTATACAGTATGGGAGCTAATGCAGGGGCCAGTGTATGCAGGGGTCATTATACAGTATGGGAGCTAATGCAGGGGCCAGTGTATGCAGGGGTCATTATACAGTATGGGAGCTCATGCAGGGGCCAGTGTATGCGGGGGGGTCATTATACAGTATGGAGGCTAATGCAGGGGCCAGTGTATGCAGGGGTCATTATACAGTATGGGAGCTAATGCAGGGGCCAGTGTATGCAGGGGTCATTATACAGTATGGGAGCTAATGCAGGGGCCAGTGTATGCAGGGGCCATTATACAGTATGGGAGGTAATGCAGGGGCCAGTGTATGCAGGGGTCATTATACAGTATGGGAGCTAATGCAGGGGCCAGTGTATGCAGGGGTCATTATACAGTATGGGAGCTAATGCAGGGGCCAGTGTATGCAGGGGTCATTGTACAGTATAGAATCATAGAATCGTAGAGTTGGAAGGGACCTCCTGGGCCATCTGGTCCAACCCCCTGCTCAAAGCAGGATTCGCTAAATCATCCCAGTCAGATGTCTGTCCAGCCTCTGTTTGAAGACTTCCATTGAAGGAGAACTCACCACTTCTCGTGGCAGCCTGTTCCACTCATTGATCACTCTAACTGTCAAAAAGTTTTTTCTAATATCTAATCTGTGTCTCTTCCCATTCAGTTTCATCCCATTGCTTCTAGTCTTTCCTTGTGCAAATGAGAATAAAGTTGATCCTTCTACAATGTGACAGCCCTTTAGATATTTGTAGACAGCTATTAAGTCTCCTCTCAGTCTTCTCTTTTGCAAACTAAACATTCCCAAATCCTGCAACCTTTCCTCATAAGACAGGGTTTGCAGACCGGTCACCATTCTGGTCGCTCTTTTCTGAACTTGCTCCAGTTTGTTGATGTCTTTTTCAAAATGTGGTGCCCAAAACTGGACACAATATTCCAGATGAGGTCTGACCAAAGAGGAGTAGAGGGAAATAATGACTTCACGTGATCTAGACTGTATGCTTCTGTTAATACATCCTAGAATTGCATTTGCCTTTTTTGCTGCTGCATCACACTGTTGACTCATATTCAGTCTGTGATCTATTAGTATACCCAAGTCTTTTTCACATGTGCTGTCACTTAGCCCTATTCCTCCCATTCTATATATGCTTTTTTCATTTTTATTGCCCAGATGTAGTACTTTGCATTTCTCCCTGTTAAAAACCATTCTGTTAGTTGCTGCCCACTTCTCCAGTTTATTTAAATCTTTTTGAATCCTCTCTCTCTCTTCTCTAGTATTAGCTATCCCTCCTAGCTTTGTGTCATCAGCAAATTTAATCAGTTTACCCTCAATTCCTTCATCTAAATCGTTGATAAAGATGTTGAACAATACAGGGCCCAGGACAGAGCCCTGTGGTACCCCACTTGAGACATTCTTCCAACTGGATGTGCAGCCATTTACGACCACTCTTTGGGTCCGATCACTAAGCCAGTTATGAATCCACCTAACAGTTGCCTTGTCCATTCCATACTTAGTCATTTTTTCAATAAGGATTGTATGAGAGATTTTGTCAAATGCTTTGCTGAAGTCAAGATATACTATATCTACAGCATTTCCTTGATCCACCCAATCAGTGATACCGTCATAGAAGGAAATTAAGTTAGTCTGACATGACTTATTAGTTAGAAACCCATGCTGACTCTGTTTAATCACTTCATTCTTATCCAGGTATTGACATACATGTTGTTTAATAATTTGTTCAAAGATCTTTCCTGGTATAGAAGTCAGACTCACCGGCCTATAGTTGCCTGGGTCCACCTTCTTCCCCTTTTTGAAGATAGGAACAACATTTGCTCTTCTCCAGTCTTCTGGCACTTCTCCTGTTCTCCAAGAATTTTTAAAGATTATGGAGAGGGATTCAAAAATTTCTTCTGCTATCTCCTTCAGTACTCTGGGGTGTAATTCATCTGGACCTGGAGACTTGAATTCATTTAGGTTAGCTAAGTGTTTCCTCACTATCTTTCTGTTTATAGATATCCTGGATTCTTCTATTCCCTTAATAGGACAGTGAATAACAGTTGATGTTGCATTTCCTTTCTGAGAGAAAACAGATGCAAAATAGGAATTTAAAAGTTCAGCCTTCTCAACATCCTGTCTTACCATTTCATCATTTTCATCCTGTAAAAATCCTATAGCATCTTTGACTTTTCTTTTACTTTTGACATATCCCCAAAATCCTTTATTATTGCTTTTGACATCTCTTGCAAGCCTCAGTTCATTTTCAGCTTTAGGTAATCTGATTTGTGCCCTGCAGGTTCTGCAGACAGCATTATATTCTTCTTTAGATATGCCTCCCTCTTTCCAGTATGGGAGCTAATGCAGGGGCAAGTGTATGCGGGGGGCATTATACAGTATGGGAGGTAATGCAGGGGCCAGTGTATGCGGGGGGGTCATTATACAGTATGGGAGCTAATCAGTACTTCTTTGGTGTTCATTAATGAAGTGTCTGGATGCAGATGAGATGGAGCGATTAATACTGGAAGGAGATACGATATCGGTTATATGTTCAGATATGCGAGTCTTGAGCATGCGAGATGTGCAGCCCACATATCTCAAGTTGCATTTGGAGCAGGCAATCACATATACTACATTTTTACTATTGCAATTGATATATTTTATTTTATGTTCATTACACTTAGTACCATCAAAAAAGGAATGAACATTATTAGAATGTGCACATGTTCTGCATCTGGATGTACCGCAGCGGTAAAAACCGCAGCAGTGTAGCCATGTCCGAGATCCAGTTTTAGAGCTAAAAAAAGGAGACACACTGTCTGATAAGGTGTTGGCTTTTTAGCAACCACTCTGTGGCCGTTACATAAAATGCTAGACAAAACCTCATCTTCAAACAGAATAGGTAAATGTTTTAAGAAGAGTGCTTTAATGGTGTTAAACTGAGAACTATATTGGATAGAGCAAACCATCTTATCTGGATTTTTATCATTATTATATACCTTTAGTAATAACAAATCATGTCTTTTTTTCTTTTGTACAATTTTCTTTGCTCTATCAAGACACCAATTAGAGTAACCCCTCTTGCTCAGCTTGTTGCAGTATGACTAAGTTTCTCCTTTCACGGCATTGTCATCACTGCAATTTCTAGTGATTCTAGTGAGCTCCCCCACTGGTATAGATTTAATAGTGTGCCCGGGATGGCTACTAGATGCATGTAAGATGGTGTTACCAGAAAGTGGCTTGCAGAATGTAGCAGTGCTGATAACAGCACCTGCAATACCTTTTAGTTTAAGATCCAGAAACGAAATTACATGTGGATCCGTCATAAATGTAAATTTGAGATTGAAATCATTAAAGTTGAAATATTCTATTAGTTCCGGTAGGACAGATACATCACCACTCCAAATAAGGAGTGTATCATCAATAAATCTGCCATACCAAAAAATGCTAGACAAAAAAGGATTATTATCAGAATACAAAATTACCTCCTCCCAGTGCGACATAACAAGATTAGCCACCGATGGCGAATGTTTGCCGCCCATTGATACTCCACTGCATTGTAGAAAAAAATCTCCATCAAAAAAGAAATAATTGTGAAGCATTAGGAAATGAATAACCTGCATGATATAATTACACAATTCATTAGTATAGTTACTATATTTATGCAGGTGAAATTCCAATGCTCTGATTGCAACAACTTGAGGAATAGAGGTGTAAAGAGCAGTAACGTCACAGCTAATCCACTGAAAATCACTGTTCCAAACTACATTAGAAAATTGATGCAATACGTCTTTTGAGTCTCTCAGGAACCCCGGCACTCGTGTAACCAGAGGCTGTAGCAAAGAATCTACCCACTGGCTGAGGTGTTCCGTGAGAGACCCAATGCCTGAAACAATTGGGCGCATAGGGGGTGGTGATATATTTTTATGAACCTTAGGAAGCCCATAGATTGTAGGAATAGTTGGAGAATCAATTTTTAAAATATCTACCTGATCCTTTGTCAGAACACCCAATGCTGCCCCCTCTTCAATTAGTTTGAAAATTTTTCTTTGAAAATCCTTTGTAGGATCATGAGGCAATTTTCTATATGTAGAACTGTCACTCAGTAGAACATTCATTTGGTCTCTATATTGCGCAGTGTCCATGATCACAATCAAGCCACCTTTATCTGCACTTTTGACTGTTATTTCAGTAGTTTTCTTAATTTCATCAATAGCTTTTCGTTGTTTGTAGCTCAAGTTGTTATTTTGTTGTTGAGCTTTGATTGAAGCATCCAATTTTCTAAGTTCACGCTCCATAACGCTCTGAAACTTGTCCATGCATTCTGCTCTGGATTGGATGGGATAAAAACTCGGATTTTTTATGCATAAATTTTCTGCTTGAAAAACATCCTTAGACACAATGTTAGTAGAGTCTAGTTCATTCAAATTTTTCAATGCCATTTGCTCAGAAAAATTAAGACCATTGTATTCATTTTGTGCTGGGATTTTCATAGCAATAGAGTCAGATTCGTGTGCAAAAAAAAGGCTTTTTAAAGGTACTGTCACACTTAGCGATGTACCAGCGATCCTGACCAGCGATATGACGCGGTCAGGATCGCTGGTACATCGCTAAGTGGTCGCTAGTGAGCTGCCACACAGGCAGATCTCACCAGCGACATCGCAGGGGACGGGGGTCGCTACTTACCTGTCACACCAGGCGATCCTGACGTCCTCCCGCCCGGCTCCACGCGTCACTCATCGTCACAGCAGGAAGCGCCGCAGGAAGCTGACGACGAGAAACTGTCCTGAACGTTCTCGCGCGATCAGCGATAACCAGCGGGGGAGCCGGTCGTAGGTAAGTATCACACATAGCGATATCGCTAGCAATATCGCTGCTACGTCACTAGTTATAGCGATATTGCTAGCGATATCTCTTAGTGTGACAGGCCCTTAACAGTTAGATTTCGTACAAATTTATTTATGTCCAAAAGTGTATTAAAAAGGTTGAAATGTTGATCTGGTGCAAAACTTAATCCCAATGTCAATACCTGAAGTTGTTCCGTTGTAAGATTGTAGCCAGAGATGTTTAAAATATTAGAAAAATCATTTTGAGAGGTTGAAGCTATTTTTTGTTGTTGCTGGTTGTCATCCGTGTATTTATTGCGGTGCTTCCGCCCCCCCCCCCGCCTTTTGCGTTTTTTGAAAAATACCTTTTAAGTTTTCTATAGTAAGAATTGGTGTTACTCATGCCATTCATGCTGGTGTCACTCTGAATATCATTTGAGCTAATATCAGTGGATTCCACATCTGAGGAGCTAAAGGAAACCCGTCGTTCAGGTGTGTTAGAAAAAACAGCTGCGTTTTAAAATTGACCTGGGAGTTTGAGGTTTCTGCCATCTTCCCCATTCATAAACTTGATTCATCTGATAATCATCCAAGTCACGCTGGAACTTATTCTGCTTACGTTTTATAATAATTTCTTCCAACTCGGAGATAGATTTTTTTTTTTATGTTGGCACGTTCTTCCTCAAACTTAGCATTATTATTCGACTCCAGCTTTGACTTAATTTGGTCAATTTCAGTTTGAAAATCCTTTAGCTTGGTGGACTCATGTTTCATGATTAATTGCATGAGCTGTATGGAGCAATTGCTGAGAATCAGATTCCATTCTTTGACAAAGTCTTGGGAGTACACAGTAGTTGGAACCTTTTTTATGCGTAAACCCCTTGGAATCATGTTTTTATGGACATAGTTCTCAAGGGTTGTATAGTCCCACCATACTTTGGTTTCATTAATCATTGTTTTCTCTAACTTGCTAATATCTGTCACAAATGGATCAGATTCCAACAACCTGCAAATGTGGATCCATCTGAAGTAAATCATTGAGCCGCTTTGCGCACTCTTTGTGGACTTGTATTCATTATGATTTATTCAAAAAATAGCACTTTAACACATACACAATGCCTTATAGCTATTAATTATTATAGAGCATTCCTTAAAAATATAGCTATTGGTGTGCACGGCCAAAAAACTGTAAACATTCAAAAAATTGTGTTTTTCTTTGTAACATTATTTTTTATATCTCACACACCTCTCCCCTTTTTTTTTTTTTTTTTTTTCCTCTCCCTTCGCACCATGTGTTTGTAATTTACTGGGTGTAAAGAGTATATATTGCAGTAACACCCAGGGGAAGTAGTTTTGAGAAAGAACAAGTTCGAAACGCGTAATCTACTACTTGTTACTCATGTGAACACACCATTTTTTGCTCTGTTTTGGACTTGTTTTTAACAATAAATTGGACTTGAATTTGCAAAGCTGGACCTTTTTTATTTTTCCTTGATTACTGCGTGAAGACTGCATGTGGTCCGGGCTACCCACTACACGTGCCTTCAGGTGAGCTGGCTTCTTTTTCTCTTTTTGAGTCATTATACAGTATGGGAGCTAATGCAGGGGCCAGTGTATGCAGGGGTCATTATACAGTATGGGAGCTAATGCACGGGCCAGTGTATGCAGGGGTCATCATACAGTATGGGAGCTAATGCAGGGGCCAGTGTAGGCGGGGGTCATTATACAGTATGGGAGCTAATGCAGGGGCCAGTGTAGGCGGGGGTCATTATACAGTATGGGAGCTAATGTGGGGCCAGTGTATGCGGGGGTCATTATACAGTATGGGAGCTAATGCAGGGGCCAGTGTAGGCGGGGGTCATTATACAGTATGGGAGCTAATGCAGGGGCCAGTGTATGCAGGGGTCATTATACAGTATGGGAGCTAATGCAGGGGCCAGTGTATGCAGGGGTCATTATACAGTATGGGAGCTAATGCAGGGGCCAGTGTATGCAGGGGTCATCATACAGTATGGGAGCTAATGCAGGGGCCAGTGTAGGCGGGGGTCATTATACAGTATGGGAGCTAATGCAGGGGCCAGTGTATGCAGGGGTCATCATACAGTATGGGAGCTAATGCAGGGGCCAGTGTAGGCGGGGGTCATTATACAGTATGGGAGCTAATGCAGGGGCCAGTGTATGCGGGGGTCATTATACAGTATGGGAGCTAATGCAGGGGCCAGTGTATGCAGGGGTCATCATACAGTATGGGAGCTAATGCAGGGGCCAGTGTATGCAGGAGTCATTATACAGTATGGGAGCTAATGCGGGGGCCAGTGTATGCAGGAGTCATTATACAGTATGGGAGCTAATGCAGGGGCCAGTGTATGCAGGGGTCATTATACAGTATGGGAGCTAATGCAGGGGCCAGTGTAGGCGGGGGTCATTATACAGTATGGGAGCTAATGCAGGGGCCAGTGTATGCGGGGGTCATTATACAGTATGGGAGCTAATGCAGGGGCCAGTGTATGCAGGGGTCATCATACAGTATGGGAGCTAATGCAGGGGCCAGTGTAGGCGGGGGTCATTATACAGTATGGGAGCTAATGCAGGGGCCAGTGTATGCAGGGGTCATTATACAGTATGGGAGCTAATGCAGGGGCCAGTGTATGCAGGGGTCATTATACAGTATGGGAGCTAATGCAGGGGCCAGTGTAGGCGGGGGTCATTATACAGTATGGGAGCTAATGCAGGGGCCAGTGTAGGCGGGGGTCATTATACAGTATGGGAGCTAATGCAGGGGCCAGTGTAGGCGGGGGTCATTATACAGTATGGGAGCTAATGCAGGGCCAGTGTAGGCGGGGGTCATTATACAGTATGGGAGCTAATGCAGGGGCCAGTGTATGCAGGGGTCATTATACAGTATGGGAGCTAATGCAGGGGCCAGTGTATGCAGGGGTCATTATACAGTATGGGAGCTAATGCAGGGGCCAGTGTATGCAGGGGTCATTATACAGTATGGGAGCTAATGCAGGGGCCAGTGTATGCAGGGGTCATTATACAGTATGGGAGCTAATGCAGGGCCAGTGTATGCAGGGGTCATTATACAGTATGGGAGCTAATGCAGGGCCAGTGTATGCAGGAGTCATTATACAGTATGGGAGGTAATGCAGGGGCCAGTGTATGCAGGGGTCATTATACAGTATGGGAGCTAATGCAGGGGCCAGTGTATGCAGGGGTCATTATACAGTATGGGAGCTAATGCAGGGCCAGTGTATGCAGGGGTCATTATACAGTATGGGAGCTAATGCAGGGGCCAGTGTATGCAGGGGTCATTATACAGTATGGGATCTAATGCAGGGGCCAGTGTATGCAGGGGTCATTATACAGTATGGGAGCTAATGCAGGGGCCAGTGTAGGCGGGGGTCATTATACAGTATGGGAGCTAATGCAGGGGCCAGTGTATGCAGGGGTCATCATACAGTATGGGAGCTAATGCAGGGGCCAGTGTAGGCGGGGGTCATTATACAGTAAGGGAGCTAATGCGGGGGCCAGTGTATGCAGGGGTCATCATACAGTATGGGAGCTAATGCAGGGGCCAGTGTATGCAGGGGTCATTATACAGTATGGGAGCTAATGCAGGGGCCAGTGTATGCAGGGGTCATTATACAGTATGGGAGGTAATGCAGGGGCCAGTGTATGCAGGGGTCATTATACAGTATGGGAGCTAATGCAGGGGCCAGTGTATGCAGGGGTCATTATACAGTATGGGAGCTAATGCAGGGCCAGTGTATGCAGGAGTCATTATACAGTATGGGAGCTAATGCGGGGGCCAGTGTATGCAGGAGTCATTATACAGTATGGGAGCTAATGCAGGGGCCAGTGTATGCAGGGGTCATTATACAGTATGGGAGCTAATGCAGGGGCCAGTGTATGCAGGGGTCATTATACAGTATGGGAGCTAATGCAGGGGCCAGTGTATGCAGGGGTCATTATACAGTATGGGAGCTAATGCAGGGGCCAGTGTATGCAGGGGTCATTATACAGTATGGGAGCTAATGTGGGGCCAGTGTAGGCGGGGGTCATTATACAGTATGGGAGCTAATGCAGGGGCCAGTGTATGCAGGGGTCATTATACAGTATGGGAGGTAATGCAGGGCCAGTGTATGCAGGGGTCATCATACAGTATGGGAGCTAATGCAGGGGCCAGTGTAGGCGGGGGTCATTATACAGTATGGGAGGTAATGCGGGGGCCAGTGTATGCAGGGGTCATCATACAGTATGGGAGCTAATGCGGGGGCCAGTGTATGCAGGGGTCATCATACAGTATGGGAGCTAATGCAGGGGCCAGTGTATGCAGGGGTCATTATACAGTATGGGAGCTAATGCAGGGGCCAGTGTAGGCAGGGGTCATTATACAGTATGGGAGCTAATGCAGGGGCCAGTGTATGCAGGGATCATTATACAGTATGGGAGCTAATGCAGGGGCCAGTGTATGCAGGGGTCATCATACAGTATGGGAGCTAATGCAGGGGCCAGTGTAGGCGGGGGTCATTATACAGTATGGGAGGTAATGCAGGGGCCAGTGTATGCAGGGGTCATTATACAGTATGGGAGCTAATGCAGGGGCCAGTGTAGGCGGGGGTCATTATACAGTATGGGAGCTAATGCAGGGGCCAGTGTAGGCGGGGGTCATTATACAGTATGGGAGCTAATGCGGGGGCCAGTCAGGGGTCATTATACAGTATGGGAGCTAATGCAGGGGCCAGTGTAGGCGGGGGTCATTATACAGTATGGGAGCTAATGCAGGGGCCAGTGTAGGCGGGGGTCATTATACAGTATGGGAGCTAATGCGGGGGCCAGTGTATGCAGGAGTCATTATACAGTATGGGAGCTAATGCAGGGGCCAGTGTATGCAGGAGTCATTATACAGTATGGGAGCTAATGCGGGGGCCAGTGTATGCAGGGGTCATTATACAGTAAGGGAGATAATGCAGGGGCCAGTGTATGCAGGGGTCATTATACAGTATGGGAGCTAATGCAGGGGCCAGTGTAGGCGGGGGTCATTATACAGTATGGGAGGTAATGCAGGGGCCAGTGTATGCAGGGGTCATTATACAGTATGGGAGCTAATGCAGGGGCCAGTGTAGGCGGGGGTCATTATACAGTATGGGAGGTAATGCAGGGGCCAGTGTATGCAGGGGTCATTATACAGTATGGGAGCTAATGCAGGGGCCAGTGTAGGCGGGGGTCATTATACAGTATGGGAGCTAATGCAGGGGCCAGTGTAGGCGGGGGTCATTATACAGTATGGGAGCTAATGCGGGGGCCAGTGTATGCAGGAGTCATTATACAGTATGGGAGCTAATGCAGGGGCCAGTGTATGCAGGAGTCATTATACAGTATGGGAGCTAATGCGGGGGCCAGTGTATGCAGGGGTCATTATACAGTAAGGGAGATAATGCAGGGGCCAGTGTATGCAGGGGTCATTATACAGTATGGGAGCTAATGCAGGGGCCAGTGTAGGCGGGGGTCATTATACAGTATGGGAGGTAATGCAGGGGCCAGTGTATGCAGGGGTCATTATACAGTATGGGAGCTAATGCAGGGGCCAGTGTAGGCGGGGGTCATTATACAGTATGGGAGGTAATGCAGGGGCCAGTGTATGCAGGGGTCATTATACAGTATGGGAGCTAATGCAGGGGCCAGTGTAGGCGGGGGTCATTATACAGTATGGGAGCTAATGCAGGGGCCAGTGTAGGCGGGGGTCATTATACAGTATGGGAGCTAATGCGGGGGCCAGTCAGGAGTCATTATACAGTATGGGAGCTAATGCGGGGGCCAGTGTATGCAGGAGTCATTATACAGTATGGGAGGTAATGCAGGGGCCAGTGTATGCAGGGGTCATTATACAGTATGGGAGGTAATGCAGGGGCCAGTGTAGGCGGGGGTCATTATACAGTATGGGAGCTAATGCAGGGGCCAGTGTATGCAGGGGTCATTATACAGTATGGGAGCTAATGCAGGGGCCAGTGTATGCAGGGGTCATTATACAGTATGGGAGCTAATGCAGGGGCCAGTGTATGCAGGGGTCATTATACAGTATGGGAGGTAATGCAGGGGCCAGTGTAGGCGGGGGTCATTATACAGTATGGGAGCTAATGCAGGGGCCAGTGTATGCAGGGGTCATCATACAGTATGGGAGCTAATGCAGGGGCCAGTGTAGGCGGGGGTCATTATACAGTATGGGAGCTAATGCAGGGGCCAGTGTATGCAGGGGTCATTATACAGTATGGGAGCTAATGCAGGGGCCAGTGTATGCAGGGGTCATTATACAGTATGGGAGCTAATGCAGGGGCCAGTGTAGGCGGGGGTCATTATACAGTATGGGAGCTAATGCAGGGGCCAGTGTAGGCGGGGGTCATTATACAGTATGGGAGCTAATGCAGGGGCCAGTGTAGGCGGGGGTCATTATACAGTATGGGAGCTAATGCAGGGCCAGTGTAGGCGGGGGTCATTATACAGTATGGGAGCTAATGCAGGGGCCAGTGTATGCAGGGGTCATTATACAGTATGGGAGCTAATGCAGGGGCCAGTGTATGCAGGGGTCATTATACAGTATGGGAGCTAATGCAGGGGCCAGTGTATGCAGGGGTCATTATACAGTATGGGAGCTAATGCAGGGGCCAGTGTAGGCGGGGGTCATTATACAGTATGGGAGCTAATGCGGGGGCCAGTGTATGCAGGGGTCATTATACAGTATGGGAGCTAATGCAGGGGCCAGTGTATGCAGGGGTCATTATACAGTATGGGAGCTAATGCAGGGCCAGTGTATGCAGGGGTCATTATACAGTATGGGAGCTAATGCAGGGCCAGTGTATGCAGGAGTCATTATACAGTATGGGAGGTAATGCAGGGGCCAGTGTATGCAGGGGTCATTATACAGTATGGGAGCTAATGCGGGGGCCAGTGTATGCAGGGGTCATTATACAGTATGGGAGCTAATGCAGGGCCAGTGTATGCAGGGGTCATTATACAGTATGGGAGCTAATGCAGGGGCCAGTGTATGCAGGGGTCATTATACAGTATGGGATCTAATGCAGGGGCCAGTGTATGCAGGGGTCATTATACAGTATGGGAGCTAATGCAGGGGCCAGTGTAGGCGGGGGTCATTATACAGTATGGGAGCTAATGCAGGGGCCAGTGTATGCAGGGGTCATCATACAGTATGGGAGCTAATGCAGGGGCCAGTGTAGGCGGGGGTCATTATACAGTATGGGAGCTAATGCGGGGGCCAGTGTATGCAGGGGTCATCATACAGTATGGGAGCTAATGCAGGGGCCAGTGTATGCAGGGGTCATTATACAGTATGGGAGCTAATGCAGGGGCCAGTGTATGCAGGGGTCATTATACAGTATGGGAGGTAATGCAGGGGCCAGTGTATGCAGGGGTCATTATACAGTATGGGAGCTAATGCAGGGGCCAGTGTATGCAGGGGTCATTATACAGTATGGGAGCTAATGCAGGGCCAGTGTATGCAGGAGTCATTATACAGTATGGGAGCTAATGCGGGGGCCAGTGTATGCAGGAGTCATTATACAGTATGGGAGCTAATGCAGGGGCCAGTGTATGCAGGGGTCATTATACAGTATGGGAGCTAATGCAGGGGCCAGTGTATGCAGGGGTCATTATACAGTATGGGAGCTAATGCAGGGGCCAGTGTATGCAGGGGTCATTATACAGTATGGGAGCTAATGCAGGGGCCAGTGTATGCAGGGGTCATTATACAGTATGGGAGCTAATGTGGGGCCAGTGTAGGCGGGGGTCATTATACAGTATGGGAGCTAATGCAGGGGCCAGTGTATGCAGGGGTCATTATACAGTATGGGAGGTAATGCAGGGCCAGTGTATGCAGGGGTCATCATACAGTATGGGAGCTAATGCAGGGGCCAGTGTAGGCGGGGGTCATTATACAGTATGGGAGGTAATGCGGGGGCCAGTGTATGCAGGGGTCATCATACAGTATGGGAGCTAATGCGGGGGCCAGTGTATGCAGGGGTCATCATACAGTATGGGAGCTAATGCAGGGGCCAGTGTATGCAGGGGTCATTATACAGTATGGGAGCTAATGCAGGGGCCAGTGTAGGCAGGGGTCATTATACAGTATGGGAGCTAATGCAGGGGCCAGTGTATGCAGGGATCATTATACAGTATGGGAGCTAATGCAGGGGCCAGTGTATGCAGGGGTCATCATACAGTATGGGAGCTAATGCAGGGGCCAGTGTAGGCGGGGGTCATTATACAGTATGGGAGGTAATGCAGGGGCCAGTGTATGCAGGGGTCATTATACAGTATGGGAGCTAATGCAGGGGCCAGTGTAGGCGGGGGTCATTATACAGTATGGGAGCTAATGCAGGGGCCAGTGTAGGCGGGGGTCATTATACAGTATGGGAGCTAATGCGGGGGCCAGTCAGGGGTCATTATACAGTATGGGAGCTAATGCAGGGGCCAGTGTAGGCGGGGGTCATTATACAGTATGGGAGCTAATGCAGGGGCCAGTGTAGGCGGGGGTCATTATACAGTATGGGAGCTAATGCGGGGGCCAGTGTATGCAGGAGTCATTATACAGTATGGGAGCTAATGCAGGGGCCAGTGTATGCAGGAGTCATTATACAGTATGGGAGCTAATGCGGGGGCCAGTGTATGCAGGGGTCATTATACAGTAAGGGAGATAATGCAGGGGCCAGTGTATGCAGGGGTCATTATACAGTATGGGAGCTAATGCAGGGGCCAGTGTAGGCGGGGGTCATTATACAGTATGGGAGGTAATGCAGGGGCCAGTGTATGCAGGGGTCATTATACAGTATGGGAGCTAATGCAGGGGCCAGTGTAGGCGGGGGTCATTATACAGTATGGGAGGTAATGCAGGGGCCAGTGTATGCAGGGGTCATTATACAGTATGGGAGCTAATGCAGGGGCCAGTGTAGGCGGGGGTCATTATACAGTATGGGAGCTAATGCAGGGGCCAGTGTAGGCGGGGGTCATTATACAGTATGGGAGCTAATGCGGGGGCCAGTCAGGAGTCATTATACAGTATGGGAGCTAATGCGGGGGCCAGTGTATGCAGGAGTCATTATACAGTATGGGAGGTAATGCAGGGGCCAGTGTATGCAGGGGTCATTATACAGTATGGGAGGTAATGCAGGGGCCAGTGTATGCAGGGGTCATTATACAGTATGGGAGGTAATGCAGGGGCCAGTGTATGCAGGGGTCATTATACAGTATGGGAGGTAATGCAGGGGCCAGTGTAGGCGGGGGTCATTATACAGTATGGGAGGTAATGCAGGGGCCAGTGTATGCAGGGGTCATTATACAGTATGGGAGGTAATGCAGGGGCCAGTGTATGCAGGAGTCATTATACAGTATGGGAGCTAATGCAGGGGCCAGTGTAGGCGGGGGTCATTATACAGTATGGGAGGTAATGCAGGGGCCAGTGTATGCAGGGGTCATTATACAGTATGGGAGGTAATGCAGGGGCCAGTGTAGGCGGGGGTCATTATACAGTATGGGAGCTAATGCAGGGGCCAGTGTATGCAGGGGTCATTATACAGTATGGGAGCTAATGCAGGGGCCAGTGTATGCAGGGGTCATTATACAGTATGGGAGCTAATGCAGGGGCCAGTGTATGCAGGGGTCATTATACAGTATGGGAGGTAATGCAGGGGCCAGTGTAGGCGGGGGTCATTATACAATATGGGAGCTAATGCAGGGGCCAGTGTATGCAGGGGTCATTATACAGTATGGGAGGTAATGCAGGGCCAGTGTATGCAGGAGTCATTATACAGTATGGGAGGTAATGCAGGGGCCAGTGTAGGCGGGGGTCATTATACAGTATGGGAGCTAATGCAGGGGCCAGTGTAGGCAGGGGTCATTATACAGTATGGGAGCTAATGCAGGGGCCAGTGTATGCAGGGGTCATTATACAGTATGGGAGGTAATGCAGGGGCCAGTGTAGGCGGGGGTCATTATACAGTATGGGAGCTAATGCAGGGGCCAGTGTATGCAGGGGTCATTATACAGTATGGGAGCTAATGCAGGGGCGAGTGTATGCAGGGGTCATTATACAGTATGGGAGCTAATGCAGGGGCCAGTGTATGCAGGGGTCATTATACAGTAAGGGAGCTAATGCAGGGGCCAGTGTATGCAGGGGTCATTATACAGTATGGGAGCTAATGCAGGGGCCAGTGTAGGCGGGGGTCATTATACAGTATGGGAGCTAATGCAGGGGCCAGTGTAGGCGGGGGTCATTATACAGTATGGGAGCTAATGCGGGGGCCAGTGTATGCAGGAGTCATTATACAGAATGGGAGCTAATGCAGGGGCCAGTGTATGCAGGAGTCATTATACAGTATGGGAGGTAATGCAGGGGCCAGTGTATGCAGGAGTCATTATACAGTATGGGAGGTAATGCAGGGGCCAGTGTAGGCGGGGGTCATTATACAGTATGGGAGCTAATGCAGGGGCCAGTGTATGCAGGGGTCATTATACAGTATGGGAGCTAATGCAGGGGCCAGTGTATGCAGGGGTCATTATACAGTATGGGAGCTAATGCAGGGGCCAGTGTATGCAGGGGTCATTATACAGTATGGGAGCTAATGCAGGGGCCAGTGTAGGCGGGGGTCATTATACAGTATGGGAGCTAATGCGGGGGCCAGTCAGGGGTCATTATACAGTATGGGAGCTAATGCAGGGGCCAGTGTAGGCGGGGGTCATTATACAGTATGGGAGCTAATGCAGGGGCCAGTGTAGGCGGGGGTCATTATACAGTATGGGAGCTAATGCGGGGGCCAGTGTATGCAGGAGTCATTATACAGTATGGGAGCTAATGCAGGGGCCAGTGTATGCAGGAGTCATTATACAGTATGGGAGGTAATGCAGGGGCCAGTGTATGCAGGAGTCATTATACAGTATGGGAGGTAATGCAGGGGCCAGTGTAGGCGGGGGTCATTATACAGTATGGGAGCTAATGCAGGGGCCAGTGTAGGCGGGGGTCATTATACAGTATGGGAGCTAATGCGGGGGCCAGTGTATGCAGGAGTCATTATACAGTATGGGAGCTAATGCAGGGGCCAGTGTATGCAGGAGTCATTATACAGTATGGGAGCTAATGCAGGGGCCAGTGTAGGCGGGGGTCATTATACAGTATGGGAGCTAATGCAGGGGCCAGTGTAGGCGGGGGTCATTATACAGTATGGGAGCTAATGCGGGGGCCAGTCAGGGGTCATTATACAGTATGGGAGCTAATGCAGGGGCCAGTGTATGCAGGGGTCATCATACAGTATGGGAGCTAATGCAGGGGCCAGTGTAGGCGGGGGTCATTATACAGTATGGGAGGTAATGCGGGGGCCAGTGTATGCAGGGGTCATCATACAGTATGGGAGCTAATGCAGGGGCCAGTGTATGCAGGGGTCATTATACAGTATGGGAGCTAATGCAGGGGCCAGTGTAGGCGGGGGTCATTATACAGTATGGGAGGTAATGCAGGGGCCAGTGTATGCAGGGGTCATTATACAGTATGGGAGCTAATGCAGGGGCCAGTGTATGCAGGGGTCATTATACAGTATGGGAGCTAATGCAGGGGCCAGTGTAGGCGGGGGTCATTATACAGTATGGGAGGTAATGCAGGGGCCAGTGTATGCAGGGGTCATTATACAGTATGGGAGCTAATGCAGGAGCCAGTGTATGCAGGGATCATTATACAGTATGGGAGCTAATGCAGGGGCCAGTGTATGCAGGGGTCATCATACAGTATGGGAGCTAATGCAGGGCCAGTGTATGCAGGGGTCATCATACAGTATGGGAGCTAATGCAGGGGCCAGTGTAGGCGGGGGTCATTATACAGTATGGGAGGTAATGCAGGGGCCAGTGTATGCAGGGGTCATTATACAGTATGGGAGCTAATGCAGGGGCCAGTGTAGGCGGGGGTCATTATACAGTATGGGAGCTAATGCAGGGGCCAGTGTAGGCGGGGGTCATTATACAGTATGGGAGCTAATGCGGGGGCCAGTCAGGGGTCATTATACAGTATGGGAGCTAATGCAGGGGCCAGTGTAGGCGGGGGTCATTATACAGTATGGGAGCTAATGCAGGGGCCAGTGTAGGCGGGGGTCATTATACAGTATGGGAGCTAATGCGGGGGCCAGTGTATGCAGGAGTCATTATACAGTATGGGAGCTAATGCAGGGGCCAGTGTATGCAGGAGTCATTATACAGTATGGGAGCTAATGCGGGGGCCAGTGTATGCAGGGGTCATTATACAGTAAGGGAGATAATGCAGGGGCCAGTGTATGCAGGGGTCATTATACAGTATGGGAGCTAATGCAGGGGCCAGTGTAGGCGGGGGTCATTATACAGTATGGGAGGTAATGCAGGGGCCAGTGTATGCAGGGGTCATTATACAGTATGGGAGCTAATGCAGGGGCCAGTGTAGGCGGGGGTCATTATACAGTATGGGAGGTAATGCAGGGGCCAGTGTATGCAGGGGTCATTATACAGTATGGGAGCTAATGCAGGGGCCAGTGTAGGCGGGGGTCATTATACAGTATGGGAGCTAATGCAGGGGCCAGTGTAGGCGGGGGTCATTATACAGTATGGGAGCTAATGCGGGGGCCAGTCAGGAGTCATTATACAGTATGGGAGCTAATGCGGGGGCCAGTGTATGCAGGAGTCATTATACAGTATGGGAGGTAATGCAGGGGCCAGTGTATGCAGGGGTCATTATACAGTATGGGAGGTAATGCAGGGGCCAGTGTAGGCGGGGGTCATTATACAGTATGGGAGCTAATGCAGGGGCCAGTGTATGCAGGGGTCATTATACAGTATGGGAGCTAATGCAGGGGCCAGTGTATGCAGGGGTCATTATACAGTATGGGAGCTAATGCAGGGGCCAGTGTATGCAGGGGTCATTATACAGTATGGGAGGTAATGCAGGGGCCAGTGTAGGCGGGGGTCATTATACAGTATGGGAGCTAATGCAGGGGCCAGTGTATGCAGGGGTCATTATACAGTATGGGAGGTAATGCAGGGGCCAGTGTATGCAGGAGTCATTATACAGTATGGGAGGTAATGCAGGGGCCAGTGTAGGCGGGGGTCATTATACAGTATGGGAGCTAATGCAGGGGCCAGTGTATGCAGGGGTCATTATACAGTATGGGAGCTAATGCAGGGGCCAGTGTAGGCTGGGGTCATTATACAGTATGGGAGCTAATGCGGGGGCCAGTCAGGGGTCATTATACAGTATGGGAGCTAATGCAGGGGCCAGTGTAGGCGGGGGTCATTATACAGTATGGGAGCTAATGCAGGGGCCAGTGTAGGCGGGGGTCATTATACAGTATGGGAGCTAATGCGGGGGCCAGTGTATGCAGGAGTCATTATACAGTATGGGAGCTAATGCAGGGGCCAGTGTATGCAGGAGTCATTATACAGTATGGGAGGTAATGCAGGGGCCAGTGTATGCAGGAGTCATTATACAGTATGGGAGGTAATGCAGGGGCCAGTGTAGGCGGGGGTCATTATACAGTATGGGAGCTAATGCAGGGGCCAGTGTAGGCGGGGGTCATTATACAGTATGGGAGCTAATGCGGGGGCCAGTGTATGCAGGAGTCATTATACAGTATGGGAGCTAATGCAGGGGCCAGTGTATGCAGGAGTCATTATACAGTATGGGAGCTAATGCAGGGGCCAGTGTAGGCGGGGGTCATTATACAGTATGGGAGCTAATGCAGGGGCCAGTGTAGGCGGGGGTCATTATACAGTATGGGAGCTAATGCGGGGGCCAGTCAGGGGTCATTATACAGTATGGGAGCTAATGCAGGGGCCAGTGTAGGCGGGGGTCATTATACAGTATGGGAGCTAATGCAGGGGCCAGTGTAGGCGGGGGTCATTATACAGTATGGGAGCTAATGCAGGGGCCAGTGTATGCAGGAGTCATTATACAGTATGGGAGGTAATGCAGGGGCCAGTGTATGCAGGAGTCATTATACAGTATGGGAGGTAATGCAGGGGCCAGTGTAGGCGGGGGTCATTATACAGTATGGGAGCTAATGCAGGGGCCAGTGTATGCAGGGGTCATTATACAGTATGGGAGCTAATGCAGGGGCCAGTGTATGCAGGGGTCATTATACAGTAAGGGAGCTAATGCAGTGGCCAGTGTATGCAGGGGTCATTATACAGTATGGGAGCTAATGCAGGGGCCAGTGTAGGCGGGGGTCATTATACAGTATGGGAGCTAATGCAGGGGCCAGTGTAGGCGGGGGTCATTATACAGTATGGGAGGTAATGCGGGGGCCAGTGTATGCAGGAGTCATTATACAGTATGGGAGCTAATGCAGGGGCCAGTGTATGCAGGAGTCATTATACAGTATGGGAGGTAATGCAGGTGCCAGTGTATGCAGGAGTCATTATACAGTATGGGAGGTAATGCAAAGGCCAGTGTAGGCGGGGGTCATTATACAGTATGGGAGCTAATGCAGGGGCCAGTGTATGCAGGGGTCATTATACAGTATGGGAGCTAATGCAGGGGCCAGTGTATGCAGGGGTCATTATACAGTATGGGAGCTAATGCAGGGGCCAGTGTATGCAGGGGTCATTATACAGTAAGGGAGCTAATGCAGGGGCCAGTGTAGGCAGGGGTCATTATACAGTATGGGAGCTAATGCAGGGGCCAGTGTAGGCGGGGGTCATTATACAGTATGGGAGCTAATGCGGGGGCCAGTCAGGGGTCATTATACAGTATGGGAGCTAATGCAGGGGCCAGTGTAGGCGGGGGTCATTATACAGTATGGGAGCTAATGCGGGGGCCAGTGTATGCAGGAGTCATTATACAGTATGGGAGCTAATGCAGGGGCCAGTGTATGCAGGAGTCATTATACAGTATGGGAGGTAATGCAGGGGCCAGTGTATGCAGGAGTCATTATACAGTATGGGAGGTAATGCAGGGGCCAGTGTAGGCGGGGGTCATTATACAGTATGGGAGCTAATGCAGGGGCCAGTGTATGCAGGGGTCATTATACAGTATGGGAGCTAATGCAGGGGCCAGTGTATGCAGGGGTCATTATACAGTACGGGAGCTAATGCAGGGGCCAGTGTATGCAGGGTCATTATACAGTATGGGAGCTAATGCAGGGGCCAGTGTAGGCGGGGGTCATTATACAGTATGGGAGCTAATGCAGGGGCCAGTGTATGCAGGAGTCATTATACAGTATGGGAGGTAATGCAGGGGCCAGTGTAGGCGGGGGTCATTATACAGTATGAGAGCTAATGCAGGGGCCAGTGTATGCAGGGGTCATTATACAGTATGGGAGCTAATGCAGGGGCCAGTGTATGCAGGGGTCATTATACAGTATGGGAGCTAATGTAGGGGCCAGTGTATGCAGGGGTCATTATACAGTAAGGGAGCTAATGCAGGGGCCAGTGTATGCAGGGGTCATTATACAGTAAGGGAGCTAATGCAAGGGCCAGTGTATGCAGGGTCATTATACAGTATGGGAGCTAATGCAGGGGTCATTATACAGTATAGGAGCTAATGCAGGGGCCAGTGTATGCAGGGGTCATTATACAGTATGGGAGCTAATGCAGGGGCCAGTGTATGTAGGGGTCATTATACAGTATGAGAGCTAATGCAGGGACCAGTGTATGTAGGGGTCATTATACAGTATGGGAGGTAATGCAGGGGCCAGTGTATGCAGGGGTCATTATACAGTATGAGAGCTAATGCAGGGACCAGTGTATGTAGGGGTCATTATACAGTATGGGAGCTAATGCAGGGGCCAGTGTATGCAGGGGTCATTATACAGTATCGGAGCTAATGCAGGGGCCAGTGTATGCAGGGGTCATTATACAGTATGTGAGGTAATGCAGGGGCCAGTGTATGCAGGGGTCATTATACAGTACGGGAGCTCATGCAGGGCCAGTGTATGCAGGGGTCATTATACAGTATGGGAGCTAATGTGGGGCCAGTGTATGCAGGGGTCATTATACAGTATGGGAGCTAATGCAGGGGCCAGTGTATGCAGGGGTCATTATACAGTATGGGAGCTAATGCAGGGACAAGTGTATGCAGGGGTCATTATACAGTATGGGAGCTAATGCAGGGGCCAGTGTATGCAGGGGTCACTATACAGTAGGGAGGTAATGCAGGGGCCAGTGTATGCAGGGGTCATTATACAGTATGGAAGCTAATGCAGGGGCCAGTGTATGCAGGGGTCATTATACAGTATGGGAGCTAATGCAGGGGCCAGTGTATGCAGGGGTCATTATACAGTATGGGAGGTAATGCAGGGGCCAGTGTATGCAGGGGTCATTATACAGTATGGGAGGTAATGCAGGGGCAAGTGTATGCAGGGGTCATTATACAGTATGGAAGCTAATGCAGGGGCCAGTGTATGCAGGGGTCATTATACAATAAGGGAGCTAATGCAGGGGCCAGTGTATGCAGGGGTCATTATACAGTATGGGAGCTAATGCGGGGGCCAGTCAGGGGTCATTATACAGTATGGGAGCTAATGCAGGGGCCAGTGTAGGCGGGGGTCATTATACAGTATGGGAGCTAATGCAGGGGCCAGTGTAGGCGGGAGTCATTATACAGTATGGGAGCTAATGCGGGGGCCAGTGTATGCAGGAGTCATTATACAGTATGGGAGCTAATGCAGGGGCCAGTGTATGCAGGAGTCATTATACAGTATGGGAGGTAATGCAGGGGCCAGTGTATGCAGGAGTCATTATACAGTATGGGAGGTAATGCAGGGGCCAGTGTAGGCGGGGGTCATTATACAGTATGGGAGCTAATGCAGGGGCCAGTGTATGCAGGGGTCATTATACAGTATGGGAGCTAATGCAGGGGCCAGTGTATGCAGGGGTCATTATACAGTATGGGAGCTAATGCAGGGGCCAGTGTATTCAGGGGTCATTATACAGTAAGGGAGCTAATGCAGGGGCCAGTGTATGCAGGGTCATTATACAGTATGGGAGCTAATGCTGGGGCCAGTGTAGGCGGGGGTCATTATACAGTATGGGAGCTAATGCAGGGGCCAGTGTATGCAGGAGTCATTATACAGTATGGGAGGTAATGCAGGGGCCAGTGTAGGCGGGGGTCATTATACAGTATGAGAGCTAATGCAGGGGCCAGTGTATGCAGGGGTCATTATACAGTATGGGAGCTAATGCAGGGGCCAGTGTATGCAGGGGTCATTATACAGTAAGGGAGCTAATGCAGGGGCCAGTGTATGCAGGGGTCATTATACAGTAAGGGAGCTAATGCAGGGGCCAGTGTATGCAGGGTCATTATACAGTATGGGAGCTAATGCAGGGGTCATTATACAGTATAGGAGCTAATGCAGGGGCCAGTGTATGCAGGGGTCATTATACAGTATGGGAGCTAATGCAGGGGCCAGTGTATGTAGGGGTCATTATACAGTATGAGAGCTAATGCAGGGACCAGTGTATGTAGGGGTCATTATACAGTATGGGAGCTAATGCAGGGGCCAGTGTATGCAGGGGTCATTATACAGTATCGGAGCTAATGCAGGGGCCAGTGTATGCAGGGGTCATTATACAGTATGTGAGGTAATGCAGTGGCCAGTGTATGCAGGGGTCATTATACAGTATGGGAGCTCATGCAGGGCCAGTGTATGCAGGGGTCATTATACAGTATGGGAGCTAATGTGGGGCCAGTGTATGCAGGGGTCATTATACAGTATGGGAGCTAATGCAGGGGCCAGTGTATGCAGGGGTCATTATACAGTATGGGAGCTAATGCAGGGGCCAGTCAGGGGTCATTATACAGTATGGGAGCTAATGCAGGGGCCAGTGTATGCAGGGGTCATTATACAGTATGGGAGCTAATGCAGGGACAATTGTATGCAGGGGTCATTATACAGTATGGGAGCTAATGCAGGGGCCAGTGTATGCAGGGGTCACTATACAGTATGGGAGGTAATGCAGGGGCCAGTGTATGCAGGGGTCATTATACAGTATGGAAGCTAATGCAGGGGCCAGTGTATGCAGGGGTCATTATACAGTATGGGAGCTAATGCAGGGGCCAGTGTATGCAGGGGTCATTATACAGTATGGGAGGTAATGCAGGGGTCAGTGTATGCAGGGGTCATTATACAGTACGGGAGCTCATGCAGGGCCAGTGTAGGCGGGGGTCATTATACAGTATGGGAGCTAATGTGGGGCCAGTGTATGCAGGGGTCATTATACAGTATGGGAGCTAATGCAGGGGCCAGTGTATGCAGGGGTCATTATACAGTATGGGAGCTAATGCAGGGGCCAGTCAGGGGTCATTATACAGTATGGGAGCTAATGCAGGGGCCAGTGTATGCTGGGGTCATTATACAGTATGGGAGCTAATGCAGGGGCCAGTGTATGCAGGAGTCATTATACAGTATGGGAGCTAATGCAGGGGCCAGTGTATTCAGGGGTCATTATACAGTATGGGAGCTAATGCAGGGGCCAGTCAGGGGCCATTATACAGTATGGGAGCTAATGCAGGGGCCAGTGTATGCTAGGGTCATTATACAGTATGGGAGCTAATGCAGGGGCCAGTGTATGCTGGGGTCATTATACAGTATGGGAGCTAATGCAGGGGCCAGTGTATGCAGGAGTCATTATACAGTATGGGAGCTAATGCAGGGGCCAGTGTATGCAGGGGTCATTATACAGTATGGGAGCTCATGCAGTGGCCAGTGTATGCAGGGGTCATTATACAGTATGGGAGCTAATGTGGGGCCAGTGTATGCAGGGGCCATTATACAGTATGGGACCTAATGCAGGGGCCAGTCAGGGGTCATTATACAGTATGGGAGCTAATGTGGGGCCAGTGTATGCAGGGTCCATTATACAGTATGGGAGCTAATGCAGGGGCCAGTCAGGGGCCATTATACAGTATGGGAGCTAAAGCAGGGGCCAGTGTATGCTGGGGTCATTATACAGTATGGGAGCTAATGCAGGGGCCAGTGTATGCAGGGGTCATTATACAGTATGGGAGCTAATGTGGGGCCAGTGTATGCAGGGGCCATTATACAGTATGGGAGCTAATGCAGGGGCCAGTCAGGGGTCATTATACAGTATGGGAGCTAATGTGGGGCCAGTGTATGCAGGGGTCATTATACAGTATGGGAGCGAATGCAGGGGCCAGTGTATGCTGGGGCCATTATACAGTATTGGAGCTAATGCAGGGGCCAGTGTATGCAGGGGTCATTATACAGTATGGGAGCTAATGCAGGGGCCAGTGTAGGCGGGGGTCATTATACAGTATGGGAGCTAATGCAGGGGCCAGTGTATGCAGGGGTCATTATACAGTATGGGAGCTAATGTGGGGCCAGTGTATGCAGGGGTCATTATACAGTATGGGTGCTAATGTGGGGCCAGTGTATGCAGTGGTCATTATACAGTATGGGAGCTAATGCAGGGGCCAGTCAGGGGTCATTATACAGTATGGGAACTAATGCAGGGCCAGTGTATGCAGGAGTCATTATACAGTATGGGAGGTAATGCAGGGGCCAGTGTAGGCGGGGGTCATTATACAGTATGGGAGCTAATGGAGGGGCCAGTGTATGCAGGGGTCATTATACAGTATGGGAGCTAATGCAGGGGCCAGTGTATGCAGGGGTCATTATACAGTAAGGGAGCTAATGCAGGGGCCAGTGTATGCAGGGGTCATTATACAGTACGGGAGCTAATGCAGGGGCCAGTGTATGCAGGGGTCATTATACAGTATGGGAGCTAATGCAGGGGCCAGTGTATGCAGGGGTCATTATACAGTATGGGAGCTAATGCAGGGGCCAGTGTATGCAGGGGTCATTATACAGTAAGGGAGCTAATGCAGGGGCCAGTGTATGCAGGGGTCATTATACAGTATGGGAGCGAATGCAGGGGCCAGTGTATGCAGGGGTCATTATACAGTATGGGAGCTAATGCAGGGGCCAGTGTATGCTGGGGTCATTATACAGTATGGGAGCTAATGCATGGGCCAGTGTATGCAGGGGTCATTATACAGTATGGGAGCTAATGCAGGGCCAGTGTATGCAGGGGTCATTATACAGTATGGGAGCTAATGTGGGGCCAGTGTATGCAGGGGTCATTATACAGTATGGGAGCTAATGTGGGGCCAGTGTATGCAGGGGTCATTATACAGTATGGGAGCTAATGCAGGGGCCAGTCAGGGGTCATTATACAGTATGGGAACTAATGCAGGGCCAGTGTATGCAGGGGTCATTATACAGTATGGGAGCTAATGCAGGGGCCAGTGTATGCAGGGGTCATTATACAGTATGGGAGCTAATGCAGGGGCCAGTGTATGCAGAGGTCATTATACAGTATGGGAGCTAATGTGGGGCCAGTGTATGCAGGGGTCATTATACAGTATGGGAGGTAATGCAGGGGCCAGTGTATGCAGGGGTCATTATACAGTATGGGAGCTAATGCAGGGGCCAGTGTATGCAGGGGTCATTATACAGTATGGGAGCTAATGTGGGGCCAGTGTATGCAGGGGTCATTTTACAGTATGGGAGCTAATGCAGGGGCCAGTGTATGCAGGGGTCATTATACAGTATGGGAGGTAATGCAGGGGCCAGTGTATGCAGGGGTCATTATACAGTATGGGAGCTAATGCAGGGGCCAGTGTATGCAGGGGTCATTATACAGTATGGGAGCTAATGCAGGGGCCAGTGTAGGCAGTGGTCATTATACAGTATGGGAGCTAATGCAGGGGCCAGTGTAGGCGGGGGTCATTATACAGTATGGGAGGTAATGCAGGGGCCAGTGTAGGCGGGGGTCATTATACAGTATGGGAGCTAATGCAGGGGCCAGTGTATGCAGGGGTCATTATACAGTACGGGAGCTAATGCAGGGGCCAGTGTATGCAGGGGTCATTATATAGTATCGGAGCTAATGCAGGGGCCAGTGTATGCAGGGGTCATTATATAGTATCGGAGCTAATGCAGGGGCCAGTGTATGCAGGGGTCATTATACAGTATGGGAGCTAATGCAGGGGCCAGTGTATGCAGGGGTCATTATACAGTATGGGAGCTAATGCAGGGGCCAGTGTATGCAGGGGTCATTATACAGTATGGGAGGTAATGCAGGGGCCAGTGTATGCAGGGGTCATTATATAGTATCGGAGCTAATGCAGGGGCCAGTGTATGCAGGGGTCATTATACAGTATAGGAGGTAATGCTGGGGCCAGTGTATGCAGGGGTCATTATACAGTATGGGAGCTAATGCAGGGGCCAGTGTATGCAGGGGTCATTATACAGTATGGGAGCTAATGCAGGGGCCAGTGTATGCAGGGGTCATTATACAGTATGGGAGCTAATGCAGGGGCCAGTGTATGCAGGGGTCATTATACAGTATGGGAGCTAATGCAGGGGCCAGTGTATGCAGGGGTCATTATACAGTATGGGAGCTAATGCAGGGGCCAGTGTATGCAGGGGTCATTATACAGTATGGGAGCTAATGCAGGGGCCAGTGTATGCAGGGGTCATTATACAGTATGGGAGCTAATGCAGGGGCCAGTGTATGCAGGGGTCATTATACAGTATGGGAGCTAATGCAGGGGCCAGTGTATACAGGGGTCATTATACAGTATGGGAGCTAATGCAGGGACCAGTGTATGCAGGGGTCATTATACAGTATGGGAGCTAATGCAGGGCCAGTGTATGCTGGGGTCATTATACAGTATGGGAGATAATGCAGGGGCCAGTGTATGCAGGGGTCATTATACAATATGGGAGCTAATGCAGGGGCCAGTGTATGCAGGGGTCATTATACAGTATGGGAGCTAATGCAGGGCCAGTGTATGCTGGGGTCATTATACAGTATGGGAGCTAATGCAGGGGCCAGTGTATGCAGGGGTCATTATACAGTATGGGAGCTAATGCAGGGGCCAGTGTATGCAGGGGTCATTATACAGTATGGGAGCTAATGCAGGGGCCAGTGTATGCTGGGGTCATTATACAGTATGGGAGATAATGCAGGGGCCAGTGTATGCAGGGGTCATTATACAGTATGGGAGCTAATGCAGGGGCCAGTGTAGGCAGTGGTCATTATACAGTATGGGAGCTAATGCAGGGGCCAGTGTATGCAGGAGTCATTATACAGTATGGGAGCTAATGCAGGGGCCAGTGTATGCAGGAGTCATTATACAGTATGGGAGGTAATGCAGGGGCCAGTGTAGGCAGGGGTCATTATACAGTATGGGAGCTAATGCAGGGGCCAGTGTAAGCAGGGGTCATTATACAGTATGGGAGCTAATGCAGGGGCCAGTGTATGCAGGGGTCATTATACAGTAAGGGAGCTAATGCAGGGGCCAGTGTATGCAGGGGTCATTATACAGTACGGGAGCTAATGCAGGGGCCAGTGTATGCAGGGGTCATTATACAGTATGGGAGCTAATGCAGGGGCCAGTGTATGCAGGGGTCATTATACAGTATGGGAGGTAATGCAGGGGCCAGTGTATGCAGGGGTCATTATACAGTATGGGAGCTAATGCAGGGGCCAGTGTATGCAGGGGTCATTATATAGTATCGGAGCTAATGCAGGGGCCAGTGTATGCAGGGGTCATTATACAGTATGGGAGCTAATGCAGGGGCCAGTGTATGCAGGGGTCATTATACAGTATGGGAGCTAATGCAGGGGCCAGTGTATGCAGGGGTCATTATACAGTATGGGAGCTAATGCAGGGGCCAGTGTATGCAGGGGTCATTATACAGTATGGGAGGTAATGCAGGGGCCAGTGTAGGCGGGGGTCATTATACAGTATGGGAGCTAATGCAGGGGCCAGTGTATGCAGGGGTCATTATACAGTATGGGAGCTAATGCAGGGGCCAGTGTATGCAGGGGTCATTATACAGTAAGGGAGCTAATGCAGGGGCCAGTGTATGCAGGGGTCATTATACAGTATGGGAGCTAATGCAGGGGCCAGTGTATGCAGGGGTCATTATACAGTAAGGGAGCTAATGCAGGGGCCAGTGTATTCAGGGGTCATTATACAGTATGGGAGCTAATGCAGGGGCCAGTGTATGCAGGGGTCATTATACAGTATGGGAGCTAATGCAGGGGCCAGTGTATGCAGGGGTCATTATACAGTATGGGAGCTAATGCAGGGCCAGTGTATGCTGGGGTCATTATACAGTATGGGAGCTAATGCAGGGGCCAGTGTATGCAGGGGTCATTATACAGTATGGGAGCTAATGCAGGGGCCAGTGTATGCTGGGGTCATTATACAGTATGGGAGATAATGCAGGGGCCAGTGTATGCAGGGGTCATTATACAGTATGGGAGCTAATGCAGGGCCAGTGTATGCAGGGGTCATTATACAGTATGGGAGCTAATGCAGGGGCCAGTGTATGCAGGGGTCATTATACAGTATGGGAGGTAATGCAGGGGCCAGTGTAGGCGGGGGTCATTATACAGTATGGGAGCTAATGCAGGGGCCAGTGTATGCAGGGGTCATTATACAGTATGGGAGCTAATGCAGGGGCCAGTGTATGCAGGGGTCATTATACAGTAAGGGAGCTAATGCAGGGGCCAGTGTATGCAGGGGTCATTATACAGTACGGGAGCTAATGCAGGGGCCAGTGTATGCAGGGGTCATTATACAGTATGGGAGCTAATGCAGGGGCCAGTGTATGCAGGGGTCATTATACAGTATGGGAGCTAATGCAGGGGCCAGTGTATGCAGGGGTCATTATACAGTATCGGAGCTAATGCAGGGGCCAGTGTATGCAGGGGTCATTATACAGTATGGGAGCTAATGCAGGGGCCAGTGTATGCAGGGGTCATTATACAGTATGGGAGCTAATGCAGGGGCCAGTGTATGCAGGGGTCATTATACAGTATGGGAGCTAATGCAGGGGCCAGTGTATACAGGGGTCATTATACAGTATGGGAGATAATGCAGGGGCCAGTGTATGCAGGGGTCATTATACAGTATGGGAGCTAATGCAGGGGCCAGTGTATACAGGGGTCATTATACAGTATGGGAGATAATGCAGGGGCCAGTGTATGCAGGGGTCATTATACAATATGGGAGCTAATGCAGGGGCCAGTGTATGCAGGGGTCATTATACAGTATGGGAGCTAATGCAGGGCCAGTGTATGCTGGGGTCATTATACAGTATGGGAGCTAATGCAGGGGCCAGTGTATGCAGGGGTCATTATACAGTATGGGAGCTAATGCAGGGGCCAGTGTATGCTGGGGTCATTATACAGTATGGGAGATAATGCAGGGGCCAGTGTATGCAGGGGTCATTATACAGTATGGGAGCTAATGCAGGGGCCAGTGTAGGCAGTGGTCATTATACAGTATGGGAGCTAATGCAGGGGCCAGTGTATGCAGGAGTCATTATACAGTATGGGAGCTAATGCAGGGGCCAGTGTATGCAGGAGTCATTATACAGTATGGGAGGTAATGCAGGGGCCAGTGTAGGCAGGGGTCATTATACAGTATGGGAGCTAATGCAGGGGCCAGTGTAAGCAGGGGTCATTATACAGTATGGGAGCTAATGCAGGGGCCAGTGTATGCAGGGGTCATTATACAGTAAGGGAGCTAATGCAGGGGCCAGTGTATGCAGGGGTCATTATACAGTACGGGAGCTAATGCAGGGGCCAGTGTATGCAGGGGTCATTATACAGTATGGGAGCTAATGCAGGGGCCAGTGTATGCAGGGGTCATTATACAGTATGGGAGGTAATGCAGGGGCCAGTGTATGCAGGGGTCATTATACAGTATGGGAGCTAATGCAAGGGCCAGTGTATGCAGGGGTCATTATATAGTATCGGAGCTAATGCAGGGGCCAGTGTATGCAGGGGTCATTATACAGTATGGGAGCTAATGCAGGGGCCAGTGTATGCAGGGGTCATTATACAGTATGGGAGCTAATGCAGGGGCCAGTGTATGCAGGGGTCATTATACAGTATGGGAGCTAATGCAGGGGCCAGTGTATGCAGGGGTCATTATACAGTATGGGAGGTAATGCAGGGGCCAGTGTAGGCGGGGGTCATTATACAGTATGGGAGCTAATGCAGGGGCCAGTGTATGCAGGGGTCATTATACAGTATGGGAGCTAATGCAGGGGCCAGTGTATGCAGGGGTCATTATACAGTAAGGGAGCTAATGCAGGGGCCAGTGTATGCAGGGGTCATTATACAGTATGGGAGCTAATGCAGGGGCCAGTGTATGCAGGGGTCATTATACAGTAAGGGAGCTAATGCAGGGGCCAGTGTATTCAGGGGTCATTATACAGTATGGGAGCTAATGCAGGGGCCAGTGTATGCAGGGGTCATTATACAGTATGGGAGCTAATGCAGGGGCCAGTGTATGCAGGGGTCATTATACAGTATGGGAGCTAATGCAGGGCCAGTGTATGCTGGGGTCATTATACAGTATGGGAGCTAATGCAGGGGCCAGTGTATGCAGGGGTCATTATACAGTATGGGAGCTAATGCAGGGGCCAGTGTATGCTGGGGTCATTATACAGTATGGGAGATAATGCAGGGGCCAGTGTATGCAGGGGTCATTATACAGTATGGGAGCTAATGCAGGGCCAGTGTATGCAGGGGTCATTATACAGTATGGGAGCTAATGCAGGGGCCAGTGTATGCAGGGGTCATTATACAGTATGGGAGGTAATGCAGGGGCCAGTGTAGGCGGGGGTCATTATACAGTATGGGAGCTAATGCAGGGGCCAGTGTATGCAGGGGTCATTATACAGTATGGGAGCTAATGCAGGGGCCAGTGTATGCAGGGGTCATTATACAGTAAGGGAGCTAATGCAGGGGCCAGTGTATGCAGGGGTCATTATACAGTACGGGAGCTAATGCAGGGGCCAGTGTATGCAGGGGTCATTATACAGTATGGGAGCTGATGCAGGGGCCAGTGTATGCAGGGGTCATTATACAGTATGGGAGCTAATGCAGGGGCCAGTGTATGCAGGGGTCATTATACAGTATCGGAGCTAATGCAGGGGCCAGTGTATGCTGGGGTCATTATACAGTATGGGAGCTAATGCAGGGGCCAGTGTATGCAGGGGTCATTATACAGTATGGGAGCTAATGCAGGGGCCAGTGTATGCAGGGGTCATTATACAGTAAGGGAGCTAATGCAGGGGCCAGTGTATGCAGGGGTCATTATACAGTACGGGAGCTAATGCAGGGGCCAGTGTATGCAGGGGTCATTATACAGTATGGGAGCTAATGCAGGGGCCAGTGTATTCAGGGGTCATTATACAGTATGGGAGCTAATGCAGGGGCCAGTGTATGCTGGGGTCATTATACAGTATGGGAGCTAATGCAGGGCCAGTGTATGCAGGGGTCATTATACAGTATGGGAGCTAATGCAGGGGCCAGTGTATGCAGGGGTCATTATACAGTATGGGAGGTAATGCAGGGGCCAGTGTAGGCGGGGGTCATTATACAGTATGGGAGCTAATGCAGGGGCCAGTGTATGCAGGGGTCATTATACAGTAAGGGAGCTAATGCAGGGGCCAGTGTATGCAGGGGTCATTATACAGTACGGGAGCTAATGCAGGGGCCAGTGTATGCAGGGGTCATTATACAGTATGGGAGCTAATGCAGGGGCCAGTGTATGCAGGGGTCATTATACAGTATGGGAGCTAATGCAGGGGCCAGTGTATGCAGGGGTCATTATACAGTATCGGAGCTAATGCAGGGGCCAGTGTATGCAGGGGTCATTATACAGTATAGGAGGTAATGCAGGGGCCAGTGTATGCAGGGGTCATTATACAGTATGGGAGCTAATGCAGGGGCCAGTGTATGCAGGGGTCATTATACAGTATGGGAGCTAATGCAGGGCCAGTGTATGCTGGGGTCATTATACAGTATGGGAGCTAATGCAGGGGCCAGTGTATGCTGGGGTCATTATACAGTATGGGAGCTAATGCAGGGGCCAGTGTAGGCAGTGGTCACTATACAGTATAGGAGCTAATATGGGGCCAGTGTATGCAGGGGTCACTATACAGTATGGGAGCTAATGCAGGGGCCAGTGTATGCAGGGGACATTATACAGTATGGGAGCTAATGTGGGGCCAGTGTATGCAGGGGTCATTATACAGTATGGGAGCTAATGTGGGGCCAGTGTATGCAGGGGTCACTATACAGTATAGGAGCTAATATGGGGCCAGTGTATGCAGGGGTCATTGTACAGTATGGGAGCTAATGCAGGGGCCAGTGTATGCAGGGGTCATTATACAGTATGGGAGCTAATGCAGGGCCAGTGTATGCAGGGGTCACTATACAGTATGGGAGCTAATGCAGGGGCCAGTGTATGCAGGGGTCATTATACAGTATGGGAGCTAATGCAGGGCCAGTGTATGCAGGGGTCACTATACAGTATAGGAGCTAATATGGGGCCAATGTATGCAGGGGTCATTATACAGTATGGGAGCTAATGCAGGGCCAGTGTATGCAGGGGTCATTATACAGTATGGGAGCTAATGAAGGGGCCAGTGTATGCAGGGGTCATTATACAGTATGGGAGCTAATGAGGGGCCAGTGTATGCAGGGGCCATTACACAGTATGGGAGCTAATGCAGGGCCAGTGTATGCAGGGGACATTATACAGTATGGGAGCTCATGCAGGGGCCAGTGTATGCGGGGGTCATTATACAGTATGGGAGCTAATGCAGGGCCAGTGTATGCAGGAGTCATTATACAGTATGGGAGCTAATGTGGGGCCAGTGTATGCAGGAGTCATTATACAGTATGGGAGCTAATGTGGGGCCAGTGTATGCAGGGGTCATTATACAGTATAGGAGCTAATATGGGGCCAGTGTATGCAGGGGTCATTATACAGTATGGGAGCTAATGCTGGGGCCATTATACAGTGTTAGAGCTAATTTGGGGGCCATTACACAGCCGATGAGCTAATGCGGGGGTCATTGTACAGCAAGGGAGCAAATGTAGGGGTCATTATTCAGTGCAGTTTAAAGACTACTGTGGGGGCTATCATACAGTATGGTGGCCTATATACAGTGTGGGAGCTACTGTGGGGTCTGTCATAAACTGGGGGTTATATACAGTATGGGAGCTATTGTGAGGGCACAAAAGAGACATTCTGCTATGTATAGGGCACAATGGTGGCACTATTATGTAAGGCAGTTAGAGGAGCTCTGCTTTAGTACCACACAGCAGGTGCAATAATAGGGACACATACGGCAGCAGCAGCTCAGTATTGGGGCATCAGGTGCATTAATAAGGACACATACAGCAGCAGGGGCTCAGTATTGGGGTATCAGGTGCAGTAATAGGGACACATACAGCAGCAGCGGCTCAGTATTGGGTTATCGGGTGCAGTAATAGGGACACATACGGCAGCAGAGTCTCAGCATTGGTGTATCGGGTGCAGTAATAAGGATACATACCGCAGCAGCAGCAGCAGCTCAGCATTGGGGTATCAGGTGCAGTATTAGGGACACATACGGCAGCAGCGGCTCAGCATTGGGGTATCAGGTGCAGTAATAGGGACACATACGGCAGCAGTGGCTCAGCATTGGGGTATCGGGTGCAGTAATAAGGACACATACGACAGCAGCGGCTCAGTATTGGGGTATCGGGTGCAGTAATAGGGACACATACGGCAGCAGCGGCTCAACATTGGGGTATCAGGTGCAGTAATAAGGACACATACAGCAGCAGAGGATCAGTATTGGGGTATCAGGTGCAGTAATAGGGACACATACAGCAGTAGAGGCTCAGTATTGGGGTATCAGGTGCAGTAATAGGGACACATACGGCAGCAGCGGCTCGGCATTGGGGTATCAGGTGCAGTAATAAGGACACATACGTGTTATGAGTTCATTTTCTCCTTTACCTCTGATGTCTGATGAACTCCCTCTGCTGGTGAAAGGAGGTAGTGAAATTGATCTGGATGGGAAGAACCTGTCATCTGAACAGGTGGAGTGTGATTGGACATCTGGAATTTCTGAGTGGATATAAGGCAGCCGACGCCCTGCAGGGTTGCTGGTGATCCTTTCTGCTCTGAGCTCTGGCATCCAGTTTAGTTCCTCTCTACTAAAAGCTAAGTTTTTGCTCTGCTATTTTTCCATGAGATTTTGTCTGTTTACTTAGTGTTTGTGTTCAGCCTGCCCTGGTTGGGACGGGCTGAACTCCATTTTTGTCTCTGATCAGTTGATCTCTTTGCTCTGTCTTCAGAATATACCTGAGTGCTGATATAGTGACTTTGAAGTCTAGTGACTTCAGGGCCTTTTCTATCAGACGTGTTGGACATTATTTTTGGCAGGGTTTTTTGCGTGATTGCAGTCAGCATCTTTTCTGTCCTTTCCTATCTAGTTAGTTGGGCTTCATCATTTGCTCAGCCTGTCTTTCTGTCTGTGTTTGTGTTTTCATCTGTTTTTCACCGGCAATACATGTTGGGGGCTGTCTATTGCTTTGGGGTCTGCACTGGGGCAGTTTAGATTCCCCTTTCTTTCTTTAGGCTTATTTAGCTCTCCGGCTGTGACGAGGGGTCTAGGGCACCGTAGGAACCCCCCACGGCTACTGTTAGTTGTGTGAATAGGATCAGGGGTCTGCAATCTGATAGCTACCAACCTCTCCGGTTTTCTGGACTTAGCTTGTGTTTTTGTTTTTTCCTCCTCCGGTGACTCATTCATAACACATACGGCAGCAGAGGCTCAGTATTGGGGTATCAGGTGCAGTAATAGGGACACATACGGCAGCAGCGGCTCAGTATTTGGGTATCAGGTGCAGTAATAGTGACACATACGTCAGCAGAGGCTCAGCATTGGGGTATCAGGAGCAGTAATAGGGACACATACGGCAGCAGAGGCTCAGCATTGGGGTATCAGGTGCAGTAATAGGGACACATACGGCAGCAGCGGCTCAGCATTGGGGTATCAGGTGCAGTAATAGGGACACATACGGCAGCAGCGGCTCAGCATTGGGGTATCAGGTGCAGTAATAGGGACACATATGGCAGCAGCGGCTCAGTATTGGGCTGAGTAGTTTGTGCACGTTGGAGATAGATGGGTTCTGGGCTGGAAATGTGAGAAGTCAGATGTGTCTTTGTTGTAATCTCTGCAGATGAGTCCTGGCTGGAGAAGTTGACATGTCGGTCTGAGTAAGATGCAAAAGTGAACGATTATCAGAAAGAACATCACCTTTAAGTTATCATCTGTAACTGTATAGTAAACTCTTGTATATTCTGCAGGACTGGCATCTACCACTGAGGTCACCATAAGGCGGTAATATCAGTATTGTTTTTTGTATAGAGCTTTGTTTCAGTTACTGCGCGGTCATCTGCTGAGGTTCCCCTATACCCACGACTAGAGTGTGCCAACCTGAGTTGTAATCAGGGTTACCGGTTAGGGGCCCACTCAGATTTTTTGCCCCCCCCTAGCTACGCCTCTGATAGTAATACTTGAAAGCATAATAAAGAAGGATTGGAAAATTATGTGAACTTAAGATATAGGTCAATTTCACCTCCATCCGAATAAGGTTTTATTGTTAAAACTACACCACCAAATAATGGTGGAGTAGGTGGCACCCAATTGTTTATCAATTTATAGATATAAATATTGATAAAAAATTAATTAAAACAGTATGAAACAATGCATAAGAAAGTGTAAGTGCGCAACGTAAAGGGTAAATCACCAATCAACCCATTGACTTGTTCCTCTCATCTTTGCTGGTAGGATATCCGCTCTTCTCTGAGAATGTGGTATTCAAGGGGCGAAACTGAACGAAGGACCACCCCTTCTTATCGCGCAGAGTTGATTTAAAGACTTCATAGGTATTGAACTAGATTCCCCATTATAAATTCATGTATTTTTAGAAAGATTTAGGCCAGTAGACAATCAGTAAAACTAAAAAAAAATCATATTAAAAAATCTAAAATAACCAAAGCCATTAATTTGTGAACATAAATAAATTGTACTAATTATAAATATATCAGGATATAAATAATTTGCACATTTTTTTTTACATTTAACCCAATCTCAACAATTAGTAAAATAAAATGTCTCTTCTTCATTAATGTGGACATATATAGGACAACATGAGGTCCACCTCGTTCTTGATGACTGGGGGTCCTGGGTGGATGTTGTCAGGAAGATAGTGGCAGGATGTCATGTCCCAGACATCCAGGATTATCACCCTCATTCCCTTGAAGGTCGCCCTTAGTAAAATGTCCAGCTGAAGAGACAACCAGTCACTGCCGTATATTGACTTATAACCGGTATTGGCCGATTTGATGATCACCGTCGTCTCTGGGCTTCGGAAAAGCAGAGATGAGATCGCCTGCCGGACTCTCTCCAGCCTTTCTAGATAAACACTCACAGAATAAGTGGTAAAGTGAGCCCATAGGGTGAGCACGATCACGGTGTGGGGTCCTCCACCGATCCCAGCCAAGTCAGCCGCTTCATAGTGAAGATCGGACATCATGGTCTTGGTAGTCCTTAAAGGTAATCCATGAGCTTGCCATCGCATGACCAGACCTGCAGTGGTTTCTACAGCTATCAGAGGTCCTGACTGATAATTGACATGCAGGTCTATCCTTTTGAGGCCTACAGAGAAAAGAAAATGTACTTAGGCTATATTTATTAGCCTCATAATGTCATACCGAGTGATTTATATACATTCCTTGTTATTTTAAAAAGCTTGTTGATGGATTACACTAACTTCAGCCAGAGCATCTAATTTCTATGAGAGCTGATTGACTTTTCCCACATACTATGGATCCTATTGTTTCTGCTCTGTCCTATTCATTGCATACTAATGATATTAATGGGGTGACCATGGATGATTGGAGCTTAAGAAGAATGGTCCACCTTTATTACACACAAATCTAAAATTGACTCCGAACATCTACATGAATGATGTCACTCTCTTTTTATATGTTCAATGTCTTCCCCTGGTGGTTCACCTTTTACCTAACTAGTCACTGAGCCTTATCAGTGGGGTCAATGAGTGGGGATTCTCCTGATCTCTAGACTGATGCAGCTATAGTGGTGTCACCATAACTGGGAAATTCATGAGATATGTTGATGGTGCTTCTAAATCATTGAGACTTTAATCCTAGTGCCCAAAAAGCAATGCAGCCCATGGAGTACCTTGCTTAGCTTGCTATGACTGTAACTCCATATTAAAGATGTTATCCTAATAATATAGTAATCTAATGCAGATCCATCATATGTGTCTCATGGTAGCTTCCTCTCCAAATTCTCTCCATCAGGGCCCCGCTACACGCTCCAGTGTCCAAGCGATCCCACCAACGATCCGACGTGGATGGGATCGCTGGGAGATAGTTATCTGATCGCAGGTGAGCTGTCACATAGGCAGATTCACCTGCTCCCCCCTTCCCTGTCTTGCTCTACACAAGAAGAAATGTGTAGAGCAAGACGGGTGGGGGGGGAGAGAGTAGGTAAATAAGCCCCGCCCAGAGGACCGGACAGCGGCAGTTTACATACATCTGAACCGATGTAAAAAAAGGTATTTGTGCATGAAAGGTGCGGGGTCAGGGGGAAGCAAAAGTGCTAAGAGAATCCTTATGTGACACACAACTGAATGATATCATTATATGATATCTCAAAAAAGGGGTGACAGATTCCCTTTAAAGTAATTTCCCTCAAAGTCTAGGATCTTAATAATGCATGTAGCTGCTGCACCAGACATAGTCACTTTCATATAGACATCACTGTGTTGGGTACCGCTCCACTTAAGGTGGCTGTCACTTTGTTTTGCCTATTGGTGAAGGTCATAGAACTGGGAATCCCACCATTCATATATTCACATCCTATCCTATTGGGAAGATAGATCATAAAAAAACCCTTTTAGTTCTTACTAGGTATGAACTTCTCCAAGTACTCAAACCATTGTCGTAGAGTTGAGTCCCCAAACATATGGATGTCTTTTCCTTTAAGACAAGCAAGGGCATCTGAAGGATGAGGAAAATGATGTTCCTGGCACACTAAGGATGTCCAATTGCCTCCATAATAAAATCCAGATGGTTGGGAGGCATTTAGTCCAGATCTACAGGTGGGAAGCTTGGAGAGGAGATCTGCAAGACAATGGAAAGACCAAGGTTATTGTCTACTCAGGTCACTGTGACTCAATCAAGCTATACAGTAACCATGGCTCTTTTTAGGCTTTCTGACATCATTGACCCCAGGGAATATTGACACCAGATTTTTCTTCTGTGATGGGATGAGACTGCAGAGACCTGTGTGTCGTAAGCAGTGCCTTCCCGCCTCGCACCAATCCCGTAATAACAAACACCGACAAGCATGGTCGGTCACAGTTTATTAATAAGCAGAGAGAGGCAAGTACAATTCGCAACAGACTCACAGCTGTAGGCCCGCGACCGCTGGGCACGTCGGCTGATGAGAGGTTACGAACCTTGCCCCCCTCTACACTACCGCTGTGACATAATAACAAGATAACGTGAATAATAAATCTGCACAAAATCAAATATATATATTCTTTTTTTTTTTTTTAAATATAAATTTTAAACAACATTTGCGCCGCATGTCTGCTAATCTATAAGGGAGGGAGGGTGGGACAAAAGCTTCTAGTTATTAAGTGGAGAGGAAAGAGAAAGACCCCCACCCCAGCACCTGAATTCAACCCCTGAGGGTGTGGCCGGACACCCCTTCCTCTCTTTCCGTTGGTCAGTGGGGCGTCCTAATTATGGCATCACCAGTGGGGGAGTAGTGGGAGGGGGAGGCACTGCACGGAGTTCGCTTATCATCAAATCCATGGGGGCTCTACAGTCAGAGGCACGATCCTTATTCAGTACAGTGCCTGCCAGACTGCAGAGACCTGTGTGTCGTAAGCAGTGCCTTCCCGCCTCCCACCAATCCCGTAATACCAAAACACCGACAAGCATGGATGGGTTGAACAGGTCAGTCACAGTTTATTAATAAGCAGAGAGAGGCAAGTACAATTCACAACGGACTCAGAGCTGTAAGCCCGCGACCGCTGGGCACGTCGACTGATGAGAGGTTACGAACCTTGCCCCCCTCTACACTACCGCCACGGAGGATCATGTGTATGACCTACACAGGAATCCGACCCCCACACAACATCATAAAGGCCTGTTCAACCCCGTCCTTCAAGTTAGTTAAAAACACATCTAGCCCGATGTTAGATGAACGCCGTCCGGTCTCAGGAAGAGTGAGATGTCTTTTTCCAGATTGTGGTGGTGAACCACGTTGCCGTAGTTCTCTTTGACAAACGTTGCCATCTTTGCATTTATCCTTCTCCTTGACTTGTCGATGGCTTTAGGGTCTTTAGCTCCGTGCCAGACCGTTCGTGATATTATATCGACACACAACCACCATATCTGGTATCAAGCAAACAGCCCGCTTGATGTCAGTTTTCATTGCCGTGAAGAGCTCCGCACCTGTTGTCTTGCACAAATCATTACCACCAGCATGTAACACCAATATCAGCGGCCCTTTTGCCATTTTAGAAATTTTAACCAACACTGGGAAGATCTGATCCCACTGGAGCCCTCTGATGCCTCTCCAGTTGACCTCAAGTTGTGGGAAGTAAAAATTCTTTCCACCGGGGCGTATTTCGGCTCTTTTGCATGCCCAATAAATAAAGACGCACCGGACCATAAGACGCACCCCAATTTTCAGAAGGAAAATAGGGAAAAAAAATAATGTGTCAAATGGGGGTCTGTCTTACAGTCCGAATTCAGCTTACCTGGGAAGGGATCCGGCACAGGTGGAGGAGTAGTCACAGGGGTCATTCAGTCGTCCAGGCTCGTGCGGTGGCGGCTCTGTGCTGGGGCAGGTTGGTTGTGCTGGGGCAGCTGTGCTGGGGCAGGGGCAGCTGTGCTGGGGCTGGAGCAGCTGTGCTGGGGCAGCTGTGCTGGGGCAGTGGCAGTTGTGCAGGGGCAGGTGGCCTGTGCTGAGCTGGGGCAGATGGGCTCTGCGGGGTGAGGGTGGCGGTGGGCTGTGCTCCGTTGCAGGGGTGGCGGCTCCGCCGGCATTTCCTCACAGCCCGGAGGCCCCCGCACACCCCTTGCTGGCCACCGCCATGTTGCGGTGGCCTCCGGGAACATGGACACCGGAAAGATGGCCGCCAGTCCGGGGACGGTGCATGGGCGGGATCAGATCTCATCCTGAGATCTCGGGGGACGAGATTCAAATCTCGGCAACGAGATGCCGGTGGAGCCGCCACCCCTGCACCGGAGCACAGCCCGCTGCCACCACCGCACCGCAGAGCCCCGCCCGCTGCCACCACCGCACCGGAGGTTAGTATATTGCGACTATAAGACGCACCCCCCACTTTCCCCCAAAATTTAGGGGGAAAACAGTGCGTCTTATGGTCCGAAAAATACGGTATATCTCTCTATCTCTATATCTATCTCTCTCTATCTATCTCTGCATCTATCTATCTATCTATCTATCTCTATATCTCTCTCTATATCTCTATCTATCCCTCTCTCTATCTCTATTTATCTATCTCTGTATCTATCTATATATCTATCTCTATCTATCTCTCTATATCTCTATCTATCTATATCTATCTCTCTATAACTATCTATCTATCTTTATATCTCTCTATCTCTCTCTCTCTCTCTATATCTATCTATCTCTATATCTATCTCTCTATATCTATCTCTCTCTACCTATCTCTCTCTATCGCTCTCTATATCTATCTACCTCTCTATCTATCTCTATATCTATCCATCTTTCATTATACCCTATGAGGGGGCAGCAATATAACCTATGAGGGGAGCAGCATTATATTCTATGAGGGGGTGCATTATACCCTATGAGGGGGCAGCATTATACCCTATGAGGGGGCAGCATTATACCCTATGAGGGGGCAGCATTATACCCTATGAGGGGGCAGCATTATACCTTATGAGGGGGCAGCATTATACCTTATGAGGGGGGGAGCATTATACCCTATAAGGGGGTGCATTATACCCTATGAGGGGGCAGCAATATAACCTATGAGGGGAGCAGCATTATATTCAATGAGGGGGTGCATTATACCCTATGAGGGGGCAGCAATATAACCTATGAGGGGAGCAGCATTATATTCAATGAGGGGGTGCATTATACCCTATGAGGGGGCAGCATTATACCTTATGAGGGGGCAGCATTTTACCTTATGAGGGGGCAGCATTATACCCTATTAGGGGGCAGCATTATACCCTATGAGGGGGGAAGCATTATACCCTATAAGGGGGTGCATTATACCCTATGAGGGGGCAGCATTATACCCTATGAGGGGGCAGCATTATACCCTATGAGGGGGGGAAGCATTATATCCTATGAGGAGGCAGCATTATACCCTATGAGGGGGGAAGCATTATACCCTATAAGGGGGTGCATTATACCCTATGAGGGGGCAGCATTATACCCTATGAGGGGGCAGCATTATACCCTATGAGGGGGGGAAGCATTATATCCTATGAGGAGGCAGCATTATACTCTATAAGGGGGTGCATTATACCCTATGAGGGGGGCAGCATTATACCCTATGAGGCGGACTGCATTATATTCTATGAGGGGGTGCATTATATTCTATGAGGGGGCTGCATTATATTCTATGAGGGGGATGCATTATATTCTATGAGGGGGCCGCTTTATATTCTATAAAGGAGGCTACCCCAACTCCTGCCACATAATTAAGATTTGTGCTACCTTATATTATACCCTGATATTAGCGTGTCTACCGCACAATTGGTGGTCTTGTATTTATTTCTATGTAGCTACATAGTGGGCCCCAAGAATGATTTTCTCTGGTGGGCCCAAGGTGCTCCAGTCCGACGCTGGACGGAACCATGGAGGCACTTCAGGGAATGCTACAGATCCATCACCTCCGACGGCGCGGACAGCGGGATCGCCTTGGACTTGGGGATGCCGGCCATGTGAGTGGATCATGATATGTCCTGCATCGGGAGGCTCAGGTGGGCAATACAACGGGAGCTGGGCTGCTATAGTATCAGTATCCTTATAGAATCTTTCTTTCTCTCTCTAATCTTTCTTTTTTTCCTCTTTCTCGCTCTCTCTCTTCTTTCTCTCTGTTCTTTCTTTACCCTCTTCCTTTATCTCTCTGCTCTTTCTTTCCCCTCTTTCTTTCTCTAATCTTTCTTTTTTTCTCTCTGCTTTTTCTCTCTTTTCTTCCTTTCTCTCTCTCTGTTCTTCCTTTCTCTCTGTTCTTTCTTTCCCCTCTTTCTTTCTCTAATGTTTCTTTTTTTGTCTCTGCTTTTTCTCTCTTTTCTTCCTTTCTCTCTCTCTGTTCTTTCCCCTCATTCTTTCTCTCTCTCTGTTTTCTTTCTTTCCTGTCTTTCTCTCTCTTTACCATCTTTCTCTTTCTGTTCTTTCTTTCCCCTATTTCTTTCTCTCTCTGTTTTTTATTTATTTCCCCTCTCTTTCTCTCTCCCTCTCTGTTCTTTCTTTCTTCTTTCTTTTTTTCTCTCTCTGTTCTTTTTTTCTGTCCACTCTCTCTCTGTTCTTTCTTTTTTTTCTTTCTCTCTGTTCTTTCTTTCCCCCTCTGTTCTTTCTTTCCCCTCTTTCTCTGTTCTTTCTTTCTCCTCTTTCTTTCTCTCTGTAATCTTTATTTCTCTCTCTAATCTTTCTTTCTCTTTCTTTTCTCTCTCTCTCTGTTCTTCCTTTCTTTCTCTCTGTTCTTTCTTTTTCTCTGTTATCTTTCTTTCCCCTCTTTCTTTCTATTCTTTCTCTCTCTCTGTGTTCTTTCATTATTTCTCTTTCTTTCTCTTTTCTTTCTTTCCCCTCTTTCTTGCTTTCCCCTCTTTCTTTCTCTCTCCCTCTGTTTTTTTCTTTCCCCTCTTTTTTTCTCTCTCTCGCTGTTTTTTTTCTGTCCCCTCTTTCTTTCTCTCTCGGTTCTTTCTTTCTTTCTTTCCCCTTGTTCTTTCTCTCTGTTGTTTCTTTCTTTCCCCTCTTTCTTTCTTTCTCTCTCCCTCTCTGTTCTTTCTTTCTTGTGTCTCTCTGTTCTTTTTTTCTGTCCCCTCTTTCTTTCTCTCTGTTCTTTCTTTCTCTCTCTTCTTTATTTGTTTCTTTCTCTCTCTCTGTTTCTTTTTTCTCTCTCTGTTCTTTATTTTCCTCAGTACCAGTCAGTGTGCCCACAGTACCGGTAGAATAAGAGGGGTAGGAAACTAGGTGACACTGGTCACATTGAGCCTTTCATACTTTTTACTGGTGTATAATCATATGCCCTGAGCACCTCCATAAAGTGGGCCAGCGCCAGACAACAGGGTACAAACAAATCACTATTACTTTCAGTCCAAGTGGACAATTATGTACGTAAAGTTAATGATGTCCCTGTGCCAAGCACTGCAGACGATCAGAATACACTGAGGAGACCAGAGCAGTGGGGTATGGTGAGAAGAATTATATGGGGCCCATTATGCTGTATGAAGTAATATATGGTGCCAATTATGCTGTATGAAGTAATATATGGGGCCCAATATACTGTATGGAGCATTATATGGGGCCCATAATACTGTATGCAGTAATATATGGGGCCCATAATACTGTATGGAGCATTATGTGGGGATACGGGATGACTTTGTTTGTTGTGGATCTGACCGCTGGGACCCCATGATCCTGGGAAACGTAGCTTTGAAGAGCACCATGTAAATGGAGCTGTGGTCATTCATACGCACTGTGGTGCCATTCACATGTGGCCCTTCAAATAACTCCTTTAATAGAGTGATGAGGGGACGACAAAGTATAGCAAAAATTCACTGATTGGGGCTGATGAGTGCTATAGTTTGTGGGCTGGTGGGGTTTGTGTGGCAGGGCTGCATTTTTGTCCCAGTCCGGCCCTGTGCCAGGCCTATTATTGCCATTAATGACCCTCGTTCTGGATACTTCTATGTTGTTCTTGTATGTGCGTGTGATGGCGCTGACATCCTTGTGTTTGGACACCTTTTTTTTCTATTTATCTAAATCAAAATGTCCACTACTATACTCAGTTTTACAATATAGATATAATAACTTACTTTGTGTGCGGGGGGGGGCGTCATTTTGCTGTTCGCCTCAGACAGCAGAGAGGCTGGGTTCACCCCTGCTTACATGTGGTGAACAAATGGAGAGGATGGTGCAGGAGTATCTAAAACTGAATGTCAATACCATCATGGAGGGTTTGGACCCTTTCACTTTTTGGTCTTCCAAAATGGATGAGTAGCCTGAGCTCGCCTCACATGCCTTGGAAATTTTATCGTGCCTGGCAGCTAGTGTTCTCTCAGAACGTGTCTTCAGTGCTGTTGGTGGTGTCCTGACAAATAAGCACAGCCGGCTGTCCCCTGAAATTGTTGACTGCCTAACTTTCATCTCCAAGGACTTTGCAACCCAATCGCAGACTGTACAGACTAGGTGATATTGCATTTTTTAGTGTGATGCATTAATGTCACGTAACTGCACTCTGTGATAACTATAGTGTGGCTTCTGTGCCTGCTGCTGCTGCTAACGTTAAAGGGAATCTGTCATGAATTTTTTTGCCTATGAGCTGTGGCCACCGGCATCAGGGGCTTATCTACAGCACTCTGCAATGCTCTAGATAAGCCCCCGATGTTACCTGAAAAAGAAGAAAAAAATTGTTAGATTATACTCACCCAGGGGCATTCCGGGTCGGGTCTGGAGGGAGTCGCGGTCCGGTCCAGTGCCTCCCGTCTTGCAGAGATGACGTCCTCTTCATTCCTGGCTGTCGCGGCTCCAGCGCAGGCGCATTGCTCTGCCTTGTTGAGGGCAGAGCAGAGTCCTGCAGTGCGCAGGCACAGGACCTCTTCCATGCCACGACAGCCAGGAATGAAGAGAACATCATCACTGCAAGATGGGAGGTGCCGGACCGGACCGCGACTCCCTCCGGACCCAGAATGCCCCTGGGTGAGTATAATCTAACTCATTTTTCTTCTCTTTCAGGTTACATTGGGGGCTCATCTACAGCAGTACAGAATGCTGTAGATAAGCCCCTGCTGCCGGTGGCTGCAACTGATAGGCAAAAAAATTGATGACAGATTCCCTTTAACACAAATTTGTGGAAATGTGAACAGCCATGGTTGATCTACATCTACAGGGTTAGCTGTAGTGGATGACTTGTCTGTCCCAATTATACAATTTCTATTCTAGTGACAGTTATTCCACTTCGGTGGTGTCAGGCCCTCATTTTTTAAAATGTGAAAACTACAGGTTATGTGTCCATCTATTGGATTGGGTGTAGTTCAAGACCTGTTGGTCCCTATTATACTATTTCTACTCTCGTAAAATTGATGTCTCTTCTGTTGTGTAAGGCCCTCATTTGTTTAAATGTGAACACTCCTGGTTGGATGTCCATCTGCTGGATTGGGTTTAGTGGAAGACCTGTCGGTCCCTATTATACTATTTCTACTGTGGTGAAATTGATGCCACTTTGGTGGTGTCTGCCAATAATTTTTGGAAATGTGAATGTGGCGCCCCTGAGGCTAAGTCGCCACAGAGGTACTGCACCTTCTCCTAAGGTGTAGTGCCCCACCATCCAGGTAAGGTGGGAACTCCTTGCCACACTCCAACACCTGCATCTCACACACAGGATAGTTCAGCAGAGGACCAGATTGCAGCTCAATGCTTAGTGGGTAGCAGAGCACCTTTCGTGGATCCTTGCTTTGTAACACAAGATGTGCTGGGAGGTGGGTGGAGTTAGTATAAAAGAAGGGGGAAGATAGGATGTACAGTTGAGTCTGAGATGAGTCCCAGAGGAGAGCAGGCTGACAGGAGGTCAGTCTGTCGGGAGTTCAGGCGGAGGAAAGACAGTCAGGAGAGGCTGAGGACTGGTCTTAGTGGAGAGCTCCCGAGAAGAGGAAGAGAGGAAGGAGTGCTGCAGCTGCCTCAGTGACCTGAGCCAGCTGGCATGGGAAAGAGAAGGAGAGAGACGTAGAACTGTAACCTGCATTTCCATAAGAGAGTAGACAAGTACGGAACGAAGAAGGAGAGAGAACAGAGAGGAGTGGATTGGATAGGAACCCTGCCTATAGGTTCTCAGCGCAAGGCCGGGGCCTGGTCTCCGAGGTTGTATGGACACTTATGGTTCTGCAGCAGACACTGGTGGAGTAGTTGGCTGTAAATGCACTACTCCCATCCAAGACTTGGGACACAACAGCAAACTGATAGAGAGCCGGGATCCAGGAGCATCCCCAAGCAGGCTACAGCTGTCTGTCATACAAGTGAGAGTTCTAGGAACATCTGTAAGGAGGCATTGCAGGGTAACTAAGTACTGGAGTGCTTCACCATTAAAGGCAAATTGGCGGAGTCGTTCAGAAAGGCACATGTTGGCGGGGTGTGGCAGGGAGAGTCCTATCTTGCCTGGAGGTTGGCTGGGCCTCTGCCCCGGAGGACACGGTACTGAAGCAGGCACCTGTGTGCACTACGAACTGTGAGTAAAGCTTTAAAACTGCAAGCTCTGGTGTCCTCCGTTCCTTCTCACATCAGCAGCGCTACATCTGGGTATCAGCATCCACACTGCCCATGCCTCTCCGCTAATCCCACATCTACACTGCCTTGGGGCTACAGCTCTACCTGTGGAGAGCTACACCATCTTTGCTGCACCACATCATCAGTCCCAGTGGATCTGCACGCAGCGTTGGCTTAAAATCTTACTTGCCAAACACCACAGCTGGCATCATGAACTATCCATATAAACTATATCACAAAACCACCATTGATTTGGGTGCCCAGGGCCACGGACCGGGTCACCGCCAGCACAACACATCCCCCTGACACCGGCCCGGTACCGAGTACCCACAGCCCTGGGAGGGCGACCCATGAACACTCCTGGATGGGTCTCCTTCATGCGTGTTGCATGTAGCAGTGGGCCTCCAAGACTGTCAGGCCTCCACTTCCTTGGACTCAACTACCCCTGTTACTATCCTTAAATTTTTCTGACAATGGTAATCTAAAAACTGATATTTGTGCCACCTGAGTGTGGCTCAGCATGAAAGCAGGTAAAGGTGTTGCGTGTGGTATCACGGCTACCAGCAAAGGAGGCCTACACTGATCCGTCACCCACATCGTCTTACTGTGTCATTCAATTGAAAACAGTAAATGCTGTCCCAGACCCAGATACCTCATGCCTGGCTGATTGCTGCAGTTCCATGCTAAAATTTGTACTGTGGATGAATTCAGGCCACATTTCTGGTGTCTGTCCCTTATTTGATGTGTTTTGTCAGCATTTGGGGCCATTATAAGGTGTTGTGCATGAGTTTGTTTTTGCCTCCCATTGGCCTGAATGGCATTCGGCAATGTTTGGCAAATATTCAACAAATTAATCAGCCAAATTCTGCAATCGTAATCAGAACCAAACATTGAAATATTCACTCACCTCTACCAGTCACCAAGTAAAAGATTGTCTACTTTTATGAACCTCATGTCTCCTGGATTGATTTTTTTGCCCTGGTTCCAGAAGAGGGATTCCTGGCATTAGAAGAGGCCTGCGGCCCTGTAGTAAGTGTGATGCAGTACACCGGGACTGAGACACGCGTTTTTGTAGGATGCCAAAGCAAGTGGAACAGAATCTCGCCCACGGCTACCTTGCTTGGGCATCTTACAAAGCCATAACCCTAACAGGATAGTTAAGGTCTGAAACCTTGGTCACACAAATCTTCAAGGTTGCCCCAACTTTTGCATTGGCTCATTTTCCTTTTCGTAATTTTTAAAATGTAAAAAAATAGCAAAATATATATATTTTTTTGCCTGAAATACAAAGGAAATATGTCATATTTAATGCTTTTAGAGATCATTTCATCTTCAATTTACTTAAGTGTTCACAATTGACCAGGAGTGCCCAAAATTTTACAATCCATTATTTTTCTGTCTGACTGATATTAGACAAGTAGATCGTTGATCTCAGGAGAATGGATGCCGTAGTAGTAGTAGTAGTATGAGATCAGCAATGATCTGACATGCTCGAGCTAGGTGGACAGACAAACATTCTAATAACTGAAAACAAGCACCGATTCATAAAAAATAGGCTATGTCTCAAAGCAATTGTAAATCTATACAGACCTAAATTGTAACCAATCTATGATTGCTTCAAATCAAGACTATCCCCTTTCTGGACTGATTCACCCTGTCCATGGACAGGAGCGAGATCTGTTGTGGATTGATGTACTTTGTTCACCGGCTTGAAGCTGAGATCTTGGATGTTTTTTAGAAGATTTAGCTGTATTTAAGTAAAACATATCCTAAGCGTATGGTGGTCTTCAACCTTACCAGAGAAGGTCTCATTTGGCTTGATGATGATTCGAGGAACGGAACCAGATATAGTCTTGTCGGTGACGGGGCTAAAGGAGGAAAATCATAGATAATCTGAACAGTGACTAATCTTATCTCTTGAATGTCTGAGCCACCACCAATCTAAACCAAAGATCATTTCTTGGGTTTTATTTCTATAAGAGCAAATTGATTCATAGGATCCTTTTCGAGAAGCCATGTCTGTATTACATAGTTTCCGAATGGGAGCCCTGTGAACCTCTTCTTACCTGCACCTATACTCAACTCCTTTTTTGATTAGTCGTCCTGCCGTGACATCATATGTGTGTTAAAATGATGTTGTGTGAGGCCGGCTAATCAAAACAGAAGCTGAAGATGCTGGCAGATAGGAATCAGTTTGCAAGACTCCCGCTCGCGAGTCATGGAATACTGACCTACTGAGAATGTATTCACTTATCCATAACTAAATGTGTAGGGTGTAATGCATGGAATGATCACATTTACATGTATCAAAAAGGATCTATTGAATTAAATGTGTTGAACTTTCCAGAACAGATGTGATAATAGATATAGACTATGTAGAACATTCCAGGGAACTGGTGCAGCACATGGAAAGTATTAGAGTTGGCAGTGTTAGGTTTAGTTTACGGAGCATGCTGCGTTTAGATCTTTAGCAGAACAGAAAGCATGAGCAGGACGCTAGACAGAACAAAAGGAAGAGACATAGGGCAGTGAATAAGTGTGGAGAGAATGGGTAGACAGATGAGAAATGTGATGAAAAGTATTGCCACAGTGTGAAGAGAAAGAATATGAAAGTAGATAAAGATGAGTAGGGCAGTTTAGAACTGTGGAGAGCTTTGAGAGTGAAGGTGATACTTTTATGTTGCAATGACTGGAACAGCGTGGAAGCAAGTGTGTAGTGGCTGGACAGAAAGATAAGACTGGCTGCTGTATTTAGGATATAGTAGAGACAGTGGGATTTGTTGTGCGAAGGATCAATTAGTAGTGAGTTACAGTAATCAAGAGAAGAATTAAGCAAAGTGACAGTAATAATTTCTGCAGTTTCTAGGGTAAGAATATAGAATATTCTAGACATGCATTTGAGGTGCAGGTGACATGATGATGTGAGTGATTCAATATAAGTAATAAAAAAAACATGTGGTTCTAACATAGCTCTGAAGTCAGGCATCTTGGTCAGGAGTTATGTTAGTATTACACCGAATTGGAAATATTTGGTTCAGGAGGATTAGTCCTCCTCATCATCAATGAGGTTATTCTTCAATTAATCAAAAAAATTCAAAGATAAATCCAAGAAGCAAGTGTGCTGTCACCTCTGTTTAAGGTTACGTTCCCATGATGAGTATTAGATGAGTTTTTGACGTCCTAGATTTATTTCAGCATTTCTATTAGCTAAATTAGTCCACAAGCAAAAAATAACAGCTCACCACACCTGTAGCATTAACATTTCAGGAGCTTGGCAGCCTGAGGAGGCACGAATATAAATGTGACTGAAGAAAAAGTCAGCACTTCGTCCTCTTGTTCTTTATTCAAAAAATCACTTAGAAAGACAAGATTTGAAAAATATGGATCACAATATCTTACGCATTTCAGAAAAAAATGTCCTGATCACATGCTACCAATGTCCTGAAAAATGTCCTAATCACATGCTAATGTAAGATAGGCGGGGGGGGGGTGCTGATCCAACAGGAATGGGGGGTGACCCACTTCTTGGCGCCGACAGACACGAGACAGAGACAAGAGTTATATTCAACAGGTTCCGCTTTTATTGGCCGCCTTTCTGATGACCAGCACAATTCTTGACAGGAATTTTTCACTGTTCTCTTGCTCACAGGCCCAAGTACCTTCACTTCTTAGTTTGTCACCGTCATGGTGTCCTTCGTGGCTCTTCCCACCGTGGCTGCCCTAGGCACATCCACCACGGCGTTTCACCCTTCAAAGTACACCGAACACTTGGTACTCACAGACCATCTCGGTCCGCGACTACTGTCCTTTTGGGTCACCCCCCGTGACCGTCTCCACTGTCAGTTACTCTCTGAAGGCTTTTTTCCACCCTCCTCCCTACAGCAGGCCCTCCTCTCTAGTGAGCTCCCTTGGCTGACTCCTTTCCTCAGAGCTCCTCCCGGGACTGGAACTTTCCTGTCCTATTTATAACTTTCCCGGTTCCCTATAACTCCGCCCCCCATGACCAACGGTTTCTCTTGCCATAAGCTGCTGTCAAGTCCTGAACTCACACTCTCCCCTGCCATCTTGTTGTCAACCCAAGATACGGCACTCTATCTACACTTTTCCCAGCTGTTTCCCTAGTGTAATTACAAATATACGCCTACAGTGCACCAACCATCCCTTCTTCTTGCTGACAAGTCCGTCCGTCAGGTCACCTTCCCCACATTAACAACCATCACCATTGAAAAGATAACATCACACTCCTCCGCCTTCAACATTTCTCAAATAGATTACAGTTAATTAATGGGTGTGCATTCTCCACATGGAGATAACCTATATGTATAAAGCACAAACACAAAATACAAAAACATCAATCAAAAATTAATAAAAACACATGCCTGGATCAACCCATCAATAATGGTGAATTAGATCTTGTGTCTCAAGTTTAACCCATTAGGCTGCCTGGTCTGTAAAACAAAAATCTGGTGGGCTTCTCTGGTTTCCCCTCAAACTAGGCTCATCAGAAGATTTCCCAAGGCACTTTATTACTGAGGCCCATCAACTTCTATACGAGCCAAGTAATCTCAAACTCTTTTTGTTTGTTTTTATGTGCTCCTGATGAGCATATTTTGAGGGGAAACGCGTCGAGTGCTGCATACTCTGCATTTTCTAGTTATTTCTGTGCACATCATTATACCTTTGGATACAGTATCTTTGACTGAGGATTTTTTTTTTATTTTTTTGGTCCTTTTTTTGTATTTTAATTGATACTAATAACTGGTGATTTTATGTACATAGTCTGTGAATCTACTAGTGAGTGTATATACTTTGAAAGTTATATACAGTGAACATCACAAGTTATCCTACAATATTCTGATTTCAAGTAAAATTTATCCAAAAATGCCAAAGTGTGTTTTGTGTCTTTAACACCTTTCTGCCATGAGACGTACTATCCCGTCCATGTGCCCTGGGACTTAATTCCCAGGGACGGGATAGTACATCATAGCGATCACGTGGTGAGCACCGCTGATCGCGGCCGGGTGTCAGCTGATTATCACAGCTGACACCCGTCATAATGTGTCAGGGGCGGACACGTTAACCCCTTGTACACCGCAATCAAACACGATCGCGGTGTACCGGGGGTTAAAGGGAAGCATCGGCAGGGAGGGGGCTCCCTCTGTGCTTCCGTGAGCCCCCCACGGCAGCGCAATGTGCAGCGCTGCTGAGGGGGGCTACATTCCTGCAGGCCCCCGAATCCAGGATGGCGACGGGGCCTTCGGGGGCCTGCAGGAAGCTGACTTCCTCACTGCCTGCAAAGTGCCGGCAAGGAGGAAGCCAGTGTAGTGCCTGTGACAGATCGCTGATCTGTCACAGTGATCTGTGATATGACAGATCAGGGATCTGTCACAGGACAGTGATGTCCCACCTGGGACTATGTAATGAAGTAAAAAAAAAAAGAAGTGTTAAAATAATTAAAAAAAAAAAAAAAATCGCCAAATAAATTAGAAAAAAATATATACACTCACTGGCCACTTTATTAGGTACACCATGCTAGTAACGGGTTGGACCCCCTTTTGCCTTCAGAACTGCCTCAATTCTTCGTGGCAGAGATTCAACAAGGTGCTGGAAGCATTCCTCAGAGATTTTGGACCATATTGACATGATGGCATCACACAGTTGGCGCAGATTTGTCGGCTGCACATCCCTGATGCGAATCTCCCGTTCCACCACATCCCAAAGATGCTCTATTGGATTGAGATCTGGTGACTGAGGAGGCCATTTGAGTACAGTGAACTCATTGTCATGTTCAAGAAACCAATCTGAGATGATTCGAGCTTTATGACATGGCGCATTATCCTGCTGAAAGTAGCCATCAGATGCCTGTTCTTAGCTGAGAGGAGTGGTACCCAGTGTGGTCTTCTGCTGCTGTAGCCCATCTGCCTCAAAGTTCGACGCACTGTGCGTTCAGAGATGCTCTTCTGCCTACCTTGGTTGTAACGGGTGGCAATTTGAGTCACTGTTGCCTTTCTATCAGCTCGAACCAGTCTGCCCATTCTCCTCTGACCTCTGGCATCAACAAGGCATTTCCGGCCACAGAACTGCCGCTCACTGGATTTTTTTTCTTTTTCGGACCATTCTCTGTAAACCCTAGAGATGGTTGTGCGTGAAAATCCCAGTAGATCAGCAGTTTCTGAAATACTCAGACCAGCCCTTCTGGCACCAACAATGATGCCACGTTCAAAGGCACTCAAATCACCTTTCTTCCCCATACTGATGCTCGGTTTGAACTGCAGGAGATTGTCTTGACCATGTCTACATGCCTAAATGCACTGAGTTGCCGCCATGTGATTGGCTGATTAGAAATTAAGTCTTAACACACAGTTGGACAGGTGTACCTAATAAAGTGGCCAGTGAGTGTATATTCCCCCAATAAATTCATTTTTTGGAAATAAAAAAAAAAAAACAATAAAAGTGCACATATTTGGTATCGCCGTGTCCGTAACGACCCGCCCTATAAAACTGTCCCTTTCGTTAACCCCTTTAGCGAACCCCTTAAAAAATAAAAAACGAAGCAAAAAATAATGATTTATCATACCGCCAAACAAAAAGTGCAATAACGCGCGATCAAAAAGACCCATATAAATATCCATGGCACCGCTGAAAACGTCATCTTGTCCCGCAAAAAACGAGCCACCACACAGCATCATCAGCGAAAAAATAAAAAAGTTATAGCTCGCAGAATAATATTTTTTATATAAAATAGTTTTCATTGCATAAAACCGACAAAACATAAAAAAAGACATAAATGAGGTATCGCTGTAACCGCACTGACCCGAAGAATAAAACCGCTTTATCAATTTTACCGCACGCGGAACGGTGTAAACGCACCCCCCCAAAAGAAATTCATGAAATGCTGTTTTTTGTTCATTCTGCATCCCAAAAATTGGAATAAAAAGCGATCAAAAAATGTCACGTGCCTGAAAATGGTACCGATAAAAACGTCAACTCGTCCCGCAAAAAATAAGACCTCACATGACTCGGTGGGTCAAAATACGGAAAAGTTATAGCTCTCAATATGTGGTGATGCAAAAACTATTTTTACAATAAAAAGCGTCTTTTAGCGTGCGACAGCTGCCAAACATAAAAACCGCCATAAATAGTAAATCAAACCCCCCGTTATCACCCCCTTAGTTAGGGAAAAATAATAAAATTAAAAGAAAATGTATTTATTTCCATTTTCCCATTAGGGCTAGGGCTAGGGTTAGGGCTTGGGTTAGGGTTAGGGCTAGGGCTGAGATTAGGGTTAGGGGCGTGTTGGGGTTCGGGTAGGAGTTAGAATTGGGGGGTTTCCACTGTTTGGGCACATCAGGTGCTCTCCAAATGCAACATGGCGTCTGATCTCAATTCCAGCCAATTCTGCGCCAAAAAAGTCAAATGGTGGTCCTTCCCTTCCGAGCTCTGCCATGCGCCCAAACAGTGTTTTACCCCCACATTTGTGGTATCAGCCTACTCAGGACAAATTGCAAAACAACTTTTGGGGTCCAATTTCTCCTGTTACCCTTAGGAAAATAAAAAATTGGGGGCAAAAATATCATTTTTGTGGAAAAAAAAATGATCTTTTTATTTTCACGCACTTGGGAGTTCAAAGTGCTCACCACACATCAAATAAGTTCCGTGGGGGGATCTAGTTTCCAAAATGGGGTCACTTGTGGGGGGTTTCCACTGTTTAGGTACATCAGGGGCTCTCCAAACGCACATGACACTCGCAGACCATTCCATCAAAGTCTGCATTCCAAAAATGTCACTACTTCCCTTCCGAGCCCTGACGTGTGTCCATACAGTAGTTTTCTCCCACATATGAGGTATCAGCGTACTCAGGACAAATTGGACAACAACTTTTGGGGTTCAATTTCTCCTGTTACCCTTGGGAAAATAAAAAAATTGGTGACTAATTGATCATGTTTGTGGAAAAAATACGATTTTTTAATTTTCATGCCCGGGCATTATTAACTTCTGTGAAGCCCTTGGGGGTTCAAAGTGCTCACCTCACATCTAGATAATTTCCTTAGGGGGTCTCATTTCCAAAATGGGGTCATTTGTGGGGGGTTTCCACTGTTTAGGTACATCAGGGGCTCTCTAAAGGCAACATGACACCCGCAGACCATTCCATCAAAGTCTGCATTCCAAGACGTCACTACTTCCCTTTCGAGCCCCGATGTGTGCCTATACAGTAGTTTTTTCCCACATATGGGGTATCAGCGTACTCAGGACAAATTGGACAACAACTTTTGGGGTCCAATTTCTCCTGTTACCCTTGGGAAAATAAAAAAATTGGTGACTAAAAGGTCATGTTTGTGGAAAAAATACGATTTTTTTATTTTCACGCCCGGGCGTTATAAACTTCTGTGAAGCACTGGAGGGGTCAAAGTGCTCACCACACATCTAGATAAGTTCCTTGGGGGGGTCTAGTTTCCAAAATGGTGTCATTTTTGGGGGGTTTCCACTGTTTTCGTACATTAGGGGTTTTCCAAACGCGACATGGTGTCCGATCTCAATTCCAGCCAAAAACGTCAAATGGCGCTGCTTCCCTTCCGAGCTCTGCCATGCGCCCAAATAGTGGTTTACCCCCACATGTAGGGTATCAGCATACCCAGGACAAATTGCACAATAACTTTTAGGGTCCTGTTACCTTTGGGAAAATAAAAATTGGGGGTGAAAAGATAATTTTTGTGGAAAAGATATGATTTTTTAATTGTACCGCCCTTGTGGGTTCAAAGTTCTCACCACATATCTAGATAAGTTCCTTGGGGGGTCTAGTTTCCAAAATGGGATCACTTGTGGGGGGTTTCCACCGTTTAGGTACATCAGGGGCTCTCCAAAAGTGACATGGAGTCCGATCAGAATTCCAGCCAATTTTGCATTGAAAAAGTCAAACAGCGCTCCTTCCCTTCTGAGGTCTGCCATGCACCGAAACAGTGGTTCCCCCACACATATCAGGTATCAGTGTACTCAGGACAAATTGCACAATAAATTTTGCAGTCCAATTTCTCCTGTTACCCTTGGTAAAATAAAAAAAATTGAACCTGAAGTATTTTTTTCGTGAAATAAAGTTAAATATTCATTTTTTTTTAAATATTCAAAAAATTCCTGTGACGCACCTAAAGGGTTAATAAACTTCTTGAATGTGGTTTTGAGCACCTTAAGGGGTGCAGTTTTTAGAATGGTGTCACTTTTGGGTATTTTCTAACATATAGACCCCTCAAAGTGGCTTCAAATGTGATGTGGTCCGTAAAAATAAAATGGTGTTGCAAAAATGAGAAATCGCTGGTCAATTTTTAACCCTTATAACTTCCTAACAAAAAAAAAAATTTTGGTTCCAAAATTGTGCTGATGTAAAGTAAACATGTGGGAAATGTTACTTATTAAGTTTTTTGTGTGCCGTATCTCTGTGATTTTAGGGCATAAAAATTCAAAGTTGGAAAATTGCAGAATTTTCAAAATTTTCGCCAAATTTCCGTTTTTTTCACAAATAAACGCAAGTTATATGAATGAAATTTTACCACTATCATGAAGTACAATATGTCACGAGAAAACAATGTCAGAATCACCAGGATCCATGGAAGCATTTCAGAGTTATTACCTCATAAAGGGACAGTGGTCAGAATGGTAAAAATTGGCCTAGTCATTAACGTGCAAACCACCCTTAGGGGTTAATGTAGCACGGGATATGTTTAATTAAAGGTTGTAAAATGCCATCTAACCAGGCACTTACATTTTCAATAAGTGACCCTATCCTGGATACTATAGGTCTAATATTGGGTGGAAAAATGCCTTTCTGCAATTTGGGTAGAGAATTAAAAATGGCCATTTTAGGGCACTCAGGTACCATAAGCTCTTTTTGTTTTTTTTTGTTTGTTTTTTTCATTGAAAAATCCCAAATTCAAAACCCTTATTTATCAATCTCAAACACTTTTGTATAAATTAGCGGGGTTACCTTCTAGCCTACGGTAAGTAGTTGTGTCATTCAAAAGTTGTAGATTATAGTTCTTTCAATGCTTTCTTTTTGTAGTCCGAGTGAGATTGGAAAGAATTCATTGTGGTTGCATTGGAATTTCTCTTAATAGACAGTATTACCTACAGATAACTGGAGCATCAATGGGATCGTAGGTGTCCCTCTCTTTTGCCAATATTTTTATGGCTTGGTATGAACATCGTTTCATATTTCTTTCTGATAATGAGTTGCCTAATTGAGTTTTCTGGTACTGTCGACACACTGATGACATTATCATCATATGTTCTGAAGATGTATCTTCCGCGCCAGACCTACAGTCCTATTTCAACAACAATAATCATAAATGACAATTCACTGTGGAGGGGAATCATAAAAATATAATTTTTTTATTAGATTTATTCATTCCGGTCAATGCAGTGACTAATCACCAATACCTACAACAATTACCTGTCTCGGGTAACATTATTGCACGCGACATCCTGCCATCCTAAGAATGTCAAGTCAGCTATCCCCATAAGAGAAATTACACGGGCTAAAATAAATTGCTCTGATCCTGATAACTGGTGTAAGGAACATGATAAAGTTTGCATTAGCCTAGAGGAACGAGGTTACCCCTCTTGGTCAATTGATAAAGTGATTAAAATAGTGGAACGAAAAACTAGGACAGACCGGGTACATAGAGAAAGATGAAAAAATTAAATTGATCACTATATTTTAGGTAACAATGTTGGGGAAATTTTCTTTTCCACCAGGTTCAATATTGAACTTAATTACATCAAAACAATCTTTCGTAACGCTATCTATCCTCAAACAAGGTGAAGTGTGGTCTTAGATCATTACTAAAGGATTATGCGTTATTCCGAAGTGAGCTCCTAGTTTATCGCAAAAATTGTCTCCCAGTCTGTTTCAGATAAATCAGGAGATTCATGGCTTAAGACCATCGATTGCTATGAATGTGGGCATAATATATGTAAATTATGCAGATTTTTATCTGTGTCTTAAATATTTATGACAATGAAAACAGGTCAGACATTCCCCATTAAATCCTATATCAACTGTAACAACAACTTTGTAGATTATAAATTACAGTAGGTGCAAAGTACAGTATGTTTGATGGCCCACAGGCCCTCTTACAGTAAGAATTCGGGGGCATATTTCGGACAGTGGCAAAAAAGATCTTAAAAGGAATCTGTCACCCTTTTTTCGAATATGCGCTACCGGCACCGACATTAGCGGCTTATCTACAGCATTCTGTAATGCTGTAGATAAGCCCCCGATGTAACCTGAAAGAGAAGAAAAGCCACGATAGATTATACTCACCGGGGAGGCGGTCTGGTCCGATGGGTGTCGCCGTCCGGTCCGGCGCCTCCCATCTTCTATCAGTGACATCCTCGTCTTTCCTTCCTGTCATGGCTCCGGCGCAGGCGCACTGCTCTGCCCTGTTGAGAGCAGAGCAGAATACTGCAGTGCGCAGGCGCCAGACCTCTCCCGGCGCCTGCGCACTGCAGGACTCTGCTCTGCTGCCCTCAACAGGGCGCCTGTGCAGGAGCCATGACAGGCAGCAAAGAAGAAAACGTCACCGTTAGAAGAAGGGAGGCGCCGGACTGGATCGCAACACCCATCGGACCGGACTCCCCCCTGGGTGAGTATAATCTAACTCTTTTTTCTTATCTTTCAGGTTACATCGGCGGCTTATCTACAGCATTACAGAATGCTGTAGATAAGCCCCTGATGGCGGTGCCGGCAGCTCATATTCGAAAAATGGGGTGACAGATTCCCTTTAAGGGTGTTTTAGAAGTTTCATGGCATCTTGCCGTTGTTCACACAGGAGATGTCAGTAGCATGGAAGTTACTGGGATAGAAAGGGTAAAAATGGATGTTAAAGGAGTATATCATAGGGGGTGCTACTCAACAGAGAAGCCCACTGGATATTTGTTTTACAGACCAGACAGCCTAATGGGTTAAACTTGAGACAAGATCTTATTCACCATTATTGATGGGTTGATCCAGGTATCTGTTTTTATTAATTTCTTATTTACATTTTTGTGTTTTCTGTCTGTATTTTTTTATATTTTGAGTTTGTGCTTTATACATATAGCTTATCTCCATGTGGAGAATGCACACCCATTAATTAACTGTGACCTGTTTTGAAAAATGTTAAAGAGGAGGGGTGAGATATAATCTTTTTAAAGGTGATGGCAGCATATATTGAACAGCAATGATTAAGGAATTTTATTCCGAAATGCATAAAATGTTTTAATACGCAGTTCAAAGAATCATAGAATATTAGAGTTGGAAGGGACCTCTTGAGTCATCGTGTCCAACCCCCTAATCATTCCATTATTCACTAAACCATCTCATTGAAGGAGAACTCACCACCTCTCGTGGCAGCCTGTTCCACTCATTGATCACCCTTTGCTGTCCAAATTTTTTTTCTGATATCTAGTCTGTATCTTCTCTGAACTTGCTCCAATTTTTCGATGTCTTTTTTTAAAATGTGATGCCCAGAACTGGACATAGTATTCCAGATGAGACCTGACCAAGGAGGAGTAGAGGGGGATAATTACTTGTCATGATCGAGCTTTTAATACATCCCAGAACTGTGTTTGCATTTTTTTGCTGCTGCATCACACTGTTGACTCTTGTGCAGTCTGTGAGCTATTTCTTAAATGTTGTCTATGCATGTGAATTTTTTTTAATAAAGAACAAGAGTTCATCCTGGATGATGGAGTGACAACTTTTTCTTCAGTCACTATTAGCTAAAATAGGTTACTTGCGTTTGGTGGAAAAACTACACAAACCAGCAAAAGAAAGTTTCAGATATCAAAAAATGTACCGCATGTCAAGCATAAAATTTCTATAAATCTCATACACTCTCCTCAAAATTTAAGATGCTGGTGGTATTTTTTTGTGCTGTGAAAATGCGCACTATGAAAAACTCCCCAAAAACTCATTGTGGGAACCTTAGATGTGATGATCTTCTACTGCATAAGCTAGAGCTACCCGAGGATGTGAGCCAGAGTATTCCTGATACCAGGAGACGCTCAAGTGTGTGAGGTGGTAAGTGAACCTTAATTGACATTGTCAAAAATCACATGTGATCTTGGTTCCACTGATTTGACTTTGGTGAAACCCTCTGGTAGATTCTACTGTCCAGCAGTGTTGATCCAGAAGAAGTTAAGATCCACTTGAATCAGTTGTTAATTGCCTAAAATAATGGAAAATTCCTTGGTGGAGCTGCCTGACGCTGAGTACTTTATATTGTCTTTCAAGTCCGTGTAGTTGTGATGTCCATAGATACTTCCACTGTGCGAGTTTATTAGTCTTTTCTATCTACTGAAATAAAGTTGTGATGAAAATTTTTGTGGAAAGAAGGCATCACTCACCCACTAAGAAGAGAGTCCTCCAGAGCATTTGTCACTTTTCGGTATCCACCCATGGAGTGAAAGATTAGTGAATGGCACGTCATGTTCTGAGGTCTCTCACAATGCCACTTGTCACCGCTCACAGGATCAATATATGTGCAGACATCTTTTCCAGCAATCTGCAGATTGCACTCTGCCACTGCGCTGCTGCCATTATAGCGGAAATATCCATTAAAATAGACCTAAAAGTAAAAAAAAAAGTGAGAAAAACCATTACCGGCAGAATGGAATTGTGCAAATTTGAGACACTAAAGAAATTGAACAGAATTAGAAAAATATGCTTGCTTTCTTCAAGAAATAACACTACAATTGTCTTCAGGTTGCAGCAGAGGTTCAAAAAATTGAATACAGATGACTTTCAGTAGCACACACAACCAGCAGACCGGAGTGGCGCAGTCTATGGAACAAAAATGTAATGTTTTTCTCCAATTTTGTATAATCTCTATAAGGTATAGACCTCATCTTTTTCACTGCATCTCTGCCTGTTTTTTTTTTTTTTAACCAATAACAGGAAAAGGACAACATAATGATAAAATCCATGAGGAAGAACCTTACTTGGATTCTAAAAACATATATTCTCCTGTAAGGGGGTGAGATAGAATTACCTCATTGCTCCCCTTCCTCTAATTGTTCTCAGTGTGTTGATGTTTACATGTGCTTGTGTTGGTAATGTCTATATTAAGATTTGTGGGACTGCTACATAACAATATGTATTACCGCTCACATTTATGATACTGCCACATTCTTACATGTGATACCATTCTCTGTAGAACTATGTAGATTATGTTGTGTTCCTTTAGTGTAGAATTGAGCGAAACTGGTCGAAAAAATTGAAAAGTCACCGACTTTTGGTAAAGTTGGGTTTCATGAAACGAAACCCGACCCTAGGGTGAGGTCGGCCACGATGTCGGCGACTTTAGCGCCAAAGTCGCGTTTCAAATGATGCTTTAGCGCCCTTTTTCAGCCAATCAGGAAGAACGGACACTGTGGGCAATGTGATGACATAGGCAGCGGTCCCCACCATCTTTGAGAAGGGCATGCAAGTGATTGGCTTGCTTTGGGGGGCGTCACAGGGGGTATAAAAGGGCGTGCACGCCGACCGCCATCTTCTGCTGACCTCAGAATAGGGAAAGCTGCTGCTGCTGATTCTGTAGGGAGAGCTTTAGGCAGGGAAGAAGAAAAAAAATCTGCTGCTGCTAGCGATTTTGCCTGTACAACACACCAGTCACTGTGCAGTGCAAGTGGAGGCTATATTTTGGTGGATCAGCTCTGTTGGTTGTTAGGCTGCCTTATAAGGCTACCTGGTAGCTGCATTGCTGTTTTCACACTGCTCTGCAAACTGCTTTTTTAAAAGCAATCCTTTTTTTTTTTGTCCTGGTGAGGTACTGAGCGTGCATTTTTTTCACACCGTACAGCGGTGTACGCTCCTCACACAGTACCGTGTAACGGCTGTTATCACGGCCAAATTGAAGCTAAGTGTGTGACTCTGTAAGAATAAGTCGAGGAGTTGTTCCGTCCTTACAGACCTTCACTCTAGGGAGATTCCAATCCTGCCCTGTCCTATATAACATTTTTCACACCTGCCAAATTCAGCCTGTGATACAGCCGTGTGATATACACTGGGCCTGACACAATACATCAGTGTCCAGAAGTGTGTAAGGACATACTATTTCTCCCATACTATATAACATTTTTCAAACCTGCCAAATTCAGCCTGTGATACAGCCGTGTGATATACACTGGGCCTGACACAATACATCAGTGTCCAGAAGTGTGTAAGGACATTCCATTTCTCCCGTCCTTTATAACATTTTTCACACCTGCCAAACTCAGCCTGTGATACAGCCGTGTGATATACACTGGGCCTGACACAATAAATCAGTGTCCAGAAGTGTGTAAGGACATACCATTTCTCCCGTCCTATATAACATTTTTCACACCTGCTAAATTCAGCCTGTGATACAGCCGTGTGATATACACTGGGCCTGACACAATACATCAGTGTCCAGAAGTGTGTAAGGATATTCCATTTCTCCCCTGTCCTATATAACATTTTTCACACCTGCCAAATTCAGCCTGTGATACAGCGGTGTGATATACACTGGGCCTGACACAATACATCAGTGTCCAGAAGTGTGTAAGGACATTCCATTTCTCCCCTGTCCTATATAACATTTTTCACACCTGCCAAATTCAGCCTGTGATACAGCGGTGTGATATACACTGGGCATGACACAATACATCAGTGTCCAGAAGTGGTAGGAGAATTAAATTCCCCCCTGTCCTATATACACCTTGTACCTTGTTTTACAGTTCCATATAGTTGGTGGATTTTTGGGTACATTTTTCAAAAAAATGAGGAAGTGTGGTGGAAGAGGCCGTTTTAGTGGGCGGGGGTTGCCAGCTGGTAATGATGGTGTTGGTGGTGGATCTGCTGGTAGTGGCAAAAGCAAAATAACACCTAATACAGGAGGTGTTGAGCCTGCGTCATCGTCTGGCTCCACAAGGCCTCGTAGGCTCCTTTTTCTGGGAGTAGGTAAACCGCTTTTAAAGCCGGAGCTTCAGGAACAAGTTTTGGCCTACATTGCTGACTCTGCCTCCAGCTCTATCGCCTCCTCTTCTGAACTTTTAAAAAATAAAAGCACTGAGTTGTCTTTGGAGGCTCAGGGTCATGAACCACACCTTTTTTTGTGTCCTTCACCCCAACCAAAATTGAAGGATGCGGCAGGCCACACTACAGATTACTCCATGGAGCTGTTTTCACATACAATGCCTGGGTTATCAAGTGAAATGGTGAATTACCCAGGCCAAGATGAATCTGACATGGAGTGCACTGATGCACAGCCACTGATAGATGATTCTGCTGGTCCATTCACTCAGAGCACGACATTGTCCTCGTAGTGTACTGAGCCAGATTCTGACCCTGATGAAACTCAGGTGCCCCTTCCCGCATACTATACCACCGTACACGGTGACACAGAGGAAGGTGCACATGACATTGAAGAGGAGGTGATGGATGACCCAGTTGTTGACCCAGATTGGCATCCATTGGGGGAAGAGGGTGCCACTGACAATAGCTCAGAAGAGGAGAAGGAGCATCCGCAGCAGGCATCGACATCGCAACAGCTGTTATCTGGCAGGCACGGAGCAGTCCAAAAACAAGTTACAAAAAGCCAAAGAGTTGCTGGACTGCGTGGCCAGACGGTCAAAATAGCACAGAGTGCAAGGATGCAAAATGTCTTCCATAGTAGGAAGAGTGCAGTGTGGCAGTTTTTTTAACAAAATCCTAATGATCAGGCAAAGGTTATCTGTAAGGCTAAGTGCACACGTACCGGAACTCTCGCGGAAATTACCGCGAGAATTCCGGAATTCCATTCCGCGTGAAAATCGCATTTTAAATTCCCGCGATTTTCCCGCTGAAAAAGTAGCATTTTGCAAGCGTAATTAGCTTGCAGAATGCTAGCGTTTTCCAAGCGATCTGTAGCATCGCTTGGAATGTGATTGACAGGTTGGTCACACTCGTCAAACATAGTGTTTGACGAGTGTGACCAACTTTTTACTACTGAGGCCGCCTATGCGGCTTCAGTAGTAAAAGATAGAATGCAAAAAAAAATAAAAAATAGTGTTATTCTCACCTTCCGGCGTCCCACGCATCCGTTCCCAGTAATCCTTTGCGAAAATGCCCGCGATGACGTCCGTTCTCGCGAGATCGCGATGTCTCGCGGTCATTCGCGATGACGTCGCACGAATGACTGCGAGACTTCGCGATCCCGCGAGACTGGACGTCATCGCGGGCATTTTCGCAAAGGATTACTGGGAACAAGAGCGTGGAGAGTAGCGGGAAGGCTGCGCGGAACGCCGGAAGGTAAGAATAAAAATATTTTTTATTTTAAATTCTATTTTTTACATGGATATGGTACCCAAAGCTCGGAGGACAGTCTCCTCTCCTCCGGACCGTGGGTACCATCCGCAATTGTTCTGCCTACTTTCCGCATGGTGTGCACAGCCACATGTGGAAAGTAAGCAGAACAATGCATTCCTATGGGTGCGGGATCGCCGCGATTCCGCAAATTAATAAGCATGCTGCGTTTTTGACCGCAAAGCGATTCCGCCGCGGTAAAAACCGCAGCATTAGCACAGCATCGCGGAATCCCATAGGAATGCATGGGATGCCTATTTTTCGCGTTTTCGCGGCAAAATCGCGCGGTTAAAACCACCGCGGAAACGCAAAAAAACGCCATGTGTGAACTCAGCCTAAGAAGTGCGCAAAGACCTTTAGCCGAGGGAAAAATCTGAAAAATTTGAATACCAGTTGCATGCTTAGACATTTAACCACCATGCACTTGCAAGCGTGGGCGGAACACCAAACCTCAAGTACCACATGTGCAATGCTCCCAAAGAAGGTAGTCAGCAACGCTACATTGTTTCCCCCACTGTAAGCCCACCGATTAGCACAGCAGCAAATATTGAGGTGTCGTTGCAAGGCCAAAGCTGTCAGGGAATCACAATGTTATATCAACAAAAGACTGAATCTAGGCCATCAGAAAGAACAACTCCATCACCATCATCAACCCTCTCTCAGTCCGCCCTGTCCACCGCTAGTTCCACCATAGGCAGCTCACCCTGCCAGAGACTGAGTAGGACAAGAAAGTACTCATCCTTTCATCCGCGTACACTGGGTTTGAACGCCCACATTGCCAAACTAATCTCGTTAGAGATGATGCCCTATCGGTTGGTGGAAAGTGCAGCTTTCCGCGAACTCATGGCCTACGCAGTACCACGCTATGAACTACCCAGTCACCACTTCTTTTCTCGCAAAGCCATCCCAGCCCTCCACCTTCATGTGAAGGACCGCATTGTCCATGCACTCAAGCAATCAGTGAGTGGAAAGGTGCACCTCACAACTGATGCATGGTCCAGCAGGCATGGCCAGGGCTGTTACGTGTCCATCACTGCGCACTGGGTTAATGTGGTGGATGCAGGGTCCACAGGGGACAGCAGTGGTGGGATAGCGCTGCCTAGCCCACGGTATAGGAAACAGTTGGCTGTTCGCGTTCGACCCTTCTCCAGAAGCGAAAGCTCGTCCCCAGAGCGCAGTCGCAGCAGCACTCCATCTGCAGCTGCCAGTGTTGCACACGAGGTGTCCCCCTATCGATCAGCTAGTGGAAAGCATCAGCAGGCTGTGTTGAAGATGATGTGTTTGGGCGACAGACACACCGCGGAGGTACTGGCCGACTACTTTCAGCAACAAACTGAGTCAGGGCTGGGCAGTCTACATCTTGAGGCAGGCAAGGTAGTTAGTGATAACGGCCGTAATTTTGTGGCAGCCATAGCCCTTTCAAAACTCAGACATATACCTTGCTCACACCTTGAACCTGGTGGTGCAGTGTGTCCTCAATAATTATCCGAAGTTAAGAGGCCTGCTCCAGAAGGTTCGAAAACTGTGCTCGCACATCCGCCGGTTTCCCGTACACTCCAGTCGTATGCAGAAGCTGCAGCGATTGCTACACCTTCCCAAGCACCGGCTAATTATCGACGCTGCAACAAGGTGGAACTCCACCCTGCACATGGTTGAGCGGCTGTGCTAACAGATGCAGGCCGTAATGCATTTGTGGGAGGATACCCGGACAGGCACTTTGAGGCCAGACATGGAGTTGACAGGTGTGCAGTGGTCAAAGCTGAAAGACCTCTGTAAAGTCCTTCAGTGTTTTAAGGAATGCACACGGCTGGTAAGCGCAGACGACGCCATCATAAGCATGAGCATCCCACTTATGCGTCTGCTCATGCAAACTTTGTCGCACATTAAGGAGCAGGCGTCTGCAGCCGAGGAGGAAGAGGAGGAGGGCATCACTGATGGCAGTCACCCATTGTCTGCTCCGGGACCTCTCCTGGACGAGGTGGAGGAAGAAGAGGAGGAGGAGGGTAATGATGGGGATGATTATTTAGGGGAGGAGGATGCTTCTCGTGTGTCCAGAGAAAATGTTGGCGTGGCAAGGTCTGGTACAGGGTTTGTGCGTGATTGGAGGGATGTGGATTTGCCAGAAAGTGCTCCTCCACCCAGCAGTCGCACTACATCATTGACACCGGGAACATTGGCCCACATGTCAGATTATACCTTGCAGGTCCTAAAAAGGGACCCCCGCATTGCCAAAATGATGAACGATGACGACTACTGGTTGGCCAGCATCCTGAATCCACGCTATAAAGGCAAATTCCAAAACATCATGCCACAGGAGAACCTTGACCTAATATTGGCTAACAAACAAGCAACTCTGGTAAACAGGTTGGTTGAGGTATTCCCAGCACACAGCAGCGGTGATGGTTCTCACACGAGCCGTAGGGGCAGGAGGCAGCTTTGAAGAGTTGTTTGTGGTGCACACAGCAGAAGTGGCGTTGGAGACAGGGGTTTCATGACCATGTTGTGGACTGATTTTTCAAGTCCCGCTCACACAACTGGTAATACTGCATCGATGGAAAGTGACAGGAGACAGCATTTGTCAACTATGGTTACAAACTACTTTTCCTCCCATATCGATGTTCTCCCTCACAGGTCATTCCCCTTTGACTAATGGGCTGCTAAACTGGACACCTGGCCTGAATTGGCACAATATGAGTTACAGGAGCTCGTTTGCCCAGCTGCAAGTGTGCTATCGGAAAGAGTATTCAGTGCAGCTGGATCAATCCTGACAGAAAAAAGGACCCATCTGTCGACCCAAAATGTGGATGATCTAACCTTCATTAAAATGAACCATGCATGGGTTTCCAAGGATTTTGTCCCACCTTCCCCTGATGACACATAGGTTGACAGCAAAATGGCTTGCTTTGGTCCTCCTCTTCCTGGGACTTGACCAATTTCGCCTTTTGCATCAGCTGAATGTCCAACATCAACATATGCCACTTTGTAAACCTCCCTAACTGGGCTGCCTCCCCCTCCCCCATGGCCGGGTCACCACCTAGCGCACGCAACCGTGCGAGTGCCGTTGCCCTGGACAGGTGGTTAGGCCGACTCTTGGGCGCGGGCACTGGCACAGGGTCCCTCATAGTGCAATCAAGTGTCTCTGACGGTGGTGGTGCACACCCGCCGTCAGACACACCGCCGTACTATGAGGGGCCCAGTGCCAGTACCGATGCCCACGAGTGGGCCCCCCCTTGCTTGGGCAGGGCCCCAGCATTTGCAATCTTTACCTCTCCCTGCTCCTCCGCTGTGTAGTCTGGGCTGTCACATCCATACTGGGCCTGACACCGTCTGAGCCTGCCTCCTGATCTATAGACATATATTTTGAATGTGTACACTATGCTATCCATACATGTTACCCGGTGATACGGTACCCTTTCTCACCTTTGTGCAATCACGTGTAATCCATACTGGGCCTGAGAACGGCTGCCGAGCTGTTAAGCAAGCTACAGCACCTGTGGTTTGCACACGTAAGTTTTTCATTTTTTCAGGAATGACGGTTAGGCCTAATTCTGGAACTGCTGTTGACCTGCACTTACTGGGAAATCATCATTCGCGGATAATAATTGTAATCCCAGATCCCCATCACTAACGGTGTTCAGCGGGTTATCTGCACCTGTAAGCGACACACGCTGGCCCTTTCAGTGTAGTGCGCATGCAGCCACGGACATGTAAAGACATGACATACCAGTTATTGGCCAATCTCGCGTGCCAGAGCCTCACGTGTCCCTCTAGTAAGCTGGATGCGGACCGCGGGGGCATGACGGAGTCTCGTTCGTTAACGGAATTAAGCTTGCAATGTGTGCATCTTTTCGGTTGCTGGATGGTTGAGGTTGCCTGTGTTGAGTCAAATTACGCCGCAGGCTCCACTCCTGGTGGTGCCCTTCTGGACATTCCTTTAAGGTTCAGCTTTGCAACCATACTGCCCACGTAAAACAAACACTTTGCCTTCATGAACGCTGTTTGAAGGGTCGTGACTCGTGGGAATAACGCCGCCCAATCAGTTAACCTGCTAGAGAGATCCTTTGTTGCTCCCAAGCATGACATCATACTCCCTAGGAGGAAGGTAATGCCACTGTGGCGACCGTACTCCGGGGGGCGCCTCAAGTGCACTGATGCCCAGCCACTGCTCGATGATTCTGCTGGTACATTGACCCAGACCACTACATTCCCCTCGCACTCTACACAGCCTGAATCTGACCCTGATGAAACTCAGGTTACCCTTCCCATATACTGTTCCATCTTACACGGTGACAAAGAGGAAGCTGCAGATGAAAGTGCAGGTTCGGCCCACCCGCCGTCAGACACACCGCCGTACTATCAGGGGCCCAGTGCCAGTGCCGTCGCCAATGAGTGGGCCCCCCCTGCTTGCTCAGGATCACAGCACTTGCAAGGTTGAAATACTTACCTCTACCTGCTCCACAGCCATGACGTCTTCCGCGTTTCCTGACAGTGATATTCTGATCAGAGAGCGCAATGACATCACGTCTGTACGCCCTCTGCCTAAACAGTCAAGTGCAGTGAGATGGAAGATGGGGACGACGAGGAGTCCAGACTAGTACAGGGATTCCCTAGCGAGGAGACTTATTTAATTGGTTTCAATGTTGGGACAGCGATTTTTGGGGAGCACTATATTCTGTAGAATGATAGATGGGGCCCACCATACACTGGGACATTCCAAAGGTGGACATCAGACACTGGAGCAGCATTTACAGGGCCCATTCTACACTAGAGCATTAGAAATGGGTCCCATTATGTATGGAGCATTATTTGGGCCCATAAGACAGTGGAGCTTCATCCATGGGGACCAACATATACTGTAGCATTATGTGGAGCTCATCATATACTGTTTCAAACATTATATGGGACCAATGATTCTGTATGGAGAAATAGATGGGCCGCATTACTCTGTATTGCGCACTATGCGGTGGCCATAATACTGTATGGAGTAATATACTCTCCGTTTTTGGAGGTATTGGAGAATTTAAAATGGATATCAGTCATGAGATGTAAAAAGTGAAGTATTTTTCATTGTAGTATACCACTATTTCTCTGCCGTATCAGAGCATCATGAGTTGTGGTGTGTGTTAAAGGGGCGCTCTTTCACCCAGGGCACATGAAAACCTGGAGCCAGCCCTACCCCCCCACAACTTTAGCCAAATAACCCCCATTTTTCAGTGCGAAACTAGTATTATGAAGTAAATAAAGGGTGACAAGCTTCAGTAATAAGAATTTATGCTTTTGGCATTCAAATGGGCACTGTAGGTTTGTTTCCTGTCCTCTCACTGCCGACTTTTCTTCGCAATTGACTTACATTGGGTTTAGTGTTTCAGTCGGACCCCCGACTTTTCCCTATAGTCGGCCGATTTCGTTCGACCCGACTTTGCGAAAGTTGGGTTTCGCGAAACCCAACTCGACCCGAAAAAAGGCAAAGTTGCTCATCTCTACTTTAGTGTAATACTGTATATAATGTAATGTTAATTATGGCTCATGTTCAGGAAAAGTAAAGTGCATCCTTTTGGGACATTAGAGGAGGACACCTTAGTATTATAGTTCATATAGATAAGGGTAGGTGTAGTTTCTTTGTGGGCCACTAGATGGGGGCATACTAGTGTGCACTGTAGGTGGTAAGACAGGAGCTGTTAGGAAGTTAATTCAGACGGGGCTAGGGTGCCCAAGCGTCCACATGGGCTATAAGCCCAGGACGGCTCAGCAGCTGATGAGCTGCAGCCCACATTATCCATGGCCACTGGACATCATAGCAGTGGGTCAGTACAGGAGCAGAAAGATGTGGTGAATCATAGACTGGGTGGACCCCTTCAGAGCAGGAGTCGGTTGGAGTGAGGAGTTGAAGGAAGTTGGAGCTTCGACGAGATCGGTACAGACAGGCTGGATGCTTTACCAGAAGCAGCCAAATTGGGTGACTGATGATTTCGAGTCTGGGGCGAAACAGGCAGAAGGAACTGTCATCATGGTGATGTTAGGCCGGGGGGACCTGAACCTGGAGATGCAGGTACGCTGAGAAGAGGAATACATTTTACAGTCTGGTCACGACTACAGTCCTGGCCTCCCCTTACACTCCCATTAAATATCTATTCACAAAACCTTTTACGCCCCAACCCCCCCATTATGCTTAGAATCATCCTTCAAACATCCTAGAAGCTTGCATTTCAAGGCACCCTTGTATAATCATTACCTCTCCACGACATATTTTTAGAAAATAACTTTTACAATGAAGTTCCATGATATTTTATATCTTTTTTTTTAATTATTAATAGATTTCTGCTGCTGTCATTAAATAGAAAGACAAATTGGTCATATAATCCATACAACATCGTGTCTACCCAAGACCGGGACACGTTTTTACTGTTCAGAAATCAAAAGGTTCCAATTCAATGACAAGAAGTGGAGAAAATAAAATATTAGACATCATTTTCTGCAGTTACAGTATATACGTCATTGAGCAGTGTTCCATCATAATGGTGTGCACATGGACACCTAGTGTTGGGCCCAAAACATGAAAATTGTGCAGCTTCCTACGTTAAAGCTTATGGTGTATTGCTAAGAAACCAATTATATACAGATAAATATAAAGTTTTAATGTTTGTCATATAATTATTTCTTTACTAAGGATGGGAACAATTATTTGGAGACGGGGAATGTGATGAAAAGATGTGCCCAATTTCACAATACGAACAGCAGGTATATAGATGACATTTTCCAAGCCTTTATTAGACTTTTGGTAACGAATAATTGCCCGTTCAACTTTATTATCGGGATAGCAAATAATCCTTTGGCTGGACCATGGGTAGTGACAGATTTACTAGTACATAGAAAAGAACAATGTTGTATAAATGCTGGTGTCACTGCTAACTGATTATTTTTTATCACTAGGAGTTTCTGAAAATGGAGTCTATCAAGATATTTCAAGACTCAGTTTGTCAGCAGGCAGAAGACCTGTGGATTTTCTTAGTATCTTTTCTCCAGCCTGGCCATGTATCTGAGCAGGAAAGTACTTCACTTGTGTACTTGTCTGGATAACCAAAGAGAAGAGATAAATTTGCCAAAATCCTCATACTGCAGATTAGGCAATGTCAAATGTTATCCAAATAGACTTCAACATAATTATGGAAGACAACACTTACGACAAATGTCTGAAAGACAACAGGGGAATAACAGAGACTTGTCAAAGGAAATATTTAAAATCCTTGAGGTCCCTCATATCCCCCTTCCCTTTTTTTTATTTCTTCTACCAGTTGTCTTGAGGAGACAAATGATGGATGCCTGTATCCCTGACAAACTGGTGGCAAGCGGTGGGATTTTACAGAACATCAGTGATCTGGTTTGAGATATCACTCCTGTCACTGAAAACTTGCTTGTTTCTTGCGAGAATTATATGCAAGGTTTTAAGGAATCAGACTCAGTGTTTTAATATTTTTTATCTAGGACATTACTGTACATGCAACAGTTACACCCCCCCACTTGTTTTTCTGTCCTTTTATTTGGCAGTGATGGCTATGTTGGGAGAGCACTGGTATTACCAGTAGTCCAATGACACTCTTATTGCCCTCTGTATGATGAGACGGATTGACTCCATGGGCAAAGCCAAGCACCAAATGTTTGCGAACTGTTGCAAGGTGCCACAGAGAGTTAGTCACCAGAGCCCTGATGACGGAGAAGCCAGCCCAAGTTCAGGTGGTGCTGCTGGGGAGATCCAACTGGTGAATGCCAGCCATACTCACAACCAAAGTGGTGTGAACCCCCTCCTGCTGATGGCCTTGGATCAACTCACTGCAGACGAGAGGGACGTCTTAAATTATTCAGCAACACCGACAGGCCCAGGCCAAGTGGGAGCGGGAAGAGCGACAGGTCCAGACCGAGTGTGAGCCAAGAGACAGTACTAGCTGGAGTCAGCTTTAATTCAGGGACAGAGATCTTCCCGATACAGCAGTGAGTCCAGCATCACCAATTCCCTGTCCCAAGAATTTTCCTGTGATGGACATGGACGGGGACTTGGACATATTTCTGTTGGGGTTTGAAAATGTCTGCAGACAGTAACAGCTGCCGGAGGACCACTGAGCCCAATATTTAACACCAGGGCTCAGAGGAAAAGCTCTGGAGGTGTTTGCTTCTGTCCCTCAAGACCAAGATGGAGACTATGAGGCCGTCAAGCAGGCCCTGATAAAAAAAAGTACCAGTTGACTCCTGAGGTCTACCGGAAAAAGTTCTGAGCACTCCAGAGTGGACAACATGACAGCACAGTGATGTGGTGGATAGGCTCAGGACCACCTTTGCACCTTTGAGCAGTGGGTCAAAGGACGACTGTCAATCACCACCTTTGAGGACTGATGGATCTGATGATGAAAGACCAATTTCTTCATCTTTGTCCCATCGAGGTGCGACAGTTTGTGCTGGACCGGGAGCCAAAGGAAGCTGCCAAGGCCACACAGATAGCCGATGCATATGAGGCCAATCATACACCGGAGGTGTAGAAGTCATCAGTCACAGCTGGAAAGTGGGTCTGACCCCATCCTCCAGCACTCAGCCTGCATATGTCTCCCAGCCAGCTATATCTGTGACCGGACTAGACACATCAGCCTTGTCTGCCCACAGAAGGCCTAGTGCAGCCATTCTTTTTGTAGGTGGGGTGGCTTGGAGAGCCCATGAGAATTTACAACCAGTTACAGTGGGCAATATCATTACTGTTGGGCTTAAGGACACTGGCGCAGAACGTACTTTTGTGCATCCTGAATTTGTGTTACCTTAGGAACTGAATCTTGACATGGCCGGTGGTGGCTGCCCCATGATTGGCACAGCTCCTGAGGTAATGGGAAAGGATGGGGAGGAGCACGTAGATCATAAGGATGGTGGCCCAGTGCAGCTGACTAATGGCACGATGGTACAAAAATACTTGTCACTCAAAAATGAAGAAGCAGTATATTCTTTAGCATCGAGACAAAAATAGACTCATGCTTACGGTGAAAGCGCGGCAGGGGGGAGGCCGCGGAGGACCATCCCGACGCCATGCCCGGGACCCCGGATTGGTTTTGGTCTGATAAATGTACACATCCCAGGCGGTCAGTGCTCGTTTGCATGTATTAGCTCTAGAATTACCCCAGTTGTCCGAGTCAACGGTTTGGAGCGATCAAAGGAACCATAACTGATTTAATGAGCCATTTGCAGTTTCACTGTACCGTCCGTGTGTACTTACACGTGCATGGCTTAATCTTTGAGACAAGCATATGCTACTGGCAGGATCAACCAGGTAAATCAGTTATGGTTCCTTTGATCGCTCCAAACCGCGGCCTCCCCCCTGCCGCGCTCTCCCCGTAAGCATGAGTCTATTTTTGTCTGGATGCTAAATAAAGAATATACTGCTTCTTCATTTTTGAGTGCCAAGTATTTTTGCACATATTTTTGGGTTGGAAACCTTACTTGAGCACCGAACAACCTTCCATTTTCTCTGGAGTGCCGTGTTCTTTTGCCTAATGGGCCGTGACATAGCCAGTGTTAGCTGCCTCACAGTTAGCAAAGCCTCTAAGGTAAACATGAGGCCAGAGAAGGTCTTATTCCCAGCCCTTCCAGGGTGTGGAAAGGAATGTCCTGCAGCTGGACAGGGTGATGGAAATGTGTGTCTCATTGTCTGTCAGGAGGATGGGGAAAAGGTACACCTAGCTTGTCAGAGAGGTGGGAAAATTGTACCCAGGGTTGGTTAGGGTAGTGGGCCGGTATGTCCCAAAGCCAAATAGAAAAATGCTATCCACAGGGGAGACAGCCTGTCCAGGTGCTGTCACCTGCGGCCTGAGAGCCCAGAATGCAGGAAACATCCTGTCTTCTGGACTCTCATAACCAAGAGGGATAACAGGACCAGTGATTGACAGGTCCCAGGGGGTTCCTGTAGGTTTGGGGTCTTAGCGTGTCACTTTTGGCTACCCCTAGACAGGAGTCCCAGACCTGTCAGAAGACGCTGAGCAACTCCCCCGGAGAAGCCCATATCCGAATTTCCAACAGAGGGGGTATTATGAGATCCAGGAAGGGTGGCCAGTAAGGTAGGCTTAAGGAGCGATCTGTTAATCAGACCCTACGCTACCTGAGGAGGGGGGGTGTCATAGAAAATATTAAAAATTCTTGAGGTCCCTCATATCCCCCCTATTTTTTTCTTTCATCTACCAGTTGTCTTGAGGAGACAAATGATGGCTGCCTTTATGTAAAATGGCAGTGACAGATGTTAAGCAGATTAATTAAAATGCGAGGATTCCTCTTTATGTCCAAATTACTGAAGAGGATGTGTATTGTCCATAGAGAGAGACAGGAAAGGTCTTATTAGGGTCTGAAATGGATCAAAAACCATCTAACACCTTTTACAACTAGCCATGGTCACGGCAGTACAATGAGAAATCAGACAGTATGTCTCCGGGAGAAAATATGGAATATTGGATTTTCTATACATCCAATATTAATGAAATGTACATTGTTAGCACTGGAATAACTATGCAAAAATACCCATATTTTTCTCATAATTATAACCCCTACCAAAAGGCCCCAAATCCATAGGGGCCATATAACCACCAGCAGCTAGGCCATGTTTGGTCTCTAGGTGTAGATAAAATCCCGATACAAAATATTACATCAGTCTCAACCTTCTGTGATCACATTACGAGGAGTTATTGCATAAATTGAGATTTCCTAAAATAATGAAGGGTTGAGACCAGCCCACAACCGGGACCTTGTGAGTTCATCATAGAGGGGTGTGTCAGTGGGACTCAGGGTCTGATAAAAGATAAATCCCAATTATCATTAGCATTCATAAAGAGAGCTACATATCGTGTATGCATGCAGGGGCCCTGTTTATCGACAGCCAAATCGAAGCGTTCTCCTTTGGCTAAACTGAATTGTCTCTGCGATCGGTGTAGTAAGTTCTCTTGTTAATCCCTTTTATTTTATGTATCTGTTTATGCTGTATTGTTTCGTACCCCTTTTAAAATCTTTTGTATATTTTTCATAAACACTGCCTCCCTTTAGATTAAATATAAACTGTAATAGTTCTGTTCCTTCTGTTCTGTAAACTACACCTTGAAGTCATAGCTATCGTGTCTAATCAACCAAAACAGATTAGTGGTGGCAGCAAGTAGTGATGAGTGAGCACTAAAATGCCCGAGTGCTCGTTGCTCGGGTCGAGAAAATTAGAATACTCGGGTACTGGGACAGAACAACAAGCCCAGTGTAAGTCTATTGGAGACCCGAGCATTTTTACCGTGACCCCCCCCTGGGGTCCTTTTAAGGTCTAAAAACGTCTGAAAATGATGGAAACACTGCTCAAATGACACGGGGACATTATGGGGATCACCCCTGGAAGCATTTCTGACTCCTAGCTCACAGCTTTAAACAATGTTATCACAGTTTCATGCCATTTTTACCGGTGCAACAAAAAACATACCAAAATGAAACCAAAACAGATTCTGCTGGGAAATATGTTAAGGTACATCCTTTCCAGGTTAATGACTTGTATATAAGGCAAAATAAATAACCCCAGACCAAAATGTTCCTCCACCACTTGGGCTGTGTTCAGACGCAGCGTTTTTGAAGCGTTTTTCAACTTTAACATTGCTTTCAACCAATACAAATGTATTCACTGGGAAATGTCATTGTAACATTTAACAACCCTAGCTGGCCATGTGTGTGACACATAAGCAGACACATCTTGTTTCATTTATGAAGGAGGGACTTAAAGTCACAGCCTATTTTTACTGGGGCATCAGGCGGCATTAATCTTCTTAAAGGGCCATTATTAAACAATGGGTCTCCTAAACTGTTATTGCCTATGCAGTGAGTTGATGGGCTGCCAAGAATTACGATGCACCCCAATACCCCTTTCACGAGAGGTACAGGAGGGCTTCCAGAAAAAATGTTGCATTGAATGCAAGGCCTGGCTTGCCTCAACGTTACATGCACCCCAATAAGCTTTTCAAGCCACGTACTAGATGGCCACCGGAAAATCCACTTCACATTATTCATTTTGTAATCCCAAACTCTTTTCTTATGCATTGACTGTAAGGCCTGCCCTGCTACCAAGTCATATTCACCCCAATATGCCTTTGAACACAGGTACTGGATGGGCCCAGGAAAATCCACTTCACATTATTCATTTTGTACTCCTATACTGTTTTCTTATGCATTGACTGCAAGGCCTGCCCTGCTACCAAGTCATATGCACCGCAATAACCTCAATCCCCCCTTGGAAGAAACATGGAGGATGGCCTCTTAACGAAAAATGTCCCATTACAAAGGAGCGGGTCTCCTAGACTTGTAATGCCCATACACTAAGTGTATGGGCTGTCAAACATTTCCCCTGTGGGGTACACCTCAACCTTTTTCAGAATAAGTATTTTATGCACAGCATAACCATCCACCCTTGTTTGGAATTCAACACTGGCTGTAGCTGCATGGAACACATAAACCCTTTTGATCTAGTGGCGGATGATGAGACTTGGAGGAAGGCCTGATTAAAAAATAGGCCCAATTTCTAGGAGCAGGTCTCATAGACTTGGAATGCCCATACACTTAGTGTCTGGGCTGGAAAATATTTCCCCTTGGGGGTGTACATATTTTTTGTATTTTGGTGACGGGCATCATAACACCCTTGCCAAAACATAGAGTGGCCGGAGCATGACTGAATACCTTCACCCTGGTGTTCGAGTGGTGGTGGACGGTGAGGATGAGGAGAAGGAGGAGGAGGACACCGAATAGCCAAAATCAGAACGCGTATACCCATATTTGGTTGTGAAGAGGTGCATGGGAATACACCTCCCAAAAAAATACTACACTGGAGTTTATGCTTCACTGTCATCATTTGGTGGTGTCACAAAGTCAGGCCCAATCCAGCCCTTGTTCATTTTTATAAAAGTCAGCCTGTCTGCATTTTCCGTAGAAAGGCGAATGCGCTTATCTGTGATAATTCCTCCAGCGGCACTAAAATCTCGCTCCTACAAGACGCTAGCGGCAGGGCAGGCCAGGACCTCCAAGGTGTAGAGTGCCAGCTCATGCCACATGTCCAGCTTGGATATCAAATAATTAAAAGGCACAGAGGACGTTGGAACGGTCAGCAAGGTACTCCCTCAGCATCTTTGAAAACATTGCATTCCTTGTGAGATTACCCCACGCCTCAGTGCCAGGGCGATGTGAGGGTCTTAGACAACTGTCCCAGAACTTTGCAGTGTTCCCCTGCCTCTGCTGGAGTGGACTTGTGTCTCTCTCCTGTCCTCCTTGGTTGGCCAACGAACTGTTATCTCTGCCACCAGCGTTTTGAGATGGGAATTTTTTTTAATAATTCTGCAACTATGGCCCTATGGTACTGCACCATTTTGGTACACCTGTCTGCCTCTGGAACAAGAGATTGAAAGTTATCCTTGTAGCATGGGTCTAAAAGTGTCACTAGTCAGTAATGACTGGTACCCAATATTTTGACAATACAAGGCGCACAGGAAAAGCAGCGCAACATAAAGTCAGCCACGCGTGCCAGACTGGTAACAGGCAAACCTTTTGTGTCTTCACCAACAGGACAACTGACCAAGGTGTCATCCTCCTCCATATCCTCCTCTTCCCTGTCCTCAGGTCATCCACGCTGAACAGACGGTATGACAGTTGTGGTTGTAGTACCGTCTATAGCACATGAAAGTAGCTATTGTTCCTCCTCCTCCTCTTCTTCATTGTCAACCAATCCAGGTTGGGATGACATGAGGCTGGGCTGTGTGTAATCACCCTTTATGGTTCCTTGATCCATGTCCTCATGCTCCGCCTGCAATGCATCCTCTTTCATTGTGAGCAGAGAGCGTTTCAGAATGCAGATGAGCAGGATGGTGACTCTAATTATGGTGTCATCGCCACTCACCATCTTGGTGGACTCCTCAAAGTTTTGGAGGATGTTATATATGTCTGACATCCATGTCCACTCCTGAGGTCTTATGTGTGGAATCAAACCTGAAAAACGATGGACTTGTTGATGCTGGTATTCAACAACTGCCTGCTTCTGCTCACAAATCCTTTCTAACATATATGCAGTGTAGAGTTCCAACGCATGGGGACATCACACACCAGTCGGTGAGCCGGAATCTGCAATCGTTGCTGAAGCACGGCAAGGGCACCTGAAGCTGTGCTGACTTTCTAAAATGTGCACACAGGCGGCGTACTTTAAATAGCAGATCTGGCAGCTCCGGATAGCTTTTTAGAAAACGTTGAACAACTAGGTTCAGCACATGGGCCAGGCATTGTACGTGTGTCAGTTCGTCTCGCCACGGATTCACCACCAGGTTCCTGCCATTGTCACACACAACCATGCCTGGCTGGAGATTCAGCGGTGTCAGCCGCACATCTGCCTGCTTTTTCAGAGCTGTCAACAACTCTTCAGCATTGTGCGGTTTGTCACCTAAGCAAATTAGCTTCAGCACAATCTGTTGCCACTTGACTTTGGCAGTGCTGTAGTGAATCCAGCTTGTGACTGATGTGTTCATTTTGGACATGGAGGCTGAAAAGGAGGAGGAGGAGATGCAGGAGCTGTACAGAGTAAAGATTAAGGGAGCCTAGTCTCCAGAAATGCGTTGATATCAACTTCTGTCATTTACTGCACTGAAGATTTTGATCCTCTATGTAACAATTCGTGTGAATAAAATTTGATCCTCATGGAATCAGTTGAGCTGGACATTTCTCTTTTCTCTGGATGATTAAACGCTTGAACACAACGGGTTCATGCTCCTGAAGACAGTGTAATGCAATCACGGGTGAGCTGGAACTTTCTACTTTCAGGAGCTGTACACAGTGGGGACAACCCTGATTGACATAGTGCCCGCAATCCTTGGCATCGGGAGGACGTGTTCCATCCCAAGGTGTGAATGTGTCCCAGCTTCCACCATGTTAACCCAGTGTACCGTCAGCGAGATGTACCGTCCCTGACCATCAGCACTTGTCCACGTGTCCGTGGTTAGGTGGACTTTCCCAGTAACTGCATTGTTGAGAGCATGGGTAATGTTGTGGGACACATGCTTGTGTAATGCCGGGACGGCACAGTGGGAGAAATAGTGGTGGCTGAGGAATGAGTACCTTGGGATGGCCGCTGCCATCAAGTTTTGGAAAGCTTCCGCCTCCATGAGCCTAAAAGGCAACATTTCGACCGCAAGCAGATGAAAAATATGATAATTGAGTACGGTGGCCTGTGGGGTGTTGGCTGCATATTTCTGCTTATGTTCCAATGACTGGGGTATGGAAAACTGAAGGCTGCGCTGGGACAAGGACATGGACGTGCTTGATGATGGTGCTATTTGACTGTAGGCAACGGCAGGTGCAGGGCAGGAGGCATCTTCACATGCACTGTGGACAGGGGATTGGCTTGCACTCACAACACTGGAAGAAGCTGTGGTGCCACCCACAAACACTGTTCCTGCAGCATGGGGTTGGGCCCACAAAGTCGGGTTCTTTGCTGCCATGTGCCTGATCATGCTGGTGGTAAGGCTCGTAGTTTTGCTACCCCTGCTGATGCTGGCTTGACAGGTGTTGCAAATGGCCTGTTTGGGGTTATCGGCAGTCTTTAAAAAATACCCAGACTCAGGAAGACCTAACAGTTGGACTGGCAACTTCCGTCAGGTTGGTGTTACAGGGAACGGTTGCACGCCTTCTGTCTGCAGCCACCACACTGATTCTTCCTGCTTGAAGTGGTGCGACGCCTACCTTCCCCGTGTGCTGCTGTCCTCGCTCTGCATGTCCTCCTGCCAGGTTGGGTCTGTTACTAGATCATCCACCACCTCATCTTCCACTTACCCACCCTCATCCTACTATTGACTTTCCGGTAATGAGTCTCCTCATCGTCCACCTCTTGTGACCATGGCTGCGCAAAGATTTTTGCATCGCTACATGGAATATCATCTTACCCCACTTCAAGTAGACCGGGCGAGAGGCACAAATCTCCAAATGGAAAACTGAACAGCTCTTCGGAGTGTCCGAGTGTGGGATCAGTTGTCTCGGGGCACTCAGCATGGTGGGAGAAGGAGAATCAGGGTAAGGAATATGTGGTCCAGATTCACGGCTACTGTGCCTTGACCATGTTGAAGACAGGGTGCTGGTGGTGGTGGATAAGTAACCGGTAGTATTATTCGCTATCCAACCAACAACCTTTTCACACTGCCCGGGCTTCAATAGTGCTGTCTTGCCGCGGTCCCCTAGAACTTCGGACACTAAAGTCCAGCAAGAAGATGTGGGTATTTTCTGTGGGACAATTTCAGCTTGCCCACAGCCTCGGCCTGCACCATCACCATCACATCTGTGGCGCCCCTGAGGCTCAGTCGCCACAGAGGTACTGCACCTTCTCTTAAGGTGTAGTGCCCCACCGTCCAGGTAAGGTGGGAACTCCTTTCCACACTCCAACACTCGCACCCCACTCAACAGGGTAGTTCAGTACAACCACAGTGTGGCTCCATGCTCAGAGGGTAGCAGAGCACCTTTGGTGGTTCCCTGCTTGGAACACTGGACATGCTGGGAGGTGGGTGGAGTTAAGATAGATAAAAGAGTGGGAATGGTTAGGATGACAGGACAGTGACCTGAGCCAGCTGGCACGGGAAAGGAAAGAAGGAGAAAGATGTAGAACTGTAACCTAAGCTTCCATCAGAGAGAGAAAGACAAGTATGAAACGAAGGAGTAGAGAGAACAGAGAGAACGTGGGTTAGAAAAGGAACCCTGCCTATAGGTTCTCAGCGCAAGGCCAGGGCCCGGTCCCCGAGGTTGTATGGACACTTATGGTTCTGCGGCAGACACCGGTGGCGTAGCTGGCTGTAAATGCACTACTCCCATCTAAGACTTGGGGCACAATAGCAACACGGATAGAGACCCGGGACTCAGGAGAAGGGAGTCCCCGAAGCAGGCTACAGCTGTCTGCCATACAAGTAAGGTTCTTAGGAACATCTGTCAGGAGGAAATGCAGTGTAACTTAGTACTGGGAGATCTTCACACTTTAAGGCGCTATAGAAGAGTTGTTCAGAAAGGTACATGTTGGCGGAGTGTTGGAGAGGAGAATCCCAACTTGCCCGGGAGGTTAATTGAGTCTCTGACCCGGAGGACACGGCCCGGAGGCAGGCACCCGTGTGTGGGTACAACGGACTGTGAGTAAAGCTTTGGAACTGCAAGCCCCGGTGTCCTCCATTCATTTGTGCGCCAACACACCCAGCACCGCTACATCTGGGAATCAGCTCCTACACCGCCTGCGCCTTGTCTCATCCATTGCAACTACACTGCCCTGAGGCTACAGCTTCACCTGTGGGGAGCTACACCATCTAGGCTGCAACACACCACCAGTCCCATAGGATCTGCATGCAGCATAGGCTTAACACCTCGCTTGCCGAACACCACAGGTGGCATCACAAACTATTCATGTAAACTAGTACATTACAAACCACCATTACTTGGGCGCCCAGGGCCATGGACCGGGTCACCGCTGCTGTGACACATCCCCCTGACACCGGCCCGGTACCGAGTACCCCACAGCCCCGGGAGGGCGACCCACATCCACTTCCCCGTCCCTTGATCATTGTAAATGGACTAGAATATTATACACGTTCACTACAAAAGGATGATTTGGGAGGCAACTTGCATGTGATAGGTGTGCTGGAAAACCACACTTTTACCTATCTGGACTTTAGCTAAAAATGTGTTTTGGCTTATCAGATTTAATAAGTACGTTAACAGACTGCAAAAAAAAAAAACTACAATGTGTAGGCCTAAAATGGCCAAAATTTTGGCACTGATAAATGAGGCCTGTTAGGGCGATACCACAATGAAAAATGTGTGGCCTGTATTTTTTTTTATTTTTTGGTTGAATAGTGCTGTATATAAGTCCTTTGACACCCTGAACAAAAAGGAAAACCAGCCTAACCTGGCCAAACTTTGAACACGACAGATATCAGCTAGCACGGTGATACCACTGCGACAAATATGTGGCCTGTATATTTTTTTTTATTTTTGGCTAACTAGTGCTGTATATAAGTACTGTGACACCCAGGACAAAAAAGGAAAACCGGCCTAAACTGGCCAAACTTTGAGCACGCACAGATATGAGCTGGCACGGAGATACCACTACGACAAATGTGTGGCCTGTATTTTTTTATTTTTTGGCTAAATAGTGCTGTATATAAAGTACAGTGACAGACAGCAAAAAAAAAAAAGGTTGAATTTAGGGCTAAAAAGACCAAAATTTCTAGCAGACGGATGGATGAGGTGTGTCACAGATATACCACACTGTAAAATACTGTATGTGGCTTGTATGTATTTTTTTGAAGGTTCAGCAAAATTGTGTCAAGAAATTGTGTAAGACACTCAAAAAAAAAAAGAATCTTTTCAACCGTACCACATAAAAATTAAATATTTCTCTGTGCACTCAAAAGGGATGTTTGGGACCCCTTTAAAATTGATGGATTTTCACGCTGTGCTAGAAAAAGGGTCTGGCTGTGTTGTGCAGTGTCAAAAAGCAAATGGAGGGAAAAAAAGGGCTCTGGATTGCTTGGCAATAAAAAAAAAGCTCTATTAACCCTGGCCAAAAAAAATTTCAAAGCCAATTACACCTGGGGCTAGGTATATATGGCCAATATATCCCACAGGTTAGCAGCAGCACCAGAACACAGGAAGGGAAAGGAGCCTCTTGATGTATGCAATGCTCTATATAGACACATACAGTGCCTGCAGGCCTTGCACTGATGTGTATAGAGCCACGTACACTACCCTGCCTAACACTGGAACTTATATATTCTGGAATTAGTGCTTAGAAGGACTGTTGGTTTATCTGGATTTGAGTAGTTTACGATGGTAGACCCCACACTAACTAATACATCCCCAATTCTGATCCTATTTCGGCAGCAGCTCTCCATACACTATCTAAATCTGGAGCTGAATGCGCCGAGCAGGGCGGCGTCCGGTCTCTTGATGATGCTGTGCGGCCAGCCAATTACTACATGACCACAACAAAGATGGCTGCGGAGTTTGCCTGGCAGACAATCCCTGCATCGTGATTGGGTCTCTGAAGTCCGCCAAAAAAGCTGGGTGGAGACGCGAGTTCCTGCCGAGTAATCCCGGAAATGCTTGGTGCTCGCCGAGTACACCGAGTACCATGATACTAGGGCGAGTAACGAGTAGTGGCGAGCACGTTCTCTCATCACTAGCTACTTTCACATTAGCGTCGTGCGACACACGGCCCAATGCGTCTTTTTGGGGAAAAAACGCATCCTGCAGAGTTGCCCGCAGGATGCGTTTTTTTCTCCATTGACTTACATTAGCGACGCATTGCGAGTCGACGAATTGCCACACGTCGCATCCATCGTGCGACGGATGCGTCGTGTTGTGGCGGCCGCAACGCACATAAAAATGTTACATGTAATGTTTTTTTGTGCGTCGTCTCCGCCATTTTCGACCGCGCATGCGTGGCCAAAACTCTGCCCCCTCCTCCCCGGACATTACAATGGGGCAGCGGATGCGTCGAAAAACTGCATCCGCTGCCCCCGTTGTGCACGCCTTTCACAGCGTGCGACGGCCGTCGCATGACGCTAATGTGAAAGTAGCCTTAGCGGGGACCATGCCGGGGTGTGTACACATATTCATTGATTGTCGGCCAATTATGTAACTGTCTGCACGATAGGGGGCAACAGAGAATAGGTTTGCTCCAAAGATCAAAGCGGGTGGTACTCGTGACTTTCATGGCCTGTGATATCAGGGATTTGTGGCATTAAGAAAGTCCTGACAAACATGGTATCCCTGGCAGTCATATTATTATTATTTATTTACTAAGGATGGGGAACAATTATTTGGAGATGGGGGGATGTGATGAAAAGATGTGCCCAAATTAACAATACGAAGAGCAGGTATATAGATAACATTTGCCAAGCCTTTATTTGACTTTTAGCAATGAATAAATTCCTGTTTGACTTTATTATCTAGATGGCAAATAGTACTTTGGCTGAACTATGGGTAGTACTAGTACATATCGAACAATGTTGTATAAATGCTGATGTCAGTATAAGTCGACCCCCCTAATTTTGCCACAAAAAACTGGGAAAACTTATTGACTCGAGTATAAGCCTAGGGTGGGAAATGCTTCATAGATTATTCCCCCATATGGTGTCCCCATAAGAAGCTCCATAGATTATTCCCCCATATGATGCCCCCAGAAGAAGCTCCATAGATTATTCCCCCATATGATGCCCCCAGAAGAAGCTCCATAGATTATTCCCCCATATGGTGCCCCCAGAAGAAGCTCCATAGATTATTCCCCCATATGCTGCCCCCATAAGAAGCTCCATAGATTATTCCCCCATATGCTGCCCCCATAAGAAGCTCCATAGATTGTTCCCCCATATGCTGCCCCCATGCTGCTGCTGCATGTAAAAATAAAAAAATGACATACTCACCTCTCCGTGGCTGGGTGTCAGGTGCCGGTGTCACTGCTGGCACCTGAGATACTCACGTGTCCTGCGTCCATGGCTGCTCACCGCTATCTGCCACGTCATCAGTCAGTGACGTTCAGACTGCAGGGTGCGCTGCGCGCACTAACCATGTCACCGTGCCCTCTGCTGTCTGAAGTCACTGACCGATGACAGACACAGACAGCAGCCATGGACGCAGAACAGGTGAGTATCGCTATACTCACCCGTCCTGACGCTGTGTCTTGAGCCCCCAGCTTCTCCGCGCTCTCTCTTCCTGCCTTCAGCGGTCATGTGGTACCGCTCATTAAAACTCATGAATATGCTCATATTCATGAGTTTTAATGAGCTTTACCACGTGACCGCTGAAGGCAGGAAGAGAGAGCACGGGGAGAAGCTGGGGGCTCAAGACACAGCGTCAGGACGGGTAAGTATGACCTGACACCCCCGCCCCCCCTCCGACCCCCTTTGTATATGACTCGAATATAAGACGAGAGGGGGACTTTCAGCCCAATTTTTTGGGCTGAAAATCTCGGCTTATATTCGAGTATATACGGTAATAGTAAAGTAGCAGGCCTCTTTAATGTAATTGAACAGCTTAGAGATAAATAGGAAATGTAGTGCAGCGGTGTCCTCACTTTGCAGTGATGAGGCAGTGAACCAGGAAAGTTCAAAGTAAATGTGGATTTAACGTCCAAAACTTACAAACAAAACAAATGTTATCCTCTGGATCGCAGCCGGGAAACAAGACATTCCTGTAACTGCCTCCTGTTGCTGAGGGCGACTGCACCACTATATTATGCTGTGGTGTGCCACGAGGTCGCTCCGCTTGGTTCTGTGTTCCCTCACACAGGCTGAGCTTTTGCAGAGCTGTCTGCTCTGCACCTTGTAAACTCCACAATCCTCTGCTGCATGGGTTTTTACCAAAGAACCTGCGGCCATAGGCCACATGGAAAACCCAGGCAGGGGAGGAAATGTGTAGTGACCTGGTCCAGACTGGGTATGTCCCTTTAAGTAATCCTGGAGAGTGAGTAGCTTTTGTGCACTTCAACTCACCCCTAAGTAATCCTTTTACTGTTATATGGTTTCAATGAATCCATTACTCACTAATCTCATATATTCATGATTTACAGGATATTGTTCTCACAATGTGAAGTCTGACACAAGAATTGAGAGTTATCCTATTGTTCGGTGACTCTGTCACCAAGGTTCAATGGGAGAAGCTACCTCCAGTCTCTGTAGAGACAAGACAGGGTTCTGGAAGGTTCCCTGAGGAGTCTGGTTCAAGATGTGACCCAGAGCAGACCTCATGTGAGGGGTCTCCCGACCCCCTCCAGGCTACAAGCCTGGAGGTTCATCCTTCTCTTCATCTCAAGCCTTACAGCCAGGCCTAATGCCTTTGGATCTTCCCCTGACTTCTACAGCCAAGATGGCTGAAGACTTTTAACCTTTATTTTAACCCTGGATACCCGCTGTCCGGTTTATGGCGTGCTTCTCCAGCATTAGGTCGCACTAATTGTGTACAGAAGAACCTATTGCTCTGCGTGTTGAGGAAATCAAGGGTCCTTCGCCTCACCGCAAATTATCCGTTATTTACTTCAAGTATATTTCTGCAGGTACCGTGACCAGCTGAGGAAATGATTACGGGATTTCAGGTCTGTACATATTGCCATATATTCCCTCTTCTGCCTTTATGCTACCAAGAGGCTACGAACTCTCTTATAATTACCTGCAAGTCCTGCTCCTAACTAATACAGGTTCTTAAAGCTCCAGAACCTCAATTCTGTGTCAGAATCCAATCCTGAACTGTATTGGCCGTGGATCCCCCACGTGAACTGTTACCATAACTCCATGTTATTTCCCCCCGTTCTGCTGAAGTAAAAGCAGCTGTTATCCCCTGAGACCTGTGGTTATTCAATCAGCTGTGGACACTGCGTGGGGGTGGATAACAGTGAATGGAATAGCCCCGTGTAGGGGAAGTGTACTGACGTACGGACCTGTCTGCAGTGGGAAGGTAAAGGTATAGTGTGCTTTAGGTGGACTGTTGCATTTATAGATGGGAGACAGTTGGAGAAAGGAAAGATGGGTGTAATACTGAAGTTTGGCCACAAGATGGGAGCAGTTAGAGCAGGGCTTAACATCAGCTTATCGCTACGAAAACGCACAGTCATGGGGGGCGTGGTTACAAGGACTCTAGGGGGAATTCCCAGGGAGGGGATATATATATAGAAGGCAGAGAATTCTAGAAGAGTCAGTCCAGAGAGGAGAGCTCAGAAGAGGAGAATAAAGGAAGAGACAGGAGAAGCTCCAGGAAGGACTGTTGAGGAAGACAGTCAGGGGGGTGACCCAGACAGGAATAGCCGCTGACAGAGAGAGACTGGGGTTACCACAAGACGGACGGACTCAGGCAGGCAAAGCGCTGTGGTGGTAGGCGTAGGGCAGCCACAGTGAAAGAGCCGCAAGGGACGTCATAGAGGAGAGGAGGCAAGTGAAGGTACCCAGGTCCGTGTGCAGAGTTGAGCAGCTGCTGTGTGGGGCTGCGGATCGTGAGAGTACGACCAATACAGAGGACCTGCTGGATGCACCTTGGACTCTGTCTCAAGTCTGTTCGTGGCGAAGAAAGGGGTCACCCTCCAGTCGGCTCACCTACCTACACCCGTACCAGGGCTATTGCAAATGGACCTTCCCACTACCTTCCTGTAGTCCATTTAAAAAAATAAAAGCTCACGGCAGGTTTTCCTAAATCTGCATTGGACAAATAGCTTGCCCAAGACCAACACCCACTTTTATTTTGTATTGCAATCAAGGTATGCCTATGACTGCAATGCACTCCCGTGGCCTCAATATGCTTCTTTGCGCATCCTGAGGGACATATAGCAACCCTCGCATATGACCCCAGTCGCTGCCTCACAGAAAGGATATCTATTTTTCAGTGTGATCTTATTCAATTAATTTATCCCAATTATAGAAGGGTCATCCTTTTTTTATTACACAGAAAGAGTTTGGCTCCTGCATAAGAAGTAGATTAACACATAAAGACTTTGTCCAAATTGACATTGTCTTGATATACTTTACCCCTTGGAAAGTGTATAACCAGGGGCAGGGGCTTTTTTTGGAGAAATCATCACAAACTATAGATATAAAGTTGGAAACCCAGTCAGAGGGTAAATTGATTCAGAGTGGAATAATGCAGCCTGGTTCAGTTGGAAATTGCCAGATACAGGAGTCATTCCAAGATCTGGTTGGCCAGATAAACCAGGTGAACTCTAAGAGCAAAGAACAAAGGAGAGGATGAAGAATTTGGAGTATATCCTCTTTGGAATCCAGAACATCATCCATTACATTATATTCATAGGGTTTCCTGAAGTAATGACATGAAAATTCTGTGTTTTTTTGACCAGGATGAAATAAATGAGGTTCTCCACAGTGTCAGACTCAAAAAAGTAAATTAGAAGCGTTGAAAGGAAGACTCACGGTGACAGGAACCCACCACATGTCATTGAGGAAAGGATGTATCAGGTCTAAGATGATCTCTGCACCTGAACCTAGAGCTTAAAGCTTTATGACTTTGTAGGGTGAAAAGGATAGTTGGCACCCAGATATTCTTTTTTCCGACAGAAAAGACATAGGTCAAGTTAGTGAAGATTGTGAAGAGACAATGAAGATTTTCTTATTTCTCTCTTTGTTGTCAATCATGTACTATTTCTAATGAGTTGTGTGATGCTGAGTTACTACTAACGTGCAAGCCATGAGACAGGGCAGTAAGGAGCAGGGCCGGTTTTAGACAAAAGAGTAAAGTAGGGCCCCGAATGATTCATAATGGACCATCACACAGAAACATTTCGATTGTATTTACATGCGATAAGTTGAGGCCGTTAAACGAGTGTGATCGATAATATAGAAGTCATACGAAGCTCATTTCCCGGCTTCTTTACATCGGCTTAGGAAGAATGATGGGGACAATGTGGCACCCTCAGGAGTATGGTCGCCACACTGGCTTTGCCTTCCTCCAGGAGAGGGTAATACCAGGCTTGAAGGCAATGAAGGGTCTCTCTCACAGTCAATCCATACATACAACACAGTTCCACTCCAGGCCAGCAGGGAGAACTCTGAATCAGGAAGAAGGGGAGGAGTGCCCTCTGAGGGCCAAGAGGGGTGGTTAGTTAGTCTGCAGAGGGTGAAGTGTGCAGACGTGGAGAGCGGAGCTGGACGTTGAGCTGCGGAAGGTGAGCTCCCTCAGCTTGAGAGCGCAAGAACTGGAGCCTGGTCTCCACGGTGGTATGGATACTAACGGTCCTGCCACAGATACCAGAGGAGTAGGAGGCTGTAAATGCCCTGCTCCCATCTAAGACTTGATGCACAACAGCAATACGGATACAGAGCCGGGACTCAGAAGAAAGGAGAGTCCCCGAGATAGGCTACAGCTGTCTGTCGCGCAAGTGAGGTTCTAGGAACATCTGACAGGAGGAACTCTAGAGTAACTAAGGACTGGAGTGCTTCACACCACAAAGCGCTAATAAGGAGACTGCATAGCCCGTCTGTGAGAAAGGATGCCTGAGTTGCTTCCAGGCTAGCCTGCTCCAATATCATCTGTAATCAGGACCCTGGACTGCAGTTATCAAGTAAAGGTACAGAAATTGCACCCCGCTGTGTCTTGTCTGCTTCCTACCCTGTCGGCACTGCTACATCCCCGTGCCAACCACATCTACACTGCCCTGGGACTACAACTCCACCTGTGGGGAGCTTTTACATGTTTGCTGCACCATATCATCAGTCCCAGTGGATCTACATGCAGCGTTGGCCTAACATCTTGCTTGCCAAACACCACAGGTGGCGTCACGAACTATCCATATAAGCTACATCATAAACCACCATTGATTTGGGCACCCAGGGCCATGGACCGGGTCACCGCTGCTGTGACACATCCCCCTGACACCGGCCCGGTACCGAGTACCCCACAGCCCTGGGAGGGCGACCCAATTTGGCGTCACGAACAGGATTATGAAGCCCGGTATCCCCGGGTCCTGTGTGCCATAGACTTTGATTGTGAACTGTATGTAATTGGCGCAGTTGCCGCCATTGCCGCGCTGCTTGGCGCGCGCGGGAAGAAAGAGGGGCGACCTTCGTGGGCGGAGCCTGCCACAGAGCTCGAAGCAGTGGAGTGCGGCGCGGGAAGAGAGGACAGCGCACGAGAGGAGAAGCTGAGGCCTACAGCCCGGAGCGTCGGGCCTGTGAAGCGGCCGCCGGCAAGCTCCTATAACCCCCAGCCCTAGCTAACATTAACTAGTGGGGAGAGAGAATGTCCGTGCCAGGCGGCGGTGCGACGGCGGATGCCGTTGCCAACCCCGTGGCCTCACCAGGAGGAGCACCCACTGCAGTGGTCCCCATCATGCCGCTGTCTATGCCCTACATACCGGGAGCGACCTGGCTGCCGCAGTACTCGGGTGAGTCACATACCCTGAGTGAATTTAAAGAGAGACTGTGCAGCTTGTTTAAAGTTTACCCCCTGTCTGAAAGCCAGAAAGTGAATATCCTGATTGGACAGCTAGCGGGTGCAGCATTGAGGGAGGTGAAAGCCTGGCAGGACACCGATAAAGAGACTGTTGCAAAGGTCCTGGCCAAGCTGAAGAGCACTTTTGACACGCGCACTGCAGCTGAAATCAAGATGAGGTTCTTTGGCTGTAAGAAGAGAGCAAAGGACAGTATCAGGGACTATGCTCTCAACCTGCAGGAGGCGCTGCGAGCAGTTAAACAAGTTGACCCTGACAGTGTGAAGGAAGAAGATAAGCTGTTAAAGGAGCAGATCATCGAAGGGCACCAGTCCAGCACCCACAGAGGACAGTTGCGCATCATAACCCTGCAAGACCCTGATCTGGACTTTGCTAATTTCAAGGACAGGACTATTCGGGTACTGCAGGAATCAACTGACAGCCGTCCAGCGCCCCCTAGGCGCCCAGCGATCACCTATCATCAGGAAGCAACATCCTTTCCTTCCATCCCGGTGGAGGCTGATGCACAGACTCTGGATAAAGACCCAACTGAGGAGCTGCGTCTTCAGGTCCAGGAGTTGACCAAAGGGATGGCTGTACTTACCAAAACCGTGCAGTCCCTGCAGATGTCCTCCAAAGAAAAGATCCAGCTTGCTTCCAGTCGGATGTTCCGTGGCTCCGGAGGAGGAGAACCCCGCCACTTTGAGGAAGGAACAACGATCACTATGACCAGGACGGGCGTCCCATCTGTCAGCGCTGCCACAAGGCAGGTCATCTTGCAAGGTACTGTCCTTTAAACGAGCAACCCCTGGGGCAGAGGGCCAACCCCCAGGAGTAGGATCCCCAGGCCCAAGAAGATGGAGAGCCAAGTATGTTGGAGGGAGACCGATCCTTCCAGTGGTGATTGACGGTATCCCCATGAACGCTTTGCTGGACATTGGCTCCCAGGTGACCACCATGCCCTACATTCTTTACAAGAGGTATTGGGCTGATTCTGAACTCACCCGTGGTTCCACTGATGAACTGGCAGTGGTTGCTAGTAATGGTCAGACCTTACCGCAGATTGGATGTAAGGAGATTACTGTTAAAGTGGGGCGGGTGGAGTTAAAGTCTCAAGGTCTGATGATTGTTGATATTGATCGACGTGAATGCAATCCCATGATGACTCTTGGCACAAATGTAATTGAAAACTGTCCGAGGTTATTGTCTTGTTGCAACAGGTGGCTGAGACTGCTGGTTCCAGAGAACAACGAGTACTGCAGAAGGAGATCCGAGCCCTGATGCAAAGGCGACAGGTAGAACTCTCTGGCGGAGAGATTGGCAGCGTCAGAGTGAGTGATGCTTTCCCCCTTGCAATACCCCCCAGATGTGAAATGTTGGTATGGTGTCGGGCAGCTATAGGTCTTAGAGGGAGAGATTACCAGGCATTGGTAGAACCAGTATACTCAGATAGCAGGCCCACTGTCCTGACAGCCAGAGGGGTTGTTGATGTCAGAAAAGGGAGAGTACCTGTACGTCTTTTGAATTGTGGGGAAGAGGAGGCCACAATACCTCGGTACGCCACAGTTGCTAAGCTGCTCACAGTTAATAACAACTCTTTGCAGGCAGCAGAACCCTTGGTCTCATCCGATCAGGTGGAGGACAATGGCTCTGTGAAACAGCCAGAGGAGTGGTGTCAGCAACTGCAGGTGGCAACTAACTCTACACCTTCCTACCAGAGAAATGGGGTCTACAGAGTGACACAAGAGTATGAGCGGGTATTCAGCAAACACCCACTAGATTTTGGGCAGGCAAAAGGGGTGCAACATCATATCCCCACTGGTGACCATCCACCCATAAAGGAGAGGTACAGACCTATACCCCCAACACAGTACCAGTGTGCTAAGAGTATGTTGAGAGAGATGAAGGAGGCTGGGGTTCTCAGAGACAGTTGTAGCCCCTGGGCAGCTCCAATAGTTTTTGTAAAGAAAAAGGATGGTACCATGAGAATGTGTGTTGATTACAGGAAAATTAACAGCACTACACATAAAGATGCCTACCCATTACCTAGGATTGAGGAATCATTAGCTGCACTTAAAACTGCTAATTACTTTTCCACCTTGGATCTCACCAGCAGGGCCGCCATCAGGGCATTACTAGCCTTACTGGTGTAAGGGGCCCCGGGAGCTGGAGGGGCCCCATGCTCAGAATTTTCATAAACCGGCGTTCTGTGTGTGTGGAGGGAGCAGGAGTCATTGTGACAGACAGCTGGGAGAGGCAGCCAGTGCTGAGCAACAGGAGGGTGGGACTTTCCAGCAACCAATCCTGGCTGAGCGCGGGCTTACTGCAGTGCAGTTATAGTATTCTCCCATGACACAGTCTCGAGCGAGTCACTGAGCAGCAGTGCAGCCCTCAGTCCCCCCGGTGAGTGTCTGAGCCTGTGTTGTTTAAGTGTATGACCAGTGTCTTGCCAGGATCTAGTCCAGCCCCTGTAGCAGATGGATCCTCAGTGAGTGGGCTGTGTGCTCAGTGACAGCGTCAGTCACACTATCAGCACAGCAGCCATTCACCAAGGAAGGACGCTGCTATGTCCTGAGTCTGACCCCTGCCTGTATCAGCTATAGACCAAGATAACAGCAGAGCTGAGTGCCCCCCTCACCTCCTACAGAGAAGCATAAGACCGCTGAGCACAGCCTGCCCCCTGACAGGACACAGCAGCCCCCTCTCAGGATTCCCTGCATTTACTCTAATCTTATGTAAAAAAACTTCAGTCTTCAGAATGGAGCTGTGGTGTCCTGTCAGGGGCAGAGGGGGCACAACAGCCTTATCCTTCTCTGGAGGGGACAGGGGGCCAGGACACTGCTCATCAGGATTTATAGCATCTCCCAGACATGTTATGTAACCCTAACCACACACTATAATCACAAACACAGTATAAGTTAGGGTATATGCACACATGGCAGATTCTGCTGCGTTGTACCCTTAGGCCATGTGCACAGGTTGCGGATTCTGCTGCGGATCCGCAGGGGTTTTGGCTCTAGAACCGCAGCTAAGCTGCGTCGTACAGTACCATTGTTTTCAATGGAAAATGAAAAACGTGTGCATGCTGCGGATTTTTCCGCGGGTTCAAATCCGCAGCATGTCAATTCTTTGTGCGGAATCCGCAGTGGTTTCACACCTCCATTGTGAGGTGTGAAACCGCAGGGCTAATCCACAGGTAAACCGCAGGACTTTTGACCTGCGGATTTTTCCAAATCCGCACAGAAAAATCCGCAGTACGTTTCACTACGTGTGCGCATAGCCCAAAAGTCTATCTAAAACCAAAACTGTTGTGCACATGCTGCGGCTCTAAATCTGCAGCATGTCAATTCTTTGGCTGATCCGCAGCATTTTTACACCTCTTTTATTATAGGAATCCACAAGTGTAAAAACGCTGTGGAAATCTGCACAAAATCTGCAGAAAATCCTCAGGTAAAACGCAGGTCATTTTACTGGCGGATTCAGTGAAATTTGTGTGGAAAAATCCGCAGCAGAATCTGCAACATGTGCACACACCCTAAAAGTATGCAAAAATTCCACAGTATTACAGAAAAGTAACTGAGGCCGGACTCCAGCATGAGAGGCTGATGAGAAGATCTGCAGGGGGAATGAAGGCTCTTAGTCCTCGCTCACACAAGCGTATAACACGGCTGAGCGCTATGTGATGTTTTATTGCATAACACTCGGCACAATGTTATACTATGGGGCATCGCAGATCTGTGATTTTTTCTACAGACCGAATTCGTCTGTGGAAAAATAATCTGCAGCATGCCGTGAGTGGCTTTGGAATTCGGATCACACGGACCCATTGAAATCTATGGATGCGTGTGAACCATCAGGCTGCACTCAGCTGTCAGCTGAGTGCAGTCTGAATCCACGACCTCAGACAATGGAGAAGATGGAGAAATTAAGTTCCCTGTCTTCTCAATGTGCTCCGATTATTTCATGCAAGAGAATCAGATGACACTTGGATGAGAGTTTGAGCTGAGTGTCAGTAGCATAATTAAGCTGATTCTCTCACATGAGAGAATCATCACTCGTGTGACCCCGGCCATACACTTTTTTCAGCTGGATAATTCTTTTATATACCTTAATAATTCCTAATATTACCAAAAACTTTATAATATAAGTATCCTTCCCAAACCCACTGACCTAAGCAGGGCCGCTATCAGGGCATTACTGCCCTTACTGGATGGGGCCTGATGAGCAGAGTGGGCCCGGAGTGGGGCCCCGGTCACTATGTGGTGGTAAAATGTGGTCTGGTCATGGCGTGATGGTATTTGTTCCTTGTATATGGGATTTTAGTTCACCATGTGGTGGTAATATGGTGGCTGGTCATGGTCCGGTGGTATTTGTCCCTTGTATGTGGCATTATTGGTAATTTTTAAAAATGGAAAAATAAATAAAAATATACCGAAATTGTATTGGATATTTTAGCAAATGTTTAGTAAGTTACAGTAGAGTAACCAAAAGAGTCTACTTTGACGTGGTGGCGGATTAAAAAATCTTTTGGCCAAAACAAAAGCTGCTGGCAATGTATGTGGTGATGGGAACTGTTAATGTGTGATTTGTGAGGACATGGTGCAGAAGTGGAGTTGTTCCAAGAGAGAGTGGTGGGACTTTGGAAGGTTCGATGGGTGGAGACGGGGCTGGGTAGAGCCTGGGCGGAGTTTCAAGGGGCCCCGAAAATTTTGCCAGTATGGGGCCCCGAAATTCCTAGTGGCAGCCCTGCTCACCAGTGGGTATTGGCAGGTTCCCATGGCAGAAGCAGATAAGGAGAAAACCGCATTTACCACTCCAATGGGTCTCTGTGAATTCAATTATATGCCATTTGGGCTCTGCACTGCTCCAGGAACGTTTTAATGGCTGATAGAGTGCTGCCTGGGACACATGAACTTTGAAACAGTCCTGTTGTATCTGGATGATGTCATTATTTTCTCCAAAACCTATGAAGATCATCTGGAACACCTGGCTGAAGTGTTTGATGCTTTGTCCAATTTTGGCCAGAAGGTGAAGCCCTCCAAATGCCACCTCCTGAAGCCCAAGGTACAGTACCTCGGTCATGTGGTCAGTGCAGAAGGTGTGGCACCAGATCCTGATAAGGTTACAGTCATCCGGGACTGGCCGAAGCCCAGCAACCTCCATGAAGTCCGCCAATTCCTTGGACTGGTAGGCTACTACCGAAGATTCATCAAGGGCTTTACTGAGATAGCCAGCCCTATGCAAAACCTTCTGGTGGGGCAGTCCAAGAAGAACAAGCAGAAAAATTCCACCTTTGAATGGACAGAAGAGTTGGAGAGGTCCTTCACCAGATTGAAGATGGCTCTCACAGATGACGAAGGTCTGGCCTACCCAGATTATGAGAAACCCTTTGTGCTGTACACAGATGCCAGCAATGTAGGACTAGGAGCGGTACTGTCGCAGGTACAGAATGGAAAAGAAAGAGTGATCTCCTACGCCAGCAGGAAGCTGCGCCCCACTGAAAGGAACCCTGACAACTACAGTTCTTTCAAGTTGGAGTTCCTTGCCATAGTCTGGGCTGTCACCGAAAGATTCAAACATTACCTGGCCTCCGCCAAGTTTACTAGCTTCACGGACAACAATCCGTTGACGCACTTGGACACTGCAAAGCTGGGTGCACTGGAACAGTGATGGCTGGCTCGGCTATCTAACTATGAGTTTACCATCAAGTTCCAGGCAGGGCACAAGAATGCCAATGCTGATGCGCTGTCCAGAATGCCAAACCTACCAGATGCAGGAGAAGACCCTGAGGCTCTTGAAGAGATAGAGCTACCTCCCTTCCACTGGCCACTTGCGGCCCAACGTGCTCAAGGAGTGAGAAACAGATGATCTGGCTTGAAGAAGGTCACCCTGAATCCTTTGCCCCATCATGACTGGGCAGAAACGCAAGATAGTGACCCTGCAGTCCGCCTGGTGAAGGAGCTGTTGATACGAGCTGACTCACGTCCAGAGTCGGATGCTCCTGAAGAAACCCAGCAGTTGTGGAAGGAGAGAGGCCGGCTGTTTATCTACGAAGGGAAGCTGTGTCGGAGGAGTATCAATGCCCGCACACATGAGCTGGTCTGGCAGGTAATAGTCACAAAGAAAGAGGCATCAATGGTCCTGGAAGCATACCACAATGGAGCTGGACACTTCGGATGGAAGAAGTTGAAAGCATTGTTCCGAGAGAGGTTCTATTGGGCTGGTATGAGGAAAACCCTTGAGAGGTGGTGCCGAGAGTGTGGACAATGTAACCTGCGCAGAAAGGATCGATACAGCCAGAGAGCTCCCCTGCAACCAATCATCACCAAACAGCCCCTCGAGTTGGTAGCCCTGGACCATGTGAAGCTGGTTCCAAGCCGGTCAGGCGACATCTATGCTCTTACCATTGTGGACCACTACTCAAGATTCCTGGTAGTTGTGCCTGTCAAAGACCTAACTGCCAGGACAGCAGCCAGAGCCTTCCAACAGCACTTCTGTAGGCCACATGGGTATCCTGAAAGAGTACTCACAGATCAAGGTCCAGCTTTCGAGGCAGAAGTGTTCAATGAGTTCTGCAACTTGTATGGTTGTAAGAAGATCCGGACAACACCTTATCACCCACAGACCAATGGCATGGGCGAGAAGATGAACCAGGTAGTGATTGACCTACTGAAGACATTGCCCTTGGAGGAGAGGAATCTGTGGCCTGAAAAGGTGCCAGATCTGGTAGACCTCTACAACCATATTCCAGTGAACTCTACCAACTGTACTCCAGCATACCTGATGAGAGCAAGGCCAGGTAGGCTGCCTGTGGATTTGGACATGGGACAAGGAGAGGCAGCAGCAGTACAGAAGAGTACAGGAGTGTGTGGAGAAGAGTCTGGCCCAGGCAAGACAAAAGCAGGAGAAGCTTTACAATCACAATGCACCTGCTGCCCCCTTTTCGCCGGGAGAACAAGTCCTCAAAAGGAAGAGGAGGTTGCACAAGCTGGATGATCAATGGTAGGCTGAACCTTATACCATTCTGCCCTCCAACTTTGATAATACTAAAGTATGCCTTGTTAGTAAAGATGGAGGAGAGACCTCAACAGCGGTATCCAGGGATCACTTGAAGTTATGCCCTGAACAGTTGAGAGAAAGAGCGGAAGAGTCAGAGGACATCCAACCTGTAGACGCAGAACAGAAGGTCAGCACAGTGCTTGGGGAGTTCCCTGCAAATTGGACTAGAGTTAATGATGCAATAGTGGTGCCAGTGTTGTTATTTCCCCAAGTGGAAGCACAGGAGGATGTGACTCGAGAGGATCAGGAAAATCAGGTAGCAGAAGCCACACCAGCAGTGGAGCCAGAGAATCCTCGCCCTGCCAGTGGTGAACCTGTTGTTCCCCTGGTGTGTCCAAGAGTTACTAGACCATCACGTACCCCTGTGCCATGTAGAATCCCCAGTAGTGTACCCAGTACCTCACACATTACACCGGTAGTTAGAACCAGACAATCGGTAGGGACCACTACAACACCAGTGTTATGTAGATCTACTCATACCACACAGGGATTACTACAAGTTAGGTTCCGCATATAAAGTAAATGTGAATATTGAAATTGAATGTAAATATGTAACTGTTTTCCAAGTTTTGTACCTACAGGTAACCTGCAAGAGTTCCCTTTTGATTTTACCAGTTTGTTTTATGGACACTGAACCACAGGACTTGTGTGTGGTCAAAAACTTTCTTTATAAATAGTACCATTTGCCCAGGAATGGACCATGGACATTGATGCTGGACTTATCATCATAGGACCATTTTTGAGCTCTTGGTTTTTGTACATTTTTCTCTTTTTCAATCTTGTACAATTATTATTGTTCAAATGTTTGTATGTTATTTATGTTTCTTTTTGTTCAGCCCAGGAGTGCTGACTTGCACTAGGGGGGAATGTGGTGCCCCCAGGAGTATGGTCGCCACACTGGCTTTGCCTTCCTCCAGGGGAGGGTAATGCCAGGCTTGGAGGCAATGAAGGGGTCTCTCTCACAGTCAATCCATACATACAACACAGTTCCACTCCAGGCCACCAGGGGGAACTCTGAACCAGGAAGAAGGGGAGGAGTGCCCTCTGAGGGCCAAGAGGGGTGGTTAGTTAGTTAGTCTGCAGAGGGTGAAGTGCGGAGCTAGAGGTTGAGCTGCGGAAGGCGAGCTCCCTCAGGTTGAGAGCGCAAGAACTGGAGCCTGGTCTCCACGGTGGTATGGATACTAACCAGGGGCTGGCTGGCACTTTTCAGCCTGGGGGGCAATCACAAGGCAGTGGCCCTCGAGTTGCGGTGGCCCTCCCTTTACCTGCTTATCTCTGGCCATTGCATTAAAGCAACAGATAACAGGCTTTACAAATAGGCTGGTACATAGATATGGGAACGAAGCTTGCTGCATAGATATGGGAGCAGAACTGAGCTTACTCCAGAGATATGGGAGCAGAACTGAGCTTACTACAGAGATATGGGAGCAGAAACGAGCTTACTACAGAGATATGGGAGAAGAAACGAGTTACCTACAGAGAAATTGGAGCAGAACTGAGCTTACTATAGAGCTATGGGATCAGAACAGAGCATACTGCAGAGATATGGGAGCAGAAACAAGCTTACTACAGAGAAATGGGAGCAGAACCGAGCTTACTGAAGAGCTATGGGATCAGAACAGAGCTTACTGCAGAGATATTGGAGCAGACCAGAGCTTACTAAAGAAATATGGGAGCAGAAAAGAGCTTACTCCAGAGATATGGGAGCAGAACCGAGCTTGTTCCAGAGATATGGGAGCCGAACTAAGCTTACTACAGAGATATGGGAGCAGAAACGAGCTTACTACAGAGATATGGGAGCAGAACCGAGCTTACTACAGAGCTATGGGATCAGAACAGAGCTTACTCCAGAGATATGGGAGCAGAAAAGACCTTACTGCAGAGATATGGGAGCAGAAACGAGCTTACTACAGAGAAATGGGAGCAGAACCGAGCTTATTGCAGAGCTATGGGATCAGAACAGAGCTTACAGAAGAGTTATGGGAGCAGAACAGAGCTTACTAAAGAAATATGGGAGCAGAACAGAGCTTACTCCAAAGATATGGGAGCAGAACAGAGCTTACTAAAGAATTATGGGAGCAGAACAGAGCTTACTCCAGAGATATGGGAGCGGAACAGAGCTTACTAAAGAAATATGGGAGCAGAACAGAGCTTACTCCAGAGATATGGGAGCAGAACAGAGCTTACTCCAGAGATAAGGGAGCAGAACAGAGCTTACTCCAGAGATATGGGAGCAGAACAGAGGTTACTCCAGAGATATGGGAGCAGAACAGAGCTTACTAAAGAAATATGGGAGCAGAACGGAGCTTACTCCAGAGATATATGAGCAGAACCGAGCTTACTATGAAGATATGGGAGCAGAACTCAGCTTAATCCAGAGATATGGGCGCAGGACAGAGCTTACCACAGAGATATGGGAGCAGAACCGAGCTTACTATAGAGATATGGGATATATATAGTGCGATGGCCCCAGTTCCCACCATAAATATAGTGTGATGGCCCCAGTTATATATATATATATATATATATATATATATATATATATATATATATATATATATATATATTAGTATGATGGCCCCAGTTCTCCCCACATATCTTTTATGATGGGCCCAGTTCTCCCCACATATCTAGTATGATGGCCCCAGTTCTCCTCACATATCTATTATGATGGCCCCAGTTCTCCCCACATATCTAGTATGATGGCCCCAGTTCTCCTCACATATATATAGTATGATGGCCCCAGTTCTCCTCACATACATAGTATGATGGGCCAATTCTCCCCATATATATAGTATGACGGCCCCAGTTATCTCCATATATATACTGTAGTATAAGGGTATGGGCACACACTGCGGATTTTGCTGCATTGTACAGTACCTTTACTTCCTATGGAAATAAAAAAACGCTGTGCACATGCTGCAGATTTTTCTGCGCGGTATTGCTGCGGTTTACAATCTGCAGCATGTCAATTCTTTTGTGCAAAAACGCTGCGGTTTCACACCTCATCCATTATGAGGTGTGAAACCGCAGGGCAAAACCGCAGGACTTTAGTCCTGCGGATTTATCTGCGGATTTTGCTACAAAATCCGCACCACCAAATAACGCCGTGTGCACTTACCCTAATAGCCCCAGTTCTCATATATATATATATATATATATATATATATATATATATATATATATATATTAGGATGGCCCCAGTTCTCAGTATTAAAATTAATGAAGTTTATACTCACCTCATCCTGATTCCCGGCACTGCAGCCTCAGTTTTCTCTTCCAGTTCGCAGAGCGACATGAGACAATAATGTCATCACCCCGCCTACGTGAGCACACTGAAGTCTGAGGAAGCTACGGTCTGCAGCTTATGAGAGAGACCAGGGCTTCCACTAGGTATTTCGGGGCCCCATACTGGCAAAATTTTTGGGTTCTCTTGAGACTCAGCCTAGGTTCCACACTAGCTCTGCCTCAACCGTCCCACCACCCACTCTTGGAAAAACTCAACTTCACCACCACATCCTCACCGATCAGATATTAACAGTTCCCATCAAACACCAGATCACATTCATAACCAGCAGCTTTTGTTTTGGCCAAAATAATTTTTAAGCTGATACCACGACACGGTAGACTCTTTCGGCCGGGCCCTACTCTACTCTAAGCTATTAAAAATAGATATATATTTATGTGTTTTTCTTTAAGGGAATGAGTCACATACATTTACATTTTTTTTTTAATCAATCATTAATATCACATACAAGGGACAAATATCATCACGCCATGACCAGACCACATATTACCACCACATAGTGACTGAATAATACCACATACAAGGAACAAATGCCGCCGCACCATGGCCACACCACATAGTGACCGAATAATACCACATACAAGGAACAAATAGCGCCACACCATGACCAGACCACATATTACTACCACATAGTGACTAAATACTACAATACTGATCATTAATTAAAAAAAACACAATACTAAGTGCCATTGTATACAGGAACTCTGAATTTACTGTCAGTGTAAAGGTAATACAGTGATCACTGGTGACATTATACACAGGAGCTCTGTATATAGTGTCAGTGTACAGGTAATACAGAGATCACCAGTGACATTATACACAGGAGCTCTGTATATAGTGTCTGTGTACAGGTAATACAGTGATCACCAGTAACATTTTACACAGGAGCTCTGTATATACTGTAGTGTCAATGTACAGGTAATACAGTCATCACCACTGCTAGTGACATTATACACAGGAGCTCTGTATATAGTGTCAATGTACAGGTAATACAGTGATCACCAGTGACATTATACACAGGAGCATTGTATATAGTGTCAGTGTACAGGTAATACAGGAATCACCAGTGACATTATACACCGGAGATCTGTATATAGTGTCAGTGTACAGGTAATACAGGGATCACCAGTGACATTATACACAGGAGCTCTGTATATAGTGTCAGTGTACAGGTAATACAGGGATCACCAGTGACATTATTCACAGGAGCTCTGTATTTAGTGTCAGTGTACAGGTAATACAGTCATCACCACTGCTAGTGATATTATACACAGGAGCTCTGTATATAGTATACAGTGTATAGTGTCAGTGCACAGGTAACACACTGACTCACCAGTGGCGTCTCTAGCTGAAGTCCTTCATCTTTACTTTTCTTTTTCATCCCGTACAGAATGCCATCACTTGTTCCAACCAGGACTTGTCTCTGCATAAAATAACATAGTTACCTAGCACATCTTCCAGAGCAAATTCCCCACTTTTTCCCTTTCTACTATACTACACATCTGAATACAGAATATAATATTATAATAATAATATAAATTAATTAGCACCTATATTTTTTTCCCCAATTCATTACCAGGCACGTCATCCTCAACGCCCCCACTATGTACCTCCCGCTCTAACCCTAATCCCGATTCATTATATTTACATGCCCCTCCTGCTTAAATTCATTGTCATGTCTTTCTCTCCGACCCTCTATTCATTATCAACTGCTCTACCCCACATTCAATACATCATTTACTCCCCTACTCTTAAAATTCACTATTTTTTCTCCCCATAGATCATTTGCTCTCCCCAGCCCCCACCTTCAATTAAATTGCTGTGCCCCGTCACTCACACTCAATTCATCATTTACAGCCCCCGTTCTCTCCTCCACTTCATCATTTGCAGTCCCCACTCTTTAATTTAAAGACCCCTTACTTCATCCATTGCAGTCCCTATCACCCCCTCACTTCATCTGCAGTGCCCCTTCATCATTTGTAGCCCCTTATCCCCCCCTTCCATTTCATCATGTGCAGTCCCCTTCCCCGCCACTTCATGTGCAGCCCCACTCCCCCATCATCATGTGCAGTTAATTTTACCCCCACATCATCATGTGCAGTCCCCCTTACCCCCACTTCATGTGTAGTCCCCCTTACCCACTAATTCATCATGTGCAGTCCCCCTTACCCCCAATTCATTATGTGCAGTCCCCCTTACCCCCAATTCATCATGTGCAGTTCCCCTTACCCCCAATTCATCATGTGCAGTCCCACTTACCCCTTAATTCATCATGTGCAGTCCCACTTACCCCTTAATTCATCATGTGCAGTCCCCCTTATCCCCCACTTCATCATGTGCATCCCCACTTATCCCCCACTTCATCATGTTCAGCCCCACTCACCCCCTTCATCATATACAGCCCCACTCACCCCCTTCATCATGTGCAGCCCCACTCACCCCCCCTTCGTCATGTGCAGCCCCACTCACCCCCCCTTCGTCATGTGCAGCCCCACTCACCCCCCCTTCATCCTGTGAAGCCCCCACTCATCCCCCCTTTATCCTGTACAGCCCCACTCACCCCCCTTCATCTTGTGAAGCCCCACTCACCCCCCTTCATCCTGTACAGCCCCACTCACCCCCCTTCATCATGTCTAGCCCCACTCAACCCCCTTTATCATGTGTAGCCCCCACTCACCCCCTTCATCCTGTACAGCCCCACTCACCCACCTTCATCCTGTACAGCCCCGACTCACCCCACTTCATCATGTGTAGCCCCACTCACCCCCTTCATCATGTGAAGCCCCTACTCACCCCCCTTCATCATGTACAGTCCCTCACTCCACCTTCATCATGTACAGCCCCCACTCACCCCCCTTCATCAGGTGTAGCCCCCACTCATCATGTACTACCTCACTCACCCGCATTCATCATGTACAGCCCCCACTCACCCCCCTTCATCATGTGTAGCCCCACTCACCCCATTCATCATGTGAAGCCCCCACTCACCTCCCTTCATCCTGTACAGCCCCACTCACCCCTCCATCATGTGTAGCCCCCACTCACCCCCTTCATGTGTAGCCCCCACTCACCCCCTTCATCATGTGTAGCCCCCACTCACCCCTTCATCATGTGTAGCCCCCACTCACACCCCTTCATCCTGTACAGCCCTACTCACCCCTCCATCATGTGTAGCCCCACTCACCCCCTTCATCCTGTACAGCCCCACTCACCCTTCCTTCATCATGTGTAGCCCCCACTCACCCCCTTCATCATGTGTAGCCCCCACTCACCCCCTTCATCATGTGTAGCCCCCACTCACCCCCTTCATCATGTGTAGCCCCCACTCACCCCTCCATCATGTGTAGCCCCACTCACCCCCCTTCATCATGTACAGCCCCCAGTCACCCCCCTTCATCATGTACAACCCCCAGTCACCCCCCATTCATTATGTACAGCCCCCCACTCACCCCCTTTATCATGTACAGCCCCCAGTCACCCCCCTTCATCATGTACAGCCCCCAGTCACCCCCCCATTCATCCTGTACAGCCCCCAGTCACCCCCTTCATCATATACAGCCCCCAGTCACCCCCCTTTCATCATGTACAGCCCCCAGTCACCCCCCTTTCATCATGTACAGCCCCCAGTCACCCCCTCATCCTGTACAGAACCCAGTCACCCCCATTCATTATCTACAACCCCCACTCACCCCCCATTCATTATGTACAGCCCCCACTCACCCCCTTCATCCTGTACAGCCCCCAGTCACCCCCTCCCCCATTGAATTAATTTTATAAATAAAAAAAAATGTTTCCCATACTTACCTCAGAGCCGGCTCGCTCCCCAGCAGCGCCTCTGCTTTCAGCGTCATCCGGGACATGGCGCGTGCACGATGACGTCATTGCGCACGCCCGACACCTGACCCGGAAGTACAGCCAGAGAGAGCGGGAGCTGAGCAGCCGTCAAGGTGATGGCCGTGCACCGTGCACAGCTCCTGGCCCTGGCCTGATTGATTGTGACGCGGGTGGCTGTCTGCTTCAGGCGGCGTCACAGCACAGAGCAGAGGGCACGGCCGCCCACAATTTGCTGAGCAGCCGGCCCTGTACAGGTGCTGGGGGAGCGGCCCGGTGGGCATTTGCCTCTCTGCCACCCGGCCCAGCCCACCCCTTATACTAACGGTCCTGCCACAGATACCAGAGGAGTAGGAGGCTGTAAATGCCCTGCTCCCATCTAAGACTTGAGGCACAACAGCAATACGGATAGAGAGCCGGGACTCAGAAGAAAGGAGAGTCCCTGAGAGAGGCTACAGCTGTCTGCCATGCAAGTGAGGTTCTAGGAACATCTGACAGGAGGAACTCTAGAGTAACTAAGGACTGGAGCGCTTCACACCACAAAGCGCTAGTAAGGAGACTGCACAGCCCGTCTGTGAGAGAGGATCCCTGAGTTGCTTCCAGGCTAGCCTGCTCCGTTACGTTACCATCTGTAATCAGGACCCTGGACTGCAGTTATCAAGTAAATGTACAGAAATTGCACCCCACTGTGTCTTGTCTGCTTCCTGCCCTGTCGGCACTGCTACATCACCGTGCCAACCACCTCTACACTGCCCTGGGACTACATCTCCACCTGTGGGGAGCTTTACCATCTATGCTGCACCCACCATCAGTCCCAGAGGATCTGCACGCAGCGTCGGCCTAACATTATACTTGCCGAACACCACAGGTGGCGTCACGAACTATCCATATAAACTAAACCACCATTGATATTGGGAGCCCAGTGCCACGGACTGGGTCACCGCCGCTGTGACACGTCCCCCTTGCACCGGCCCGGTACTGAGTACCCCACAGCCCTGGGAGGGCGACCCAACAGAACGATCTCTAACTGATCAATCTGTCCCCATACATTATCATGCTATCAGCAGCATATCTGCAGTTTTCACATGTGCTTCCGAGAACAATGATTTTTTTTTATCAACATAAACAATCCAATCACTTGGTGAATTGGCATTATTTTGTTTGTTTAGCATAATCACCCCATAGTCCTCAACAGAGGTATAATGCAGCCCCACAGCAGTATAATGCAGCCACCCAAGAGAATGACACAGCCCCATAAAGTATAATGCAGCTCCATAGAGTATAATGCAGCCCCACGGGAATTTAATGCTGTCCCCCAGGAGTATAATGCAGCCCCACATGCAGGGTCAGACTGGGGTGCCTAGAGTCCACCAGGGGAATTAACTCTAGGGGCCCACTCTACAGCTACCATAAACAGTTTTTCTATAATATAAGGACAGTGATGTTAATCATATTTGTAATATATCTCATTAGTAGTGTTGAGCATTCCGATACCGCAAGTATTGGGTATCGGACGATATTCACTGTATCGGAATTCCGATATTGAGTTCTGATACTTTTAGCATATCGAATACCGGAATCGGAAGTTCCCATAATGCTATGACCCAGTTTGATTTAATTCAGCCAATGACAATCCTCAGAAGTGTGGGCACATCCTGCTAGGCATGTTAACTATTGGCATGGCTGTGATTGGCTGCTGAAATGATGCGCTATAAAAGCCGTCGTCATTTTGGGTTCACTCTGCTGTGAATTCAGTTAGGGACAGGCTGCTGTTCAAGACTCAGAGACAGTTAGACATAGCGATTTTCACAATCATAGTGTGCTTTACCCAGGCTGCATAATCCACCATTGTAGCTTTCTTTTGCCTTGCAGCAGTATTCACAGCTGTCTGCAAGGTCTGTGTGAGTACAGCTCACGCTGAGTAGTGTGTCCTTCAGCTACGTCTGGTTGTAAGCCGCTCAGCGTGCGTCACTGCCTCACACATTTTTCTTTTATAGCAGCTCATTTTTTATTCTATTAGTGTGCATCCTTCTGTATCCATATACGGTGGTTGCAAACACTATAGGAGTAGACAGCGGACCCTCTCTGCAGCCTTTCAGTGTTAGTGCCCACTTATCTGCACTGTTCACAGCTGTCTGAGAGGTCTCTGTGTGTGAGTGCAGCTCACGCTGAGTAGTGTGTCCTGCAGCTAAGTCTGGTTGTAGGCCGATCAGCGTACGTCACTGCCTCACACATATTTTTCTTTTATAGCAGCTCATTTTTCATTCTCCTATTAGTGTGCATCCATCCGTATCCATCTACATTGGTTGGTTGCAAACACTATATAGGAGTACACAGCGGAGCCTTTTTTCTGGCTTGTGCCCTTCAGCTGCAGCCAGATTAGTGTTACCCAATTTTTTTGGAGCCTCATCTTTTGCATTGTAGGTTACCTGCCTGCATTGTAATAGCTCCAAAAAGTTGGTGATACTATCAGTTTCAAATCTTTGGTCACATCCTTTTAGTTTTTTTTCACAAAAAAAAAACAAAGCTCACCAAACACTACATTTGAAAGTTGTGTAGGCCACATTAGCTCATATTAAAGTGTAGTCCACACACACACACTTCATAAAATTAGTGTTTCTTATACCTACAGCTGTTCAGGAATAAGCACACTAAGGCCCCCCTTTGTACTTTTCTGCCTATCTTTATCAGTCTAGCAAGATGAAAAAGGCAGGGAGTAAGGCACGTGGGTGTGGAGTTTCAGCAGGGAGAGGACGTGGGGATTCTGCAGGGAGAGGATGTGGGGATTCTGTGCCTGCTGCGGGCACCAGTGAGTCTGCATCCCCCAGTTTTAGCAGGCAATACTCCTTTATGCGCAGCTTTGTAGGACCTCGCCGTACCCCACTGCTGCGGGAGGAACAAATTGAAGCCGTTGTAAGATGGATGGCAGCTAACGCATCGACTTCAATGACTTCCACGTCCTCTCAGGGCCAGAGCACTGAAGAGCAACCATCTGTCTCTTCACCACCTACCAAAGTGCCCAGGCAGTCAGAGAGCCCTGGACAGGAGCCATCACAGTCTCTACTTCTGTTCTCTGAATCTGTTGGCTTGGAAAGAGGAGGCCAGCCAAGCAGCATTCAAGAATGTGAAGAAGAGGAAGTATGCAGTGATGCGCAACTTCTTTGTCCCTCGGAATCTGAAGAGGCGGGTGGGCCAGTGCCTATGGTCAGCACACCTCAGTACGCATCAGATGATGACGAGACACAGGTGCCACTTTCTGGTGCGTACGGTGCTGATGAGACAACCCAGGAGAAGCAGGTGTTTGAAGAAGGGAGTGTAGATGATGAGGTCCTTGACCCATCATGGCGTGAGGAACAGGAAGGTGGTGGGAGCAGCTCTGAGGAAGAGATTCCCCGAACGGCCAAAACAGGAGGGAGAGGGAGGGGGCAGACTTGGTTGCCTGTAGCCTCCACTTCAGCATCCGTTAGGAGCATTCCTCTTTCAAAAGCCAAAACGGGCGCTCCCAGGACTTGCAGTGCGTGGTGCTTTTTTGACACAGTTGCAGATGACATTTGCTTTGTCAAATGCAAGCTGTGTCATCAAAGTCAAAAGAGGGAGAAAATGACAGCAACATCAATACCACAAATATGTGGAAACATGTGCGGACCAAGCATGAGGTGGAGTTACACAGACACACTGAATTTGTCCAAGCTATAGGTAAAACAAGAGCGCAATAGGGTTTTATCCGGGTGACTTATAGGGTTTAATAAAGAAATATGCTCACCCTTTCCAGGAGAGAGCAAAGCATATAGGATTAGTTTGTCAGCCTGCTGCACATCCAACGGTCCACCAGTGACCGACACATAAAACTCTTAGGATTAAAAAAACTTTGGATTTAAGTGCGCTGCCAGACAAATTATCAGTTTCCAATCATGTAGATGAATTAATCTCTTTATTCCCAACGTGTTTCGAAGTCCATACTTCTTCCTCAGGGGATGACATATCTCTATGTCATCCCCTGAGGAAGAAGTATGGACTTCAAAAAGCGTTGGGAATAAAGAGATTAATTCATCTACATGATTGGAATCTGATAATTTGTCTGGCAGCGCACTTAAATCCAAAGTTTTTTTAATCCTAAGATTTTTACAGACACACTGAAGACGTAGGCCAACGTACAGCACCACCTACCACCTCTTCAGCTCGTGTTGGGGCCTCTTCCTCCAGCTCACACACAGCTGGTTCGACTTCCTCACAGGATCGCCAAGGAAGAACCTCTGGCACTGTTGTCCGGAGACCCAGTGACATTCCACCCACAGTACCTCATTCCCAGTCATCCTCACACTCCCAGGCCACTCTACAGCCATCGGTAGCACAGGCATGGGATAAAAGGCGGCCATACTTGGTAAACCATCCCCGAGCATAGGCTCTGAATGCTGGCATTGCCAAACTACTGGCCCTTGAAATGCTCTCATTCAGGCTGGTGGCGACTGACACCTTCTGGAACTTCATGGCATTGGCAGTCCCACAATACACCGTGCCCAGCCGCTTTTATTTCAGCAGGCAAGCCGTCCCTGCCCTGAAAAAACGTGGAGGGAAAAATAAAACATGCGCTACTAAACGCCGTCAGTAGCAAGGTCCACCTGACCACCGATGCGTGGACCAGTAACAATGGACAGGGACGATACCTTTCCCTCACTGCCCATTGGGTCAATGTTGTGGAGCCGGGTACAGATCTGGAGAGTGGCGCTGTACGTGTTCTGCCAACTCCACGGATTGCAGGAATCCAGTCTGTACACATTGACTCATCCTCCTACTCAAGTTCCTCAGAAACAGCGCTGCAGGAGCCTGTTACGACCGATATGAGCACAGCCGTGGCCAAACGTCAACAGGCCGTACTGAAATTAATTTCTTTGGGGAATCGAAGCCACACAGCGCAGGAGCTTACTTACATCGCCGCCTACTATCGCACATGGACACTTGCGATCTGTGCATCCTATCTTTAGCATAGGGTGCGCAGATCGTGTGCTGTCCGTGCGCTAGTAGGATTTTGGCGTGCGCTGCGCACTTTTGAAGGTGCGCCCGTGTGCGCCGAAAGCAGCATGTTGCATTTCGGCGCGCACGGCGCACCTTCAAAAGTACACCATAAAGCGCAAATGTGAATCAGGCCTTACAAAGCCTCATACCACCGTTGAACCGGGAGCGTAAACTGCGGGAGTACCAAGACACACTGGTGCAGTCCATCATGTTCTCCATTCCACCCGACAGCAGTGCTGCTAGTGCTTTACAAAGCAGCCCTGTGCGTCGAGGCAGTGGAGGAAGCGCCTCAGCACAAGGCAAGACCACTATGGCCCAAATGTGGCAAAGTTTTGTGTGTCAGCCACAAATGTCTACACCATCACAGACGGCTCCGGTAAGCAGGAGGCAACGTTTCTGTCAGATGGTGACAGACTGCATGTCTTGCCCTGTCAGTGTACTCCCAGATGGCTCTTCCCCCTTCAAGTTTTGGGTCTCTAAGCTGGTTACATGGCCAGAGCTTAGCCAGTATGCATTGAAGGTGCTGGCTTGCCCTGCTGCCAGTGTATTATCGGAACGCGTCTTTAGTGCCGCAGGTGGTGTACTAACAGACTGTCGCACTCGACTATCCTCCGATAACGTTGACCGGCTTACTTTTCTGAAAATGAACAAGGCCTGGATCTTGCCAGAATTTGCCAGTCTTCTTCCAGAATAAATAATTGGTTGGCAACAGTCTCCTGTTGTGTTCATGTTTCTACCACCTGAACTGTAATCCCTGGGCTTCAACACAGCCAGTTGTCACTCAGAAGTGCCGTCTGCACAGAGAAAAACACTAGCTCCTGTGTTAGTGGGGTTCAGTAATGCCAGCTGCTCCCCTGCTGTGTGGACGGCAAAGTCTCCTGCTCCCTCCACATTCAAACTACTACTGATTTTTAACCGTGCTCCACTTAGGCCTCTGGCTCCACTGTCTCTAGTTTTTCCCCTGGCCTCCAACCCCGCCAATTTCTGCTCAGAAGTGGCGTCTGCACAATCCACACTTGTTCCTGTGTTACTGGGGCTCAGTCACGTCAGTTGATCCCCTGATGTGTGTACGGCAATGTCTACCAGCTCTGTCTACATTCCCATTACTAGTAGTGGGAATGTGAACAGAGCAGGAGACCTTGCCGGACACACATCAGGGGATCAAGTGACGTGACTGAGCCCCAGTAACACAGGAACAAGTGTGGATTGTGCAGACGCCACTTCAGAGCAGCAACTGGCGGGGTTGGAGGCCAGGGGAAATGCTAGAGACAGTAGAGCCAGAGGCCTAAGTGGAGCATGGTTACAATCAGTAGTAGTGTACAACCGATATAAAACTTGCTTCAAGTAGGCCTCAGCCTGCTCCATAACTGATCCTGGTCTTCAACACAGTCAGTTGTTGCTCGGAAGTGCTGTCTGCACAGAGAAAAACACATGCTACAGTGTTAGTTGGGTTCAGTAACGCCAGCTGCTCCTCTGCTGTGTGGACGACAAAGTCTCCTGCTGCCTCCAAAATCACACTACATCCTATTTTCTACTCGCTCCAAGTAGGCCTCAGCCTGCTCCATGATTGATCCTGGGCTTCAACACAGCCAGTTGTTGCTTGGAAGTGCCGTCCGCACAGATAGAAACACTAGCTCCTGTATCAGTGGGGTTCAGTAACGCCAGCTGCTCCCCTGCTGTGTGGATGGCAAAGTCTTCTGCTGCCTACACAGTCACACTACTACTGATTTTTAACCGTTCTCCACTTAGGCCTCTGGCTCCACTGTCTCTAGTATTTCCCCTGGCCTCCAACCCCGCCAGTTGCTGCTCTGAAGTGGCGTCTGCGCAATCCACACTTGTTCCTGGGTTAGAGAAAAACACATGCTCTAGTGTTAGTGGGGTTCAGTAACGCCAGCTGCTCCCTTGCTCTGTGGACGACAAAGTCTCCTGCTGCCTCCAAAATCACACTACATCTTATTTACTACTCGCTCCAAGTTGGCCTCAGCCTGCTGCATGATTGATCCTGGGCTCCAACATAGCCAGTTGCTGCTCCGAAGTGTCTTTGGCACGGGTACTCCCTCCTGCCCAGCCTGGTTCCAGCACGCCTGCTGTTTCCGGGGATTGTCAACGTCACTTTGCCACCAATACGTTGTCCTGTCATGTTGCGGTCAGGTTACCGAGTCTATGGTGCCTGCAGTTTTGGTGCTTCCTATGTGGGCTGCGGGTTCTGGTAATAAAGGCTGGTTCCGTAGTGCCAATAGGACAAGCACCCCCTGTTGGACTGTGGGTTTCGGTAACTGCGTCCTGCTCGCGGCCTTGCAACATTGTTTATTATGGGTACCTTGTACTACAAATCCAGGTTCCAGCATCGTCAGCTGGTTCTCGGCAGTGACTTTGGCCTAGGTGCCTCCTTCTCGGTTTCCGAGTTCCAGCACCGTCAGCTGGTCCTCGTTAGTTTCATTTGCTCTTGCAGCTTCTGCTACCCATCTGGGTTCCAGCACCGTCAGCTGGTTCTCAGCAGTGCCTTTGGCCTAGGTGCCTCCTTCTCGGTACCCGAGTTCCAGCAACGTCTGCTGGTCCTTGGTAGTGCTTTGTAGCACAGGTACCTCCTGCTTAGTATCCGTGTTCCAGCACCGTCAGCTGGTCCATGGTTGTGCCATTGGCTCTTGTTCCTTCTGCTGCCCCTCCGGGTTCCAGCACCGTCAGCTGGTCCTCGCTAGTTTCATTTGCTCTTGCAGCTTCTGCTACCCATCCGGGTTCCAGCACCGTTAGCTGGTTCTCGGCAGTGCCTTTGGCCTAGGTGCCTCCTTCTTGGTATCCGAGTTCCAGCAACGTCTGCTGGTCCTTGGTAGTGCTTTGTAGCACAGGTACCTCCTGCTTAGTAACCGTGTTCAAGCACCGTCAGCTGGTCCACGGTTGAGGCCATTGGCTCTTGTTCCTTCAGCTGCCACTCTGGGTTCCAGCACCGTCAGCTGGTTCTCGGTAGTTCCATTGACTCTTGTAGCTTCTGCTACCCATCCGGGTTCCAGCACCGTCAGCTGGTTCTCAGCAGTGTCTTTGGCACGGGTACTCCCTCCTGCCCAGCCTGGTTCCAGCACGCCTGCTGTTTCCGGGTAGTGTCAACGTCACTTTGCCACTGATACGTTGTCCTGTCGTGTTGCGGGCGGGTTAGCCGAGTCTATAGTGCCTGCAGTTTCGGTGCTTCCTATGTGGGCTGCGGGTTCTGGTAATAAAGGCTGGTTCCGTAGTGCCAATAGGACAAGCACCCCCTGTTGGACTGTGGGTTTCGGTAACTGCGTCCTGCTCGCGGCCTTGCAACTTTGTTTATTATGGGTACCTTCTGCTACCCATCCGGGTTCCAGCACCGTCAGCTGGTTCTCAGCAGTGTCTTTGGCCTAGGTGCCTCCTTTTCGGTATCCGAGTTCCAGCAATGTCTGCTGGTCCTTGGTACTGTTTTGTAGCACAGGTACCTCCTGCTTAGTAACCGTGTTCCAGCACCGTCAGCTGGTCCACGGTTGTGCCACTGGTTCTTGTTCCTTCTGCTGCCCCTCCGGGTTCCAGCACCGTCAGCTGGTCCTCGCTAGTTCCATTTGCTCGTGTTCCTTCTGCTACCCATCCGGGTTCCAGTACCGTAAGCTGGTTCTCGGCAGTTCCTCAGCCTTCTTGTACCTTCTGCTACTTTTCCAAGTTCAAGCTTGTGGAAATGGTCTTTGGTTCTCAGTCTGGATCTCCCTGATGATGACCCTGAAGACGACGACCCTGAAGACCACACCGAAGAAGACCTAAAAGATGACCCTGAAGAAGATGACCAAAAGGACAAAGAACATGAAGACAACCACCAAGATGCAGAACAACAAGAGACAGAAGACCAAGAAGCAGAAAAACCAAAAGCAGAAGAACATTAAGCATAAGACTAAAAATCAGAGCAAATGATATTATCTAATTTATAAGCAGAAGACTAAGCAGTTTATGGGGGTGAGTCTGTTCCTCCTCGTGGTGCCCCTGGAAAATGCCTGCTGCTGCAGGCCAAACTGAACGCGGACAAATCCTGTTGTAAATCTTTTGTGACAGGCAGAATGGAAGGTGTAATCTTCAAACTTTTATAGATAACAACTACAGGAATGCCTGACACAAATAAGAATATGATGAAGAAGAAGAATAGGAAGAAGATGAAGAAGTAGAATATGAAGAATAATCGTTGAATAAGAAGAATATGAATAATGTACAAAAAAAGAATAATAGGAAGAAGGCGAAGAAGAAGAAGATGAATAAGGTGAAGAAGAAGTTGATGAAAAAGATGCTGCTGCTGAGGATCATGAAGGAGAAAGTGTGGGAGAAGTAAAAAAGAAGGTGAAGAGCATGGAAGTAGTGAAACATACATATCTGACAAAATATAAAAGAGGTTAACATAGTTAATATCTTTGTAACTCCGAACGTCTTTAAAAAAAAAAAAAATTAATTCCTGTTTTCCATTTGATTGGGCTAAAGCTCTATGGCTTTAATGTCTCCTCCACCTCCCACAATACATTCTACATTATTATTATTAGTTGTTTTTCTTCATGTAGAATTAACCAACAGGGAAAGAAAGGTTTTTTTCAATTCCGATATTTCTGTTCCTTTGACTTAAATGGGACTTCCGGGATCGGTATCAGCGATACCCGATACTTTTTTTTATATCGGCCGATCCAATCCAACCCGATATTTTTCAATATCGGGTGGTATCGCTCAACACTACTCATTAGGAAAATAAGTTTCTGGGAGCAGCAAATAAGGATTCTGGATGTTCCTGAGCTCCCTGCTTTCTCTACACCCGGCCCATGATTTATGGCTTTTTTTAAAAAAAAACTGAATTAGCAGTGAGGGCGGAGAAAGTCAGGAACTCATGAATATTCAGGACTCATTATTATGTGTTGGAGCTTCCAATACAAGATTTTGGTATAACTAAGTGACCCAGTATTTTGACATTCTGCTATGGGGATCTGTCACTAGTTTGTTACCCTTAGTTAGGACACCAGAGTCCCTGTAACAGAATCCCTGGATACCACCTTCAGGGTAGTTTTACACTAGCGAGTCCACTGTATGAAACACGCTGCTTATATCAAACAGTGGACCCGCCCGGGAGGAGGATCGTGCCGTCATTATAGTGATATATTTTCATCTATAATGCTGGGTGCATTATATACAATGCTTGGAGTCAGAGGGAAGTCCTTCAGGAGTATTGGACCCCTCTTTAAAGGCTCTCTGTCTGCACAGAATGACTGTTCAAACCAAGCAGAGGAGCTCAGATTATCATGGCGGCCAATCATTTATTCACACCTTCCCACCCATCCATCTCCATCCTTCTCTGACTCTATGAAGCCAGAGCTGTCAATCAAGTTAGAGAGGGTGGAGAATGATGGAATACAAGCAGGTGGGAAGGTGAATTTTCATGAATGGCCGCGCCGTGACGCGCAATCATTCTGTAAAGACAGAGTCCCTTTAAGGGTAAATCGTCACCTTGAGAAACAATATTTATCTGCAGATATAGGGTTAATCTGCAAGTAAATGGGGTTTAAAGCCTGGCTAGCCGGCTAAATGGAAAAGTGTTGGCTACAGGGAGAAAGTTAACCCCTTAATGACCGGAGCTTTTTTCGATTTTTCGCATTCGATTTTCCCTCCCCTTCTTTCCAGAGCCATAACTTTTTTTATTTATCCATCTATATGGCCATGTGAGGGCTTATTTTTTGTGGGAAGAGTTGTATTTTTAAATGACATCATTGGTTTTACCATGTCGTGTACTCAAAAACGGGAAAAAAATTCCAAGTGCGGTGAAATTGCAAAAAAAGTGCAATCCCACACTTGTTTTTTGCTTGGCTTTTTTTGCTAGGTTCACTAGATGCTAAATCTGACCTGCCGTTATGATTCTCCAGGTCATTACGAGTTCATAGACACCAAACATGTCTAGGTCCTCTTTTATCTAAGTGGTGAAAAAAAATTCCAAAGTTTGCTAAAAAACAAAAAAACAAAATTGCGCTATTCTCCGAGACCCGTAGCGTCTCCATTTTTCATGATCTGGGGTCGGGTAAGGGCTTATTTTTTCCATGCCGGGCTGACATTTTTAATGATACCACTTCTGTGCAGATACGTTCTTTTGATCGCCCGTTATTGCATTTTAATGCAATGTCTTGGTGACCAAAAAAACGTAATTCTGGCGTTTTGAATTTTTTTCTCGCTATGCCGTTTAGCGATCGGGTTAATGCTTTTTTTTATTGATAGATCGAGCGATTCTGAATGCGGCGATACCCAATATGTGTATGCGGGATTTTTTTTTACTGTTTTATTTTGATTGGGGCGAAAGGGGGGTGATTTGAACCTTCAGGTTTTTCTATTTTTTTTTATTTTTAAACATTTTTTTTTTTTACTTTTGGCATGCTTCAGTAGCCTCCATAGGAGGCTAGAAGCATGCGCAACCCGATCGGCTCTGCTACATATGGGTGATGAGCAGATCGCCCATATGTAGCAGATTTACTGCTGTGCTTTCAGCCATATGCCTGGAACAACCATAGAGGTCTCATAGAGACCTCTGGTTGTCCAGGCAACATGACGCCGACCCCCGATCACATGACGGGGGTCGGCGATGAGGTCATTTCCGGCCCGGCGGCCGGAAATGCGATTTAAATGCCTGCTGTCTGCTTTGACAGCGGGATTTAACTAGTTAATAGGCACGGGCGGACGGCGATTCCGCTCGCGCCTATTGCGGGCACATGTCAGCTGTTCTTTACGTCATTGGACATTAAGGGGTTAAGCTTTATTCTCCCTTCCGCCAGTCGCTTCCTGTGATACGATTGGTGAAAGGAAGGAGGCATTACAGTCACCGCTAACGACAAAGTGAGCGTGCTGTAATAATGTTCCGGCACTGTGATCATGACATCTTCCAGGGAGCCCAACCTCAGGTCGGGCTTCAAGCAACGACTAACAAGGCAACAATACATGAAACACAACTGTGTCATAGGGGGCTGATGGGTGCAGGTGAGGGCAAGTACTGGCCATCTAAATGCCACTGACAGCCATTGACAAGGGCATTTAAATACTTAAAACAGCAGCAATCAAGATGAGCTCTGATCACTGCTGTTACAGGCAGATGCCGCCTATACAGCTGTGGCCAAAAGTATTGACACCCCTGCAATTTTGTCAGATAATACTCAGTTTCTTCCTGAAAATGATTGCAAACACAAATTCTTTGGTATTATCTTCATTTAATTTGTATTAAATGAAAAACACAAAAATAATTGTCCTAAAGCCAAATTGGATATAATTCCACATCAAACATAAAAAAGAGGGTGGACAAAATTATTGGCACTGTTCGAAAAATCATGTGATGCTTCTCTAATTTGTGTAATTAACAGCACCTGTAACTTACCTGTGGCACCTAACAGGTGTTGGCAATAACTAAACCACACTTGCAGCCAGTTGACATGGATTAAAGTTGACTCAACCTCTGTCCTGTGTCCTTGTGTGTACCACATTGAGCATGGAGAAAAGAAAGAAGACCAAAGAACTGTCTGAGGACTTGAGAAACCAAATTGTGAGGAAGCATGAGCAATCTCAAGGCTACAAGTCCATCTCCAAAGACCTGAATGTTCCTGTGTCTACCATGCGCAGTGTCATCAAGAAGTTTAAAGCCCATGGCACTGTGGCTAACCTCCCTAGATGTGGACGGAAAAGAAAAATTGACAAGAGATTTCAACACAAGATTGTGCGGATGTTAGATAATGAACCTCGACTAACATCTAAACAAGTTCAAGCTGCCCTGCAGTCCGAGGGTACAACAGTGTCAACCCGTACTATCCGTCGGCGTCTGAATGAAAAGGGACTGTATGGTAGGAGACCCAGGAAGACCCCACTTCTTACCCCGAGACATAAAAAGCCAGGCTGGAGTTTGTCAAAACTTACCTGAAAAAGCCTAAAACGTTTTGGAAGAATGTTCTCTGGTCAGATGAGACAAAAGTAGAGCTTTTTGGGCAAAGGCATCAACATAGAGTTTACAGGAGAAAAAAAGAGGCATTCAAAGAAAAGAACACAGTCCCTACAGTCAAACATGGCGGAGGTTCCCTGATGTTTTGGGGTTGCTTTGCTGCCTCTGGCACTGGACTGCTTGACCGTGTGCATGGCATTATGAAGTCTGAAGACTACCAACAAATTTTGCAGCATAATGTAGGGCCCAGTGTGAGAAAGCTGGGTCTCCCTCAGAGGTCATGGGTCTTCCAGCAGGTCAATGACCCAAAACACACTTCAAAAAGCACTAGAAAATGGTTTGAGAGAAAGCACTGGAGACTTCTAAGGTGGCCAGCAATGAGTCCAGACCTAAATCCCATAGAACACCTGTGGAGAGATCTAAAAATGGCAGTTTGGTGAAGGCACCCTTCAAATATCAGGGACCTGGAGCAGTTTGCCAAAGAAGAATGGTCTAAAAGTCCAGCAGAGCATTGTAAGAAACTCATTGATGGTTACCGGAAGCGGTTGGTCGCAGTTATTTTGGCTAAAGGTTGTGCAACCAAGTATTAGGCTGAGGGTGCCAATACTTTTGTCTGGCCCATTTTTGGAGTTTTGTGTGAAATGATCAATGTTTTGCTTTTTGCTTCATTCTCTTTTGTGCATTTTCATTTAAGACAAATTAAATGAAGATAATAATACCAAAGAATTTGTGTTTGCAATCATTTTCAGGAAGAAACTGAGTATTATCTGACAGAATTGCAGGGGTGTCAATACTTTTGGCCACAACGGTATATCACAGCCGATATCTGCCTGGTATAGAGCAGGCTCAGCTCCTGAACCCGCTCCATACAATCACTTTCCTAAGGTGACAGCTATGACAAGGTTAGAAAATTTCACTTGTCTGTTCCTAAACATGGAAAGACAAATGGAATTCCCTAACACATAGATCTAGTAAATGTGCCGCAAACATATGAATGTTTTTACACACCACAATACATTGTTACATACACACATCTTACAAAAATACATATAATTCCAGATACGCAGACACACGCAGACACGCCAGTACATGAATACATCATCTGAACCCCCATCAGTACATGGTACATCAATTTTGATGTCAGATCAGCCTCATATACCTTTGTGTCGTATGAAACTACAACTCCCAGTATGTCCTTAACAATTGAGATACTGGGAGTTGTCACCAGTCATCATCACACTGCAGACCATACAAGTGGGTCGCCCTCCCAGGGCCGTAGGGTACTCGGTACCGGGCCGGTGTCAGCGGGATGTGTCACAGCAGTGGTGACCCGGTCCATGGTCCTCTTTAGGCCATGGAGGAACTAGGTAGAGAGTGTCGGAGGAGGAAGTAGATAACGGTAGGACAGCTGGAGAGAAAGCTGACAGTTGGGAGTGGAGAGTTGTCATGGTAACAGCAGTTACTTGGAGGAGGAGTCAGGGAGAGAGGACAGTTGGTGGAAGGGACTGGAAGAATGAGGAGCTCGTCCCAGGACTGGAGAGTAAAGTGGAGTGAAGAAGGGGTCCTAGGGGCCAGGGAAGTGAGGAATCCACCCATGGCGCCCGAATTCATGCCGATTGTGGAAGGACCAGGTCGCAGTTGGGGACTGGCCCCAGACTAGTGCAGAGACTGCAAGACTCAGCTAGCAAACTGGAGGCTGGAGTATCTGTATGTGCCACAGATAAAACCACATACATTCACTGAAAAGGCAGCCACATAGGGTCAAAGGGACCAGGAGATCGTCGCCCTTGACAGGATCCGAGGCTGCTGGCTTGGGACACTGTGTGTGAGGCGCAGGGCAGGAGAGGCGGGAACCAGCACAGGGAGACGACAAGGGAAGGAACATAAAAGGGGGTTCTGGAAAAGTGTATCCTAAACTACCCGAGAGTTGGCTGGACCACCGACCTGGAGGACACAGCACCCGGGCTGGGGATTGTAACCTGAAAGACCGTGAGTAAAAATGTGAAGACTGCACCCTGCTGTGTCCTCATATTTATTTACTGCGTCATCTGCCCTGCACTACAATCATTACCATCATCTACTATCTTACATCAGCCCTGGGGCCTAGCTCTACCCGTAGAGAGCTGTAACATCTTTGCTGCGTCACCAGCCGCCCCAGTGCATCTGAATTGCAGCGTCAGCCATCTTCTTTTTGCCGAACACCACGCGTGGCGTCACGTTAAATCCACTATAAACTTTCCCATCTTTATTCCCCAAAATCATCTATATTTCCATTGCACGCCCAGGGCCACGGTCCAGGTCACTGCTGCCGTGACATCCCCTGAAGAACTGACCGGCCCGGACCGAGTACCCCACGGCCCTAGTGGGTGTTGCATATACACATATACCATGCATACATACATACAGGCATATACATACAATTCATGTAGCAATACACAAACATTAGGAGTGTTAGTTAGTTAGTTAGTTGTTACCTTGGCTTCATAGTATGAAAAAGAAGAAAAGGGATGGCACTCACCGTTCTGAAGAAGTGAATTTATTTTCAGATAAAAAGCATGGGCTCAGGAGAGATGTGTGAGCTGTGTGACAACGGCCGTTTCACGCCAACTGCACTTCAACGGGTCATGGAGTTACCTTGGCTTGCCTCTAGTCCGGCACAGGCTTTATTGAACCACTCTTATACCCGGAAGCAGCAGTGAAAGGTGCGTAGAGTTATGTCACTTTTAGCTGCTGCTGTGTCTGCTTGCTGTGACGTGGAGGTGCATGCGACCCAGGCTTTCCTTCTGTTCCCTGGCCCAGCCCCCCACTGTTCAGTGCGTCGCAGCTGTCAAGCGACGTGCATGCACCCTTGCACTTTTAAAGGACCTATGACCTCTATTTTATTTTTATTTTTTTCCTTTTATTCCCTCTCCTGCTATTTTGCAAGGCCCCACCAGGGATTTCCCCGGTACCCCACGGGGCGAGTCCGACCCTGCCCACAGGAGTATAATGCAGCCCCAGAGGAGAATAATGCAGCCCCAGAGGAGAATAATACAGCCACAGAGGAGAATAATGCAGCTCACATAGAGGTATAATGCAGCCCCACAGAGGTATAATGCACCACCACAGAAGTATAATGCAGCTCCATAGAGTATATTGCAGCCCCATAAAGTATATTGCAGCCCCCCAAAGAGTATAATGTAGCCCTATAGAGCATAATGTAGCCTCCATGTGGTATATTGAAGCCCCCATACAGTATAATACAGCCCCACATGTATACTACAGCCCCACAGGAGTGTAATTAAACCCCACAGGAGTGTAATGCAACCCCATAGAGTATAATACAGCCCCATAAAGTATAATGGAGCCCCCAAAGAGTATAATGCAGCCCCATCTAGCATAATGCAATCCCCATGCAGTATAATGCAGCCCCCATATAGTATAATGCAGCCTCACAGAGATATAATGCTGCCTTATAAAGTTCAATGCAGCACCACCAGAGTACAATGCAGCCCCACAGGAGTATAATGAAACTCCACAGTAGTATAATGCAGTCCCATAGAGTACATATAGTATAATGCAGCCCATAGTCCTACAGTATTATTGCCACCATGTAGTCACTGATTTAAAAAAAAAATGAATACAATACTCCTCTCCTCAGTGCATCTCCTCACCTTAGCAGCTCAACTGCACGATGGCGAAATCCTGCGATACTCAAGATGGCGTCGCCGCAAGAACATGCCGCCGGCGTGGACAATGTCGGGATCCAAAATGGCGTTGGCGAAATTTCACGAGATTTCGCCACCATTTTGGATCCCACCGTCCACGCTGGCGACGCCATCTTGAGTATCGCGGGATTTCGCCGATCCAAAATGGCGTTGCCGCAAGAACATGTCGCCGGTGTGGACAACGTCTGGATCCAGGATGGCGCCGGCGGAAGAAGATGTCGGGGATCGTGGAGCAGCGGTGATGACGGCGTGAGTATGAGAGACGGAGTGAGAGAAAGGGTCATATGTAGGGTGAAAGAGTGAGTGGAGATGGTGAAAGGTGAGAGGAGTGTGTGTGTTGAGGAGGTGTGTGTTGAGGAGTGGTGTGTTGAGGGTTAACATGGCAAGAGGTGTGCTGTGACGTCACCAGTTACAACTGGACGGAAGTTGATACAACCCGGAAGCTGCTTAGCGCATTTATTAGTATAGATACACACCTGACTGCTAACAAATGACGAAATGAAAAAAAATGACTGGAGTACTCATTTGACTGCACGGGCTCCTCAGGTAATATAGCTGTGGAAGAATTATTAATGGTCAGAGCCAAGTTAGTGTACAGATGTGAATATAGTCTTTCATGATAACTTTCCCACACAGATACAATCTGGTCACTAGGGAGATTAGGTTGTCTAAGAATGAGGAAAGATCACAAATTTCGAACTAGATGTGACTGGATAGATATTTTATATGCGTGAGAGTGAGAGCCCAAAAAAAAAAAAAAAAAAAAAAATTTCTAAGTCTTATCCTCCTATATATTCAGACATAGCTTGGGGATAGCATTTATGCAGGGGGCATTTATGCACACTTTATCCAAGTACAATTTATCAAAGTACTGGCAGTTATAACATGGCAGTTAGACAGGGCTGGAGACAGGTAAGACATTTATATACATCTACTCCCTGTACATTTGGAGGACAACAAATATATACCATATGCATTTGTGTAATTTTAATCCTGGCCGCTGCATGCACACACATCAACCGCCCTGGCATTAACTCTCTACACTCCATCCACATTGGCCCCTCGCTTCTTTCCTCTCCTATGTATAGCACTCCTGCTCTTTTCACATTGTTAAACTGCACAGATCCAGTCAGTCCCACCATTCAACATCAGAGACGCTCTCACAAATCACTTAACCATCTGCTCACTCTTTCTATCCTCCTTCTCCTAGTCGCAGGAGACATTGCTCCCAACCCTGGTCCCCCATGTTATAGAAAGTCAAACCTCCCGACTGCTACACTCAGAAACCCCTCTAATCTTATTAATATTCCCTGCATGCCATCTGTCTCTCTTAATTGTGCACTTTGGAATTCTCGCTCAGTGTGTAACAAACTCTCCTTCATTCATGACTTTTTCCTTTTTAATTCTCTTAACCTCCTGGCTCTTACTGAAACCTGGATCCAGCAGTCAGACACTACCGCTGCTGCTGCTCTTTCATACGGGGGGGCTTCACTTCTCTCATACCCCAAGATCAGACAATAGAGCTGGTGGAGGCGTTGGTCTGCTCCTATCACCAAAATGTACCTTTCAGGTAATCCCTCAAGTACCCTCACTTGTCTTCCCTTCTTTTGAGGTCCATGCCGTCAGACTCTACACCCCCTTCTCCATGCGAGTGGCGGTGGTGTATCGTCCTCCCGGCCCCTCCCATCAGTTCCTGGATCATTTTGCCACTTGGCTTCCACATTTTCTCTCCTGTGACATCCCTACCCTCATCATGGGTGATTTCAACATCCCCATTGCTCTTCCCCTCTCCCCATCTGCTACTCATCTTTTATCTCTAACCTCCTCATTTGGCCTTTCGCAGCTTACTAATTCTCCAACGCATGAAGACGGAAACTCCCTCGATTTGGTCTTCTCTCGGCTTTGTGCAGTGGATGATTTTGCAAACTCCCCTCTCCCGCTCTCTGACCACAATCTTCTTTCATTCTCTATCAAGAACTGCCAGGCTGCTCAGGTCACCCCCACTGTCCATACTTATAGAAACATACAGGCCATTAACACCCAGAAACTTATGAAGAACTTGCAGTCTTCATTGGCCCCTATCTCCTCCCTCTCATGTCCTGATTCTGCATTGAAGCATTACAATGAAACACTTCAAAGTGCCCTGGATGAATTTGCACCCCCTATAAATAGAACACCACAACGCAGACGGCGACAACCCTGGCACACGGTGCAAACACGTTTCCTGCAGCGGTGCTCCAGGTGCGCCGAACGTCTGTGGAGAAAATCCAATCTACCCGAAGATTTCATCCATTTTAAGTTTATGCTTAGAACATACAACACTGCCCTTCACCTCTCCAAACAAACCTATTTCAACACCCTCATCACCTCACTGTCCAATAACCCGAAACGTCTCTTTGACACTTTTCATTCTCTACTCAATCCAAGAGTACAGGCCCCAACCACGGAGCTCCGAGCTGACGATCTGGCCAATTACTTCAAAGAAAAAATTGACCAGATCCGACAGGAAATTATCTCCCAATCACCTCATACCATGCACCGTCCTCCCTCCCCCACTGCATCTAACTCACTCTCTGATTTTGAACCAGTCACAGAAGAAGAAGTAAGCAGGCTCCTTGCATCTTCTCACCCAACTACTTGCACCAGTGACCCATTTCCGTCACAGCTCCTTCAGTCCCTTCCCCTGCTGTCACCCCTCACCTAACTAAAATATTTAACCTCTCTCTCTCTTCTGGTATTTTTCCCTTCTCATTTAAGCATGCCATCATACATCCACTACTTAAAAAACCATCCCTCGACCAAAACTGTGCCGCTAACTATAGACCTGTCTCTAATCTTCCCTTCATCTCTAAACTCCTGGAACGCCTGGTCCACTCCCGTCTTATCTGCTATCTCTCAGAAAACTCTCTTCTCGACCCTCTCCAATCCGGTTTCCGCTCTTTACACTCCACTGAAACTGCCCTCACTAAAGTCTCTAATGATCTGCTAACAGCTAAATCAAATGGTCATTACTCCATGCTAATTCTCTTGGATCTCTCTGCAGCATTCGACACTGTGGATCATCAGCTCCTCCTCACTATGCTCCGTTCCATTGGCCTCAAGGATACCGTTCTCTCCTGGTTCTCCTCCTATCTCTCCGACCGCTCCTTTACTGTATCTTTTGCCGGTTCCTCCTCCTCTCATTTTCCCCTTACTGTTGGGGTCCCCCAAGGATCGGTTCTAGGTCCCCTCCTCTTCTCCTTGTACACTGCCCCTATTGGTCAAACAATCAGTAGATTTGGTTTCCAGTACCATCTCTATGCTGATGACACCCAATTATACGCTTCTTCTCCTGACATCACGCCAGCCTTTCTAGAAAACACCGGCGATTGTCTAAATGCTGTGTCTAATATCATGTCCTCACTATATCTGAAACTGAACCTGTCAAAGACTGAACTCCTGGTGTTTCCTCCCTCTACTAATGTACCTATACCCGACATTGCCATTTCTGTGTGTGGTTCCACTATTACTCCCCAGCAACAGGCCCGCTGTCTTGGGGTCATACTTGATTCCGAGCTTTCCTTTGCCCCCCACATTCGATCACTGGCTCACTCTTGTCATCTGCACCTCAAAAACATTTCTAGAATTCGACCTTTTCTTACCTTTGACTCTGCAAAAACTCTTACTGTTTCTCTTATTCATTCTCGTCTGGACTATTGTAACTCTCTTCTAATCGGTCTCCCTCTTACCAAACTCTCCCCCCTCCAATCTGTCTTGAATGCTGCAGCCAGGATCATATTCCTCACCAATCGTTACACTGATGCCTCTACCTTGTGCCAGTCATTACACTGGCTACCCATCCACTCCAGAATTCAGTATAAACTTATTACCCTCACTCACAAAGCCCTCCATGGCTCAGCACCACCCTACATCTCCTCCCTTGTTTCAGTATACCACCCTACCCGCGCCCTCCGTTCTGCTGATGACCTGAGATTAGCATCCTCAATAGTCAGAACCTCCCACTCCCGTCTCCAAGACTTTACACGTGCCGCACCAATTCATTGGAATGCACTTACCAGGTCAATACGATTAGTCCCCAATCCCCACAATTTTAAGCGTGTCCTGAAAACGCATTTATTCAGACTGGCCTACCACCCCAACACATTAACCTAATCTATCCCTGTGTGGCAGAGCCAAAAGTTTTACCATAACCAGGTTCCCCGCATCATGTTCCCACATGCTTTATGCCTCTATTAGCCCTCTGTGTCTGTACTGTTACACACTTAACATTATGACTGGTCCATACAATTCAGGGTAACTGTTACCACCCACCTTTCGTGTCTCCCTCTTTCCTCATAGACTGTAAGCTTGCAAGCAGGGCCCTCTTTCCTCTTGGTATGTGTTATAATCTACTGTATGTGATTATTGTTATGCTGTAATGTCTATTGTCTGTACAAATCCCCTCTGAAATGTAAAGTGCTGCGGAATATGTCGGCGGTATAAAAATAAAATTTATTATTATTATTATTATTATATGCTGGATAACCTTTTCAGGATGACTTTCCCTCTTCTTCTTCAGAACATCCACGGCCTCACTGGAATGAATTAGCCTGATGTGCACTTCAGCTTCTCCTGTCCATGGAAGGAGGAATGTAGCTACATAAATTCCATTACCATGGTCCTTCACTTGTCCGGTCACTCCAGCCTTCACTTTTCCGGAATGAAGCTTAGCCTGGAAGAAATCTCCACCATAGTTCTTAGGTCGTCCAAAGTGATCATGAGCTGTGATTAACACTTTCAGAAACTCACCAACCCTATAGGTATCCCGTGGATTTAGCAAATGGTAGTCACAATTCTTGGGACTTGTCGAGAAATTAACGTGACTGACAGTTGATGGAGGCTCAGGCCAGTCAATGAGCTCGAGAAGTTCTGATAAATTGGACTTCATTGGAAAGACCGTCGTAAAGGAGATGCTGATGTTGGGTTGTTTGAACACTTTGAAAGGTGGAGGTCTGTATTTATTCAAATTGTCCACCTCTAGGAACCTGTAGAAAAACTGATGATACGAGAAAGTTAGGAGTTGTGATAGGCAATCGTGGAGAAGTTTGTATGACTTGTTCAAGAGATTTTCCCATCATCCTTCCAGTTATATTCCCAGCATTATTTATACTCTATGGAGAAGTCCTATCATATCAACTATTTATTTTCACCTCCCCAGATGTCAAGTTGTGGCCCTATTATTTACATGGAGCCTTCTTGAGCTGGACGTTCTGCTCTGTAAAGGCACAGCTTGGTTTATACTATCTCTATACACATCTATAATTATAAACATGTACATTACAGACCAAAAGTTTGGACACACCTCATTCAAAGAGTTTTCTTTATTTTCATGATTATGAAAATTGTAGATTCACTCTGAAGGCATCAAAACTATGAAATAACACATGTGGAATTATATAATTAACAAAAAAGTGTGAAACAACTGAAAATTTGTCTTATATTCTAGGTTCTTCAAAGTAGCCACCTTTTGCTTTGATTACTGCGTTGCACACTCTTGGCATTCTCTTGATGAGCTTCAAGAAGTAGTCACCGGAAATGGTTTTCACTTCACAGGTGTGCCCTGTCAGGTTTAATAAGTGGGATTTCTTGCCTTATAAATGGGGTTGGGACCATCAGTTGTGTTGTGCAGAAGTCTGGTGGATACACAGCTGATAGTCCTACTGAATAGACTGTTAGAATTTGTATTATGGCAAGAAAAAAGCAGCTAAGTAAAGAAAAACAAGTGGCTATCATTAATTTAAGAAATTAAAGTCAGTCAGTCCAAAAAATTGGGAAAACTTTGAATGTGTCCCCAAGTGCAGTGGCAAAAACCAGCAAGCGCTACAAAGAAACTGGCTCACATGAGGACTGACCCAGGAAAGGAAGACCAAGAGTCACCTCTGCTGCGGAGGATAAGTTCATCCGAGTCACCAGCCTCAGAAATCACAGGTTAACAGCAGCTCAGATTAGAGACCAGGTCAATGCCACACAGAGTTCTAACAGCAGACACATCTCTACAACAACTGTTAAGATGAGACTTTGTGCAGCAGGTCTTCATGGTAAAATAGCTGCTAGGAAACCACTGCTAAGGACAGGCAACAAGCAGAAGAGACTTGTTTGGGCTAAAGAACACAAGGAATGGACATTAGACCAGTGGAAATTTGTGCTTTGGTCTGATGAGTCCAAATTTGAGATCTTTGGTTACAACCACCGTGTCTTTGTGCGACGCCGAAAAGGTGAACGGATGGAGTCTACATGCCTGGTTCCCACCGTGAAGCATGGAGGAGGAGGTGTGATGGTGTGGGGGTGCTTTGCTGGTGACACTGTTGGGGACTTATTCAAAATTGATGCCATACTGAACAAGCATGGCTACCACAGTGTGCTGTTTCAGTTTATTCTGATAGATTTTCAGCCATACGTGGACATTTAGGTAATGGTATATACTTGGTTTATCATCTATTGTATTTGTTATACTTTGCTGCCATCTACTGGCCATTGCTGTATTACACTGTAATATTTTGTTATGGTACTTTCCCATAATACCTCTCTGCCTCTAGCTTCTCCTATCTTTTTCGTGCTGTTTCCTGTTTTGTACTCCAGGCCATCTTGTAACACACATGCGCTGCAGAGCTGGAGAAAGGATTCTCTTGTTACCTCCAACCTGGAGCTCCTATCATCTCAAATCTGGTGCTTCTATAACAGCTCTAACCTACAGTCCTCACTCCTACCTCATCTCCATTTCTTCATCTTCCTTGACATCTCATCTCATCAAGGTACTGTAATAAAGCCTGTTGAATTCATCACTGCATCATCCTTTAGGACCACCACGTGCCGCTGATAGGGATTGGGAGCACAGGCTGGCGAGTAACGCTATCCGCCATTGTTTATATAGAGATTCGTGTTCACATCCCTCAGACACATCTCATCCACATATATCAGTGGCAGAATAGTAACAAGAGACCTAAGTCTACAGTTGTCTGTGTGTATATGCATTATCTGCTTGCAAGTCTTAACCATCCACCATCTTAGCTAAAACATCTCGACAAAAGGCGCCGTGGACCATCTGCAAGTGAAGCATATCAGGTTCCTGACACCATAGCTGCTGCAGGAGCAGAGTCCGCACTTACTGCAGAGCAAGATGTAAGACCCAAACGTGTAACCAGGCCGACACAAAAGGCCAGAGAGAACTTTGAGGTTACTAGAGACGAGTTCCATGATAACCTAGAACATTTATGGGGCAGAGTTGATCATGATTTAGCAGCTCTTCCACGCTCTCACAGTGACGCCGCAGATTTAACCGCCAAATTGAAGAGTTTATCTGCAGCCTATGATCGCTACCAGAGACTGTCTGCAAGGTACATCACATTCCTGAGTAACTGTGACATGGAAGACGCCCCAGCAGAACTAGCTGAAAGGGAAACTCTTCTCCAAGAAAAGACCACATTAGTACGAGATGCCCAGGATAAAGCAGAACTCCGCATCGCTCACCTCCAAGAAGCCAGGTCACATCGCACAACATCGACCAAAATCACATTTTTGTCTTCCAGATCATCTCACTCCAGGAAGTCAACATTGTCCGACAAGATACTGGAGATCTGTGCTGCTGCAGAGGAAGCTAGAGTAAAAAGATCCTTTGCTAAGAGGGAGGCTGAAGTGGAGGTAGAAGCTCAAAGAAACAGAATGGAAGCTCAAAGGAAATTAAAAATACTCCAAGCAGAAAGGGAAGAAGCAACAGCCCTTGCTAAACTGAAGGTTCTTGAACAAGCATTGGGACAAGAAGATAATTCGGATTGTCTTATTCCAGGAGAAATGGAGGACTCAGCTGATCGCACTTCTAACTACGTGCTAAGACATTCAACATCTGCACCAGCACCACCTCCAGGTTCTAACACGGATGCGCCCGCAAATCAAGAAATGTCGCCACCTACTGCCGACAAGGTAACTTCCAGCACTAACTCGCGATCTAGGCCACAGCCAGCAGAACCTATAGAGAGTAAACCGCAGTTTAACCCTTATGCCGCATCATTTCGTCCTGATTTGTCGCCGTCATATAAGCCAGAGAACTTACATCCCCCTAAGGATACCACAAGTTCAACCTGCAACAATGACCGGGAGATCGGACATGTCTGACTTCGCCAGATACATGATTCGCCGGGAGTTAATAAACATTAGTCTCTCGAAGTTTGATGATCGTGCCGAGAATTATAGAGCCTGGAAATCGACCTTTCAAGCAGTGATCCAAGACCTTAATCTCACTAGCAAAGAACAACTGGATTTGCTTGTTAACTGGTTAGGCCCTGAATCAGCAGAGCGCATAAAGACAATAAGGGCAGTTCATGTGGACTATTCAGATGCAGGTCTTATTGCAGCCTGGGAGAGACTGGAACAAACCTACGGAAGCTCAGAAAGCCATAGAGTATGCCTTATTTAAAAGACTGCAAACTTTCCCAAAGATAACTAACAAGGACAATAGAAAACTTCAAGATCTGAGCGACCTGCTAAAGGAAATAGAATTGGCAAAATTAGACCCACGTCTCTCAGGACTGAGCTACCTAGATACTGCTCATGGCGTTAATCCAATAGTGTCCAAGTTGCCACACAGCATGCAGGATAAATGGGCAGACCACGGCTCATGGTATAAAAGGCAGCATGATGTGTCCTTTCCCCCCTTTTCACATTTTTCCAGGTTCATCATTGAAAAAGCTCGGAGGAAGAATGATCCCAGCTTCAACTTCACTGAGCCTTCTCCACCAGCATCATCATCATCTACAAGGTATGATAACATTGCCAAACGTAGAGATTCAAGGAACACAGTATCCATAAGAAAGACTGACGTTCCACTTACTACACCTGCCTTCACTAAAACAAATAATGTTGCTCCTAAAGTCATGGACAGTAACCGTATGTGCCCTATACACAAAAGGCCTCACCCGCTTAAAGAATGCCATAGATTCAGAGCAAGGACTTTGCAGGAGCGTAAAGATACCCTCAAGGAGCTTGGGATATGTTATAATTGTTGCACCTCCTCAGACCACCTCGCTAAGGACTGTAAGGCCGCTATTAAGTGCACTGAATGCAGCAGTGATAAACACATCACAGCCTTGCATCCCACACCAGCTCCATACAACTCGCAACCTTCTGCGACATCCAATCCTGCTCAAAAGCATGGCGGGGAGCCACAAGTTCCTGATCCAACTGCAACTGCTGTTTCCTCCTCATGTATTGAGGTATGTGGAGAAGGGACTGTTCCTAAAAGCTGTGCCAAGGTATGTCTGGTTAAGGTCTATCAAGAAGGACAACCCGACAAGGCCTCCAAAATGTATGCCATAATAGATGAGCAAAGTAACCGATCTCTAGCAAGGCCCAAATTCTTTGAGATCTTTAACATAAAGGGACAAACGACTTCATACACCCTAAACACCTGCTCTGGTCGTATTGAGACTTCTGGCAGGAGAGCCTCTGGGTACATAGTCTCTTCAATCAAGGGAAACAAGCATATACCCTAGCCAACCCTAATTGAATGTGACCAGATACCTGATTACAGGGAGGAGATTCCCACTCCGGAAGCCGCGCTTCATCATCACCACTTGAGGCACCTGACTAAAGAAATCCCTCCTCTGGACATGAATGCTGATATTCTGGTCCTACTCGGGAGGGACATTCTGAAGGTCCACAAGGTGCGCCAACAATGTAACGGCCCAGATGATGCTCCATACGCCCAAAGACTCGACCTAGGCTGGGTAATCGTGTGCGATGTATGTTTGGATAGGAGTCACAAGGCATCCGAAGTCAACGCCTGTAAAAAGTAGGTGCTCCAATATGGTCGCGCAACTCACTATAAGCCATGCCCTCATCACTACGAAGTGAAAGAAAGGTTCTCTGATTGCATCCAAGAGCCTGACATCATTCCTACTCCCTACAGTGATGACTTAGGGAGAACAGTGTTTCACACAACAAAAGATGACAACAAAGTCGCCTTATCAATAGAAGACAAAGAGTTTCTTAAAATGATGGACAGTGGATTCTTCAAAAACGAATCTGACCGCTGGGTTGCTCCCTTACCCTTCAAGGCTTCAAGGACCAGGCTTCCTAACAACAGAGAACAGGCCTTATCTAGATTCATCTCGTTGCATAGAACATTGAGGAACAAGCCTGAAATGAAGGAACATTTCATATCCTTTAAGGACAAGATATTTCGCAATGACCATGCAGAGCCAGCTCCACCATTGCAAGCTGATGAAGAATGCTGGTATCTACCTTCCTTTCGAATATATCATCCAAGAAAGCCGAAACAAATCAGAGTGGTGTTCGATTTAAGTACCAAACATGAGAACGTATCTCTGAATGACGTTCTCCTCACTGGTCCGAACCTGACTAATAACCTGGTGGGAATGCTCATGAGATTCAGAAAGGAATCGGTCGCCATTACCGCCAACATCAAACAAATGTTCCATTGCTTCTTCGTGCAACAAGATGACAGAAATTATCTCCGTTTTCTATGGCACCGAGACAATGACACCAACCAGGAAATGGTCGAATACCGCATGAAGGTGCACGTGTTCGGAAACAGTCCTTCTCCTGCAGTCGCTACATACGGCCTGCGTAGGACTGCCTCTGATGGCGCAGCAGAGTTCAGGAAGGATGCCCAACAGTCCGTTGAAAAGGACTTCCACGTGGACGACGGTCTTAAATCCCTGCCCACAGCGGAAGAAGCCATAGATCTGCTCAAACGGACACAAGGTATGTTTTCTAAAGCTCTTTTAAGATTGCATAAAATTGCCTCCAATAGTGCTGTTGTCGTGAAGGCCTTTCACCCTAATGATCATGCTGCTGAATTTAGGGACTTGAATCTAGGCCCAGACAATCCACCAGTACAGAGAAGCCTAGGCCTGAGGTGGAACTTGCTAAAGGACTCCTTCAGCTTTCAGTTTAGTGGTGCAGAAAAACCATTTACTAAGCGCGGGGTTCTGTCAGTGGTGAACAGTCTATATGATCCACTTGGGTTTGTCGCACCCCTGACTATACAAGGAAAGCTTCTGCTGAGACAACTCTCAGTGCATTAAGGACTGGGATGTACCACTCCCTGCGGACCAACAACTAAGGTGGAAGTCGTGGAGAGAATCTCTTTGCGCCTTGGATAAGATCCACATAACATGTTGTTACACTCCGGCATCCCTAGCTACGAGTCAAAGGAAAGAGATTCATGTATTCGCTGATGCTTCCACTGAAGCTATTGCCGCTGTCGCTTACTTGAAGGTTGTAGACTCTAACAATGCAGCCCACGTTGGATTTCTGTTTGGAAAGGCTAAACTGGCTCCTAAACCCGAGCACACCATACCCAGACTCGAGCTCTGTGGGGCTGTACTAGCCATAGAGATTGCAGACTTCATACAGAGCGAACTAGCTATTCACGTGGATGACACAAAATTCTACACAGACAGTAAGGTAGTTCTGGGCTACATATATAACCAGACGAAACGCTTCTACGTCCAAGTCAATAACAGCGTGGAAAGGATCAGGAAATCCTCTAAGCCCCAGCAATGGCAGCATGTCCCATCCCACCTTAACCCTGCGGACCTTGCTACAAGACCAGTGTCTATTGATGCTTTCGCAAGCTCTTCTTGGATAACAGGACCAGGGTTCCTTCACGACCAATGTGAAGAGACTGCCGTTGTAGACAGCTTCAACCTTCAGGATCCAGATGTCGACCCAGAGATCCGTCCTGATGTCAGCATCTTCATTACCAAATTCAAAGAGAAGGTTGGCTTGGACTGTCAGCGTTTTGATCGCTTCTCAAGATGGACGAGTTTGGTTCGTGCCATTGCAAGGTTAGTACATGTTGTACAATGCTATCGCAATAAGGACAGTAACACTGATTGTCATGGTTGGCATATCTGCCATAAGCCCCTCTCTGCAGAAGACATTGCTCTGAGTGAACTCTTTGTGATACGCAATGTGCAGCAGAATGTTTTTCACAAGGAACTGGAATGTATACATAAAAAACAAGACGTTCCTAAAAACAGCCCCATTGTCAACTTAAACACAGTAATAGACAAGAGGTGTTTATTGAGAGTTGGTGGTCGTTTAAACAAGGCTAAATTGGATGAGGCAGAAAAGAATCCTCTAATTATTCCTAGTCATCACCATATCACCACTTTACGACATTACCATGAAAAAATCAAACATCAAGGCAGACACTTCACTGAAGGAGCCTTAAGAGCTGCAGGCTTCTGGATTGTGGGAGCAAAGAGACCGATTTCCCATTTAATTCATCATTGTGCTCAGTGTCGTAAGACAAGAGGAAAACTGCAACAACAACAGATGTCTGATTTGCCTGCCGATAGGACAAGCACAGAGCCTCCATTTACCTAGTGTATGTTGGCTTGGACGTTTTTGGCCCATGGGCAGTCACTGCACATCGTACCAGAGGCAGACATGCAGAAAGTAAACATTGGGCGGTGTTGTTCACGTGCATGAGTGTACGAGCAATACACAGAGAAGTGATAGAGTCTATGGATTCCTCCAGTTTCATCAATGCCCTAAGACGATTCTTCTCCATCAGAGGACCAGTAAAACAATTAAGATCTGATGGTGGAACAAACTTTGTAGGGCCTGTCGAGAACTACAACTGAACTCAACACCAGTCCAGAACTTCTTCACAACCAATGGCTGTACCTGGGTCTTCTATCCTCCTCATGCTTCCCATATGGGCGGATCATGGGAAAGAATGATAGGCATTGCTCGTCGGATACTGGAATCTATGCCGATGGACTCAAATCTTTCAAGACTCACTCACGAGACCTTGACCACTTTCTTAGCAGAAGTCTCTGCTATAGTAAACTCAAGACCCCTTGTACCCATATCTATGGATCCAGAATCTCCTACTATTCTCATTCCGGCAACTCTCCTCACCCAGAAACTTGGAACTGTTCCTAACCCGCCTGAAGATTCTGTGTCCGGAGACAAATATCAGAAATGGTGGAAGCATGTGCAACATCTGGCTAATTGTTTCTGGAAAAGATGGAAGGAGTACCTGACACTCCTCCAATAATGAAGAAAATGGCAACAAGTAAAGCCAAATTTACCAGTAGGAGACATTGTCCTCATGAAAGACCAAAATGAGGAAAGAAACGCATGGCCTATGGGACTTATATCTAAAACCTTTCCAAGTGACGATGGCAAGGTACGCAAGGTAGAAGTGACAGTTGCTAAGCAAGGTGACCCCAAATTCTTCATTAGGCCTATATCAGACATTATCTTACTCATACCGGTTGAGGATTGATTATCCATCCAATCAGTAGGAACTCTTTCAAGGAACTTAGACCTTTGGATTACAAATGTGTTGGAGACAGTTTGGCCTAGCACGGCTACTCCAATCCGAAGATGGGTTATCCTTTGGATTACTTCAGGAACTCGTTATAGACATTCGTCTATCTTGTTAAACAATATTTTATTGTCGCATTGCATGCATTGTTATTTTTGTATCTTACAGGTTGAGGTATCTCTCCATGTACTTCAGGTAAACACTCCAGTTCGAGCTTGTTAATATGTGAAATCCAAGGATTTCAGACAGACGGGGAGTGTGCTGTTTCAGTTTATTCTGATAGATTTTCAGCCATACATGGACATTTAGGTAATGGTATATACTTGGTTTATCATCTATTGTATTTGTTATACTTTGCTGCCATCTACTGGCCATTGCTGTATTACACTGTAATATTTTGTTATGGTACTTTCCCATAATACCTCTCTGCCTCTAGCTCCTCCTATCTTTTTCACGCTGTTTCCTGTTTAGTGCTCTGGCCATCTTGTAACACACATGCGCTGCAGAGCTGGAGAAAGGATTCTCTTGTTATCTCCAACCTGGAGCTCCAACATCATCTCTAATCTGGTGCTTCTATAACAGCTCTAACCTACAGTCCTCACTCCTACCTCATCTCCATTTCTTCATCTTCCTTGACATCTCATCTCATCAAGGTACTGTAATAAAGCCTGTTGAATTAATCACTGCATCATCCTTTAGGACCACCACGCGCCGCTGGTAGGGATTGGGAGCACAGGCTGGCGAGTAACACTATCCGCCATTGTTTATATAGAGATTCGTGTTCACATCCCTCAGACACATCTCATCCACATATATCGGTGGCAGAATACACAGCATCTTGCAGCGGCATGCTATTCCATCCGGTTTGCATTTAGTTGGACCATCATTTATTTTTCAACAGGACAATGACCCCAAACATACCTCCAGTCTGTGTAAGGGCTATTTGCCCAAGAAGGAGAGTGATGGAGTGCTATGCCAGATGACCTGGCCTCCACAGTCACCAGACCTGAACCCAATCGAGATGGTTTGGGGTGAGCTGGACCGCAGAGTGAAGGCAAAAGGACCAACAAGTGCTAAGCATCTCTGGGAACTCCTTCAAGACTGTTGGAAGACCATTTCCGGTGACTACCTCTTGAAGCTCATCAAGAGAAAGCCAAGAGTGTGCAAAGCAGTAATCAAAGCAAAAGGTGGCTACTTTGAAGAACCTAGAATATAAGACATATTTTCAGTTGTTTCACACTTTTTTGCTAATGTGTTAATTCGTAGTTTTGATGCCTTCAGAGTGAATCTACAATTTTCATAGTCATGAAAATAAAAAAAACTCTTTGAATGAGAAGGTGTGTCCAAACTTTTGGTCTGTACTGTATATGGTTAGTATATAGTTATGCTTTGGCTTGCCACTTGAAATGAACAAATGTGCTTGGTGATACTCAGTTATAACTCGATTATCTGGGTGCTCAGATGTGCTTGGCACTCAATGGCATTGGTTGGTGCTCGTATTTGAAGCTCGAATCCCCACCCCGCATGCTTGGCACCTGTTATACAGCCAATAAACATGTTGGGATTGCCTTCCAGTTAATGTAATGTCGTATCTATCTTGGTAGTGCCATTACTGTGATTAGCTGGCCGCATGATCTCATCAGAGGGTACAAAAGAACCTGCGCCGCCATGAGAAAAGAACCTGCGTTGCACACTTATGCCGTTACAGAGCTCTGGGAGAGGTGTGATTGGAGGGAGATAGCAGTTATCTAGGCCTATGTGAGCACAGTTTAACTAATCAGAGTCCTCTAGTGTTGATACTGGTGCTGCTGCTGAACCATCATACTAACAGTCCTTCTAAGGGCTAATCCTGTGCTTTCTGCATTTAGCTTAGGGAAAGTTGCAGGAGCTGGGAGACTGTGGCAGAATCCAGCCTCAAGGCAGGGCTTAGGACTTTGCAGTCCGTTGCTTAATATATAGCTGCTGCAAATGACCACATTTTTTTGGGGGGTGAAAACATTGACAATATTCTCATCCATAGAGTTTAACGAACTGCTTAGTGTTACACTACGGTGGCATATAAATCTCAAAAATACAGTTGTACATTTTTCTGGATTCAATTAGTCATCCAGAGAGTTTAACATGGTTATTGTTACATTTTGGGAGTTTTACATACCACCGTAAACAGTTCAATTTTTTTTCTGGATTCAATTAGTCATCCATATAGTTTAGTTTGGTTATTGTTACATTATGGTGGTATATAAATCTCAAAAAAAAGTTCAAACATTTTTCTGCATTAAATTAGTCATCCATAGACTTTAACACACTGCTTAGTGTTACATTATGGAAAAAAAGAATATTTTTTAAAAAGTTCAAAAATTTTTTTCTGGATTCAATAAGGCCAGTTTCACACTAGCGTTACCGGGCGCAGTGCACGGCCGCCGCTAAGCTCTGCCCCTGGCCGCGCCCCCTCTGGTCAGCTCCTCCTCTGATCGCATGATGCTGCATGCGATCAGCATACCCTATATTTAACATTGGGTGTCACGGTCCTGTTAGGGTTGGCGTGCAGCCACCGCTGAGCAGGGACTCACCCACACTGCAGAGGGGCCCAGGGTACGATACGGCCGGGCAGTTCAGGCAGAACAGGACCTGGGGACGCTGCAGTTTAGCAAGCAGAAAAGGACCTACGGTCATGTGACTGTAAGGGGAGGGGCTTAGCATCCTGCTGCCAGAGATCGGCAGAATTCTGTACAGGAATACTCAAAGTCATACACAGAGATAGCAGTAACGTACCAGGGATGAGACAGAACGGATAGTCTGGGCCAGGCAGAGGTCAAAAGCCAAACAGACACAGAAGGTACCAAGCAGAATCCAACAAGCAGCATCTAGAGAACAGACCGAGTCGTAACCAATGTATCAGGCAAACAAGAACACAGCACAAACACACTCTGCCAAGGGCGAAAGTATAACTGAGCTTCCTGAGGCTATAAAAAGTTTTCCCAGAACCAGGGAGAGGCCACAATAATAAGCCCCAAGGTGTGCAGGTAAGAGCCTGCACTGGGATCATAACATTTAACCCCAGAAGTGCAAGTCATCAGCACTGGTTTCAGACATAAACCCCAAGTGTGCGAGTCCAACCCGCACTGAGATCATGACATTGGGTACGCTGGTCGTGCGCTGGTACACTTTTGCCGGCGCTTGCGTGCTTTTGGCACTGTGCCGAGCACACAAAATAGCAACACAGTGTGTTTTTGTGCACTCGGCGCAGCGCCAGAAGGTCGCAAGCGCTGGCAAAATAATACCAGCGCAAGACCAGTGTACTCAACGTTAAATATAGGGTACGCTGATTCCATGCAGCGTTACGCGATCAGAGGAGGAGCTGACCGGAGGAGGCACGGCCGGGGGTGAGGCTTAGCGGTGGCCCTGCGCCTCCAAATGCTAGTCTGAAAGTAGCCTGAGTCATCCATACAGTTTAATGTGCTTTGCATAAAATTACAGTGGTTTAAAAAATTTTAAAGACCGCTTGGCCTGGCACAGTTTACAAAATATTTTTGTTCCAAAAATTGATTATTGTCCTACATACTGTAGAACCTAAACTGAGAAAGGGGGCCTAGTACCAGTGCACAAATATAATTATACAGTAAAATTGTGAAGACAATATATATCTCAATAAGTGAGGGTGTGCAACGAAACAATGGACAAAAGTGGACTATTGGACAATTGGAAACAAAATACCAGAAAAACCAAGAAAAAAAACCCAATATTCAGTCCATATGATTAATAAAATTATTGTTTTTATTAGTATCACAGGTTAAAAAAACAATTTAAGATCAATGTCAGATACATTTTCCATTATAGCAGTATACCTAATAAGGATGCAAATTGTCCAGTTGTACATAGAATTATTGATGTGGAAATCACAAAAAGTAAAAATATCTAAAATTATATGTATAATAAAAAAAAATTTTCTTATAAAAACATACCAAAATATAGTGCATATAAGCAAAAATACAAAGGTGTACTGTGGTGCCCCTGAGGGTACTGCACCTCCTCCTGAGGTGTAGTGCCCCACCATCCAGGTAAGGTGGCAACTCCCAACCATGCTCCAACACTCGCATCCCACACAACACAGTAGTTCAGCAAAGCCACATTGCGGCTCCCTGCTTGGAGTGTAGCAGAGCACCTTTGGTGGCTCCCTGCTTGGAACACTAAACGTGCTGGGAGGCGGGTGGAGTTGAGAATACATACAAGAGCGGGAAGTTTTAGGATTTCAGGTCAGTCAGTCAGAGAGTCACTCGGAGAGGAGTGAAGAGAGAGGATCCCTGAGAGAGGGATGGAGGAATGAGTGCTGCAGCTGCCTCAGTGATCTGAGCCAGCTGGCACGGGAAAGGAAAGAAGGAGAAAGACACTGAACAGAAACCTGATCTTCCATAAGAAGGAAAGACAAGTACGGAACGTAGGAGTAAAAGGGAACAGAGGACGTGGGTTAGAGGAAGAACCCTGCCTAGAAGTTCTAAGCGCAAGGCCGGGGCCCGGTCCCCGAGGTTGTATGGACACTAATGGTTCTGCAGCAGACACCGGTGGAGTAGTGGGCTGTAATTGCACTACTCACATCTAAGACTTGGGGCACAACAGCAAAATTGATAGTGAGCCGGGACTCAGGAGTAAGGAGTCCCCGAAGCAGGCTACTGCTGTCTGCCGTACAAGTAGAGTTCTTGGGAACATCTGTTAGGAGGCACTCCAGTGTAACTCAGTACTGGGAGTACTTCACACCTAAAGGCGCTATAGAGGAGACGTTCAGAAAGGCACATGTTGGCGGAGTGTTGGAAGGGAGCATCCTATCTTGCCTGGAGGTTGACTGGGTACCTGACCCGGAGGACACAGCACGGAGGCAGGCACCTGTGTGTACTAGAGACTGTGAGTAAAGCTTTGGAACTACAAGCCCTGGTGTCCTCCATTCATTCCTGCGCCAACACACCGGGTATCGCTACATCTGGGTACCAGCTTCTACACTGCCTGCGTCTCTCCCCAATCCCGACATCCACACTGCCCTGGGACTACAGCTCCACCTGTGGGGAGCGTCACCATCTCGGCTGCAGCCCACCACCAGTCCCAGAGGATCTGCATGCAGCGTCGGCCTATCATCTCACTTGCCGAACACCACAGGTGGCGTCACGAACTATTCATTTAACTACATTCCACAATTGCAATTCCCCTGTTTGCCATGGAGCCCGAGGGCCACGGACCGGGTCACAGCTTCCGTGACAACTCCCACTGAGATCAACGGGCCAGGTACCGAGTACCCCGCTAGCCCTGGGAGGGCGCTCCAGTACCAATTGAGGTGTACAGTAGTGTAAAAAATATATGCTGAAGGCACTAAAAAGCAGTGTATGTGTTATGATCAACACTAAGTGCTACTGAATCAAAAATTGTAATGCGCAACATGAGGAGAGACAGTAAATGAATTTAAACTAAAGTGCAAAGTGCATGGGACACCACAGGGTGTCAGTATATCCACATCATGTAACATATGACCAAGGAGTGAGTAGATACCACGGTTATAAAGGTATATATCACAATTATAAGAAAGTGACTTACAAGATAATGGCTCCTGGTCTCCTAGATAAGCACCCTCCCCAACGCGCGTTTCAGCACGCTGCCATCGTATACCTTTAGCAGACACCAATGGATGAGTACAAGCTTCAATACATCTGTCAGTATTGTGGTCAGCCTCCGCACATAACTGAAGAGTGAGCATGGATGTCTTACATTTGTGCTGTTCAAGACTTTGAGGACTCCTCAAAGATGATGAGCGGCGATGACGCCATCATCAGCGAAACGTGTATGGATGACTTTGCACTGTCTGCAGAGCCTTTATGAGTGCAGAAATACCACAACAATATTTTGTTCACAATATTTGAATGAGCCACTACAGTTGGTGCCTTGAAACATGTATGGATGACCCTACTTGTCATTTTTTTCAGGCTTTGCACTTAGTAGATAGCCTTTATGAGTAAAGGAGTACCACTACATGACAATTTAAACAGAATATGTATGAGGACCTGCTTTATGCCTAATAGAGGGTGTATCTGAGTCCCTTTGAGTCCCTAATTTTTGACAGTTTTTGCTTCCTTCCTAAATTACACAGAAATTTCCATTTTTTTAAATAAAAAATTCAATTTTGATATACTTAAATTATTTTTTTTAAATCCTTTTTAAATGCTGCCTTATATACAAGTCACAATATATGAAAAAATGTTTAACTTTTTTTTCCTGTAAACTTCAATTTCTCGTGGGTTTTGAATGTTTTGTCAGTTCTTAAAGTGGAGTAAAAGTGTGACCCCATTGTTCTCAGCAGCGATCTACGAGTCATAGAAGCTTCCATGGGTCTTCCCCATGATGATCACCTTCCATTCAGCACTATTTCCATCCATATGAACATTTTCACTGCCCCCCAGAACTCTTTGTAGTGTCTGCGGGAAAAATGCTTGGCTTTCCCATTAAGGCTGGAGTTAACACACAACGTATAAAAATACGGTCCGTTTTTCACGGACCAGAATCGCACAAGTGTTTCATGAACAGTCATCCGTATTGTCATCCGATTGTCATGCGAGGATGCGATTTTCTTGCATCTAAGCATCCATGTGACATCCGTATGATGAGATTTTCTCACCAGCTTGCAAGATGGACATATAATGGAGCCCAATGAGAGGTTAAAATACAAGCGAAAGAATAGATATAAACACATAGAATACATACATTATATATATATATATATACACACATACACACATATATACTATATATATATATATATATATTACAGTATATATTTCATAGATTTCTACATAGCAGAATAGCCGCTAAATCAATTGCCGGCTTCTGTCAAATCAATACAAAACCTGACATGAAATGACGCATGGTTTACATACAGTAAACCACTTCATTTCATTTAGTTTTTTCTATGTCTTTGACTAATAATTAGATTAGGGTTTGTGTGTAAAATTGTGGACATGTAGGTGTTAAATTAATGGGTAAATTCGTTGAAAAAAATTGCGTGGGCTCCCGCGGTACTTTCTCCGCCAGAGAGGGAAAGCCAGAAAGTGAGGGCAGATATTAATAGCCTAGAGAGGGACCAGTGTTTTTGGCCCCCCTGGCTAAAAAAAAATCTGCCCCCAGCCACTCCAGAAAAGTCGCATCTATAAGATCTGCCTTTTCTGGCACTTAGCTTCTCTATTTTCATTGCCCTTTAGCAGTGGCTAATGGGTTAATAATAATCGGTTAATGTCACTTTGCTATTGAAAGGTGACATTAAGCCGGTTAATTATGGAGAGGTGTCAATGAGACACCTATCCATTATTAATCTTATAGTAGTAAAGGGCTAAAAAAGATACACACACATTAATTAAAAATTATTTTAATGAAATAATCACACAAAGTTTTTGACCAAATTTATTATTCTGCTAATACAACAGAATCCCTTGTTGTCCTGAAAAAAAAAACAAACTAAAAAATAACAATATCCATAACTCTCCGCAGTTCAGTCAGGTCCCCCGCTGCAATCACAAGGGGTTAACTAGTTTACAACAGGGACCGGTGCTTATGCAACCGGCCCCGCTGTAAACCACTGCAGAATGAATTAATTCATCTCTGCGCAGGCGGCCCGGTTGACCGGGGATGAACTAATAAGCGTGGGAAAGTTTCTGAACTTTTTCTCACGCTCCTGAGTTCACCTCAGGTCAGCCAGGGACTCCGCACAGCCTCAGTGACGTCACCGGTAGACCATAGATTAACATTGGTCCAAGTGCTATGCGATTTTCAAGTATTAGGAATTGCTTGGTTCAAGTAATGAGCATCTGAGCATTTTAGTGCTCGCTCATCTTTATTTGCCACTTTTTATTCATTAATTGAATTTTTACAACTTTTTCCAACCAGTTTTTCTTTGACTCCATATCATCCACACATACCCTTGGCCGAGACATCTTTCCAAATTGGCTCTAACGAGCACCATTTTTTAACCCTATAGCCCGCTAGTTGCAAACCCCCTCACCACTATCATGCCCCCTCCCATTTAGTCCCTAGAGCTCTTATACGATGGTCCAACCCACAGTATGATGTTCGTCCCAGCTGTCCACACATGGTAGGATGGTCCTCACAGTCCCCGACACATGGTATAAAGGTCTTTACAGCCTCTTATCCATGAAATGATGGTCACACCACAGCCACCCACATGCATTATGATGGTCCTCATAGCCACTGACACATATTATAATGGTCCTCACAGCCTCTTACCAATGGAATGATGGTCCCCACAGTCCCACACGTTCACTATGATGTTCTACACAGCTCCCGACACATATGATAATGGTCCTCACCGCCTCTTACCCATGAAATGTTGGTCCACACAGCCCCCTACATACAGTATGATGGTCCTCACAGCCTGCCACACATGGAATGATGGTCCTCACAGCCCTCCACACATGGTCTGGTAAAACAAGAGCTGCTTTTTGCTCCGGCCTGGTCTAAGTCATACCTATAGTAGATAACTAAATCTGTATAATGCATAAAACAATAACATAAAATACTACCAAACAAAATGTAAAAAAAAAAGTAAAAAAAACCCCCCAAAACATTGAGCCTCCCAAACATTGCACAGAAGTTGTCTAAAGATTTTGCTGAAAATCTTGTTGGTACATTCAGCAATTATCTGCTACCCGTCGTAATTTTCTGAAGTAGCTCTCCTGGTAACCCCATCAAAAAGTAGTTTCATATGTATGGTTTTCTCATAAAAGGGCAGCACGGTGGCTCAGTGGTTAGCCTTGCAGCGCTGGAGTCCAGGGTTCGAAGCCCACCAAGGACAACATCTGCAAGGAGTTTGTATGTTCTCCCTGTGTTTGCGTTGGTTTCCTCCGGGTACAGCGCTGCGGAATATGTTAGCACTAGTGTTGAGCGATACCGTTCGATACCCAAAAATATCGTATCGGATGGTATCGCCCGATACGAAAAAAATATCGGGTATCGCCGATTCCGATACCGGAAGTCCCATTCAAGTCAATGGGACTTCCGGTATCGGAATTAAAAAAAGGCCTTTATTTCCTTGTTGGCTAATTCTACATAATTGAAAACAAATAAGAATCATGTAGAATGTATTGTGGGAGGTGGAGGAGACATTAAAAGCATAGTGGTTTATTCAAATCACATGACATAGCATTAATTCCAATTTTTTTTTTCAAGACGTTCGGAGTTAAAAAGATATTGACTATGTTAACTTTTTTATATTTAGTCAGATATGTATGTTTCGCAACTTCCATGCTCTTCACCTTCTTTTGTACTTCTCCCACACTTTCTCCTTCATGATCCGCAGCAGTAGCATTTTTTTCATCAACTTTTTCATCTTCTTCTTCTTCACCTTCTTCCCATTAATTTTTTTTTTCCATTCTTCATATTCTTCTTATTCAGCTATTATTAATTTTCATATGCTATTTCTTCATCTTCTTCCTATTCTTCTTTTTCTTCATTTTCTTATGGTGACAGGCATTCCTGTAGTACTTATCTATAAAAGTTATAAGATTACACCTTACGTTCTGCCTGTCACAAAAGATTTACAACAGGATTTGTCCGTGTTCAGTTTGGCCTGCAGCAGCAGGCATTTTCCAGGGGCACCACGAGGAGGAACGGACTCACCCCCATTTACTGCTTAGTCTTCTTCTGCTTATAATTTTGATTTCTTCTATGCTGATTTTTAGTCTTATGCTTAATGTTCTTCTGCTTTCTGTTCTTCTGCTTTTGCTTCTTCTGCTTCTTGTTCTTCTGTCTTTTGTTCTGTATCTTGGTGGTTGTCTTCATGTTCTTTGTCCTCTTGGTCTTATTTTTTAGGGTCATATTTCTGGTCTTCTTTGGTGTGGTCTTCAGGGTCGTCATCATCAGGGTCATCGTCATGGAGATCAATAAGGATTACCAAAGACAATTTCAAAAAGCTTGATCTTGGAAATGTAGCAGAAGGTACAAGAAGGCTGAGAAACTGGCGAGAACCAGCAGACAGTGCTGGCACCCGGATGGGTAGCAGAAGGAACAAGAGCCAATGGCACTACCGAGGACCAACTGACGGTGCTGGACCACGGTTACTAAGCAGAAGGTACCTGTGCTAAAAAGCACTACCAAGGACCAGCTGATGGTGCTGGACCTCAGATACCGAGATGGAAGCACCTAGGCCAAAGGCTGTGGCGAGAACCAGCAGACAGTGCTGGCACCCGGATGGGTAGCAGAAGGAACAAGAGCCAATGGCACTACCAAGGACCAACTGACGGTGCTGGACCACGGTTACTAAGCAGAAGGTACCTGTGCTAAAAAGCACTACCAAGGACCAGCTGACGGTGCTGGACCTTGGATACCGAGATGGAGGCACCTAGGCCAAAGGCTGTGGCGAGAACCAGCAGACAGTGCTGGCACCCGGATGGGTAGCAGAAGGAACAAGAGCCAATGGCACTACCGAGGACCAACTGACGGTGCTGGACCACGGTTACTAAGCAGAAGGTACCTGTGCTAAAAAGCACTACCAAGGACCAGCTGACGGTGCTGGACTTCGGATACCGAGATGGAGGCACCTAGGCCAAAGGCTCTGGCGAGAACCAGCAGACTGTGCTGGAACCCGGGTGGGTAGCAGAAGGTACCCATTGAAAGCAAAGTAGCCAGGCCACAAGCCGGCCGCAGTTACCGAAACCCACAGTCCTACAGGGGGTCCATGTCCCATTGGCACTACGGATCCAGCCTTCAGTGCCAGTTCCCGCAGCCCACATAGGAGTCACCTAAACTGCAAGCACTGTAGAGTCGGCTAACCCGGCCGCAAGACGACAGGACAACGGATTGGTGGCATAGTGACCTTGACACTACCCGGAAACAGCAGGCGTGCTGGAACCAGGCTGGGCAACAGGGAGTCCCCGTGCCAAAGACACTGCCGAGAACCAGGTGACGGTGCTAGAACCCAGATGGGTAGCAAAAGCTACAAGAGCCAATGGCACTACCGAGGAACAGCTGACGGTGCTGGACCACGGTTACTAGGCAGGAGGTACCTGTGCTAGAAAGCACTACCAAGGACCAGCTGACGGTGCTGGACCTCGGATACCGAGATGGAGGCACCTAGGCCAAAGGCTCTGGCGAGAACCAGCAGACAGTGCTGGAACCCGGGTGGGTAGCAGAAGGTACCCATTGAAAGCAAAGTAGCCAGGCTGCAAGCCGGCCGCAGTTACCGAAACCCACAGTCCTACAGGGGGTCCATGTCCCATTGGCACTACGGATCCAGCCTTCAGTGCCAGTTCCTGCAGCCCACATAGGAGTCACCTAAACTGCAGGCACCGTAGAGTCGGCTAACCCGGCCGCAAGACGACAGGACAACGGATTGGTGGCATAGTGACCTTGACACTACCCGGAAACAGAAGGCGTGCTGGAACCAGGCTGGGCAACAGGGAGTCCCCGTGCCAAAGACACTGTCACTGCCGAGAACCAGGTGACGGTGCTAGAACCCAGATGGGTAGCAAAAGCTACAAGAGGCAATGGCACTACCGAGGAACAGCTGACGGTGCTGGACCACGGTTACTAGGCAGGAGGTACCTGTGCTAGAAAGCACTACCAAGGACCAGCTGACGGTGCTGGACCTCGGATACCGAGATGGAGGCACCTAGGCCAAAGGCTCTGGCGAGAACCAGCAGACAGTGCTGGAACCCGGGTGGGTAGCAGAAGGTACCCATTGAAAGCAAAGTAGCCAGGCCGCAAGCCGGCCGCAGTTACCGAAACCCACAGTCCTACAGGGGGTCCATGTCCCATTGGCACTACGGATCCAGCCTTCAGTGCCAGTTCCTGCAGCCCACATAGGAGTCACCTAAACTGCAGGCACCGTAGAGTCGGCTAACCCGGCCGCAAGACGACAGGACAACGGATTGGTGGCATAGTGACCTTGACACTACCCGGAAACAGAAGGCGTGCTGGAACCAGGCTGGGCAACAGGGCGTCCCCGTGCCAAAGACACTGTCACTGCCGAGAACCAGGTGACGGTGCTAGAACCCAGATGGGTAGCAAAAGCTACAAGAGGCAATGGCACTACCGAGGAACAGCTGACGGTGCTGGACCACGGTTACTAGGCAGGAGGTACCTGTGATAGAAAGCACTACCAAGGACCAGCTGACGGTGCTGGACCTCGGATACCGAGATGGAGGCACCTAGGCCAAAGGCTCTGGCGAGAACCAGCAGACAGTGCTGGAACCTGGGTGGGTAGCAGAAGGTACCCATTGAAAGCAAAGTAGCCAGGCCGCAAGCCGGCCGCAGTTACCGAAACCCACAGTCCTACAGGGGGTCCATGTCCCATTGGCACTACGGATCCAGCCTTCAGTGCCAGTTCCCGCAGCCCACATAGGAGTCACCTAAACTGCAAGCACCGTAGAGTCGGCTAACCCGGCCGCAAAACGACAGGACAACGGATTGGTGGCATAGTGACCTTGACACTACCCGGAAACAGAAGGCGTGCTGGAACCAGGCTGGGCAACAGGGAGTCCCCGTGCCAAAGACACTGCCGAGCACCAACTGGCGTTGTTGGAGCCCAGGGACAATCATGGTGTAGGCCGAGGCCTACTTGGTGGTAGGTTTAGATTGTTTGTAGGCTACAACAGACTGTCAACGTGCTCCAATTAGGCATCTGTCTCCACTCTGTTTCCAGGATTTCACATGACCACCAACACCGCCAGTTTATGCGTACAGCAGCCGTCTGCCCAATCCACACGTGTTGCTGTGTTACTGGGATTCTGTAATGTCAGCAGATCCCCTGATGTGTGTCTGCCACGGTCTCCTGCTCTGTCCACATTCCCACCGCTTGCAGTGGGAAGGTGGACAGCGCAGGAGACAGTGGCGGACAAATATTGGGGGATCTGCTGACGTTACAGAACCCCAGTAACACAGGAACACGTGTGGAATGCGTGGACGGCAACTGTGAGCAGGAACTGGCGGTGTTGGAGTTCAGGGGAAATACTAGAGACAGAGTGGAGACAGAGGCCAAATCAGAGAATGTTTAAATCTGAAGTAGTTACAATTTGGAGGCAGCAGCAGTTTGCCCTCCACACAGCAGGGGATCAGCTGACGTTACCGAACCCCACTTTCACATGAACGAGTGTGTTTTTCTGTGTGGACAGCACTTCCGAGCACCAACTAGCGTTGTTGGAACCCAGGGACAATCATGGTGCAGGCCGAGGCCTACTAGGAGCCAGGTGTAAAGCTGAGGTATTTTGACTTTGGAGGGAGCAGGACACTTTGCCCTCCACACAGCAGGGGATCAGCTGACGTTACTGACCCCCACTTTCACATGAACGAGTGTGTTTTTCTGTGTGGACGGCACTTCCGAGCAACAACTGACGATGTTGGAGCCCTGGGATAGTCATTTTGTAGGCTGAGGCCTACTTGGAGGCAGTTTAAGATAAGACGTTGTTTGAATTTGGAGGCAGCAGCAGTTTGCCCTCCACACAGCAGGGGATCAGCTGAAATTACTGACCCCCACTTTCACATGAACAAGTGTGTTTTTCTGTGTGGACAGCACTTCCGAGCACCAACTGGCATTGTCGGAGCCCAGGGAAAATGAGGTAGTAGGCCGAGGCCTACTTGGAGCCAGGTGTAAATCTGAGGTTGTTTGACTGTGGAGGGAGCAGGACACTTTGCCATACACACAGCAGGGGATCAGCTGACGTTACCGAACCCCACTTACACATGAGCGAGTGTTTTGTCTGTGCGGACAGCACTTCTGAGCACCAACTGGCGGTGTCGGAGCCCAGGGAAAATCAGGTAGTAGGCCGAGGCCTACTTGGTGGCAGTTTGCGATTGTTTCTAGACTACTACTATCTGTCAACGTACTCCAATTAGGCCTCTGTCTTCACTCTGTTTCGAGTATTTCCTCTGGCTTCCAACCACGCCAGTTGCTGCTCTGAAATGCCATCTGCACAACCCACACTTGTTCCTGTGTTACTGGGGTTCTGTAACAGCAGCTTCTCCCTAGAGGTGAGTCAGGCAATGTCTCCTGCTCTGTCCACATTTCCACTACAAGTAGTGGGAATGTAGACAAAGCAGGAGACATTGCCATGCTCAACTCTGGAGATGAGCAGATGTTACAGGACCCAGGTACCACAGGAACAAGTGTGGATTGTGCAGACGGCACTTGAGAGCAGAAACAGGCGGTGTTGTAGGCCGGAGGAAATACTCAAAACAGAGTGGAGACAGAGGGCAAATCAGAGAACATATTAAATCAGAGGTAGTCAGAAGTTGTAGGCAGCAGGAGAGTTTGCCGTACACACAGTAGGGGATCAGCTGACGTTACCGAACCCCACTTACACATGAGCGAGTGTTTTGTCTGTGCGGACAGCACTTCTGAGCAACAACGGGCGTTGCTGTAGCCCAGGAAATAAAGTTCAGGTCATAGACACATGAACACAACAGGAGACCTGGATCCTGTTGCCAGCCAATTATTTATTCTGGAAGAGGACTGGCAAATTCAGGTGAGATCCAGGCCTTGTTCATTTTCACAAAAGTAAGCCGGTCAACATTATCGACGGATAGTCGCGTGCGACGGTCTGTTACCACACCACCTGCAGCACTAAAGACACGTTCCGATAATACACTGGCAGCAGGGCAAGCCAGCACCTCCAATGCATACTGGCTAAGCTCTGGCCATGTATCCAGATTAGAGACCCAATACTTGAACGGGGAAGAGTCGTCTGGGAGAACACTAACAGGGCACGACAAGTAGTCTGTCATCATCTGACGGAAACGTTGCCTCCTGCTGACTGGAGCCGTCTGTGATGGTGCAGCCGTTTGTGGCAGTCCCACAAAACTTTTCCACATTTGGGCCATACTGGCCTTGCCTTGTCCTGCGGCACTGCCTCTGCTACCTCTTTGTGCAGAGCTTCCTCCACTGCCTCTACCCACATGGCTGCTTTGAAAAGCACTACCAGCAACACTTGTGGGGGGAATGGAGAACATGATGGCCTGCACAAGTGTTTCTTGGTACTCCCGCATTTTTCGCTCCCGGTTCAACTGTGGTATGAGGCTTTGTAAGTTGTCCCGGTAGCGAGGATCTAGGAGGGTGTACACCCAATAATCAGCCGTGTGGAGAATGTTGGCGATGCGGCGGTCATTTAACAAGCACTGCAGCATGAAATCAACTATGTGCTGCAGACTGCCAACTGGACCGGAAACGCTGTCCCCAGCTTGAGGCAGCATCTCTGCCTGCTCAGCATCACCCCACCCTCGCTGTACACACTGACTACTAGAGCCTTGTGTACCTCCCTCCTCTGGAGAGATGTGTTCCTCCTCCTCCATTGACTAATCGTCATCCTCCTCACTAAGTGTCCCCTGCCTGTGCCTTTGTGTGGAAGCACGTTGCGCAGACTTGCCAGAAGTAGATGGCATTTCTGACTGCTCATCCTCGACCTCTTCAAAAACCTCCTCACTTAGTGCTTGTAAGGTTTTTTGAAGCAGACAGATGAGGGGGACAGTCATGCTGATTAGTGCATCATCTGCACTGGCCATCCGCGTGGAGTCATCGAAGGCACGCAAAACTTGGCAGATGTCCCTCATAGTGGCCCACTCAGTGGTGGTGAAGTGTGTCCGGCGCACAGTGCGACTTGTTTGCGCCTGATGCAGCTGGTACTCCATTACTGCTGCCTGCTGCTCACACAACCGCTCCAACATATGTAACGTTGAATTCCACCTGGTGGGGAGGTCACATATGATGCGATGTTCTGGCAGGCGGAATCGGCGTTGCAGAGATGCAATGCGCGATTTTGCCATGCTGGAACGCCGCAAGTGAGCACACTCTAGGCGAACCTTGTGCAGCAGTGCATCAAGATCCGGATAGTCCCTCAGAAAGCTCTGCACGACCAAATTGAGCACATGTGCCAGACATGGTATGTGAGTGAGGTTGCCTAGGCCCAGAGCTGCCACTAGATTTCGGCCATTGTCACTCACTACCAAACCTGGCTGGAGATTCGCTGGCACAAACCACACATCGCTCTCCTGCTTGATGGCATTCCAGAGCTCCTGTGCTGTGTGGCTCCGATTCCCCAAAGAAATTAATTTAAGGACGGCCTGTTGACGTTTGGCCACACCTGTGCTCATATCTGGCCTAACAGGCTCACGCAGTGCTGATTCCGAGGAACTAGAGTATGAGGAGGACTCAATATGTACAGACTGCATTCCTGCAATCCTTGGAGTTGGCAGAATACGTACAGAGCCACTCTCCAGATCTGTACCCGGCTCCACAACATTGACCCAATGGGCAGTGAGGGAAAGGTATCGTCCCTGTCCATGGCTACTGGTCCACGCATCGGTGGTCAGGTGGACCTTGCTACTGACGGCATTTAGTAGAGCATTTTTAATTTTTCCCTCCACATGCTTTTGCAGGGCAGGGACAGCTTGCCTGCTGAAATAAAAGCGGCTGGGCACATTGTATTATTGTATTATGGAACTGCCAATGACAAAGTTCCGGAAGGTGTCAGTCTCCACCAGCCTGAATGACAGCATCTCAAGGGCCAGTAGTTTGGCAATGCCGGCATTCAGAGCCAGTGCTCGGGGATGGTTTGCCGAGTATGGCCACCTTTTCTCCCATGCCTGTGCTACCGATTGCTGGTGAGTAGCCTGGGAGTGTGCTGATGACTGCGAACGTGGTTCAGTGGGTGGAATTTCACTGGGTCTCTGGACAACAGTGGCAGTGGTTCTTCCATGGCGTTCCAGTGAGGAAGCAGAACCAGCTGTGTGTGAGCTGGAGGAAGAGGCCCCAACATGAGCTGAAGAGGTGGTAGGTGCTGCTGAAGGTTGGCCTACATCTTCAGTGTGTCTGTGTAACTGTGGTATTGAGGTTGGTCACATTTTTCCCTCGTTTCACTTTCTGATGACACAGCTTGCATTTGACAAAGCAAATGTCATCTGCAACTGTGTCAAAAAAAAGACCACGCACTACAAGTCCTGGGAGCGCCCGTTTTGTGTTTTGGAAGAGGATTGCTCCTCACGGGTGCCAAAGTGGAGGCTACAGGCAACCAAGTCTGCCCCCGCCCTCTCCCTCCTCTTTTGGCCGTTCGGGGAATCTCTTCCTCAGAGCTGCTCCCACCACCTTCCTGTGGTTGACGCCATGATGGGTCAAGGACCTCATCATCTCCACTCCCCTCTTCAAGCACCGGCTGGTCCTGGGTTGTCTCGCCAGCACCGTACGCACCAGAAATTGGCAACTGAGTCTCATCATCATCTGATGCATACTGAGGTGTGCTGACCATAGGCACTGGCCCACCCGCCTCTTCAGATTCAGAGGGACAAAGCAGTTGTGCATCACTGCATACTCCCTCTTCTTCACGCTCTAGAATGCTGCTTGGCTGGCCACCTCTTTCCAAGCTAACAGATTCTGAGAACAGAAGTAAAGATTGAGATGGCTCCTGTCCAGGGCTCTCAGACTGCCTGGGCAATTTGGCAGGTGGTGAAGAGACAGATGGTTGCTCTTCAGTGCTCTGGCCTTGGGAGGATGCGGAAGTCATTGAAGTGGATGCATTAGCTGCCATCCATCCGACAACGGCTTCAATTTGTTCGTCACGCAGCAGTGGGGTACGGCGAGGTCCTACAAAGCTGTGCATGAAGGACTGTTGCCTGGTAAAAGTGGGGGATGCCGGGTCACTGGTGGCCGCAGCAGACACCGAATCCCCACGTCCTCTCCCTGCTGAAACTCCATGGCCATGACCACGTGCCTTACTCCCTGCCTTCTTCATCTTGGTAGACTGATAAAGATAGGCAGAAAAGTAAAAAAGGGGTGGCTTAGTGTTCTTATTCCTGAACACCTGCTAACCAGTATGAGAAACACTAATTTGGCTAAGAGTGTGTGTACTACACTTTAATATGATCTAATGTGGCCTAGACAACTGTAAAGTGGAGTGTTTGGTGAACTTTATTTCCTTTTTTTTGGATGGGGGGAAAGGAAAGGATGTGACCAAAGTTTGAAAGCTATAGTATCACAAACTTTTTGGAGCGATTACAATGCAGGAAGCTAACCTACAATGCAATTGATGAGGCTCCAAAAAATAGGGTGATACTAGCCTGGCTGGCCCTGAAGGGCACAAGCCAGCAAAAAGGCTCCTCTATCTAATCCTATATAGTGTTTGCAACCAACCAATGACAATGGATGCGGTTGGAAGCACACTAATATAGGAGCAAAAATCTGGCTAAATTAGCTGCAAAAAAAGGACTATGTATGAGGCAGTGATGCACGCTGAGCGGACTACAGCTAACGGTGGCTGTAGAACACACTGCAACGTGAGCTGCACTCACACACAGAGAGACCTATCAGACAGCCAAAAACAGTGCAGAGAAATGGGCTATAGCACTGAAAGGCTGCTGAAAGGCTCCGCTGTCCACTCCTTTAGTGTTTGCAACCAACGTATATGGATACGTATGGAAGCACACTATACAGGAGAAAAAAAAAGCAGCAATAAAAGAAAAATGTGTATGAGGCAGAGACACACACTGGACGGCCTACAAGCAGACGTGCCTGCAGGACACACTACACAGCGTGGGTCTGCACTCACACAGCCCTTGCAGACAGCTGTGAAAACAGCGCTGCTAGGGAAAAGCAAGCTACAGTGGTGGATTATGTAGCCTGGGTAGAGCAATAGATATTTTAGATGATCGCTATTTCTAACTGTCCCTCACAGTCTTCAACAGCAGCCTGTCCCTAACTGAATTCACAGCAGAGTGACCAGAAATGGCGGCTGCAGCGCTTTTTATAGTGCATCATGACATCATTTCAGCAGCCAATCACAGCCATGCCAGTAGTTAACATGCCTACATGCCTAACAGGATGTGCCCACACTTCTGAGGATCCCCATTGGCTGAATCAAATCGAGCGGGCTCCTTGCATTATGGGAACTTCCGATTCCGGTATTTGATATGAAAAAAGTATCGGAACCAAGTATCGGAATTCCGATACAGCTAATATCGGCCGACACCCGATACTTGCAGTATCGGAATGCTCAACACTAGTTAGCACTATATAAAGATTATTATTAAAACCCTGTAATTAAATTATTAATATGTGCAAAGCAAATGCTGTAAAGCCTCATGAATAATCATTTACCAGTATATTTAATTATTAACAGTCATCTCTGCCTGACTCGAGTTTCGCCTAGACTTGTTCCTCCGGGGATAAATCACAGAGGGATATTATACTGCCAGACAGAGGAATGTTGGTTCCCTCTTAATTCATTGTGTAAAAACTATTCATTATTATTCATTTTTATAGCTCCGGCGCTTGTGATATCCGTACAAGCGGCACAGCGGGAGCTCCACTGTACAAAATTATTTCTATAAAATAAAACAATATATGTATAATACTATCTGAAGCCGGAGGAAACGGTCTCCGTGCTGATTTCTTTCACGGTTTGGGCGACACAAGACCATTGCAGCCATGTATGTCACCGCTGATTAACAGCCATCGAGGGACACAGGCAGCAGCACCAAGAAGTGACGAGGGTCAGGCAGGAGTGTGCATATTTATATATATTATTTTTGCTATTATTTTGTGACTTGCATGGGAAGATTTTTAAATTAAAAAAGTGAATAACCTCTAAAAGGGAATTTGGAGATTTGCATTCCTTAATCTGAGAACAGCATTATGTGGAGACAGAGACCCTGATTCCAGTGACGTGTCACTCACTGATCTGATTTTTTGCTGTAATATTGATAAAAATCATTGTTTTATCAGCAGGAGATTATCACTGGGGGACTAGTAAATGCTTCCAGGTAGTTCAACCCTACCTCCACCACTGATTGACAGCTTTCTACCTATGCACACTGTACATGAAGAGCAGCCAATCAGGTGTCTGGGCAGGGTTAAAAAGGGTTCAACATTCAGAGATCTACAACAGAAAAAACAGAGATTTTATCAAAACTACAGCAAGCAGCCCAGTAAGTGATACATTGCTAGAGTCAGGATCTCTGGTTGTACATCATATTGTTCTTAGATGGGTTAACAAAAACCTGGTGACAGATTCTCTATAAAGTGAACCTGCCAAGACGTTTACTGTAACTAAACAAGAGACATGAACATGGGCATGATTTCATGCGATACCGGTAACAAAGCGGTGGCCCACAGCTAATCATCCAACAGTGGAGGGTGGGAGGGTCCAACAAAGGGCCTAAAACTTTTGCATTGTACAGTATGTACCGTATACACACAGATACTTACACACGCATATAGTTGAAGTACATGGACACAACATGAGCAATTTTTCCAAGAACCGATCACAATAAACATGTCACAGGGTTACCGCGACAATGTGGAACCAGAAGACCGCAGCATCTCATTGCTCCTACTCGGGCGCTGAGAAGACACACTTCTCCGTCATATTAAATAGGTTTATTTCTTCTGACAGAACAGGGGTTAATGGACCATGTTGGAAATCCCTGTGCTCACATCTGAGCTAGGTAAGCCACTCCTTTCCCCTGTAAAATCTGGGCTCTGTTACTAATCCTTGTCAGAGCTAGCATTTGCTGCATGGCTAACTGAGGGAGAGGAGTTCATATGGGAAGTTGAGTTGGAGGAGATATCTATGACTGTTGCTTGGTTTGTATGTGTGGTAATTCCCTATCCTTCTCTATTTTTGGTTTATTCCCCTACCTCCACACCCTGGTGCATTCCTCTGTACATGTGAGTGAATATTTTGCATGCTTGGAGTTTTCTGTTAGCCCTGGTCTGTGTTGCCCTGTTTGTTGGCTAGGTGTACTATCCTGCACAGTAGCGTCCCCTCTTCCCTGGGTGGAGAAAGGGTACCGTTACACCTAGCGACTCACCAGCGATCCCGACCAGCAATATGACGCGGTCAGGATCGCTGGTGAATCGCTAGGTGGTCGCTAGTGAGCTGCCACTCAGGCAGATCTCACTAGCGACATCGCAGGGGACGAGGATCGCTACTTACCTGTCAGACGCGGCGATCCTGCGTCCTCCCGCCCGGCTCCACGCGTCGCTCGTCGTCACAGCAGGAAGCGCCGCAGGAAGTGGCCGACGAGAAATGATCCAGCAGCTTCTCGCGCGATCAGCGATAACCAGCGGGGGAGCCAGTCGGTGGTAAGTATCACATGCAGCGATATCGCTAGCAATATCGCTGTAACGTCACAAAATCGGTGACTTTACAGCGATATTGCTAGCGATATCGCAGTGTGTAATGGGGGCCAAAGAGAACAGACAGAGTGATAACTCAGGAGATAAGGCATCTTCACCTTCAGAAGTATCCTGGGGAGTAGGGCGGGCTAGGGAACCCACTAGTGTTAGCGACAGGAAAGGAGCTCCTGGTCCCGAGTCAACCGACAGCTGTGTCGTGACAAAATATTTAGTTTATATTTTACTATATTGACATTCCAGGAGTTCAGAAGTTTCCATACCTGAAGCCTAATGCCATCCAGGCGAGTGCCACCTGTGTTACACAGCTAGCGCCCAAGAATGAGTGATTCTAATGCCGCCAGTCTCTAAGATGGTGGCAGTAACTTAGGAGTCCTTTGTTTCCCTCTTTCCATGATTGACGAGAGTTTGGGGTGATGATGGGTTATCTCAGCCTCTGGGGGACTTTTGAGGACCTCCATGATTGAGGTTATCAGACCAGTAATTTCACAACAAATTGTAATAAAGCAGTATTGCAGCATATTGCATTGGCGAGCAAGAGATCATGTTCAATTCCCTAAGGAAGCTAACGAAAAATCTTTAGTGCATGATAGAATGCTTAAAAAAATCCAAAAGTTTAATCACACTCGCTCTCTCTTAACGTGGTATTGTCGCCGGTGTAATTACCCAAACCAATCAAATATAAAAATGTTTACCCTATACATCCAGGATGAAAAAAAAATTAAAATTTTGTTCCCATTTTTCAGCAAATTATATGGTAAAATGAATGGTGTCATTCAAAACTACATCTCATCCCACCAAAGCAAGTCTTCATATAGGCGTGGTGACCAAAATATAAGTTATGGCTTTTAGAGGGAGAGGAGGAAAAAATAAAAAACGAAAAATTGCTCAGTCAGAAAGTGGGTTAAATAGCTTGAAACACTCTATAGATATTTGTCATGGATTTAGAAGCTTCCGATACTTTGAGGTGTACATGATATTATTGGAAAATAAAAATAAAAAAAAATAATAAAAAAAAAAAAAAAAAATCAGAAAAACTATTGTGGACCTCCACACGTCTGCTACTTCCTTGAGGGCAATTTCTAAATACCTGAATCTGCCACATTCATCTGTTCAGATGATAATCCACAACTTTAAATACCATGGTGTTATGAATGAGTCACCGTAGGAGGCAAAAACAGAAATACAAGCTAAGTCCAGAAAACAAGAGAAGTTGGCAGCTATCGGATTGCAGACCCCTGAACCTATCCAACTAGCAGTAGCCGTGGGGGGTTCCTACGGTGCCCTAGACCCCTCGATCACAGCCGGAGAACTAAATAGCCTAAAGACTTCCATTGTACAGTTTAGGATGGAAACAGTTAGGTCCATGTCATTATTTGCCCCCATCAATTTTGAGCCCTGCTGGCACATAGTGAAGTGAGATACTATTGTTAGGGACCATCCGTGGTGACACCTTGTCGCAGTGAGATGGCTTTTACACTCTTTTGATCAAAATAATATTAATTAAGTGCCCTAGCATGTATTACTTTTATTTATTTACTTAAAGAAAAATCAAAGGTATGAACTGGGATATAAACCTGTGTGCATGTAGCGTGTAAGCGCAGGTCCACACTGGCCACTAAACAGAAAAAACAAGGACAAAGATAATGGATAAATACCCTGCAGTAAAAGAAATAAATAACAGTGCATGAAAATAATATATGGTACAGTATAAGCCATCCCACCACTTCACGGTGACCGTAATTCGGACAGTCCTAAGTCCAATATTAAAAACCTTACTGTTTATCAAGTGACATGCATGTGGATAAGGGCTGAGAAGGACTGGGCCCAACAGTTCAGTGTGAACATGCTCTTGCACGCTGCATGCACACCAGTTTATATCCCAGTTCATACCTTTGGGTACATGCACTATGCTGTTAATTTACTGCAGGCTATTCAATCATTTGTTTTTTTCTGATCAGTGGCCAGTCTGAACATGCGCTTACAAGCTGCATGCACCTCAATTTATATCCCAGTTCATTCCTTTAGGTTTTTTTTCAGTCTGTTTGCATCATGTGCATATAAAAGGTGTGGCCTGCCTTTCCTTTGAGCTTGGCAATATATTGATGTAGTCTCCCATGGCTGTGTGTCCACTAGTTGGGCCCAGTCCCTCTCAGACATGATCTTCATGTATGTCACTTAACAAAAGGCAAAGTTTTTAATATTAGAGTTAGGACTGTCCCAATTATGGTAACTGTGGAGTGGTGGGATGGCTTTTGTATTTTTTTTTAATCAAAAAATATGTTTACCAAGTATCGTATATTACTTTCATGCACTATGCTGTTTATTTACTGCAGGGGTTCAATCATTATGTTTCGGTCTTTGCTTTTTTATCTATTTATTTACTGCCGGGTATTTGCTCATTTTTTTATCCTAGGTTTTAAACACTAAGGGAGCAGGCAGTCATCATACTGTTCCGGAAGTAAATATGAGCTTTGCCTAGAGATGGTCGCACTAAACACCATGGGAGCCTGTGGTCATCATACTGTTCTGGGAGTTAACATTATCTTTTGCTAAAGATGGTCGTACTAACAACCATGGGAGCATGTGTAAGAAGATGAGTAGAGATGGATTCAGCGGTGTTCGGTGAGCTTTAAGACCGGACCTATCGGGGCTGTCACCGCTGTTGGTGGTGATTTCCTCTGAAAGGGAGAGACCTCCCTGTCAGACAGCAGAGGGCGTGAGGTACATAAGGAGACCTGTGAGTAAGGAACGGGGCAGACTTGGCAGGAAGGCGACAGGAGATGGTTGACTCCCTCTCCGCTGCTTACACTGACAATGACACTTTTCCCAGACCTCCATGTGCTGACCTTGAGACTTCTGGTGACAGTATTAAGTTACAGTCTTTTCCCGAGTAGGGTTCTAGAAGGTTCTCAGGATACAGTGCCGAGACATGAGACAGGGTATGACTAGTATAATAAACTTTTATAAATTGAAGCCACTGGGGCTAGGCTGAGCGGGCAAAATGGGGTAACAAACAATCGGTCCTTGCAGGGACTCAATAAGATAAAGAATACTTTTTGTGTAACTGGGAGTAACCCGGCTAGTCCGGGTGTCAGAGGCCAGTATATGGCCAAACTAATACACTTATTTATAATGTCCACTTATCCTTCCATGCGTCGCTCGGGATTGCAGATGCAGCCGCTTAGAGATCGCTGATGCGGCTGCCTTGACGCCTCGATCTTCTGGGAAGGTTTGGGCACGTCGGGCCCTGAAGAAACTGTACCGGTGGGGCGCAACAGGCCCTGAAGAAACGGTGCCGGTGGGGTGCAAAAGGTCCTGAAGAAACGGTGCCGGTGGGGCACAACAGGCCCTGAAGAAACGGTGCCGGTGGGGCACAACAGGCCCTGAAGAAACGGTGCCGGTGGGGCACAACAGGCCCTGAAGAAATTATGCCGGTGGGGCGCAACAGGCCCTGAAGAAACGATGCCAGTGGGGCGCAACAGGACCTGAAGAAACGGTGCCAGTGGGGCGCAACAGGCCCTGAAGAAACGGTGCCGGTGGGGCGCAACAGGCCCTGAAGAATTGATGCAGGTGAGGGGCGCGGTAGTGATGCAGTCTCTAAATCTAACCGCTCACCAATCTCGGCCCAGAGTCCCTCAGCAAACTGGACTGGGGCCACCACGGACGCCTGTAGCAGAGTGGCGCGGTGATGACAGGCCACAGCTGTGGGCGAAGGCAGGGGGGTAGTGCCCTGGACGCTGTAACCGAATGATCTCGCGTTGCAGCGGTCACTTGAGGTAGCAGCCTTGTCACAACAGTGTGGGAAACGAGCGTTAGTGGATGTATGCGACCGTATGCGGGGAGCGGCCGCCCGTGCCAATCTCTCACGTGTCACTTGTCGGTAAGTCTGCATCTTTCCCCTCACAGACCCCTCCCTGTCTCTCCAAAACACACCGTCCATTCCCTCGGTCCTCTCTCTTTCACACGGCTTCCTGTCCGTTGTCCGGCTGTCTGTCAACTGCCACTTCAGCGCGCCCCCTGCTCCTTTTAAGCTTGCCCCGCCCCCTGTTTCCCTGACAACTCCAGTCAAGTCTTTCCTTTTACTGTCCTCTCAGTATCGTTCCCTCAGGAACCCTGATGGCGGTCCCCTGGGCACCTGCCCATTCACTGTCTGGAAGTCCTCCTCCCCACACTCCTCCACCCTGTAAGCTCGCCAGTCCTCAGGCGAGGGCCTTAGTCTATTGAGATCGGTCTGTAGGGGTTTCAATGTTCGTTGCCATATAAATTGATCTTGCTTATATCGTTCAGGGGGTTTGCCGGCTGTTGACCGCTCGGAGCGTCTAAGTTCAACTGGGGTAGAGTCGTCTGGGGTGGTGGACATCGGTGGGCTGGTTGGTGCGGGCGGGCTAATTTTGTCAGATGATTCATTACTGAGTGGAGGGCCTCCGGGTCCTGGGAGACAATCTTCGTCGTTGTCTGGGTCCCAACATACGGAAGACGGTTCGGATGACGATGGGGTAGGCTCCGGTTGCTTCGGGTCGGAGGAAGTACATGGGCGTAACATATTACGATGCACAACATGAGTGGGCAGTGTTTCATCCTCCTCAGGTCGTATTTCATACACCGGTCCATCTGGATGGATACGGCGTAAAACCCTATAAGGACTCTCTTCCCAACGCGGCTCCAGTTTGTTCTGGGGGCGTTGATCTAGTACAAGCACCCAGTCCCCACTTTGGAGGTGAGGAGGAGGGGTTGCATTCTTCCCTGGGTGCTCCCAGTCTCGGAGCTTGGTGTGTACAATTCGGTGAAGAGTTTGCTGTCGATGGCGATGATTTCGGACCCAAGACGACACTCCAGTCCAGGGCTGAGGCTCTTCGGGGTCTAACTCCACCTTCGTGATCCCTTTACCTTCTCGTCCAAGCAAAAGGGAATAGGGGGTATAGGCAGTCACTCGATGTACCCTATTGTTATAGACCCAAACTAATTCAGAAACATATTCGGGGCAACGGGCCTTCTTGTCACTCTCCAGAGTGCCCAACATCTGAATCAATGTCCGATTAAACCGTTCACAAGCCCCATTCCCTTGTGGGTGATACGGTGTGGTCCGGGATTTGTCAATTCCATAGAGGTGATGTAGTTCTTCCATGACTTTTCCCAAAAAACATGCTCCCTGATCAGAATGTATTCGTTGAGGACAGCCATATACTTGTATAAAGTTTCTACAAATTGCGGAGGCAGCTGACTCTGCGGTCTGATCCCGAGTGGGGGTGACCACAGCGAACTTGGTGAAATGATCTACCATAACGAGACAGTGTTCGTATCCTTGAAATGCGGGCCCAATGGTCAAATAATCCACCATCAGGAGCTCAAGGGGCGCTGAGGTCACAATAGTCTGTGTTGCGGCTCGCTGAGCAGGTGGTTTGGCTAATTCACATAAGCGGCAGGTCCAGCAAATTTCGTCCACAAGAGCCGGCAAGCGCGGGTGGCAAGCTTTCTGTTGCAGCCATTGAAAAGATTTTTTTGTTCCGAAATGGGCCCCTTTTTCGTGAGCCTCCCCAGCCAGTATGTGAAGTTGGGCTCCTGGCGTAACCACCTGCCAAATCGTCATCGAGGTTGTTTGTGATGTTATTTTACGATACAATAATCCCTTTCGGATAACCAACCTCTCCCATTGTTGCAGCATAAGCAACAGGTCGAGTCAAATTTTGCCGTTGAGAGTCAGTGGGCAATTGCCCAGCGGCGACCCATGTCCTGAGAAGGCCAACCTATTCGTCTTCTTGTTGCTGTTGTATCCACTCATCCCGGGATTGTTCCAGTATGCCCCTTGGGGTCTCAGAGGAAGATATCTTTTTATTGTCAGTTGTGAGCACGGTAGCAGTGAGAGCGAACGGTATTTCCTCTCCTTCCAATTCTTGTCTCGACTGTGCCCTGGAGTTGTATGTCGAATCCTGGAGAGAGCGTCTGCATGGACATTCTCGGCCCCTCTTTTGTAGATAATCTTATAATTGTACTTCGCCATCCGGGCCACGCATCGTTGTACCAGAGCCCCCAATTTGGCGTTTTCCAAATGAGCCAGCAGGTTGTTGTCAGTTCGCACTACCACCTCGGAGCCCGCTAGGTACTCTGCGAATCTCTCCGTCATAGCCCACACCACCGTGAGGAGCTCGAGCTTAAAAGAGCTGTAATTGTCAGGGTTATGCTCGGAGTCATGGAGTGAGCGACATCCATATGCGATCACCCTCTCCTGGCCATCCTGAACCTGTGACAACACAGCCCCCAGCCAGTGAAAACTCCCGTCAGTGTGCAAGATGAACGGTTGAGAGAAATCCGCACAAGCCAACACTGGGGCATCCGAGAGCGCAGCCTTGAGGTCTCGGAAGGCCTCTTCCTGAGGGTGTTGCCAGTGGATTTTTCGCCCATTGGCCCCAGCGGGAGCCCCCTTCAGTAGGTTGTGCAGGGCTCGAGCTCAACATGCAAAATTCTTTACGAAGTGACGGTAATATCCGGCTAACCCCAGAAAAGCCCGCACATCTTTCACCGTCTCGGGAATAGGCCATTCCTGGATAGCAGCAACCTTCTCCCGGGATGGCCTCACACCTTCTGCCGAAACGACATGACCCAGATACTCAATCTGAGAGCGAAATAGGTGGCATTTCTGAGGCTTCACCTTCAACCCGTACTTTTGCAACCGGCTGAGTACCTGTCCCAACCTCTTCAGGTGGTCCTTGAAGGTGGCGGCATAGACAATGATGTCGTCAAGGTAGATCAACGTGGCCTCAAAGTTGAGATCTCCCAGACATCGCTCCATCAATCGCTGAAAGGTCCCGGGGGCATTGGTCAGCCCAAACGGCATCCGATTAAACTCAAACAGTCCCATGGGCAATATGAACACCGTCTTGGCCCTATCTCCTTCTGACATGGGCACTGCCAGTACCCACTTGCCAAGTCCAGGGTCGAAAAATTTGTTGCCTTCCCTAAGGCGGACAGGGATTCTTCTATGCGGGGCAGTGGGTATGAGTCTTTAATAGTGGAAGCATTCAGTTTACGATAATCCACACAGAATCGTAGTGTACCATCTTTCTTCTGGACCAACACGATTGGGGCCGCCCAGGGGCTTTGACTTTCCCATATCACCCCTTTTTGCAGCATTTGGGCCAGCAAGGTTTTCACCTTGATAGAGTTGCGGCGTAATCTGTCGATATCGTTCCCGGATAGGGGCCGCGCCTGCTGTGAAGATTTCATGAGTGATCGCGGTGGTACACCCAAAATCGTCCTCATGACTAGCAAATACTTCATGGTACTGTCCCAGCAATGTTTTCATCTGTGAGAGTAGGGATGCAGTTAATCCAGAAAGCTCAGCCCGCATCTGCTCCAAAATATTTCAGCCCTTCTCTTGTGCCGAGAATTCGTGGGCCTGTAAGGTTCATATTGTTACTTCCCAAGGATCCTCGGGGTGTACTCGTAATTGAACCGCAGAAGCTGACAGCACTTCTTCTAAAGGCCTTACTAGTTTGGCCAGTACAGTCCGTGCCTTCAGAACGGTGTCTCGGTCTTCAAGGTTAACGCAGCCCACCAAGACGGCTCCTTTTTGCACGGTAGCCAGGCGCTCTGAGTGACACAGCTCCACCTGCACCTCCACGCCCTCCAAGGGTATCGGGGATCGAATGGGCAGGGCCACCACAGTCTGTCCAGGAGGTAAGACAAGCAGAGAAGTCGCTGGCGTGATGACCTTGCCCAGAGCCTCTCCTTCCTGGCGGTCTTGATGTACCCGTGCTCCCCGCACCAGCTGCTGGAATACCTGTCCCTGGGCTGTGCGAGAACCCCACTGCTTCAGAATCCTCTCGTACAACATTCATGCCTAGGGTGACGGGGTGTTGCTTATCAGCTTCTCCTTGAGTGAGTACCACCCCTCTGCGACCAAGGGATTTACCGCACAGCGCCACTTGCACCCACACCACCCCGGCAACTGGGACCGGCAGTTGGTTGGCAGATACTAGTCTGATCACTGGCCCCCACTGAGGCCTTGCTGCTTCTGGGAAGTTCTGTTGAAAGTACGTTGCGGGCATAGTGGTTACTTGTGACCCCGTGTCCGCCAGGCACCGGACGGCCATGCCCTCCACTTCTGCCCAAACCACCGGACATTTTGCTACCAAATCTTCGGGACTTCCACCACCCCTAGTTGTGGTTTTCGGCTCCGAGCAGCATCCCCCCAGCCCAGAGCCCTTTAGTTTAATGGCCTCCGGGGTGGGTATCTCCCACGCCGCGGACACTCTCGGGCAAAGTGGCCTGGTTCTCCACACTCAAAACACCGGGCCTGTGTAGGCTGACCACCCCGCGGGGAGCGTGATCCCCTGGAGCCGGGGTTAAAGCTAGGTCGTCCAGTCCCGGTCTCTGTTCTTCTCTTTACTTCTGCCAACTCGCCCTTAATACCTTTCAGCTCTTGCTTCATCTTTTCCTCCCACTGAGGCTCCTCGACTACATTCGCAGAGGCCTCCACACCTCAGACTTTCCCCACAGGGACCGCCACCCCCCCTGCTCCTGCTCTCGAGCACGTGCCTGACTTCCCACCTCTGAAAAATCTATTCAGGGATTCATTCTGATCTGTTCCCGCAGTGCCTGTTTGACTAATGGATCTCGCAAACCAGTCACCAGTAGGTCACGTAGGGTAATGTCAACAGGTCCTGCCCTTACCCAGTCCTTTCTTTCTATAGCCATATGCAATTCTTGGAGGACATTCATATACTCTGTGATAGTCTCCCCCTCTACTTGCATCCGACTAAACAAACGGGTTCTTAACTCTCCCACATTAGTAGGGTCCCCATGGGTCTGTTCTACTATCTAAGGCCGGTTTCACATTTGCACTTTATGGCGCAGCGACGGCCTGCGCACGGCCGCCGCTAAGCCCCGCCCCCTGCCGGCTCTCTGCCCGCTCCATCCGCTCATCGCTGCCTACTAGCGCACATGGATGCTTGCGATCTGCGCACCCTATCTTTAGCATAGGGTGCGCAGATCATGCGCTGGCCGTGCGCTAGTAGGATTTTGCCATGCGCTGCTCACTTTTGAAGGTGCGCCCGTGTGTGCCGAACGCGCCATGTTGCATTTTGGCGAGCACTGCGCACCTTCAAAAGTGCGCAGCGCACAGCCAGCGCACGATCTGCGCACCCTATGCCAAAGATAGGGTGCGCAGATTGCAAGCGTCCATGTGCGCTAGTAGGCGGCGATGACCGGATGGGGCGGGCAGGGAGCCGGCAGGGGGCGGGGCTTAGCGGTGGCCGTGCGCAGGCCGTCGCTGCGCCATAAAGAGCAAATGTGAAACCGGCCTAACACTTTTTCAAACGTGTTGCGGTGCCCCGGAGGTTTCAACATCACATCACTGACCTCCGC